>NC_138966.1:191360000-192566250 GCF_055761805.1 Camellia sinensis | reverse complement strand
GTAGCTAGGCTAGTCAACAGACAAGCAAAAAACTAGTCCCTCAGCACTCTAACTCCAGTCATATCATCTATGACCAGAGTCTTTACTTCTTCGGGGGATCCTCCAGCAGCAGAACATGGTCATCTTGTGCAACTCCCATGTTTGCAAGTTTATTTGCGCATCTATTACCCTCTATTGGAGTATGCCGCAGGGAGCAATCACATCTCTTTAGCAGGAACTTAGTATCCTCAACGAGAGCTTTATATGCCATATTCGAACATGGAGCAGATTGAATTTGGTTGATTGCCAACTCTGAATCAGATTCGATTTCCACTCCCTGATTGCCTTTCTGGAATAAGATTGTAAGGCCTCCGTATATAGCCCACAATTCAGCTTCAAGGCTTAAGCAGTGTCCAAGTTTTCCATAAAAACCCCAGATCCATAGACCCATTTCATCTCGCAGCAGCCCTCCATATCCAGCTTGGCCTGGGTCTCCTTTTGAGCATCCATCAACATTGAGTTTAAGCTTCCCTGCAGGTGGATAAAACCAATGAATTAGTTTGTGTTGATATGGTCTGGAATGAAGGGCAAATTGATTGGTCTCATCAATCTCATGAACATAGTTAAAAATGTTCTTGAGACTGAGTTGAATAGGAGAGATCACATTTTCAAACACAAGTTTATTACGGTTTTTCCAAATTTGCCAAAGAGTAGTTAAAAACACAAGCTGCCAATTTTGTCTAAAAAATTTGTTTTTAGATTTTAAATTGGAGGTAATCCATTCAAATAAAGGCCGATCACAACCCTTCTCCCACCAATTAAGATCTTTGATTGCAGTCCAAATGACTTTGGAAGTGTTGCAGTCTTTGAATAGATGCTCATATCCTCACTTACCAAACCACATCGAGGACACAGGTTAGATATAGCCATATTCCTCAAGAGTCTCAAGTGGTTAGTAAGGAGTCTCCCTTGTTGCATAAGCTAGATAAAGCATTTAAGTTTCTGGGGAACTTTTAATTTCCAGATCCATTTCCAATCTCTGCTATCAACAACCTGGCCCACAATGAGATTATAGGCTGACGCTATAGTAAAATTACCACAGGTGGATCCAACCCAAACAGGAGTATCAGTATGTGTGACAAATCTGGGCCTATGAACTTTAATGACTTTCTGGATATCTTGATGACTTAAAATATTTTCCAAAGCCTCTATGTCCCAATTGCCCTCTTCATCCAGAATTGTGTTAACTTTTGGGAGAACATTATCCTTTTGGGAAGTGTATGTTTCAGCTAGTGGGTGTTGACCACACCACCAGTCACACCACAAATATATTTTTTCACCATTATCCACATTCCATTTGACACCTTTCTTGAGAAATTTCCTGTTTTTACATATGCTTTTCCAAATATGGGAAGAATTCCTCTTAAGGGACCAATTAAAAAGAGAATTCCTCCTCAAATACTTAGTTTGCAGAACTCTACACCATAATTTATCAGTGTCACTCAGCATTTTCTACCCAAGTTTAGTCAATAGAGCTGCATTTTGATTCCTTGCTTTTCTCAAGCCAGGCCCACCTTTAGCCTTGCTCCTGTAAACACTATCCCAGTTAACCAGGTGAACTTTTTTTATGGAGTCAGTTTCACGCCATAAAAAATTCCTATTAAGTTTATCCATATCAACACAGAGCCTCCTTGGAATCTCCATGGTTTGCATGATGTAGTTGGGTATAGCAGATGTAACAGACTGAATGAGTGTGGTTCTGCCAGCTAAGGAAAGGTTTCTAGCTTTCCAACCAGACAGTCTACTCTTTAACTTATCCATAATACCCTTAAACATGTTTCTATTGACTCTACCATGGATCATGGGAGAACCAAGATAATGACCAAGGTTTTGAGTTAGAGGGATGCCACTCTGGAACCTCAAAGATAAGGCTTTGTTATGAGAAAGGTTAGGAGAAACAAAAAGTTTGGACTTGGAATAATTGATTTTTTGCCCAGAGACAGCACAAAAATCAAAGAGCACTTCCATAATAACATCACAGTTGGAGCTATCAGTTTTGGCAAATAAAATAAGGTCATCGGCAAAGAAAAGATGAGAGATAGGAGGACTATTATGAGCTGCTTTGATACCCTTCCATTGACCACTGTCAACCTTGGAATTAATCATATTAGAAAGTCTTTCCATGCAAAGAACAAAAATATAAGGGGAGAGAGGATCCCCTTGTCTCAAACCTCTCTCATTCTTAATACCTCCCAGAATCTCACCATTCCATAGGATAGCAGACTTACTGTTCATGATAAGGTTTATCCAACTATCATTCAAATGAAACTCAGAGAGCGTGTCTCTAATAAACTCCCAAGACAATCTATCATAGGCTTTCTCCAAATCTATTTTAAAAATCATACCTCCACTCTTACCTTTTTTATGCCTCTGAGTATGGAAGATCTCCTGGGTGATGATGATGTTATCAGTTGTATTCCTTCCTGGAATAAACCTGCATTGGTTTGGGCTCACTAGGCTGTCCAAGAGTGGTCTAATACGACCTATAACAATTTTAGAAATGATTTTATAGGTAACATCACAGAGGCTGATGGGCCTAAATTGCTTGATGCTTTCAGGATTATCAATCTTAGGGATAAGAACAATGAGAGTTTCATTGACAGACACAGGCACAGAATTATTATTAAAACAAGTAATAACAAAATCACACACAGATTTACCAACAGTACTCCAATAATTATGGTAAAAAGTTGCTTGGATACCATCAATCCCTGATGCTTTAAAAGCACCAATGTCTTTCACAGCTTGTAAAATTTCAGGGCTAGACAAAGGCTTCAAAAAATCATCATTATCTGGAGTTGATTGGTAGAGTATTTGCTTTCCAAAAATGAAGTCTGAGTTGGAGAAAAATAATATATGTTCTTTTTGGTTGGAATCGACACAGACTATCTAAAGTATTCACATCATTCTATGATGTTGGGAGTATCTAGAACATTCTAAAAAGCTCCCTAGAATAATTTATAATTTAATAGAACATTATAGAAGTCTAAACGAATCGGAAAGATTGTAAAATATTCTAAAAAAAGTATAGAATACTTCACTATGTACTATAATAGTTTAGAGAATTTTAGGATATAGTGGAAGGGTAAAAGAATCATGGAATATTCTAGAAGGCTAATGATGACCATTTGATCAAGTTAATCCTAGAATTGAACATGAATTGGGTATGTGATGGGTATATCCACTGATCAACTTTCACTTCAAGGGTTCACAACCATGATCTTCGGCTTCTTGCTTGTTCAATGGCCGAGGCCAAGCTGGCCAATGCGTCCGCATGACTATTTCTGATCTTACCCTATTTATTGAATATTAAACGAAGATAATACAAAAGGAAACTATTTATGATCTTACCCTATTTATTGAATATTAAACGAAGATAATACAAAAGGAAATTTGGTAACTGTTGTGTGGAGGCACAACAACCATTGTTGTGTGGTCGTATGAGCTCATTTCAAAATTGATTTCGATAATTTGAATTGTTTACTTTTTAGAATACGTCGACTATAACATACTGATCTCCATCAATTTTTAACAAGTCTATCAAATTTAAGTGAAACAAAGTTACAAAAAAATTTATGAAATATTTGATTCGTCTAACATTTACAACATTATTCTAAACAAAATGTTAAAATTTTAATAATGCTTCCATCATCAAATTTGAATATCAATACATTGGTTTAATAGACCACGGATTTATTTATTGATGGCACATTAGATATATTGAAAATTTGGGGTATCAAATTTAATCAACCCAACAATACCTATTGTAAAAGGTTAAATTGTAGTTCTAAACAAATTCAAAATCTAAGTAAAATTCAAACGAAATTTTTTAAGTTAAGTTCCATCAAAGGTGTAGATTCACTCATATAAGAGGACTCTATCCAATTATTGTATTCTCAAAAAAAAAAAAATTATCTTATGAGTCAAGAAGACAGCGTAGTCGTGTGCCCATTCAATAATATTTTCTTATTTCTCCATCATTTTCTTGTTTATAGGGTTATGTAGTTCTTTAACCCTTGTTATTGGTTTGATATACCACTTATATAAAATTCTCAAAACACGAGTATTGATATTTCCCAATAGAAGTAGAAACCCTTCTTGCTCAACCACGGTGCCTTTCAAAACCTTTTGCTATTGGTTTCTTGCTATCTTCTCTATGTTTCATCTGAATCAATTGAAAGCCATAAAACTAGAGCATTCACAGATGCAGTGCATGAGAAATGTCCTAAATGGCGGCAATGGGGGAGGTAACGGTGCTCTGAGTCTGTAGTGCGGATGAGAATGGCTTGGGTGAGTGGCTGGGGTGGTGCTACTCCCGGCACTAGTTGAGTGATGTAGTGCTGATTGGGGCAGCATGGCTTGGGTAGGTGGATGGAGTGGTGGTAGTCACGGCACTGGTCGAGTGATGTAGTGCTGATTGGGGCAGCAAGATTGCGGTCATGGTGGTGAGGATTAACACACAATTACAAGTTCAAAGTATAATGAAAAGATTAGATATCATGCAACTCAAATTACTGAAGTGTATATAAAAACAAGATGACGGTGGCAAAGAAGAGTCTGAACTAGCTCCAACACGACCCTCGCTTAAAATGCAACATGATGTACAAGGTTAGAACCAACACTCCAGAGATAATCCTAAACCATTCATTATCTGAAAGTGATAAAACTTTGCAGTAAAAGATCAGTTGATTGACCTATTCCCAGCTTTTTTTAAAATATTTTTTTATTTTATAAATATGTATACACACACATATATTCCAACGCAGTTATAATCAAACTACATGCTAATTGACCTGACACAAAAGTTAACAGATAAACATGTGAATATTCTCAATAGGATACTGTGTGTACATAATAGAGTAATCAGATCCAGACCTATCAATTTGTCATTCACAAGCAATCTTGGTGTCGAAGCTGCTAAGGCAGATTCCAAATGCCTGAAATGCAGATAGTGGATACCGGTAATCCATGGTAAACACATCTTTCCCTACTTTCCCAAACTGGAGGATGACCTTTTCGTGTTGTGGGCCTGCCTGTCCATTCTCCGCAGAAGCCACCAACTGAAAGTTCTTCACAGAAGCAACTGTTACCCGTCCATGAAAATTTAAGCACCAGCACTGTAGTTGCTCATGCCATCTGGGAGCCTTGTTTTTCAAAACCAGTTCCCCATTTCTCTGATCAGTTGATTCACAAAGAAAATTCTCCTTGCGGCTTGATTTTGATCGGAAAAATGGGAGTGATGGAAAGGAATCTATGTTGCTAAGAGGGAACTCAGTCTGTGTGGGAGCCACACCACCAGGTTCTATAGCAGAAGCAGGAATGGCATCCATGACACAGTGCATTCTTCTAGGACCCCTGTTTGTTAAAAATAAAAATATGAAACAAAAACTAATTTAGCATTAGCTAGATTGTTCTATGAAGTTATGTAAAGTAAAACCAAACAACAAATCATTACAATCCACAAATTTCCACTAGCGGTTATGCTAAAAAGCATGAGGAGCAAAGTCTCATCCATATATATACATTTTTAAAAATGATTTTATTATTTCTGACCAAACCTTTGCATACATAGACAATTCAATTGCTTAATACAAAGTCTACAAGTACACACATGAGCCCTTTTGTTACCTGGATCCCAACACATTCAACTCATATGAGATGTGAGCTACTGGATAGTTGCCGGCAGGAATTCTGGGGGAAACTTGTTTTGAGCCCACTAGCCTAGTTGAACGGCTTCTCATCATTTTGGCTCCAGCATGAGGTGGCAGGCCATCATAGATTGTGAACTTGGTTGCCAGAAAGTTTGATCTAGGCAAGAGTAAAAAGGAGAAATATCACATCAGTGACATTTTAAAAAAATTATTACAAATCAATGGTAAACTTTATAAATATTAATAATTAAAATCTTAAAACTGTTTCATGAATTTGCAATTGTTTTTTCAAACTACCACTGTTCTGTATTTTCCCCTAAAAAGAATGGCACTATTATAACCCACATAAAAATTGATGACCAAACAGTAAGCCAGGTAGGACTTAGAGAGAACACACCTTAATTTCCCTATATATGTGCTACTTCCCTTTGACATATCATCGGGATGCAGAGAGATGTTGTATTCTGTGCAAGTGGGGCGCCTAAACTTACGACCAGCAAGAAGAAACTTCCCATCATCAGCCAATGCTGCCAAAGAGATGGAAAAAAGTGGAAGCCGTAAAACAAATAGGCAAGGGTGGAGCTACATATATTTTAGTACGTTTACCGGACCCCACTCAAATTTTAAAAAATTTTAACGTTAGTTCAATAATTTAAAAAGATTTTAGGCCGATTTATTTTTCATAAATCAACTTATAATTAAAATTTAAAAATAAAAATAAAAAAAAAAGGAAAAAAAAAAACTCACCCACTAATGATTTATTGAAAATAAAGGTATTGGGGGGGGGGGGGGGAATTTATTTCGAAAAGTGTCATGCTATTTAACTATTTATAACCAAAAGACACATGCTGGTTTCATAAATTTTGAATCAAAATTTAAAGAAAATTTTGAAACATCTTGATTTTTTTCAAATTACTGTTCTAAAATAATATTAAGTTATTTTAAAGGATATACATGCACATAATATTTATGTTGTTGTCCATCTGTGTGTTAAAAGTGAAAGACAAATAGAAAGAGTGAGAAAGTGTGTTTAGTTGTTTGGTAAAATAACAAACATCCATGAACTCCTAAACTTTAAACTAAAAATTTATTAAATAATTAGCTCTTGATTTGCACCCACTGTAAAAATTCTGGCTCTGCCACTGAAAATAGGGCAACTATCCTCCAATTGGTCCATGCAAAAGACTGGGAAAAGAGAATCTACCAATTAATCAAATATGCCTAGCAAAACAAGCCTATTAGAAAGTGTCATTACGGCACAGAAGCACAAAGAAAGATACTTTGCTCACCTTGAGTTAAATTAAGGTAAAGATGATATGTATGTGCAGACCGATCCCGTCTTATAAAACACTGGAGGAGAGACTCTCTAGGACCAGGCTGAAAAAATAGCCAGTGCTTATAAGCATACACAAGTGCAAAATCAAACAACAAAAGCAATTAGTTGATCCTGAATAACTTAACTACAAAGATCCCAGCTTCAAAAAAAAAAAAAAAGGAAAAGAAAAAGAAATAGTCTCTTACAATAAACAAGATTTAAATTATAGCTGGCTCACTAATCTTATGATTGTCCCATGTATACTTCATGGCATCTCAAGAACAGCTACAATTCTCACAACCATAACAGTTAACAGGAAATTGTTGTATAAGACTGGGTAAGATAGCTCCAATAAAATAATAAACAGTCAAACAGAAAATTAGAAATTGGTTCTAAATTATACAAGCTTAAAATGGTCCCCAAAAGGCTCATACTAGCTTTCTTAGAGATTATTGAGCAAGTTCACTAATACAAACAAAACCAATCAATATTGAGATTTGGGGCTCTCATAAATGGTTAGTACAAAGTGGTTCCAGGCGTTCCTGCCATGTCTCATTAGTTTCAAGTCGTAAACATGTGAACCAGTTTTAACTGACCGAATTTGGAGGTGTGAAGAGGATAAATCTAATTCCCATAAGTCATCTTCTTATGAGTTCATTCAATTCATGGTCAAGTTCTTTTGAGAAAAGCCCCCCGGTATCGAGGTGCAACTTTCCTTTTAGTAATGCAAGTCTATTTTTCCTTTCATCATAGGTAATGCAAAGTACTTTCTCTTAAGAATGCATCTGGTTTCATCTTTCTTTAGTTAACCCACCTTTTTCTAAAAGTGCTTGTAGTAATTCTGGGAAAAAGGCTTTATTAATTATTATATTAGCAAAGCATTAAGTAGTAAACATTTTACACCAGGGGTTTTACCATGCCATAAGTGCAAACATAATAAAGATAAACAAGCATAGCTAGGTCTGAGAACCCAAAGGGAAAAGGTCAAGGGTAGACGAAGAGAACTGCCTAAACAGGTGAGTGAGTCCTGCAGGTGATTTCACCCCAGAGACAATGAGTTCGATCGTTTTCGACACAAATCAAAGGCTGAAGGGCTAAACTGGTATGAAGTGGGGCTTCGGGCGTAGCAAACCAAAGAGGAAGGGCAAAGGAAGGGGTGAGCCCAAAGGCATGACTGAAAAGGTGGATAATGTTTTCAAATCCAAATGATCAGACAATGTGAAGACGATGTTTCCTTCATTCCACATTAGCCACATAACTCTAAGTCACTCAGCAGAAACTATATATATATATAAACAATTTTACAACCTTTTTAACATTAAGACATTACAAGAGCTGAGCAAATTGCCATAGGTGTATAGTTTAACCACAAGTGCAAAACTTGGTGACTTTCTTTCTAGTTCAACCCTTTTCTCATCAATCACAGGTTTTTACAAGTAGTTAGCCTGTAATTTATTCAGTAGTTCAGGAGCACCAGCTCAACACGCCAATACCGCGCTTCCACATAGTCAATAATCATGGAATGTAACTTGGCCTAGGAAACAACACAATTAGGGGCAATTCTATGCTCATCCAAGCTAACAATTCATGTTCTAACCTATCAAAAAAACTAATCTATACAACATCAAATCAACAAGCAAACACTAATTAAAGAAAAAACAAACACTAAAATCAACACTTGCACAATAAACTGTCAAAATTCGAATGGAGCATCAAGAATCTAACCTGTTTAACCGATATCGGAAACGTCAATTTTCCAGCGACCTCCGGCGTCATGACAACCTCCTTCATGATCTCCCTCCAACTCCGGCACACTCCGGCACAGGCAACCACATTCCTCCGCACCGGCCAACTACTCTCCGATTCCTCTATCCTCGTCAACACCTCCCTCAACAGCTCCTCCGGCAAATTCTCCCAACAACTCCCCTTCAACTCATCAATCTCCGCCTCCGCAGCCGCCATAGAACTGTCCTGAACCACACGGCGCGACCTCGATTTCAATCCATAACCTAACCTCATATCGAAACTTCTTCTTCCTATGCCTAACATCTAAATCACCCTTAATTGAAAACTAAATCATTTACTTTAAGTCAGATCCGAGTCACAAATTCGAAAATTTTACATACAAACACCAAATATACATATATGCTTGGGAGATCAAAAAAGGTAACTGATTTGAGACTCTTCGGATCGATGCGTTTTTGGTTCTACGCGTGAGGAGAGAAGCTGAGAGAACACTCTGGATTTCACACGAGCGTTTTCCGAGAATCGTGAACGTTTTTCCCGGGAAAATTTTGATGTGTGAGTGTGAGTGTGAGTGTGAGTGAAGTGTGAGATTTTATGCGTTTTGGTGTGTGTTTCGATTTCTAGAGAGACGGCTGGGTTGGGGTGATAGATACGGGTGGTGGCGTGTGTATAATGCCGTATATATGATGAGAGAGAAATAGTCGAATCGATTTATTTAACTTACAATATTAATAAAATTTTAAGTATGTTTAATTACCTTAATTTAATTATTTTTAAGTGACCTACTTTAATCATGTTGATTATGACTTGGAATAATTGGATTTTTTTAATATAATATATAATCAAATCAAATAGGGTAGCAAATTATTTAAATTTTAATAAATTTTAAAAATATTTAAATTTGATTTATTTTAAATAATTTGTCATAAATCAAACACATATCACGTCAACTAGCATAAATCTGCTTCATGTTAATAATATTACAATAATGATTATATTTATTTATTTATTTTGTTTTATTTGCCAATGTATCATTATTAAATTGGTAATAATGATGTAATAATTCTTGATAATATCATAATCAAAAAAATGAAAAAAGTTACCCAAAAAAAAATTTCTCCCTATTTTTATTTAATTTTTTTTTTGTAAAAAAATTTAAAAAATAACTAAAATAATTAATTATTATATTTATATATATATATATATATTGTTTATTATTTGATGTATCAGTATTAAGATAGTAATTGATTTGATCGATAAAACTTATTTTATTAATTTAATTTTAATATGATAAGTAAATGTAATTATTATAATATTAGAGTTCTAGACTTCTAGTAAGGGATTGTTTTTTACGAAAAGATGTACAGAAAAGTGAAGAGGTGATGTAATGAAAAAAAAGATAAAAAGATGAATTATTTTTAAGTTGCCAAACTTGACCTAAGCATATGATAGGTGAGAGGGGTCCACAAAGATGCAATTAGAGAGTAGATTTGTCTTTTTTGCCATGTCAATATCTCATTGTGACCTTTATGAGGGAAATTTTAATATACATCATTATAAAAAGGTATAACTTATGCATTTTTAATTATATTATTTTTTTAGTTATTATTAATTTTTTTCAATTATAAATGATGAATTCTTTAATTATATCTCATATTATATTTAGTTATGATATTTTTTTAATTATAACTAAGAAAATTAAAATTATATTATTATTTTTAGTTATAAAATACACATTGAATAGTGTGTACCATGTATTTCTCCCCTCATAAATCCCTCTATTGCCATGGTAGATTTGACTTTTTAAAATTCCAAAAAGTATAACCAAAGTAGTTAAGTTGGTGTGACAAAAGCCAAATCAGTGTTAAGAGCCTTATTAATAAGTGTCCTTAGGCCTTATTTGTCAACATATTATTTTAGTAATTTTTTAATTTTTTATTAAAATATAAGATTAAAAAATTAATATGTTTAGAATGATTTTTTAGTTTTTTACAAATAAATGTGTAAAAAATTAGAGATAAAAGAGAATATTTAAATTTTTGGTATAAGTTATAAGTTTTTTTAATTTTTTTTAGTAACTTTTTAACTTTTAAGCTAAAACATGTGTATCCCAAATGAGACCTTAATGCATAAGTAAAAGATAAAATATTTATAAAATACAATACACTTTTCACTCATTTCAATATACTTTATTGAAATCAATATAATTATTTGCCTAATATTAAAAACAAAAACCTTTATTCTTTTCAAATTGCCATGTAAGACAATAACAAAACTTAAAAGGAATAAAGTTTTTCGATTATTTCAAAGTTTAATTTCAACAAACAATACGAGGTGAAAGTACAATTTTTTTTATTTGTTTTTGTTTTTGTTTTTTTACTTGTCATTTTGTGCAATTCTTAGTTTTTTTATAAATAAATTATGCACTATATTTTAGCTACTAATTATATCACTCTCAACAATATTGCACTTCATCATCATTAGGAGGGAGCAAGTTCATTATGAGATAGGATTAAGTCCTCCACGTGTGAACTAATCCCTAATTATTAATGTGAGTGTGATCTAATCTCTAATTATCATGTGAAAATGATACGTCAAGTTTTCTTGAGGACGTTAATTTTATAGTTTTACTACAATTAGAAATTACTTTACTAACATTTTTATAAAAAACCGATGTGTGTGGGATTTACATATTTCTTTAAGTTGTGTGTGGAACATATATTTGGAAAGAAATTTGAAAATGATAAGAAAAACGACGCATAAAATATAAGCAAAATATAATTATATTTCATTTATATTTTACTTACATTTTTTTCTTTCAAATCTCTATCCAAACTAATAATTCAAACATAGGTCATCAAACTTTCACTACATGCAAGGGCAGCACCAGCCAACATGTACATTTTCTTTCAAAATAACCCAAGTAATTGAGACAACTTGGCTAATTATCCTATCTTAACTTTAAATCAAGGCAATTTGATGAAAACATCTCATTATGGAAAATGATTATTGAAAGAACTATTTTATCTTCTTATTGCCAATGTAACAACACATTGACTCAAAATTACCTCAAATAGCAATAATAATAATAATAAGTACCCTAAGAGAGTGTTTCAATTAAAAAGATATATTCTCATTATAAGATATTAAACAACAACAGCAAACAACACATTCATATTTTCATGTAAGAAATACTTGCTTCATTGAATCCTATGATTTAGGAGGAAAGTTTGATACATTCAATAAAACCATGATGGCAATGACACAAAATGGTTGCTTTCTTATTTTTACTTTTGAAAAAGCAAGGCATGTGCTTGGAATGAATGCATAACCTCTAAGGTGAATGTTGTTGGTGCTTCAATTTCAACATCAACATCATGTCATTGCGTCCTACGATACTGAAGAGATTGTTGAAAGAGTTATAGTAGAAACTGTAATTTTTAAATTTATTTATATTGATGTAGCAGGGTTGGTTTTGGTTGATAATTCTTAAATAAATCAATAACTGGTTTATAACAATCTATTGGGATTGAATTTGAAGCTAAATATAGAGACCTAATATGGGATATTATGCTCTCATCTCATATCCCATTGTGAAAGGTAAAATGATACAAAATAAGTTGTCGTTTGGCAATTGACTTTTTTAGTTTATTTTTTTATTTTTTGATTATTTTGTCTTGAGACTAAAAGTTTTTTTGTTTGATTTTTCTGACTTTTTTGACTTTTGTAAGAGAAAAAATAAAATAATTTTAGTTTAAATGTGATATTTTGTCTTATTAACTTATTTAGTATATTTTATCTTTTGTGCATTTTTAGCCAAACAAGCTCACTTCCTTTGTAAAAGGTAAGATATTGTAAAAGGTAAGATAATAAATAAACAGAAAGTGAGAGGCTAAACAACAATGCTATAAGTTCCATTTGTTTGGGTGAAAAATATTTTTGACGGAAAACTTTTCTCAAAAAATGTTTACTATGTTTGATGGTGGTGGAATGAAGGTGGAGGTGGCAGCATAGTGATGGAGCGACAGTAGCGGTGATGGTTATGGTGGCCATGGTGATGGTGGTGGAGGTAGTGTAGTAATATTGGTAAAATTTTGATCTGAAAAATATTTTTTACCTTTTAAAAGTGGAAAACATTTTTTATCCAAATAAACTTGTTTTCCATTGACTATGAAAAATGTTTTCCGTTGACTTTCGTTTTCCATTGTACCAAACACCAAAAAATATTTTTTAAAAATAATTTTTGTCTAAATAAACCGAATGTAACTAGAAAAAACTTGTAAAATTTATTAGTTTGGAGAATATTACTCTGTTATTTTAAAACTCAATTTTTAAAACCCAATCAGTTTTTAATTTATTTTTAAATCATGTTATTTTGTGAAGTTAGCGTTCACAGTTTCATTAAAAACACTTCAATTAGTTTATTGTAAAGTTTGTTATATTGTGGAACACGACTTTAAGACTTAAGTTGTGTTTTTAAAATGCAATTTTAATACACTACTTGTGTTTAAAAAATAAACTTAAAATCACTTAAATTTAGCAAAATTTATTTATTTTTTAGAAAATGATTTTGATAAATAACTGGAAAGTGAGGGGTAGGCGGTAGAATAGAAGAGGTAGTGGGGTTGGTGGTGTACCCTAAGTTTTTTTTTCTATGTCAAAGCTTGTCACTATCACAACAATGCATCCATGGAATACTTTTTTGAGATAAATATCTCCAGTTTAATTAAAGTATATCACAATCATTACACTAATACTTGGTGGGTGCAAACTATGAAATATTCCTCAAGCATAAACATGGTGGAGTTTTTTTTTTCAAAAAAACAAAAACAAAAACAAAAACAAAAAAAAAATGGTTGAGTGAGTGAGTTATTTTGAGGAATGCTCCACATGGGGGATTCAAGATTAGTGCAATTGCATTTTGTACAAGAGGATGTGCACAACATGCAATGTTTAGTTCGGCAATCAAACATGTATATTTAGGCCTCTTTTGGAAATAAGGTTTTTTTTAATAATTTTTTGATATTTTAATTAAAATATGATGTAAAAAAAATTAATATGTTTGGAAAGACTTTTTAACTTTTTACGAAAAGATGTAAAAAAAAAAGTAAAGAAAAAAAAATCTTTGATTTTTTTGTCACTACTTACCAAACAAAGCCTTAGATCTTAAGATGGAATGAAATATCAGTAATCGAAATTTGCTATTGAAATAATCATTCTTCATCTAAGTGTAGTGATGTCATTTTCGTTTGAAAAGTAAATTGATTTTTTGACTTTCTAATTTTTTTTTGTTATTTTAGCCTGAGACTTAAAAATCTTGTTTGAAAATAACTTTTGACTTTTTTGTGAGAGAAAGAATGTAATGATTATAGATTGAATGTGATGTTCTTTTTTATTAGGCTAAAAAGCTTATTTTGTTTTTTGTGACTATTTTAACCAAAAAGAGTCCAAAACCTTCTTTCCCAAACGAGCACTTAGAATGTATATTCAGGCCTCGTTTGGCAAGAGACTATTTTAGCCAATTAGCCAAAAAGTTACTAAAATTAGCCAAAAAGCTAACAATCCATACCAAAAAGTCAAAGATTCTCTTTTTTCTCTACTTTTTGCACATTTTTTCGTAATTAGCCAAAAAGTCATCCCAAATATACAAGTTTTTTTTACCTACCTTTTTAGCCAAATAGCCAAAAAGTTACTAAATTAACCTGTTCCCAAACGAGGACTCATTTCTTCTACTCCAAACCAAACATAAAAATAAATATTAATGATTCCATTTCAACTTCTCTTCCAATAAATCAAACACTAGCCCATTAAATAGTGGGGTGTAACCCCTTAGCACAACAAAGTTAGGTGTACCTAATGGCCTATTGCAATAGCAAAGGACAAACTCATTTCAACTTTTGCCAATTCAGTACATGCTATATACATATATTATCTAAAAAATAAATAAATTCAATCATAATATAATACACATATACATATATATATATATATATATATACACACACACAATGGAAGTTATGATAACGAAAACAGGCAGACTGGCTGAAAACGAAGGATTCTATCTTTTATTTATTTTGTTGTGGGAGTCTCTCTTGTTAGGTGGCTGTCAACTATTCATTATGCACACAAGAGACCATGAGAGTGACCGCCCACCCGCACAACATGAATGCATAACACATTTTTTTTAAATTTAAATATATATATATATATATATATATGTGTATATAATAAAATAAAATAAAATGTCTGGACCAAACAACAACAGCACATAAGAGCCACACAAAGATTTTTTCATAAACGTTGGAAAGAGAATTGAGTTAAAATAACCCCTAAAAGATAAGATAAGCTAAAATAACTAATACGACAAAATATCACATTTAATCCATATTCATTTTATTTTTTCTCTCACAACCATCAAATCAATTACTAAAAAAAAATAATCAACTTCCCAAAAACAACTATTTTAATCAAGCTAAAATAGCGAAATAGTCAACTTCCCTGAATTTTTGTTCAAAATTTCATTGTTATTTAATTTTTTTAAGGAAAAATTATTGTTGAAAAAAAAAAAACTAAAATTTGAACCTTATAACAATATAAACTTTCCTAACTGAACAAAACCCGCTTCAATAATATGCTATATGTCACATCAATAAATAAGAAAAAAAATTACTATAGAAAATTTAGTAGTAGTACCGCAATATAACAAAGTGAACACTGCAAGCAATATCACGGAAAAGCACACATACATTATTACTTGGGACAATAATCAACTCCCCCTTAAATTGAAACACAAGCAAAACCTTTGTTAAAGTCCTCAGTTTTCTATTTGTCTCTCTCTAAAACAGAAAATATGAAACTGACACAGAAAAAAACTTGTGTAGAAAACTATTTGTGGAAGTTGTTTTCAGAAATATATATATATATATATATATATATTCCTGTAGAACAGCACCCAATTTTTTGTTAACACATTTAAGTTGTTTTTCTAAATTTTTTAAAATTGTTTTCACACAATAATGAAAATGATATCAAAATAATGTGTTTTTGAAACTTCTATGGTTTTTGTTTCCACAAAAAAAATATAAATAAATAAATAAATAAAAATAAAATAACAATGAAAACATAAAAAATAAAATTAATTCTAAACAGGCCATCACTCCCACCAAACCTCTAAAACCTAAAACAACGGTTATACAAATTCAAAAACATCAAAATCATTCTAAAACCATTCCTGCAAGTTGGGTATTTGTCATGTTTAGAAGAAGAGCCTATAGAATGCAAGCATGGAAAAAGGATTTTCACAAGGGTTAACAAAGACTTATATCTAATCATATCCTCTAATCATATCTTTCCTGTGTTTTTCCTTCAGGAAAAATGAAATTTCATGATAAAAACAAGGGATCAAGCCCTGCATTTTGGTATCATCATTGTCACACAAGCAAAACTTAATTTCTGGAGGAAGGGGGTCTATGTCGCTGCATTCCCAAGATTCTTCATATTCTACATTTAAGAGATCTCTAGGCCCCAATCCCAGAAAAATAGTGAAGTAAAAAGGTAACTTAAGACCGAGGCAGAGAAATTTAATTTTTGTATTTCAGGCAACTATAACAAAGTATGGTTTTCCACTTTAGTGCAAAATCTAGAATGAAAATTTTCAACATATTGTTTTTTCTATGTCGAAAATACGATCCTAAACTCACAAATTGGAGTAATATATATAAATTTCGCCTACCAAAAATTCCAACCAGGACTCCTATATAACAGGAACACTTCCTTTAGGCTGCTGCATTCCTACAAAACCAGAAGCCATCACTCCTGTGAAAAACTCTACCCCATCTCCACAATAGTTTAAATCAGTTAAATGAAACGTAAAAATAGAAAAGGCAAGAATGAAATCTCCCATCTACTTGCATTAAAATTATGATAATAATAATATTAAAAAAAAATAGGTGGAAATTATTCTTCTTCATTTTTAGAAATTATAGATGTTCTTTTTAGATGACCTATCAATTTTATTGCAGTTCAATTAAAATCAAAGTCAATGATGAGTATTGTTATCCCATCTTATAGTACATATATAACACTGGTTTATCAGCTAAACATTATGTTTACCATTAGAAACTTTATTCTCATATGGCTTTCATATCTTAGTCTACGTTAGTCTTTTTCCTTTTTTTTCCCTGGAAAAAATAAAGAGCAAAGTATATGAAGCTACAGTAAAATTTGAAATGGTCTACCTGTGTTTCCTGCAAAAGAATAAGGCTTTGAATGATAATTGCTTCTCGCAATTCCGATGGATGCAGTTTGTGGTCTTAAGATATTATTCACAGAAGAAACATGATTTGAGCAGTTCACGGCTGGCATGCATCCTCCTAATTTACCCAAGTATGCATCCGAACTATCTGCAAGAATTTGATCAGGTTTTTGCACAGAAGGCAAAGAGCTTTTTTCTCTCTGTACCCCAGGAAACAAAAGTGGTGTAAGTTTTTCTCAAAAGCAGATGTAGCTCATTGGCATTTTCAGATATAAATATCAGAAGACAAACATAATCAGCTATTTATGATATAAGATGTCAAAATAAAGATAATATGAGCATCACTTTTCTTACTAGCAATTGTTAAGCATATGTATTAAGGGTAGTTTAGTCATTGGCAGCAATTAGGGTTAGCATAGTTGTCTTATATATATATATATATATATATATTTCTTATAATTTGTTTTTCTATTCAATTGAATAATACGATACGTAGTTCCTAACTAAGTTTTCATGGTATCAAAGCCAGGTTTTGACAGCTAACCTCTCGTTGGTGTTGGTATGAACTGAAGACAGTCGCATTGGTTGCTTCTCTTCGTTTGCCGCTATACACTCTTGCATCGAAGTCGAGTGGGCTTGTCTGTGCCTCACGTAGTCGCGATTCACAGTTGCGTTGGTGCCTTGCGAAGTCGAAGTCAAAGTCGAGTGGGCTTGTCTGTGCCTCATGAAGTCGCGATTCACAGTCGCGTTGGTGCCTTGCGAAGTCGAAGTCGAGTGGGCTTGTTTGTGCCTCACGAAGTCGCGATTCATAGTCTAAGCCGTTTCTTCCTCACGACTCTCCCTCTTATCTCAAAATCGCGTTTGGTTCTTCTAACCACGACTGATATTGGCTCGTTTGGTTTGAAGGTGTGATACTTAGGTAATCTGCTTCAGCTTCTCTTCTTTTTTGTGTTGTCGGTTCCTTGTGACTTCTCTATGGTCTTCTCTATGAAGTTCTTTATATTTTAATATCATGTCTAGTGGAATGTCAGATTCACTTCAAGCCATTAGCATGAAGTTAGTGGGAGATAATTATGTTTATTGGGCCTATGTCATAAAAAATTTTGTTCTGGGTAAAAATGTTTGGGATGTTGTTACTGGTGATTCTGCTATGCCCACCGATGCCAATGTTGAAAAGTTTCAAGATTTGCTCTCTACTTGGCAAGTTACTAACGCCAAGATTATTACTTGAATTAATAATTCTGTAGATCAGTCTATTGGGATTCATTTTGCCAACTTTACTACTGCGAAACAAATTTGGGATCATCTATCTCAGTTGTATGTTCAATCAAATTTTGCTAAACGGTATCAGTTAGAACATGAGATTCGTGCTACTCAACAAGGCGATAAGAGTATCCAAGAATTTTATTCTACCATGATTGGTTTGTGGGATCAATTAGCTTTTACCGAGCCTAAGTCATTGAGCACTCATGCGGCATATTGTACTTATCGGGAGGAGCAGCGGCTGGTTCAATTCTTAATGGCCCTTAGGACTGATTTTGAGGGGCTTCGCGGCACTATTATGCATCGGAGTCCTCTCCCTTCTATTGATTCTGTGGTTAATGAGTTATTGGCTGAAGAACTTTGCTTCAAAAGAGCACCTGGCAAAGGATTGCTTCCTTTGCCAACTCAGACAGTTCTGGCCGTTCCTACTAGTCATTCTTCTACTTCTCCCAGCAAATCCTATGCTCATGCTCCTATGGATAAACACAGCTTTTGTCATCAAAAAGGTCATTAGAAGGCTCAGTGTCCTCAGCTTTTGGGCTGTCCACCATTTGGGCAATCACCGACTTGGAGAAAGAATTTTGATAGGCATTCTGGCCAATCATCCTCTTGGAAAAAGGGACATACAGCTGCCACGACTTCTTCAGTGGATGACTCCTCTCCATCTTTGACTGTTATTGCTGAACAACTGCAGAAACACCTCTCTACTCATACACCAAATGCCTTAACTGTCTCCTCACCTCTTGGTTTGTCTTCCTCCCCTCATCTCCTCCAGGTATATCTCGTTCCATATGGGTTTTTGATTCTGGTGCTACACATCATATGACTCATGATTCCTCCCTCTTATTGTCTATCTTTTCTCCTCCTTCTACTACTACTATTATGGCCGCCAATGGTACTCCTATGTCTTTGGCTGGGGTTGGGTCCATTTTGACTGATACTCTCTCTCTTTCGGATGTTTATTGTATTCCTCAGTTAACTTTAAATCTTATTTCTGTTAGTCAACTTTGTGCCATTGATTATTGTGTTTATTTCTTTGAATCTGGTTGTGTTGTGCAAGATCCTCATTCCAAGCAGCTGATTGGGACCGGCCGTAGGTTGGGAGGTTTATATGTTCTG
Organism: Camellia sinensis; assembly: GCF_055761805.1. Taxonomy (NCBI): domain Eukaryota; kingdom Viridiplantae; phylum Streptophyta; class Magnoliopsida; order Ericales; family Theaceae; genus Camellia; species Camellia sinensis. Next base: position 192,546,863 of record NC_138966.1, on the reverse strand, counting down.
GAGACGATGCATGTTCCTCCCCTTGCTGCATCTTCAATTGATTTGTCTTCTTTTTGGTTGAGTCCTAAGTCGTCTGTTTTTTATTTATGGCATTCTCACCTTGGTCATGTGTCTAGTTCTCGTTTACAGTATTTAGTTTCTACTGGTGTCTTAGGTTCTTTGAGTAGTCATAATATTTCCGATTGTAGTGGATGCAAATTAGCAAAGTTTACTGCTTTACCATTTAATAAAAGTTTCACTACTTCGTCTAAACCTTTTGATCTTATGCATTTTGATGTGTTGGGTCCTGCACCCATTCCCACTAAAGGGGGTTCCCGATATTATGTTTCTTTTATTGGTGATTATACTCGTCACTGTTGGATTTATTTGAAGAAGCACCGATCTGAATTTTACCCTATTTATATTGCTTTTCGTGCCATGATTCAAACCCAATACTCTTCTGTTATTAAATGTTTTCACTGTGATTTAGGTGGGGAATATCGTGATAGTGATTTCCTTCACTTATTACAATCAGATGGTACTCTTCAACAATCTTCTTGTGCTTAAACTCCTAAGCAAAATGGTGTGGCTGAATACAAGCACTGTCACATCATGAAAACAACTCACTCTCTTTTGATTTCTTCTTCTGTTCCTAGCTCATTTTGGGGGGAGGCTCTTCTTACTACTGTTCATATTATTAACCACATACCCTTCGAAGTGACTTGCGGCATTTCCCCTTTAGAACGTTTACATGGTACTCCTTCTGACTATTTCTCTCTTCGTGTTTTTGGTTGTACTTGTTTTGTCCTTCATTGTGCAACCCATACCAAGTTGTCTGCCCATTCTGCCATGTGTGTTTTTCTTAGGCATGGTGACGGTCAAAAGGGTTATCGCTGTTATGACCCCACAACTCAACGTCTCTATGTTTCTCGCCATGTTGTTCTTCTTGAACATATCCCCTTCTTTTCTATTCCCTCTGCATCTGCTCCTTTCACTAAGGTCAAGTTTGGGAAGACTAAATAAGTGCACTTTTTGTCTTTTTGGACTAAAAAATTGAGATTGAAAATATGGATGTTTGGGTTAACTTTTTGACTTTTTATGGAAAAATGTGTAATAAAAAATTGTAAAAATTGGTTTGTAGAGGAAAATTTGAATTGGGAGTTGTGCAGCCGTAATTGTTGACTTTTGGTGAATAGTGTTAACTTTTTAACTTTTTGAGTAACTTTTTAGCTTTTTAGCTTATTTGGGACTTCCCAAACTTAGCCTAAATCTGATCTTATTTATCTCGATCATTTTCCTAATGTTATCCCTTTTGATTCTTATGTTCACAATTTGTCTCCTTCTGATATTCCCTCCTCTTCTTCCTCGTCTCCCACTCTTACTGTCCCCCCTCCTCTTATTCACACTTATGCTCGTAAGAAACAACATGTTTTGCTTGCAGGTACACCTCCCCTTCCTCCTCTGACTGTCTCTCCATTACCTGCTGCTAATGAGGCTCCTATTTCTTAGTATCCTCAACGGGTATGTACATGTCCTACTCGTTATGGATCTTCTAACTCTAGTTATTCTTTTGAATTTTGTACTTTCTTATCTTCCATTCACTTTCTTTCTGAGCCCATCTCCTATAAGGAGGCTATTTTTGACCCTCTTTGGCAACAGGCTATGAATGAGGAACTTTCTGCTTTACATAAGACTGGTACTTGGAATATTGTTGCTTTGCCTTCTGGTAAATATACTGTTGGTTGTCAGTGGGTGTATAAGATTAAAACCAAAGCCGATAGTTCTGTGGAACGCTATAAAGCCCGTTTGGTGGCTAAAGGTTTTGCTCAAGAATATGGTCTTAATTATGAGGAGACCTTGCTCCGGTTGCCAAGATGACCACTGTTCATACCTTGATTGCCGTTGTTGTTGTGCGTCACTGGCATCTATCTCAAATGGATGTCAAGAATGCCTTTCTCAAAGGTAACACAGTTGAGGAAGTCTTTATGGTCCCTCCTCCTGGGCTCCCTCATGCACCTAGTGAAGTTCGTCGCCTTCGCAAAGCTTTATATGGGTCTCAAACAAGCTCCTCGAACTTGGTTTGAGAAATTTTCTATTGTTGTTTGTGACTTAGGTTTTCGTACCAGTGATCATGACTTGGCTCTCTTTCTACGCTCCACTTCTGCGGGGCTCATTATTCTTTTATTATATGTTGAGGACATGGTGGTCTCTGGCGACGATCTTGATGGTATCTCTGCTCTCAAGGCTCACTTGCATCATCAGTTTGAGATGAAAGATCTTGGTTCGCTTCGTTATTTTTTGGGCATTGAGGTGGCCTTTTCGCCTCGGGATTATCTTCTATCTCAGTCCAAGTATGCAACTGATGTTATTCAGCGAGCCAAGTTGACCAACTCCTGCACTGTTGGCACTCCTCTCGAACTTAATGTGCACTATACTTCCACTAACAATGTCCCTTTGCCTAATCCTACTTTATATCGGATTCTAGTGGGCAGCCTTGTCTATCTTACCATTACTCGGCTCAACATTGCCTATGCTGTTCATATTGTTAGTCAGCTTGTTTCTTCTCCGACTACTGTTCATTGGGTTGCTGTTCTTCGTATTTTGCGCTACCTTCATGGGTCCTTGCATCAGAGTTTATTGTTCTCTGCTACTTCTTTGGATTTTCGTGCTTTTTCTGATGTTGATTGGGCTGGTGATGCTATGGACAGTAAGTCTACTACGGGCTTTTGTGTTTTCTGGGTAGTTCTCTTATTTCTTGGAAAAGCAAAGAGCAAACTGTTGTTGCTCGATCTTTTGCTGAGGCTAAATATCGTGCTATGGCTACTACCACTACTGAAATTGTCTGGTTGCGTTGGTTGCTTTCCGACTTTGGTGTCTCCACCCCTAGTCCTACTGCTATGTATTGTGATAATACCAGTGCCATTCAAATTGCTCATAATTCTATTTTTCATGAGCAGACTAAACATATTGAGATTGACTGCCACTTTGTGCGCCATCACATACAGCTTCGCACGTTGTCCTTGCCCTTTGTCTCCTCTACTATGCAGCTTGTTGATTTCTTCACCAAGTCTCATACTATCATGCATTTCCGTTTTCTGCTTGACAAACACTCGATGCTTCCTGCTATTACATCATGAGTTTGCCGGGGGGTGTTAAGCATATGTATTAAGGGTAGTTTAGTCATTGGTAGCAATTAAGGTTAGCATAGTTGTCTTATATATATATATATATATATATATATTTCTTGTAATTCGTTTTTCTATTCAATTGAAAATACGATACTGTACCTAACTAAGTTTTCAGCAATATTTGCCATGCAAACATATCACATTAAAACACTTCATAAATCTAGACGAATACTAATGAATCTCTCAATCACTAAATATTCCAAGTAGAATATCAATTGCGTTGTTTTTTCTATTCCGTTTCATTAATTGAAAGGGGGTGAGAAGGTGTGAACTACATACAAAAGCTTCACGAGCAAATATTATGAGGAATTCAAGTAAAAGAGGCCATCACTTCATGAACATTCAAAAGCAATATTTATTTGATATCCATAAGCATGTTACAAGAAATGGTACGAAAAGAACTAGTCAATTAATGGGCCCACTACAGGAATTTTAAAAATGAGTGTAACTACCAAACACTACCAATACCCTTGCCAAAAAAAAAAAAAAAAAAAAAGAAGACGAAGAAGATACACGATTTCAAGGTATTTCATAGCTTATGAAGCATGATACACGATCTCAAAGGAGAAATAAAACTACATTGTGTACATTAGATAACACATTGGTAATATGCATTGTTGATTATTACTCATTTAATACATTTCATATGATAATGCTGCTCATGCTAGGCTATGTTTGGTGAAGATGCGAGGGTATTAACTTTACATTTCCATTTGATTTATGTACTTTACTTAAAACCTGGTATTAATAGAATATTAATTCCACACTCCTTCAACCTAACATGGTAAATTGCCAATACTGGTATATGTTATGCTAGAATTTCTCCTTTGATTTGGGGTTGGGGTCTGACAGCGGTATCTAGTTAACCACTGCACACATTCTTTCCACTTTAACATTTCCCTCTATGTTCTTGATGGCGAGCATAGAACGAAGAAAAGAACAAATATGAAATTTCACAATTACACCTACGGGCTAGGACTTATGTGATCATGTTTTGGGGTTAGTCCGAGTATTATTTTTATGTATTTTATAGATTAGAATATTGCTGGACAGATTTAATGGATTTTTATTCAGTTCTAGTAGTTAAGGGTATTTTGGACATACTTAGGTAACTGTTCTCAACCCCTAAAAAGTGAACTTTTCAGTCTTAAAACCCTCCTCAATCAAACTCTAATCAAGCCTGACACCTCAAACATTGGCCTTCAAATTAAATGCTAAAACCCCAAATTACTCAATGTTTAGGCCATCAAATAGCCTCAATTTGAAAATTTCAGCAAGCTGCCAATTTTGAACCCAATCAATTACAGCCTTTTCCTTCTACAAACCCTACAACTTTTCTTCTACCTTTTAAAACCCTAATTCTATAATATATTCCTACATCACCACAAACCCACCATAGACAGCCTTGTGGCAAGTTTTCGAAGTTAAATTTCATTAACATTACTTTCTCTTATTGAAAAAGGGAGGATACCGTTTTTGTACATCCATGTTATCTGCATGTAATATGCCACATAATTGTCCAGGAAAACGTGCCAAGGTAGTAGAATAGACCATTTCAGAGAGTAGAGAAATAAAAAATGGCAAACCTTTCCCCTCTGGACATTAATTTGTTCATAAGAGAAATTCTTAGGAGATGAAACTTGTAACGGCATGGCATTTAATGTTTTCTGATTCACCAAATCACCAGAGTGCTCCTCAAAGGATGCCTCATAATAAAGATATGTAAGTGCTGATCGGAGACGATGATTCCTTTGAGAGTAAAACACTTTGGTTGCAAGGGGAGCTGGAGCATCTGATTTTAGTGCATGACAATAATTACCCCCCAAAAAAAAATTACAAAGCAAAGAGAAAAGAAAAAAAAAATTTGTTTCAGGAGAACTTTCCAAAATCAACAGAATAGAAATTCTGATCAGTTGAACAATTATCTCAATTAACTTCCTATGAGAAAGTCAGAGGCATGACTTCCCATTTTCCAGTCAATAAAAGAGGGCATGAGAAATAAACAGATTGGGTCGAAGTGTCTGATAAACTCATACCTTTGCTCAGCACGCAACGATCATGGACTTGACTAGGTTTTTGATTTCCAACAACACAATCAAAAGTCTTTTCGCTTCTGCCACTTGACTCTTTGGGAAACCCTCCACCTGAACAGAGGAAAATATGTCAAACACTAATAAAACATATGCATCAAAAAGCAGCACCATAAGTGCTGTGGCTTTTCACACCCAGAATCCCCATAAAATACCACTATCTGAAGCATATACATGAATTTCACCCAAGGATTTCATAAAATGAGAAACACCTCTCAGAATACAAACAACCTAAGAAAATTAAATAAAAACAAAAAAATCCCCACCAGCCTTGCATGGAGAAGCATGGACACGGACACACGACAAGACATGGACATGCTAACATGCTAATTTTCAAAAAATGCAAGACACGACACGTGCAGGATACGCATGAAATATATAATTTTATACATTTATTATATGTTATATATAATGCAATATGACAAACTCCTATAAATTTATATGGTTTTTGTTTTATTCTTATATCTTAAGTTATTTTGTTCAAATTTATAATTAGTTTCACCTGTGTCTAATCAATAGACACATGTGTTTAAGTGACAGACACATGTGTCCTTCAAGTATCCAAAGAGTGTCCGAGTTTTTTAAAAACAATAAAAAATAAGACATGTTTTGAAGAGTGTCAGACACGTGTCAGGAAAGTGTTCAAAGAATGGCGGTGTCCGACACGGACACGACACGGATACGTCACCTTCTTAGAAGTGTCCGTACTTCTTAGACAAACATAAAAGATATTTGGACCAAAATTCATATGAGAGAATAAAGAGTAGAAAAGTAGGAAGAGTGAGAAAATTTAGAATTCTCTTATCCTTGGTAGTGTTTCCCCTGCCATTCTACAGCAAAAGGGTGTATGAAAGAATACGAAATCTATGTGTGGATGACAAATCCCCACCTATATTGAAAACCCAGGTGCCAATTTTTCAATGATTGACAATGAAACTGTAAAGCAACATACACTATGAACTTGAAAGTTTGCATTATAATTCCAAAAGAAGATTAAAAATGGAAAAAAAAAATTATTACAGAAACACATTGAAGGTTTTGAATGATACTCCAAAAAGAAACTATATGGGAAGTTGAGTGAAAATTGTAATTCACGTAAAATAAATACAGCCTTACAGGTACGAGCCTCCTGAGTACTTATGCACAAACTTTTGGCTACACCACTGGCTGTTTCTAAATGATCTAGCATTGGTAGACCCTCAGATTCCATCCTACAAGATCAAGACAAATTTACATTCAATGTGGAAACAAAAGAAGGTGTCCTCAGTATGTCTAGAAGAAAATTTAAGAAAGAACGAGTTCGAACTGAAACTGTCCTGTTAATCTTCCCATTTAAATTTCAAGTAGAAATCTAAAACATGTACTGTTGAACCAAATCAAGAAATCCCAATTTCAAATTATTCCTAAAAGGAGAGCAAACCACCAGCTCTTTCCAAGGAGTAAAAAGTAGTATTAGGGGACAGAAAGAAATATTCGCCAGAAGTCACATGCCTATGCACTAGTTATCTACTAAATATTTGCCTGTAGGGAAGAAAACTGAACCATTAGGAATCAGTTGTTCCGTCATTAAAAATCATTCTTCTCTAAAGGCATGAAAAGACACCACACAATAATTTATTTCTGGGAATAACTAGCATACATCAAATGGAACAATGAGAATGGTATATGGAGAGAAGAAATTGAAATGGAAAAGGAAAAAAAAAAGTGCAATAATTATCTGAAACAATGCAGGAAAATCATAATTAACAATGGAGAGGAGCATACATTTTAGAACGCTTTGCTGGAGGTGGCATTGCACCTGCTGAGTAATCTGTATTTCCAGGACTAACTCCTGAACCACCTGTTATAAATGCCCCATCTACACAAGATGAATTTCCAAATGGAGAAAAAGAAGGCAATCAAAAATTAAGACCATATAAGGAAGACAACGCCATGCAAAATATATTTTACAGAAGTACGCGGCGAACAATTTCACCGTTTTACAACATATTCTCAATTTAAAATCAAATCAGGAAACGTAATACAAAATGAAATGTTCATTAGTTAAAAATGAGATGACATGAAGGAACAAAATAAATTTAATTCACTCAAGAAACACAAAGGATCAGTATACTCCATAAACACAATTAACATTTTCCTTCTTTAGTACATGCCAGATACAGTATTGGGACAAGAGGAATCTAAATATTTACAAAATCCTATCCAGCAGACACCTTTCAGAGTAAAATCCATCCATTGAATGCCAAATAAAGGATGCCCTGAGTCACAATTTTTAGTATTCGAATATCACAACAATTTAACAACTCCTATCAGTACCGCTAGCAATTAGACAGTAACCCTTTCAAAGGAATGAAAAACCTTTCCTACCCTAGCGACAGGAACAATGCTAATATTCCATCAAGACAGAATGACTTCAATTGGACAATACTTGTTCATCATAATGATCTAAATTTGGAACAGAATTGTAACTAAACACACCACAGCATATACTGGCCACGAATTGTCAATGTTTTTCTATGAGAAAATATTATTAACCGATGGAATGTACAGGAAAAAAGGAATCAATTAGAGATGAACAAACATGAAACCAAAGCAAAAGAAGATACGTTTTGTCTCCATGGAGAGGGAAGAAGTCAGTTGATTTTGTCCATCCAAATGAAATTCTAATGTGGCTACATCATTGGCTTCTGCAGATTCAAACCTTCCTTGCTCTCCACCTAATGTAGCTTTAGACAAATGGAGTAAAGGAAAGCAAAGTCCTCTAAAATGAAATGTGACATGATTGTCATAATTATAAAAATTAAACAACTTCTGTTAAAGCAGTTAAAAGGATACTAGCATAAGCAGTTAGTAACTTTTTTCTCTCCTTCCTTGGAGGTTTCTTGTGCCCAGTACCACCATCAAGTTCCGCAACAATTTCTTCTGCTGGACTTAAAGATTTACAGAGCTCTGAAAAAAAATAAAAAATAAAAATAAAAAAGAATAGAACCCATTTCGGTGAAGCGCAATTGTTGAAGGATTGTGGTTTAGGAATTAACGTGCAACTAATTAGGGTTGGACCATTGGAGATTAATTGGGAAACATCTTGTAAAGTAAAAACGTAGTCATCAAAGCAGTGGTTTTATTTTTTATCAGACATCAGCGGCGCTTGCTTCAACTCATGTCTTAACTTTCAAACAACACTGATGCTATTGGTATAAATAATACATCTCAAAATAAAACAAAACGTCTTTAAACTCAGTTGTATTATGATTTTCAGCTCCGATGATTCTGAAACAAATTTTCATTGTCTGATTTTAATAGAATAGTTCATGGAAAAAGAAACACTTGTGACCTGCATGAGCTGCGTATTGGCTGGCCTTGATTGGCTTCTTACAAGCATTGCAACGGACCTTCAAAACAATATTAATAATAAATTAAGTAAAATCAAAGTCCATACACGAACATGCACATACAGATACTAGGGAACTTTAGGATGCCACAATTCATGGGCACATTTTCAACTGAACAGATATTTTGGAGAAAAAGTATTCAGCAAATATTATAATTAAATAGCTGCAGCATTTGCTAATTTCCCATCGGGTGAAGGCATTCTTTGCAGCTAAGGTAAGAAGATATTGAGGGAGAGAGGGAGGGAGGGGGGGAGGGGGAGAGAGAAGAAGAAGAAGAAGAAAGGAAAGGAAAGAAAAGAAGCAAGCCAGGCATAAAACAAGAAGAAGAAGAAAAGAAAGGAAAGGAAAGAAAAGAAGCAAGCCAGGCATAAAACAAGGTATATATCTTTGTTATTCAGTGACTCGCCATCATTCAACTTTATCAATTTCAACATTTCACTAGACTGTATAATATAGAGTTTGGGTAATTGCATCAAAATTGTATAATATATTTCCTTTTTTTGTTTTTTCTTTTTTTTTTTTGCAAGAGGCTATCGTATCAATATCACACAAATGATTCAGAGTTACAACTCAGAAGAATTAATGACCATCACATTTGCTTCAGCATTCCTCAAGTCAATTTGCGAGTCAAATAGATTTATTGGTGTAATGTTTGTTGACAATATTCATTAAGGAAGATTGCTCTAGCACAATTGTTATAGTGATACATGCATAATGTATTTTCCTTGTAGATTCAAAAATAAAGCATAGATGTTCATAAATTTTCCTATAAACCAAACCAAACCTTAAGTCCCATTAAATGGCTGTATGCCGACCCCATTTCTCATTTTGCAGACACTTCTCATAAATTTTCCTATGTTCAAGTTAAATATTTTTCAGACATTTGTCATTTGTGGACATGCATACCACCCTATCTTGGGCCCATTACAAGTAGAATTGGACTTGAAACACTTCCTATCATGGCCCACTATATGCAAACAAACAGCTTTGTTAGAATTTACCACTCACCTACTACCTCCACTATCTTTCTCCACACCTACCACCTCCACTATCACACACTCCACTACCATCTTCTCCTCTATATATAGGAATTGTAATATACAGAATATAATCAATCTTGTAATCTATCAATCAAGACATCAATCAATAATACATAAATTCTTACATGGTATCAGAGCAAGGTTAAGAATTTAATATTTTTTCGCTTCACCGGCGGGCGGCAACCTCGCCTTGGCCGCCCGCCGGACCTCAACCTAGTCCGCTAGAATTGTCTACTACATACCTACCTCCTCATCATATCTTCATAACATCTCATTCTCTCTCGGCATCATAGTAGCCGTGATACTGCTCATACTTCTGGACAGCGGAGAGAACATCGTCTTTCTCGATCTTTCCGCCGACGCCGGTGGCGAGATCCAAGGCTCCGGCTTTCGACATCACTCTCCCCAAATAGTCCATAGCAGCTTCTCCACCGGAAAGATACTCCTAACAGCAGCGGAAAAAAGGTGTTTCCCTCAGCCAAACAAGGCTCAATAGCTGTGGTCCTCATCAAAATACGTGTAATTGCTACTCCTGAACTTGGTTTCCCTATCCTTGCTAACAAGCTTCTCAAATGCTTCCGGGCCATGTTCTTCTATGTACTTCTCAGCAGCAGTTAGAATGTCATCTGGCTTACTGAAGATGTCCTTCTTCCTTGGGACATACTAGACGTTAACAGTCTGCTGTGGGTTAAGAAAGAAAGGCCTCAAATAATGCTCATAAACATATGCAGCACCACTGATACTCTTTATGATGGTGGATATTTCAATGCCATTACAACACAGCACCTTGAAATTTATTTTATTTTATTTTCTTATCTCTCTTTCTGACCATTACAACACAGCACCAGCACACTTGTTCCCACCTTTCATCATGGTCTCCACTTTCTTTTTCTTTTTTTATATTTATTTTAATCCATCTTTTTTGAAAACAAAACCAATATCACTTTTTTTAATTCCTTAATTTATTTTAATAACATGAGTGGCCTCTCTTTTCCACCATCTCCCTCTTTTTCTACACAATATTTTTGTACCACCGCCCACTCCATGATTTCCATATTAATATTATTATTATTATTATTATTATTATTATTATTTTCACAAAAAAAAAAAAAAAAAAAAAAATCATTCCAGTTGATTTTTCTGCCTTACCACACCTACCATTCGAGTTTGCCAAACACACTTATTTTATTCATGTCAGGATCAACCCCGATCATAATTTTACACGAGAAAAAAAAAAAAAAAAAAAAAAAAAAAAAAAAAAACCACCATAACACACCCAACACCCACAGTGGGATTTTTCTTCTCTACTCTGCTGCAGATCTCTTCTTCTTTCCTCCGTCCTGGGCGGCCCTTGACGGTGCTACCTCCGTGTTTCCTACGCCGCCGAGCACGTTCACTCCTCCATACTCCTCCACTGCAGCATACGGCGGACCTCCAAATCGGAACATCACAGTGGCCTTCCACTTCAGCTCCTTATTTTCTGCTTTCAGCACACTTATCTCTGCTCGCGCATCCTTATACATGCGTTGGAGCAGAGCCAGCTGGGAATTTAAATGCTGCACCTCATTTGTCCTACTCTGCAGCCGGTTCGACAAATTTGTGACCGCCGTCATGGTTTCCACGCATGACTTCAGAGTATACTGATTAGCCTCAATATCAGTTTGCACCGCCATTTTTTGCTCCACCGACCGCATCGGAAAGTTCAATGGAGCAAAACCAGAGGTGTTTGGTTGAGGTTCACTGGCCACCGCACCAGTTATTTCTCTTGTGGGCTCGTTCAGTTCTGGAAAGAGCGTGAGCAGGTTCTGGGTAGCTGGACGGGAAGAAGAGGCCATGTTTTTGGGTTGCTAAGTGTTTCAGCGAAATAGCAATTTCAGACTGGTAATGTTCGGAAGGGTTGGTGACAGAATGGCAACAAAGTGTTCCACAGTTTCTCTCTCCGCAGAGGCAAAGTTTTTTCAGCGAAGGGTTGGTTTCAGAGGTTTCAGAATGGTATGCCTCAGCCTCAGCCTTCGTCTTGGTTAAATAGCCGAGGCAGCCACGCGTATCGCGCGCCTCTTGCCGCCCGACAAACTGGCACGCCTTTTCATGGCACATCTTTTGACAAAGTGGACACGCCTTTTGATGGCACGCCTTTTGATGGCACGCCTTTTTGATGAATTGGGCACGCCTTTTGATGGCACGCCTTTTGACAAAATTGGGCACACCTTTTGAGGGTGCAACTTTTTAAGAGTCCGACAAGACTCTGTAAACTGTCCCGACATTGATTCCGGTTAGTTTTTACAACGGTCCGACATGACCCCATAAACTGTTTTTCTACAACGGTCCGACATGACCCCATAAACTGTCTTCTACAACGGTCCGACATGACCCCATAAACTGTTAGTTTCTACAAGGGTCCAGCAAGACTCCGTAAACTGTCACAACATTGTCTTCTACAACGGTCCGACATGACCCCATAAACTGTCTTCTACAAACGGTCCGACCTGACCCCATAAACTGTTTTTCTACAACGGTCCGACATGACCCCATAAACTGTCTTCTACAACGGTCCGACATGACCCCATAAACTATCCTCTACAACGTTATGACACCACCATACAGTGTCCTCTACAACGTTATGACACCACCATACAGTGTCTTCACCAACGGTCTGACACGACCATACAGTGTCTCCTATCCTTTTTTTTATGTATTTTCTTGTTTTGTTCCTCTCTTCAAACTCAAGTTGGTTAGTTTCTATCCTCCTTGAGTTTGCGGGGGGCTGTTAGAATTTACCACTCACCTACTACCTCCACTATCTTTCTCCACACCTACCACCTCCACTATCACACACTCCACTACCATCTTCTCCTCTATATATAGGAATTGTAATATACAGAATATAATCAATCTTGTAATCTATCAATCAAGACATCAATCAATAATACATAAATTCTTACAAGCTTCACAAAGGGACATCTCAGAGGAAGTAAAGTGCATATGAACAGGAAAAGATACTTACAGGATAGGCTCCCTTGTCACAACATCATAAAGCATTAAGATACTACTATGCGAAAACCTACTTAAAGAACGAGATTTTCCAAAACTTACCAAATGCAAAGAATCCGTCATGGGCTTCAAATCAAATACATGCATGTCTGCAACACAAAATTATCAAGATAGTTGATGAAGTATTAACACCAATCAATGCAAAAGTAACCAAAATTTAATATTCTTTTTTGATAAATAATATTTTCATTGAGAGAAGGCACAAAATACCATCCATATATAAAAAGAAGGAAATAAAACCAGGAAATCACTTATACACCATCGCCTAGTTTAACAAAAAACTCTACAAAATCCAATAATTGGTCAAGAGTGGGGTAAACAATCTCAACTCCCAACTATACAAAAAACTTAAAGATGTACAACCTATACAAAAGTAACTCTATACCTTTTGAATGAAGGGGAACCATAGTTAAATCAGACAAGGCAAGCATGCATGAATTGGTATCTGACAAAAAAATAAAAACTCACCTTCTTCATCAAGCAAATTTGCGTCATCTGCCTCACGTAACTCTCTTTGGATGTACTGAGCAGCTAATTTCTGGTTGCCAACTTCCTCTGTCAAAGGAAGCAAGGGAGAAGGTAGGTTATTAAATAAATTAAATTAAAAATGTCTATTTCTCAATACTATAGATACAGAATAACTTCCTAGATCAGCTGTCTTGGTCTTTATATGCCATCCTCATACTAGATGACCGCCGCAAAATTAAGTCCAAATCAAATGAACAAAAGTTTTTTCAACATGTACTACAATGATCTTGCGAACCATATTATTTAATATACATTTGTGTCTGTGTGAAGACCAGTATGTTCTGGTTCACTGGTGTAGGGCAGATGGGATGCTCAGCTTTTTAAATCTTTTCAAGCACTAACTTATAAGCAAGGTCATTTACATCAACTACAGGCATATTAAGGATACTAAGTCAAATAGATGGCTTCAGTGAGAACAGAGGATGCATTTAGATTGATGTCCATTCCAGTTGCTTCGGTTTGGATAGCCATGGTTAGCCTTTTAAAAACTTATTTTGACAGCTATGGCCTTTCGACGATGATACTTCCTGTAAACCTACTGTTTAATTAGTTTTAATCTCATTAAAATGTGATTCCTTGTATAGTTTTTCTATGTTTGTTTGATCCTTGTTGGATGGCTCCTTCCCAAAAAAAATGCCTTCTACACAGTTAATCATACCAGGATGCAGATTCTTCTTTTGTTAATCTGTTCTTTTTTTTTGCCTCACTGAGTACTTCTAAAGCAAGATACACCTACCTTACCTATTCTTCCACCACTTTCCATAAACACCCCGTTATCTTAACTTGAATATTATGTAAAGTGTTCACCCATATAATCCATGGGATTAACAGCTCCGGAGTTACATTGCAACATTTGATACAAGCCACCATACACCAAATCTCCTACCTGCAATAGTTTGTGAGAAACTTCCTGCTGCCAGAAGCCTTGCCATGGCTTCCATCCTCCCACTTCCAAGTGAACACACCATCAGGACTAATATAATCTGTACACCTATGGAGCATGAGCAAATGTCAGCTCACAAAAAAACAAATTCCATGCATTTAAGTGGAGTGCACAAAAAGAAATACATTTCAGAACTATGAATACTAATGTTACAGAACATGGGATGAGCTGCATTCAACAATAAATACTTATTGGCTGCATTGGCAGCACAACTAGACAATGCATCACTAGAGCTTAACTTAAAATTATGAATAAAAAATAGTCAAATAGTGATGAGCAAGAATTACATAAAGGAGTAATGGACTGGATATGATCATACTAAAACATATAGGTATGCACGTGTGCAGAAGAAAAACAATAAAAATAAATACATAAAATCCAATTTTGGAAAATGTCCCAGTGTGGGTAGATAGACGCACTATGTTATGTCATCTCCGCATCATTACGCGTTCCCTCTTTGCCAGCCTCATGATGTGATATGCAAACCACTAAAACACAAGGCCTGACAGCTCCCTCTTTGGATCGAGCCATGCCTATTTCAAGTGAGATTAATGCCCGCAGCGTCTTAGCTTCAGGCCTACGCACACACAAATTATTTCCAAAGGCACTTGCCATGGCACACTTAAAACCCCGCCCCCGATGCTTAGCCAAGGAAGTCCTCCTCTAGAGCACGTCCTATGCCTCAAGTCCCCCATCCAATGGGTACCCTAATGCTACCACACCAGCCTAGATGATGTAGCACCAATGACAAGAAGCGTAATCGTTCAATATGCGTAAAACCCTTCACCACTTGGTTAGTACTCTTTGAATAAATATTGTTAAAACAAATACAAGGCCAATAAACCAAATAAAGCCCAAAACCCCAAATCAAGTTCACAATCAGATTAAAATAGCAACTTCAAAAGAAAATAAGGGTTCACAAAGCTAATATCATCTGCATTTGACATGCACAACTAATTTCGATCACACGCATGCTTTCTTTTCCTTCTCTTCCTTTGGTAATTAGCATAAGCAATTTCAATCCAACTCTACTGTGCAATGAAGGAACAAATCCAGTTTAACTAGTTCGTACTACAATTTGAATTAAAACATATATGAATTCAAGTTTTATATAATCATCAAATTGATTTCATGCATACATTACCTCGGTCTCAACAGCATGGAACACCGACTCAATTGAGCGAAAACACATCAAAATTCAGGGAATTTGAAGCGAATCTAGCGCGGGGGATCACAGGTGGAATTCGATGAGCTCGAGATTAATGAAAGACAGAGAAGCGTAAAAATGGCGAGAGGGAGAACCCTAGAGAGAGAAAGAGATGGTTTCTCTCTCTAAAAATGAAAAGCTCATCTCTTTCCTCCTCTTTTTCAGAGTGAGAGAGAGAGCAACGAATGAGAAGGGGCTTTTTACAGAGATGGGCTTTGGCCGCGAGTATTATGTCTGTGGGCCAATTTCCCTGTCTGGGGGCATTTTGAATATTTTAGTAGGTTGTGTTTCTTATTTTATTCTTAATATAGGGTGAAACGGTTTTATCAAAATTGTTTTCATTAAAATGGCATTAGTAAAGTCATTTTTGATGAATAAAAAAATAATAAAATTTTCCTTTATAAAAATGGTTTATATAAAACGGTTTTTTTTAAATTGTTTTTATTTTTATTAATTTTTTTTTTCAATTTATAAATATTGTTTGCTTAAAATAATAATTTGAAAATAAATAGAAAATGATTTTTGTAAAACCGTTTTTATTTTTAATAAAAAAAATTCAATTTATAAATATTGTTTGCCTAAAATAAGAATTTTATCATAAATGAAAAACGATTTTCGGAAAGCCGTTTCATTTTACACAAAATCCATCTCCTTCTCCCTTTACGAAAGTCGTTTTTTCTTTTCCAGCCCATTTTCTTCTCCCTCACTCAGCCGAACTCCGAAGGAAAGACCGACGACGAAGAGAAAGCAACAAACAACGGCCAACAGTATACCACCGGAAAAACGAGGAACACCTTCATCAAACACCCACATTCAGGTTTGTATCGCATAAATAAGGGTTTTCATTTAAAATTTGGGATCTTAAATTTCGAAATTAGGGCATTGAAAAGTTAGGGCATTAAATTTCCAAATTTGGGGTTTTCATTTCATTGCTGAATCTAGGGCATTGAAAAGTTACAAATTTTGTTATTCGTAGGATATAGTTTACGATTTTCTGTATCTCAATTCACTTTTCTAGGGCATTATACGATTCAGTGTATCTCAGTTCACGTTTGTGGATATTATACGATTTTCTAGGGCATTGAAAACCCTCATCTGTTCACTCCTTTTTTGTTTATCATATAATATCCTTATTTTTCTATTTTTCAATACACTCTTAACCACAAGATGTAGTGGAATTTTGAAATATTGAAATCTTGAGATATAATCTTGTGTTTGGAAATGTATTGGGAATATAGGGCTAAATTTTAGAACAAAAGTAGGAATAGCAATGAAGTAGAGTGGGATTGAATTTGTGGTGTTCTATTCCTACACCATTCCTAGTTGGGGCAATACTACTGGCCTTGGCTCATTATTAGGATCCTTTGGACATCTCCAATGGAGATGCTGAGCACACTACACACAGATTTATACAAGTATACACACCACACGTTTGGCCATAAGCTAATACACCTAAAAAATCAAAATTTTATATATACTAGGGTAATACACCTAAAAAATCAAAATTTTATAAAAATCAAAATTTTATGGGTAAATTACATTTACCTCCCCTGAGGTTTCTGACAAATACAAGGACCTCTCCTGTGGTTTGAATAATTACAGTAACCTCCCCTACTTTACCTGACAATATCAAGATTCCCCCCTGCTGTCAAAAATCGCTAAACGGTGTCACTTTTTCCTTCAAAAATTACTTTACTGCCCTTCCCTTTAAAAATATTAAAAAATGTTTTTGGATTGGAGGATAAGTTTAGAGTGTTTGGAACAGTATTTTTAGATTTATTTTTAAAAAATATTAAAAAATGTTTTAAAAAAATTATTTTTTATTTTAAATATATAATTTTTATTTAAATATTTTATTTTATTTTGTAAATATTTTAATTTTAATATTTTAAACTCAAAACACAATTTCACACTCAAATCGTAACCAAACACATAACTCAAAATTCAATTCAAAAATTATTTTCAAACCTCATAACCAAACACATAACTTAACACTCCACACTTCACACTCCACACTACTTTCAAAACTCCACATTCAAATCGTAACCAAACGCATAACAAAAAAATAAAATACTTAAAAATATATTTATAAAATAAAATAAAATAAAATATTTAAAATAAAAACAATATATTTAAAATAAAAATTAAAATTTTAAAATTTTTTAATATTTAAAAAATATATTTAAAATATTAAAAAAAATACAACACATAGATGTATGAAATATAATGTACATTAAAATAAATAAATAAATATTTAAAATATAAATATGTATCCTAAAAAAATAATTTCAAAAAATTTCAAAATTTATAACCAAACAAATTTTTTTTTTTCAAAACTCATAACTCAAAATACGACTCCACACTCAAACCATGATTCTAAAAATAATTTTAAAAAATAAAATAAACTTTTTTTGAAATTTTTTTTCTTTTAAAATAGAGTTTTTGAAAAAGTTTGGTTTTGAGTTTTGGAAAGAGTTTTGAGTTTTGAAAAAAGTTTTGAATTAAGTTTTAAGTTTGTGTTTGGTTATGAGTTTTGAAAATAATTTTTGAATTGAGTTTTGAGTAATAAAAACATGTTCCGATTTTTATTTTTTTTTAGAAACATGTTTGGTTTTCTTTTAGAATCACAATTCCAATTACAAATTTTCAAAAAAAATTTCAAAACTCATAGTGTTAACCAAATACACAATTCTAATTAGAAATTTTCAAAAATCTTTTCAAAACTCATAGAATCACAATTCAATCTTTTCAAAACTCATAGAATCACAATTCAAATATAAATAATTTCTTGAATTTACTTTTTTAGGGTAAATATTTTATATTTTAAATATTTATTTATTTATTTATTTTAATGTGCATTATATTTCATACATCTATGTGTTGCATTTTTTTTGATATTTTAAATATATTTTTTAAATATTAAAAAATTTTAAAACTTTTATTTTTATTTTAAATATATAGTTTTATTTTAAAGATTTTATTTTATTTTATAAATATATTTTTAAATATTTTATTTTTTTGTTATGCGTTTGATTACGATTTGAATGTAGAGTTTTAAAAATAGTGTGGAGTGTCGAGTTATGTGTTTGGTTATGAGGTTTGAAAATAATTTTTGAATTGAGTTTTGAGTTTAAAATATTAAAATTAAAATATTAAAATATTTACAAAATAAAATAAAATATTTAAATAAAAATTATATATTTAAAATAAAAAATAAATTTTTTTAAAACGTTTTTTAATATTTTAAAAAAATAAATAAAAAAATACTGTTCCAAACACTCCAAACCTATTCTCCAATCCAAAAACATTTTTTAATATTTTCAAGGGATGGGCAATAAGGTAATTTCCTAAGAAAAAAGTAACACCGTTTAGTAGGGGTGGGCAACGGTTTATCCGAACCGCTCAAACCGCCCAACCCGCTCAACCCGCATATAAATGGGCGGTTTCGCAAACATAATGCGGGCGGATGCGGTTTGAAATATGGCAAATTTGCGGGTTGCGGGCGGGTCGCGGGTTAAAACCGCAACCCGCAAAAACCGCCCGCACTTTAATTAGTATTATTAATATTATTTTTTATATACCAACTTTGTAACTTTAACAAGAGCGCCATTATATTCTGTATGACACTAGGATCCTTATTTTTAAGTATTTCTCAACTTTCTTAATGCCGTAGAATTATCAAGTCCTAAACTTAGTTTCTTATACGATTTTCATTGATGACTCATCCACTTTTTTCTAATAAAAATTTTATTCTGGTGATCGATGAAGCTTCTAGTTTGATTATTGATTACTGAATTGACAATTCTAATTGAGTACAACCTTTAATGCATTGATATACATTTTTTTCATGACAAAAATGCTAGTGATATTCAATTTTTATTTGTAAACTCATCAGAAAATTGTTATCAATTGATCACAAATATATAAAATGAATCTAATGCCTAAATTCGATGGGAAAAAAAAACTAAAAAATTAATTTTTAAAGAAAAAAGTGTAAACCGCAAACCGCCCGCAACCGCCCGCACATTTACAAACCCTATCCGCACAAACCGCAAACCGCACTGCGGGCGGTTGCGGGTTGACTTTTTTCTAAACCACATAGATGCGGGCGGGTCAAAACCGAACCGCAAACCGCACAAAACCGATCCGCGAACACCCCTGCCGTTTAGTGATTTTTGACGCAGGGAGGAATCTTGATATTGTCAGGTAAAGCAGGGGATGTTACTATAATTATTCAAACCACAGGGGAGGTCCCTGTATTTGTCAGAAACCTCAGGGGAGGTAAATGTAATTTACCCAAATTTTATATATACACCTAAAAAATCAAAATTCTAAAAATCAAATTTTTTAAATGCATAGCCGTATGTCTTGTGAGCATAAAATTGAAAATTAGATAAGGTAGTTCATGTCTCATAAAATGAACCCATATATATATATATATATATACTAGGCAGGGAGGCCATGGCCTTCCATGGTTTGTGTGCATGTGGTACTCACCCTGATGGACTTTCAGGATGGTATAGAGTTTGAGTTGGAAGTAGAGAGAATTTGAATTGAAAATAGCAAGTTCACAATAAGTAAAGTTCGAATTGGAAGTACGGAGAGTTTACCATTGCTTTGTTAGTTTGGCCAAATGATGCCTTTGGCCTTCAAATCTTCAATTAATAGTCTAGATATATATACAAATATCAAAAATCCAATGGTGTGGAAACTATCTAATTCTTCCATTTTATAACCAAATGATTGCCTATTATATATTTTAATTAATAATCTACTGTAGACACCCCATTTTTGACTGACCTTGAGACTCGGACGTCACCAGTTGAGCGCTTGGTGATATTGCATAGTACGCTCGTTCGGAAGTCTTAGAATCGCAGCCGTGAGCCCTGCCTCCGAATTTCCGAACCCTCTTCTGTGCCTTGCCTCGGTTTGCGAACCAGACTCGGTTTTCTCTGTTTCTTTTCCTAAGGGGAGGAAGAGGTCCCGTAGACCATCTCTCAGTGGCCGTGGGCTACATTTGGTGGTCGTAGGCCATTTTGCCCATTTCGGAGCCCGGTTTCCGATTTTTCGGGACCGTTGGCCATGTGCCTCGGTTCGGGACCGCCTAACCATCTCCTATCACTCCGGTTTTCGGCATACTTCTTATTTTCTCCCTTTCAAGGGACACTAGGGTCTGAGAAACCCATTTCGTGGCCGAATGCCACTTTCGGTGCTTAACAGCCCATTTTCGGGACCCCGAACTGCGCGTTTTGGCCCCCGAACATTCGTTTTGCAACGGTTTTCGTTCATTTTTGGCAGGTACCTCTGTTTTATCACTGGGAAGGCCGTAGAAGGGTGGGAGGCCATTAATTGTTGCAGCAACCAGTTATATATCCTCCGATGCCCGTTTTTCACACTTCCGGGCTAATGTTGAACGCCTTGGGGCCACTTTCTTGAACTTTGAACCACATATCTGTGATGTACACACTTGGGAGGATCCTAAAAGTTGGTGGCCGGCCAGTAATGTTGCCTGACCCTTTTGAACCCCTCCTTCCGGGCTAATGTTGAACAACCTGGGCCCTTTTCTTGAATTTTGAACCATAGGGTTGTGTTGTACACACATGGGAGGACCCTAAAAAGTGGTGGCCGGCCACTATTTCAACTTGACCGTTTTGACCCCTAGCCGGCCGGCTAGGTGGGGTGGCCGGCCGGCCATCTGGAGCTCCAAAAGGGGGCCGGCCATGTTCCTCTCAATTTGCACTTTACAGCTGTATAGCTGTTTCCCCCAGAAAATATTCCAATCCGGGGGATATTTTGTGGGGGAAATCCTTGGTCTTTTTCCCCCACCCTTTCCTTCCATGCTCCCCCTCCTTTTGGTCCTTATAACCAGCAGGTGACATTGCATATAGGGGTTAGAAAATTTGCTCTTCAAGCTTGAATACAAGAATCCCTCTTCATCTCTCTCATTTCCTTGAAAAACTTCCAAGTCCTACACCACCATTCCTTCTACACCACCACCCCCTACCCTTCCATCCTCCATTCCAGAAGATTAAAGGTGTTCTCCAAGGCCTAAGGAGCCACAAACTCAAGCCAAGAGGCAACCAAAGTCAAGTCTTCAAGGGTAAGTTCACTTTCCCTATTTTCTAGCTCATTTTTACAACATTTATTAGCCTCTCTTTCTTGTATATTTGAGCTCCGACCAAAACTTAAAAGGTCATTTTTTGAGCTCATTTTCATGTTTCATTAAGGGCTCAACCCTGTTTGAGCCCCCCATCTTGCACTTGCTTCAATATCTCCCTTGAATGCCATTTTCTTGCATGCTTTGGCAGCCCATTACGCTTCCATTTTTGGGCATTTTACAGAACTAAAAATAGGCTTATTTTGAGCCCCTCTTCAACATTGAAGAAGGGCTCAACACTGTTTGGGACCTCCATGCTATACTTGCCTTTATATCCCTCTTTGGTCCCCATTTCTTGCATGTTTTGGTAGCCTATTATGCTTCGGTTTTTGGCCTTTTTACAGTACTAAAAATAGTCTTATTTTGGCCCATTCTTCATGTTTCATTAAGGGTCTTTGGCCGTTTGATGAATATTTTGTATACTTTGTGTTATAGCCACTTTTGAGCCTCATTTTGCATTGCATTTCTAGCATGTTTGTATACTGTTTTGGGGTTTTTACAGTTCTGTAAATATGCATATTTTTGGTCCCTCTTAAATGTTGTAGAAGGGAATTTTTCAGTTTGGGCTTTGCATATACCACTTGCCTCTTTGGCCACCTTTTGGCCCTTTTTCTTGCATAAGTGCTTAGCCATATCTATGTTTGTTTTTAGGGTTTTTACAGTTCTGTAAAGTGGATTATTTTTGGCCCCTCTTCAATGTTGTTGAAGGGCCCTAACCTATTTGGAGTTAGCAGCTGTGAGTTGCTTCATAATCTCATGTTTAGGGCCATTTTTGCATGCCATTGTTGCCCTATCTTTGCTTGCTGTTTGGCCATGATTTGTACTGTAAAAATGCTTATTTTGAGGCTTCCTTACTTCTATCTTTTCATCTCGTGTACCAATTATGCATGCTTTGTATAGCTGTAGTTCATTCTATGCGCCTAATTTGCATTTCGGGAGAGATTCCATGCATCGGGTGTGTTTTTGCCCCATTTTGGGGCTGTTTTCCCCCACATTTCATTGCTGAAAATCCATTAGCATGTTTGCATATCATTTTCCATGCCATCGCATTGCGTATGCCATTGCCTCGGTTTGCGTGCCCGTGTGCACGCATTTTGAGGCACTTCATTTTCATCCACCGGCCTCTTATGTAAGTGTGGCTGAGGCTCTCTCATGTTAGTGTAAGCCCATATCATATTTCCATGTCATTTGCATTGCGTATGTCATTGCCTCGGTTTGCGTGCCCGTGTGCACGCATTTCGAGGCACTTCATTTTCATCCATCGGCCTCTTATGTGAGTGTGGCTGAGGCTCTCTCATGTTAGTATAAGTCCATGTTGCATTTTCCATGCCATTTTAGCCATATTGCATTGCGTATGCCATTGCCTCGGTTTGCGTGCCCGTGTGCACGCATTTCGAGGCACTTCATTTTCATCCATCGGCCTCTTATGTGAGTGTGGCTGAGGCTCTCTCATGTTAGTATAAGTCCATGTTGCATTTTCCATGCCATTTTAGCCATATTGCATTGCGTATGCCATTGCCTCGGTTTGCGTGCCCGTGTGCACGCATTTCGAGGCACTTCATTTTCATCCATCGGTCTCTTATGTGAGTGTGGCTGGGGCTCTCTCATGTTAGTATAAGTCCATGTTGCATTCTATATGCCATTTTTGCCATATTGCATTGCATATGCCATTGCCTCGGTTTGCGTGCCCGTGTGCACGCATTTCGAGACACTTCATTTTCATCCACCGGCCTCTTATGTGAGTGTGGCTGAGGCTCTCTCATGTTAGTATAAGTCCATGTTGCATTCTATATGCCATTTTTGCCATATTGCATTGCATATGCCATTGCCTCGGTTTGCGTGCCCGTGTGCACGCATTTCGAGGCACTTCATTTTCATCTGATGGCCTCCTATGTGAGTGTGGCTGAGGCTCTCTCATGTTGGTGTAAGCCCATTATTGCATTGCGTATGCCATTTCATCCATAGCATTGTGTATGCTCGGTTGTGTGTTACCCCGTATAGCGTGTATGTCATTCCATAGCATTGTGTATGTTAGGATTGTATCTTAGTTGCATTTCATACATATCATGCATATTGCATCGTGTTCGGGATAGGAGTTAGCCCGGGCACGGGAAACGAGGTGCATTTCGTACTCCGAGTGATGGCATGTATCTCAATTCCCCAGTCACCGACACTCCGGATCACCCATGATGGAGTTAGGTCTTATTGTGTTTTCATGTGCATTCATTCCATATTGAATTGTGCAAATCGACTCCTCGGCCATCATGCATCGAGATGCGTGATTGGTGGCACGAGGATCGAGGCATGCATACATTTGTAGAAATACATTGCTATGCCCCTTTCCTGTTCTCTGTTGCAGTAAATCAAGAATCAGCGGTCTTCCGAAGCTTGGCACGCATTTCAAGAACAGGTGCAAACAGAGGCTAATTGGGGCATCGTCATGAATTTCCGCGCAAAAGCAACCCGGGCATGCATCATTCATCAGAAGCAAGGCAGTCCCTGGCTTGCACGCCAGTTTTACAGCTTTCTTAGTTAATTTGTTAATTAATTAGGAATTTGTACATTATTTGGACTGTAATATTTGGACTGTACTATTCTTTCATTTAGGACTGTATTATTTATTCGGACCCTCTGCGCGAGGGCAATGCTGTAATAAGTGTGCGTGTGTGTGTTGTATGTCTTCCAACCCCACGTCTTTCTCCCTTTTATTTATACACTTATGATGGCTAGATTAGGGCATGTTTTAATTAGCATACAGTATGATAGCATGTTTGCATTCATTCATCTGTCTTGCATGCACCGGGCTCGGCGCATCATACTAACTGCATTTGTATTTCAATTCCGAATTGAATACATGTTAGCTGTAGCATTTCATATGCCATGTTTAGAATAGCCGAGCCTGCTATAGTTGCATTTTTGCATGTGTTGCATTAGGCATTTCTGTATACTTAGGATCATACATGATTTCTAATGTAGTCTCTATTTTTTGGCTTGGAGTACTCGGTGAGTTTTTATGCTTTAGCATCCTTGCATGCGTGTGAGTGACTGCCATGATAGCATGCTTGCCATGAGGCTAAATGCTTATGTGATATAACTGCCTGAATGCCTGTGGGTGAAGGTTGGGTTACTTGGATTGGAATAAATCATCAACTGTTTGTTTCAAGCCCACTAGATAGTGGCAAAACCATCTTTTCCAAGCCCACCTGCGGGTGGCAAAATCTGCATTTTAAGCCTACTTGCGAGTAGCAAACCATCTTTCAAATAAACAAGCATGAAATGTTTTGTTCCAATTCGGGCGACCCAGTCTATACTTATATGCTGTGTGCATCACATAGTAACCTAGGCTAATAACCGGAATAAAAACATACAATGTTTTCAAAAATAGATATCATGGTTAGTAGAGGCCGATCTTTGATCGGGCGAGCGGGGGTGCTCACGAAGTGACCTTCCCCAATCGTACCCAAGTTCCCGAGCCGAGGCAACTTTGGTGATGACGGACACGTGGCCTTAGGCAACGAGTCAGGGTTTCCTAAATTTCCCAAAATAAAATATTTAGGTGGCGACTCTGTATCTGGCAAAGCAGTCCATGTTTGGCACTTCTTTCAAAATCTGTTTTCTCAGAACGATTTGCCGGATTTGGACTCTTTGATTCAAATTTAGAACCGTGACAAATTTGGAGAGTCCTGAGCTATAGTGACCCCAAATGAACACAACGGGAGCTCGTTCCTCCCGGGGCGTTCGGGGACGTCTACATCTACATACGTATAAATTTCAATGATCTAGTAGTATGAAAGCTATCTACATCCTTCCACCACCTTATGATGAATAAATTCTACAATTATCTACCTAATTATAGGGATTTCTACAAAATTTTACATAAATCTAAAATCGAATTCGTAACTCAAATATTTGATAAAATTCTCAAGTTGTGACATTATTCCCCGCCTAATACGACCACATCCTTAACGCAAATTCCTCGTGAAAGCTTTCGATCTTCTCTTCGAATTGATGCAAGAGTTTTGCTAACTCGCTAACTCTCAACTTGTCAATTTCAAGTAGTGCATCTATTTTACTTGGTATTTTTAACACATCATTGGAGTTCTTAGTGATTCTAAACCTTTAAAATATCCAAATTCAACCTTTTAAATCTCCACATTCAAGACGTATTAGTAGTATAATTTTCTCTCAATAAATGCAAATTATACAGATAGCATTTTTAAGCAAGAGACTATCTTATTTACGATTGACCGATATAAACACTAGCTTTATAGTCAGTCAGTAAAGAGATGAGACATAAGCAAAAGAGTGGACTCTATGATTTCTTCTTCTTCTTCTTCTTCCCTTAATCCCACTGTCCACTACGTTGGGATTGATCTCTTAAATTAGTTAGTCAATGCGGCCGGATACCAATCCATATATATATATATATATATGTATTTTTGAGATCATATTAGTCAGTCATTACGGCCGGATACCAATAAAAATATATATATATTTTTGTAAGTGGGTTGAGGAAAGATTAAAAACAAAGGACAACAATGAGTTGCTTGGAGTTTTTGGTGATTGACATCACATTGTTGTCCTCGAACCCCCTACGGCCATTGATGGACACTTGGACTTCATAATTTTCTGAGACTTTACCTCTTGAATGATCAACATGGAATTAATATGCCAAATGACCGAGGAATGGAGGGGCATATTTTAAAAGATTTAATTTTAATTTCTACATTTGGATTTTAAATTTGTCAATAGAAATGGCAAGAAAAAAAAGAAAAAACAAGATAAAAAAGTTCATAATTCTAAAAGTTTGGGAAAATGCCTTCAAATAATAATATAATAAGTTTGAGAAAACTTCACAACAAACTTAACATATTTTTCCTTGTATTTTAATTACATTTCTTTTAGTACATAAAAAGAAAATTATAAATATATGCAAGAAAGATCCTCAAAACAAATATAAAAAGAAAAAGCCCACATCTAATAAGGGAATCAAACCTTTTTTGAATAAAGGAAAATCCTATAATTCAGAGTCTCTAGATATAGAAGTCTGGCCCGTTTGGACCAGGCCCTACAATAAGCCCACAATTTTCTTGTATGAGCCCATAGCCTAGCCCAACCCATTACATCGTATGCAATAACAACAGATCTAAATCGAGTTATTCAAGCCTAGATATATGGAAAATGCTACCATATGCACCTGTCACAAAATGTGTAATCCTATTACAAATTGACGTAACAAAAAATGCCGCAACAAAACCATAAACTTTTACATCATGCATAACCTAACTACAAATTGGCATAATAAAAAATATCGTAACTAAGCCAAAAACTTTTACATCATTAACCACAGAATTTTGGACATTTTATTATGCTAATTTGTAACGAGATTATACATTTTGTTACTGATGTTACACAATTTTATGGTAAAACCATATTTTTGTGATAGAGTGCAACTCTTTAGGGCCAGATATATAGATACTAGGGTAAAATGCCCAGGCCTTGCACGGGGTTATAGGTACTATTGTGATAAATTTAGATTTAAGAAATACACACATTCTAATAGAGTTTAGAAATTATAAAATAAAAAAAAAAAGAGCTTTTATTTTTGTGTTCATCTATTTTTGATTTTTTTTAGATTTTAATTAAAAATCTATTTATTTTGATGCACCTAATATAAATATACTTAAAATTTTAATATTTATGAGAAGTCTGAAAAAAATTTCACTAAAAAATAAAAAATATGAAAAAGTGCTTATTTTTTCTTCTTTTTATTTTTATTTTTAGTAAGCTTTTTTTTTCTTTTTTTCTTTGTTTGTTGTTAATTTTGGCTAGTACTTTGTTCGGTGGTACTGTATGGGTGTGCATATGTGATGTCAAACTTAGGTTATAAATTGATGTTAAAGAAATCAAATGTTGTTATTAAAATGTGATAATTTTCCTATCTTCTCTAATAGGATCAAAATTTTGTTTCCGTACGTTCTTTCGGTTAGGTTGGAAATGAAAATTGAATTGGAAACTTTTCAAACTTTTCGAAAACATGAGAAATAACAAAAGAATTTGAAAGTCTATGAAAATATTTAGGAAAAAAAACAAAAAAATTTATTGATGTTAATAAATTCTCAATAGTTAATTACTTGAACATGTTGAGTGTTATGAATGCTTAGTTGGATAAAGCGGTTTCCCATTTTAAGAAAAATATATTAAAAAAAATTGCGAAATTCTTGTAACAATAGGCATGGAAAAATAAACAATCGGTGCATTGCTCCTTAATGGATTCTAGATTACAAGCACAATTGGTAGCTAATTTGTTATCACAATAAAGTCTCAAAAAATCTTTTTTGGTTGGTCTTAATTCCTGTGGTGATTTTTAGTCAAAAGAAGTTCAAAGGGTCTATGTGTCATTGATTTGCACTTGATCTGACATCTGTTTGACTGGCTTTTACTTTACCAAGTTGCAAAGATAACCTCTTTATCAATGTAATTAGCCCAATCAAATGGAGTTAAGAAAACAAATGTTTATTCAACAATCCTCAGAGCTTCTTCTAAACTGAGGTGTTGTAACTCCATGCGTGAATTGATTAGCTGTAGCTACATGAATCTATTAGATTAGCGATTGACCCAAAAGCTTAATGTGTTTATGTTTTTAGAAGGCAATATACATTTTATTCTTCATGGAAAGTTTGAATTTCAATATTTTATACTATTGTTTCAGATTGAACAATTGTGGGCATGGTAGTTTAGAGTTTGAACTTGTGAACAATTTAGGATTTTCCTGTTGGAAGTTCTTAGGTTGTTATAGTATGAAAAATTAGGGCTTGTAAAATTAGGTTCTTATAGTATGAAGAATTAGTTTAGTAGAGTTTTTCTGTATCAAAGGCCTATTGGTTATAATGTCTTACATGGATGGTTCAATACATGAAGATGAAATGAGAAATTATGGCGCGCACAGTGAGGTTGTGGGAAGAGTTCTTACAGTATGTGCATGCTATTTCATAGAATGTGAAATTAAAAAAATCAAAGTATGAAAGCAACTACACGCGAAACACATAACGAAAACGGGTTTGATAAACCTGAACAAAATGTCAATTAAAGATATGGAAAAGGTTCTTTCAAAGCATTTGAAAACACCCACCCATGAAAGCCCCAAAAAAAGAGTTTTAATTGAAAAAATTATTTTAAAAAATAATAATAATACCAAAGGGAAAGCATAACAACATAAAACAAAGAGTAAAGGAAAACATAAGCTCGTAAGAAGGGATGAAGAAATCATGACAAATCACAACAAAAGAATTCAAATGTTAATTCATGATAATTGGAGAAATGATCCCACACATGATTTTTTGTTTAAATGTACAAATAGATAATCCTTTTAAATAATACAAGAAATATAAGTCATGTAGGATACTATTATATATGGAGCAAATAACTTTCATTTCCATGTTCATGTCGATATGCCACTTAAATATTTTGTAATACCAAAAGACCCATGCCTAAAGGCACTCCTGTGTAATATATGTGGTGTTTGCTCTCAAATGTGCTTACTTTATTATTTTGAAATAATTGAGTTACTTTGAATGCAAAGTGTAGGTATGGAAGTTGTGAGCATTATGTTCTATTGGGGTGGAAAGATTTTGCGCAATCGCGATGAAGATGTGTCGTACGACATTGAACCTCAGGGGTTGTATAATGTGCAGGCTATGATGGTGCCAAAGGTTGGTACGCATGGGGAAATAATGCGATTAGAGTTTAAATGTAGACTCTCATGTCGGGAGAAGTATAGGTTGCTGCTAATCAAAGATAATGAGACCTTAAGTAATGTCTTAGAGCTCCCACATAAATTAGGCCCTGATTATTTTTTGGAAATCTATGTGGAGAAGGAGAGCGATTTTGGTGGCACAAAGATGCCAATTCCGATGGGTGGGACATTCACTCAAATGTTGACACAATCGCAATCCCCTAACAATACACTTATACAGTCTGCACACATGTTCCCTGAAGATTACCCTCCATTCAATCATTCTCAGAGTTACAATCAATTAAATACATCACAGAACGTAGATGGTTATTACAGTGCCGGAGCAGGTCCAAGTGCTCCGACAACGTATAATCCGATGGTTCTTATAATCCCATATCCCTACTGGAATGAAGAATGTCCACCGGTTTGTAATGTTCAACGTACACCGGAGACGGCTGTCCAAAATTATGCATACTCCGATGATACAGTGCCATTGTTTGACGAGGTTGGAGTAAGTGATGAAGATTCCGTGGAAGGTTTGGATGGCGCATGGGAAGGTGCAGACAATGACTCCGGTGATGACGAAGTTAGAGGGTATCATGATATGCAGGAGGTACACACAAATGTCCATATCCCTTTCTACCATAATTTGTGTTTCGACAATGATGGTTCCATCACTAGCCATGATGTTGTCGAACGTTGGCCATTGTGGGACTTCGAAACTGCTAATTTGGAGAAAGGAATGATATTTACTGATAAGAAAAGACTAGTGCACACTGTTCAGTTGTATAACCTGAAGCGCAATCGAGAATGCAAGGTTGTAGAATCCAAAGGAAACAGTTGGGTGACCGAGTGCAAGCACGGCTGCAACTGGAGGGTTCGGGCAACGAAGTTGAAAGACAAAGATTTCTTTCAAATTAGAAGGTTTGAAGCGCCGCATCAGTGTGTGTACCCTAGAATGAATAGGGACAATTGCAACCTCAAGTCTGAGGTCATTGTTCATTTCATCAAGGCACAAATTACGATAAGTGCCATGCTAGGTACATTATTGTTTTTAGGATTTCATTATGACTGTAATGTATTCAAATATAATGTATATTTGCAGATATCACCAGAATTGCCTCTTGCTACCATAATTGAGGTCGTGAAGGAGAAGTTTCAGTTCACTATATCATATAAGAAAGTGTGGCTTGCAAGGACGAAGGCAGTTGCAATGGTGTTTGGTGACTGGGACGAGTCGTACCGAAGGTTGCCTAGATATATGGCTGCATTGCAGGCATTTAATCCAGGCACAGTTGTCATGTGGGACATGATTCCGAATTTGTACTCCACCTCAATCGGAACTGAAATGTACATGAACTATGTGTTCTGGGCATTTAAACCTGCAATAGAAGGCTTCAAGTATTGTCGTCCAGTGATATGCATTGACGGCACACACTTGTACGGGAAATACGAAGGGAAGATTGTTGCGGCCACTGCAGTGACTGCTGCGGACAACATTGTACCTTTTGCCTTGGCCGTTGTTGACAAGGAGATGATCGAAAGTTGGGGTTGGTTCATTACTCTACTTAGGCGGCATGTGTGCCGTGACCGAGAGGGGGTCACATTGATATCCGATCGACATACAGCTTTGCTTAGTGTCGTGTCAAGAATTTGGGACAATCCAGCAGTTCAACCAAGAGAGTACCATAGGTATTGCTTGCGATACGTATGTAGCAATTTCAATGAAAGATTCGGTAATACAGTGGCGAAGGATCTTGTGTGGAGAGCTGGTTCTGCACGGCAAGTGCGGAAGTTTAACAAGATTATGGACGATATCTACAAGCTCGAGAAGAATGCTGAACAGTGGTTTAGACGGATAAACCCTTTTCATTGGACATTGTGCCATGATGGTGGTTGTCGTTGGGGCATATTGACGACAAACCATATAGAGGGCTTCAATGGTGTACTGAAAGGCGCACGCAGTGTTCCCATTATAGCATTAGTTGAGATAACTTTTTATCAGCTCGTGAAATATTTTGACGAGGGCAGGACCATTACTGAAAATGCGAGTAATCGGGGTCCCTTGTACACGACTAATGTTCAACGATGGATTGACGAGCACCAAGCCAAAGCGAACGTGCATATGTTGGTACCGATTAATAGGTAATTTTTATTGAATGCACCGAATTCACTACACATTAACATTTCGCACTCGTCGATCATCGATGTTAGTCTCTATTTAAACATATATGCATATTAATCCACGTACATACATTTTTCATGCAGGGAAATATGAGGTGAGGACAGCACCGCATGGGATGGGGGGTGGTGCTCGTCAAATAATTAGTCTTCGACCACCGAGTTGTTCATGTGGGAAGTACATATTATTTCACTTGCCATGTTCCCACATGCTTGCTGTGACAGCAGACTTAGGCGAGGACCCTTTTCCTTTCGTTGCACCAGAGTATAGGTTGGAAGTCCACAAGCGTATCTTAGCGCAGAAGTTTAGGCCCATGCTGCACGAGCAATATTGGCCTGACAATGATTACCCAACTTTGCTTGCTATTCCAGCCCGACAACGTGAAGTTAAAACAGGTCGTCCTCAACATAGCCGCATCCACAACGAAATGGATACTTCCAGACAAAGTGGGTTGCACCATTGTAGGTTGTGTTTGCAAAGAGGGCATAATAAAAGAAAATGTCCAGCGAGAATCCGATCGATTCGACAGTAGTTTTTTGTCTTCTTTACATATTAGTTCCATGCTACTTTCTTTGAATTGGAGTCAATGTAATATTCAATGAATCAGTATTCAGTAAATTGATAATGTATTTACGACTTCAATTACTAATGACATAGATTTGGTTAAATGTGGCAAATCTCTTCAATTGCTTTAGTTGTTGCAGGTGTCCTTTGTGCATTAGATTGTGCAGACTTTGGTGCGTTGATGGTCGATTGTGTCCTGACCTCGATGGACACCAGTTTATCCAATGCTAGAAAAATACAAATATTCACATAATAAATTGATAATCACCAATATAAATGCAGTTTATATTCAATGTTTTGCCACATTTTGTTATATGGGAAACTAATTTTTAAATTTTTTTTTTCCAAACTCCATTACGTGGGTGAAGGCCCATTTTATGAATTCAATCGTTTCTCGGACATTTACTACGTATTCGTATATGCTTAGTTCTTGTAAAAAGTTTGAGTAATGTATTTCAAATCTACATAAAACCCTCTTCAAAACTTCGTACTTCTTTCCAAAAAAATGACAACTCCTTTAAAGTGAAAGCACGTTTTTTCATGTCATACAGGTTGACGTGACAACACACTGACAATAACTTTAATCACATAGGTACTATGTGAACCTTATCTCCTATGACAATAATGTCAAATGAATTACTAATCACCAATATAAATGCATGTCATATTTAATGCGTTGCCACATTTTGTTAGGTCGTGAATTATTTTTTTAGTTTCCAAAAATTCATTACGTGAGGGAAGACCATTTTATCAATTCAATCATGTGTCTTAAATTTAGTACATATTGGTAAATGCTTAGTTGTTCTAAAAAGTTTTAGTAGTGGATTTGAAATCTACTTAAAGCATGGGTTTTCATGTCATAAAGCTTGACGTGACAACACGCTGACAATATCTTTAAACTCACAGGTACCATGTGTTCCTTATCTCCTATCACAATAATGTGAAATGAATTACTAATCAACAATATAAATGCATGTAATATTCAATGCGTAGCCACATTTTCTTAGGTGGTGAACTGTTTTTTAGTTATCAATAAATTTTTCCAGGCAACCCTTTGTTTTTGTTTTCCCTAACTTGTTGCAGTTTGTATACCTGTGATATACTGTCAGGTCGTATTCTAATTTTGTCAGCATATGTATGTACTATTGTCAAACTTCTTGTTATCGGATATCGATTTCATATATGAAAACTTGTGCAGGTCTATGACTCATTTACCAGAGGAGATCCCATTATTGATTCATCAGCATCGAGCCGATACGATATGGCGTCAGTCGGTATGAATTATTTACTTATAATCGATATTTGAATACTACACAAACACTGTAGTTGCTACATAATATAATGAATGGACTGTAAATGTTAGTCCATGGATCATCCTATTTGGACATTTCAATGGTTTAGACAAATTTCCCCAAATGTAAACGTTAGTCCATAGAGAGAGAACGAAGAAGATTATATTAAATGGACCGCTAGCTTAACCAAAAACAAAAACAAAAAAAATGGTTAAAAAGTTGATAATCATCAAGTTTAACAATTACCCAAGTTCACGCTTACGATGAAATAAAGGACTTTCAAATACAATTCCTAAAATAAAAGAGGAAATAAATATCACAAACAAAATTCTTTTTTATAGAGGCTGAATTCATAATCTTATAGCACAAAATAATATTATATAATCATCAAATCAGAAGTCCTAGTTCATCACCCATTACCTACTCAAAAAATTATTAAATAATCCAATTTCAGCGACTCATACTACCATCGCAGTGTGGAAAACTAGATTTGTCTACTTCCTTACTTGAACAACATTATTTCAATTGATAAATTTCAATAAAAATTTTTAAAAATAGGTGGAGTTTGCCTTTTTAAAAATAGTTAAGTGTTGTAACAGCGGGAACCACCCGCTGGTTTTTGGAATTCATAGTACCAACTGTTTTCACACTATTAACCCACATTCACTTTTTCAATTTTTATGAGACGATTTTTAGTATAATTTACATGAATTGTTTGTAGTTTTTTTTTTAATTATAATTTCAGAGTTGCGTATTGGCATGTTGGTGCAACTTTTATTTTTAAATAAGTTGAAAAAGTTAATTACCATAATGTTAGAGAAATAATGCTTTCGGCGTCTTTTTTATTACTAACCTTTAACTTACAATAAACTTTACCAAATAGACACATGAAGGGGTTCGTTTGGGATGTGGGTTGACTTTTTGGCTTTTTAACTGTTTGTCTATTTTAGCTTGGGGCTAAAAAGCCTCACTTGAGAAAGGTTTTTTGGCTTTTGTAAAAGAAAAAATGAAATGAATATTGTTTAGATGTAACATTTTGTGTTATTGGCTTTTTAGCCTATTTTGTCTTGTTGCCATGGCGAGCGAAGGACCAGTTGTTCATTCCTTGTCTTCTACCTAGTTAATAAAGTGAGTCAACATTATTTCTTGTAAAAATTGGCATCACGTAAGTAGTTGGGAACATTAAATAAATAACACCACATGATACTCTAGGATGACTCAATAATTATCCTTGCTAGCTGGCTAATTATGTAGTACTCTAGGAGAAAAATATGTTGATTCACTTTTGTTAGATAATTATGAAATAATAAATAATTCACTTAATACGTTATGATTTCTCATTTGTTGATTCATCAGTGAAGCATTTTGCTAATTCCGAATAACATATGTATGTTTTGCCAATTCCATGTATGTCTGTATGTATGTATTTATAATCTTCACTGTAGGAACCTTTTATTTTTATGTCATGACACTGCAAAATGTTGGTTATCTTACCCACTGTTTCAGTTAATAGAAGATAGGTTCATTATGAAAATTCAATTGTCATTTGTACAAGCATTATGTCTCTTACACACAACATTGTCTTGTGCAGGCGAAAGATCAGCCGAAATTGAAATGCCGACGATCTGATTCGGGCATATGGGACACCGCCTTGAACCTTAGAGTCCTACATTGCCTACTCCGTGCGGGGTTCTATGGGGTGTATCGGATCGGACCTTTTCGATTGGACCACCATCTTGTTACAACTCTCGTAGAGAGGTGGCGCATAGAGACACGCACATTTCATTTTCCTGTTGGAGAGTCCACAGTTACATTACAAGATATGGCTATTCTATTTGGCCTACCAGTTGGCGGACACACAATCACTGGAAAAGACCCAGGAAATAAGTTGGATGATTTGATAGCACTATGTGTGGAGTTGTTAGGAGCAGCACCTACACAAGAAGACTTCATAGAATCATCGCTCAAGTTAAAATGGATATCAGAGCATTTCCGTCACCTTCCACATGATGCATCCGATGAGACGATTCATCATTATGCTCGAGCCTATATTATGTGGCTTATTGGGGGGGTGCTCATCCCCGATAAGTCACAAAATATAATGAAGATGATGTTTTTGCCACTACTTAGAGACTTTGACCGTATCCAGAAGTACAGCTGGGGTGGTGCCACATTGGCATGTTTGTACAAGATGTTGTGTCGGGCAACTAAGGCTGGTACAAAGGAGATAGCTGGCCCACTTGTGCTATTACAAGTGAGTTGCAATGACTTGTAGTTTTATCTCATATTCTCAATTGCCATGTTTTCTAAAGTGCCTACTGTAATAAATTAATAATGGCATCATTCATTGTAGGTTTGGGCGTAGGAGAGATTGAACAGGATCACCCCTAGTCGGAAGTCGAACATTGCTGCTGGCGAGCGTGCCATAGGGAAAGGCGACCAGCTGTTACCACCTAGCCCAGGAGCTTGCAGCCATGAGGTGATATCAACTAATGTCAGTGTTATCTTCCGGGACCAGTTCGACCGCATGATGGAGGGGAAGGTTTGTAATTTGTTCATGTGAATTTACCTATTTTTTTGTTTGTCAACCTCCGATGTACGAATAAATCTCTAAGTTATTTCATTGCTATTACAGTTCATATGGGAGTCTTACGGGACGGAGGATGACATCATGACCAGCTTCCCATCGTATTGTACCGTTGGTCGAGACATATGGATGGCACAAGTGCCACTTATATGCTTCGATATCATTGACTGGCATCTCCCCGACCGGGTGCTTAGACAATTTGGACGAGTTCAGAGTGTGCCTGATCGCTTTGACGCCCACTTGGCTATGCATTTTAGAGATAGGCATGGCAAAATGGCCATTGATTGGGCAAAGGAATACCAGACATTTATTGGTGAGTGGAACAACCGACGCAACACCATTGTCCATGCTGAGAGGAACAATGAAGTGCTTACATCTTCGGACCCATACATGTTATGGTTTCACCGTCATACACGTGTAGTACTTAGTAATCCGAGTGACATTGCTGCCTTTGGATACCAAGGTGTCGGGGGTAGTTTAGAGGGATTGGTAAGTTCTTTATATTCTCCAAAACAACATTTGCTTAAGTTTGTGTATGTTTGTTATTTAGGCCCCGTTTGGGGACTTACCTTTTTAGCCAAAAAGTCAAAAAGTTACCCTTTTAGCCAAAAAGCCAACAACTCATACCAAAAAGTCAAAGATTCTCTTTTTTCTCTACTTTCTGCACATCTTTTTGTAATTAGCCAAAAAGTCATCCCAAACATATAAGTTTTTTTTACCTACTTTTTTAGCCAAATAGCCAAAAAGTTACTAAATTAGCCTGTTCCCAAACGAGGCCTTAGCATTGATGGTTATGTAACACAGCTACCATTACATTACAGGTTCGTAGAGTTGCGAGGGCATATCACATGGCAGACGCTGCCCATATTACACGCGATGATAGAGAGGGATTGGATGCCATTGCCGAGATACGGGAGTTATTGTACGATGGTTTGCAATAGCCACACCGACGTGACCGACTAGATTTCGGCCACTTTGGCGAGGATCCTTATATGGAGGTAGATATTACAGTGACATCAATGCCGCACCCGAATATGCCATCCACTGAGCCATCGACATCAATGCCATCGACATTAATGCCTCCACCACATCCTACCGCACGTCATGCACATCAATCGGACTATTTCGATATGGAACACTTTGGTGAGGGGCCTTCCATGGGCCTATCCCGTCATGGTCCATCTACAACAATGCATACACCGCAGACTTCCCCACCTGAATGTACCAATTACACATCCCAGTTTGCCCCTCAGGTAGATCCTCTAATGTTTGAACATACTTCCACACACCATGGCCATATATTGGACCCCTCCTGGTCACCACCCCCATATAGGACAGCGGTTGGTACCCTGGTGACTCATTTAGCACCACTGTCTACTACATGTCTGTCTACTATGATTCCCTTTGCGTTGACCACACCCGACCCTTTCACAGTACCATCATCTCCTACCCCACCATCATCTCCTACACCACATATAACCTTCACCTACCATGTTGATCCACTCATTACCCATGACCTCCACATTAACGGGGAGGGGGAGGAGGAGGGGGAGGGCCAGGTCCATGCACCTACCAGAGGGACAGGTAGGGGTAGAGGTTGTGGCGGCTGTCGTAGTGTAAGTAGAGGCCGAGGGTGACGCCAAGCAATAGACCATGACAATAATGCAGCGAATGATGGCGTTTCACAGCTTAGTGTCGTATGTGAAGGTGTGCCGGAGGTGGTATCAAATGATTGTATTGCAGCCATTGGTGGTGTGCAGCCAGCTTCTACAGAAGCGGGTGAGGGAGTCATACGTGCAGCAGCGCAAGATATAAAGAGAGTATATAGTAAGAGACCTAGAAGACAAACCCATGGAAGGGGTTGTGGAACAGGGGAAAAATTAGGACATTAGGAACAACTAACATTGGTAAGTATATTCAAACATTATCTTCAGGTGGTGTTTTCACTTGGATTAGTCTACATTGTTTAAGTTGTGGCTTATTATATAGTTCTGGCTTTTGGCTTATCTTATCTTGTAATTGTGGCTTATTTTATAAGATTCTAGATGCTGCTGTTGCTATTTTGGTTGTTGGTTGTTGGTTGCTGTGTTGCTGGTTGCTTGCTGTTGTTGTGTTGCTGGTTGCTGC
Source organism: Camellia sinensis (assembly GCF_055761805.1). Lineage (NCBI taxonomy): Eukaryota > Viridiplantae > Streptophyta > Magnoliopsida > Ericales > Theaceae > Camellia > Camellia sinensis. Next base: position 192,508,801 of record NC_138966.1, on the reverse strand, counting down.
TGCTGTTATTTTTGTACTGCTTGATGTGTTGCTAGTTGCTGGTTGCTTGCTGTTTCTTGATGCTGGTTGCTGCCGACTGTGTGTTGCTGCTGTTGGCTTCATGCTATTGTAGATGCGTCGTGATGGTGTTCATACAGTTGGAACATTTATTTTGTTATTATGTTTGAAATAGTTATTGTGATACTATATGTATTTCCTGGACCTAATTTTCGCCTTCCATGTGGGATGTATATGGTTTATTCTGTAAATAGGTCTTGTTTATATTTGGGTGTACTTAGTGTTGGGTTTGTTCTTGCTCTCCATCTGCTTTTGTGCTTACACTACAAGAAATCGCACCTTTGGCGAGCATTTTTGGCAACTATAGTGCTTGGGTAGGAAAAATGCTTTTTGCTCGGCAAGGGAAGAAATTTGATTATGATCTAAAACAGGTGAAATTGCTCTCAAATATAGTCATTCTTGCAGTTAATTTTCAGTGGATGTAGTTCTTATTTCTAACAAGACTTTTCAGTGGAAAATTATGATGTCTTTTAGCTTCACTTTTCTGGTGATCTTCTAATGGAACTGGGTGCTGGGATAGAATTGGCAACTGCAGCTGTGCCACACCTTTTTCAGCCTTTAGCTTGTGTTGCCAATGTAGCCAAGGTTTAACTCCTCTCTCTCTCTCTCTCTCTCTCTCTCTCTCTCATCCTATTTTATAAATGTGGTCAATGTGTTGAATTAGCTTTGTAGCTTTACATTTATATTTTATTTCTTGTAGACTATAAGTGCTGTTACATCAACATCTACTCGCACTCCAATCTACAAAGTTTTGCTAAAGGAGAAAACATTGGGGATGTAACTGCAAAAGGAGAATGTGTGGGCAATATTGCTGATCTGGTATGATTCACCAACTTCTTTTGCAATTTCCAAAAGCTTGTGTTTGCTATGAGGATGTTGGGAATGAATTTTGGTCATTGCTCAATATCACGAAAATGTTATGAATAGTGGTTAGGATGTTGGTACCCTCTGTTTGGGACCCCTACGTGTTATTTTGTTTGAGATGAGGGAAAATGGTAAAATAGGAATGTCCTAGTTACATAAGGATATATATGCTGTATTCCTATCTTTTTTATGTGGCTTCCTTTACTTGACACATATCCTCCAATCCTTTTAAATTCTTGGTGTATAGAAATGTAAATAGTGGATTTGATCTGTGTTTCCTGTTTTCAGGATAGAATTAATAGCATGCAAAACGGGAAAATTGTAGGCTCGTTGACTTCATGTCTTTCAATCGACATATTGACCTTGTGACACTCATGTTGAGTGTAGATACCATGAGCTGGATGTTTAAGCCTTTTGAATTGAGTCTTTTAATTTATCTATACCCGAAACCCCAAAATTCTTTTCAAGAGATTGAAATAAATGCATGAGCTATTGTAACCATGTTGCATCCATTGAATTTTATATGAATTTCAATTCCGGAGAAAACATAATCAAGTGCTTGCAAATACAATTGATAATGTGAGGGGCCACTAACTAAGGTTTATAGGACAAATGACATTTATATTAATGCAAATTTGACAGTTATTTGGACATTTACCACACAGGTCACTCTTTATTAGATAGAAGAACTCACCAAGGAGTCTTGGTTATCAAAAATAAGTATAATTAAAATAATTAAAAGAAGAAAGAAAAGAAATACACAATTAAGAGTAATATTGTCATTCTTTTGTTATTTTGGAGATCATTAAAAAAATTCTTATGTTCCATTTGGATAAAACTTGCAAATGACTAAACAAACAAAAATAAATAGTATTTTTTGCTAAATTGAGTTTCTATTTACTCTTCACTCTGTTACTACCAAATTCAAAGTGCTTGATCTCTGAGGCAAGCATAAAGGGTACTATACAAAGAAGTGATCTCTACAATTAGTCCAATATGAGCCCCTTATCTTTAAATCTAGGTGCAACAATGTGCCTTGTTTGACATTTTCAAATCTTATCTCCTCCTGTCAAAAGATTATTGTCCAAATATGCTGCCTTTCTTATAAAAGAATCACTAAGGGTGCACAAGCCACACATACACAAATGTGTATATCACTGTTTTTTTTTTTTTTTTTTTGAAGAAGTAATACCCTAGTGGAGCCAATTGAGTTTCTACTTTTGAACTTCTGCGTATTGTGAGAGTAATGACACATTGATGGGCATCACACCTTTTCATGGCAATATGTTATTTCATGTTAAATAAAAGGAAAAACTGAACTACTGCAGCATTATGTTGTGACATTTCTACTTTGGCACTTGATGGTTCTTAGATCAGTGAGCTGAGAATTGGGTATGAATTTTATGGTCTTTTGCAGTGTGCATGATGCACATACTTATGCATTGAACATTTTTACTAAGAGCTAATGTTGTTGAACCCTTGTTTTTTGAAGCTTGGAACTGGGTTGAGCATCATTATGGCAAAAACAAATTCCTCCCTACTCACAACATTTGCCTTCATTTCCTGTGGATACCTTTGTAACTCCTACCAAGAGGTTGTCTGTTGTATATTAGTAATAATTTTTTGCCCTTTATATGCTTTTGTGCCATATGGAACAAAGTGTGTCATTTTTACCAACCAAGTATTCAATTTTTTTGTTTTTGTTTTTGCGCAGGTTAAATCTGTTGTGTTGCGTACGCTGAATCGAGCCAGGTTAAATGTGGCTATAGATTCCTTCTTTAAGACAGGTTAGGACAAGTGCCCCACTCACCTGTGTTGATGGGGTTCTGTTGTTTGATCATCTCACTTAATCATCAAGTCCCATATGCACATAAAATAAAGGCCCTTTTCTGATATCTTGTGGCTTAATTGTGTTGTGTATTTATTTTGCAGGGAGAGTTCCAACACTGGAGGAGGGAAATAGGATGGAAAAAATATTCAGTTTTCCCTGGTCAAAAGAGAGGCCTGTTGTTCTCGGTATGTAGCATGTATATAACAGCACCTGCTGTACATTTTTTGGCGAGTAAAATTAAATTTTGTCGGCGTTGGTTCAAGATACCAGTACGAAAATATATTAGTCAATAAATATTACTTATTGGCGACTAATATTTTCGTCGCTGTTCAGTAATTTCACTATTGCTGGTCTTTTACTATTAATATCATTTTCTCAATTCCAACAGATCGACTTGCAACTCTGTTGGGTTCTCACAGAGAAGCCATTCACTGACTTACATTGGATGCATAAAGAAAGGACCTGTGATAACTGACTCTAAACTGAAGTGGTAGATACGAAAACTTTTACCCCTCCCTCTCCTTTAAATATATATTTTTCTGTTTTTTTGTTTATGCAATAATATATATATTTGATAAAGTGTGTATAACTATTCGCAACCTAATTTTTGAGTTTTTTTTCTATTGCAAATATTTCCAAGTATGAGAAATCAGGACATCTGATTGGTAGTGAATATGTCTTGCATGCTTATGGTCCTATCTATGTTCTTTCTGCAGAGGTGGTAATATCACTGGCAATTGCTAGAAATAACAGGTCTGTCCATAACAATATGTAGCTTATTTTGCATGATCTCTTTATTGTGGTTTATATATACATATATAGATTATGTTTGTTTGGTATTGTTCTAGTTATTCATGTTATCACATTGACATTCATTTGGTGAAGTAGGTTGGTTTCTTGGATTTTAGGATGTCTAATTGAATGCTAGATGACATTCTATGGAAGAGTTCACATTCTAAGCTTTGAGCAAGGTTTTGTGCTCTTTCTACATGGATTCAAGGTTGAGGCTTACAATTCATTATGGTCATGAGCATGTCTCAAATTCTGGAAATCTATAAGCATATATATTTTGGAAAAAGAGATAACCCGTCGTAATGTGGCCATTCGGACTTTTTCTACCACATATCTGGTGAGGGACTGAGGGTTTAAAACAGAATGATGTGGAAAATTACAATCTTGTTTACTAGAGTCCATTTAAGTACTTTGTAAACCCACTAGTAGGACATTTGTAGCCCTTGTCTTCTTTTTATTTTTTATTTTTTGCTACAGGAAAGCTTGGCTTTCCCAATTATGTGCACTTTTTGATCCTTCTAACTTTTATGGTTTCATATTAATTTTTTAAAGTTGGACAACTTTTTTATTTGCAGCAAATAAAATGCAGTACAGTATATAGTTCCTTAATGCTTACTGTGTTGTTACCTTTTATGATTATAATTTAATTAGTTTAAATTCATAAATGATGAAAACGCCTTAAACTTAACCGAAAAAGGGTGTTAAGAGGGCAAAACTGCGAAACATCCCCCGAACCACTGTTCGGATGTCACGGCCACCTTCCCTGTAACAAATAGGACCTGTGACAATAGACGGAATGTAATTAGCACGTGTATGTTGGGAGTTAGAGCCAAAAACGCCTTAAACTTAACCGAAAAATGGTGTTAAGAGGGCGAAACTGTGAAACAGCCTCCGAACCACCATTCGGATGTCACAGCCACCTTTCCCGTGACAAATAGGACCTGTGATAACAGACAGAATGTAATTAGCACGTATAGGTTGGGAGTTAGAGTTGAAAACGCCTTAAACTTAACCGGAAAAGGGCGTTAAGAGGGCGAAACTGCGAAACAGCCCCCAAACCACCATTCGAATTACACAGCCACCTTCCCCATGACAAATAGGACCTGTGACAACAGACATAATGTAATTAGCACGTGTAGGTTGGGAGTTAGAGCCGGAAACGCCTTAAACTTAACCGAAAATGGGCGTTAAGAGGGCAAAACTGTGAAACAGCCCCCGAACAACCATTCGGATGTCACAGCCGCCTTCCCCGTGACAAATAGGACATGTTTCAACAGACAGAATGTAATTAGCACGTGTAGGTTGGGAGTTAGAGCCGAAAACGCCTTAAACTTAACCGAAAAAAGGGCGTTAAGAGGGCGAAACTGCGAAACAGCCTCTGAACCACCATTTGGATGTCACAGCCACCTTTCCCATGACAAATAAGACTTGTGTCAACAGACAGAATGTAATTAGCACGTGTAGGTTGGGAGTTAGAGCCGAAAACGCCTTAAACTTAACCGAAAAATGGCGCTAAGAGGGCGAAATTGCGAAATAGCCCCCGAACCACCGTTCGGATGTCACAGCCACCTTCCATGTAACAAATAGGACCTGTGACAATAGACGGAATGTAATTAGCACGTGTATGTTGGGAGTTAGAGCCAAAAACGCCTTAAACTTAACCGAAAAAGGGCGTTAAGGGGGCGAAACTGCAAAACAGCATCCGAACCACCGTTCAGATGTCACAGCCAGCTTTCCCGTGACAAATAGGACCTGTGACAGCAGACGGAATGTAATTAGCACGTGTAGGTTTGGAGTTAGAGCCGAAAATACATTTAACTTAATCGGAAAAGGGCATTAAGGGTGCGAAAAAACAAAAATGGCGTTAAGGGTGCGAAAAACCTAATTGATAAACTCATTTTGTTGCTGTATAATTGATATTGTGTGTTATATCCTCATAAATCGTTTTTTGCCTATTGTAGTTGAAATCTTTGAAATAACAATATGTTATGCTAAAATGAATCATTGACTGATTTTTCTTTATTTAGTCTGTTGGCATATTCGTTGTGTTATTCATCTAAATTCAACTGAGTTAGTTATCTAATTTTTTCCTTCTCCATAAGCTAAATTACTTGTTAAATAAATTGAACCATATTATGTTTAAACAAAAATCAAGCTCTGCATTTTTTATTACTTACCTCACTGGTTTTTGTTGCAGATTGATAATGTTGGCATGGATACAGTGATGTTTTTGGGATAGATTGATGATGTTTGCATGGGCGCAATTTACATATATTTTTTGTTTATGGAAAACATGTAAAGCTGATATGTTTTGTTATTAAATTTTTTTTTTAGTTTGAATTATAATTGTTGGTTCGAATAGTATATGTATTTGTTAGATTATACTATGTTTATGGATTCTTATTTTCTTTGATATGTACGGTTAATAGTTAAGTTGTGTATATGATTGAAAATTGAATGCTACAGGTTGTGGAGAAATATTTTTATTTAATGGTTGAGAATTGAATGAATGAATGGATGGATGAATAATTTTGTATATGCACAGGTTACAGGTGACAGAGAGTATTATTTCTTGTAGCGTTATTTAGTGTTTGAACACGCGTGTTGTTTTTTGTTAATGGGTTGACCTTCCCAAAAAAACTCCGAGTTAATGTAGACTTGTATTGGGTTGTTGTTATATAGTTTTTTTTTTCATCTTACTCAAATGGGTGAATATAATATTTTTACTCACCAAACATACAAATAGATTTGTATACATGTTTTTTTTTTTGTTGGGGAGTGCTCTTTCCCTTGCAATTCTTTATTAGTTCATCACTTTCTTTATTGAATTGTAATGAGTTAATGAATGTTCTGGATTAATGAATGGACTCTCTCAGATATCTTTAATGCTTTGGAATTTTCATGTTTGGTCTTTCAATTTTCAATAATTAAATTAAACATTAATTAGAGATTTCCACCATAAATTTATTAGAGATTTCCACCATAAATTTATTTTAGGTTTAAAAATTAATTAAAAGACCTTTCAAATATTTAATTTGCACTTTACGATTAACCACCAAAATATTTGAGATTGTAATAAGATTATTATTTAATTATTTACTTAATTTTTATATTCGGGTTCTCACAGAACAGGTAGCTCAATCAAAATTTTTCCTCAATAAACGCTCCTAAAATAGTGACCTCTACGTAAAGAATTTCAATCTCTATCAGGAAAGAAGAAAGAGTCACCTTCCAATTCATGGAAGTCCAGTCAAAATGATGAGTGTAGTAAGGATGGGGGGTTGACAGAAAACTAAACTTGGGGGCTGGACAAACATTACCCAAAAACAAGTGGTTGGTCCAGTTTGGGGACTAATAAAGTTCAGACAAACGAACTACCGCCTTCAACAACACAGAAAACAGAACAGGTAGCTCAGTCAAAAGCTTCCCTTAACTGGGGCTCCTCAAATAGTGACCTCTACGTAAATAATTTCAATCTCCATCAGGAAAGAAGAAAGAGTCACCTTCCAATTCCTGGAAGTCCAGTCAGAATAATGAGTGTAGTAAGGAATGGGGGGTTGACAGAAAGCTAAACTTAGGGACTGGACAAACATTACCCAAAAACAAGTGGTTGTCCAGTTGGGGGACTAATAAAGTTCAAACAGACGAACTACCGCCTTCAACAACACAAAAAACAGAACAGGTAGCTCAATCAAAAGCTTCCCTTAACTAGGGCTCCTCAAATAGTGACCTCTACGTAAATAATTTCAATCTCCATCAGGAAAGAAGAAAGGGTCACCTTTCAATTCCTGGAAGTCCAGTCAGAATGATGAGTATAGTAAGGAATGTGGGGTTGACAGAAAACTAAACTTGGGGGCTGGACAAACATTACCCAAAAACAAGTGGTTGGTCTAGTTAGGGGACTAATAAAGTTCAAACAGACGAACTACCGCCTTCAACAACACAGAAAACAAAATAGGTAGCTCAGTCAAAAGCTTCCCTTAACTGGGGCTCCTCAAATAGTGACCTCTACGTAAAGAATTTCAATCTCCATCAGGAAAGAAAAAAGAGTCACCTTCCTATTCCTGGAAGTCCAATCAGAATGATAAGTGTAGTAAGGAATAGGGGGTTAACAGAAAACTAAACTTGGGGGCTGGACAAACATTACCTAAAAACAAGTGGTTGGTCTAGTTGGGGGACTAATAAAGTTCAGACAGACGAACTACCACCTTCAACAACACAGAAAACATAACATGTAGCTCAGTCAAAAGCTTCCCTTAACTGGGGCTCCTCAAATAGTGACCTCTACGTAAAGAATTTCAATCTCCATCAAGAAAGAAGAAAGAGTCACTGGATAATTCCTGAAAGTCTAGTCAGAATGATGAGTCTAGTAAGGAATGAGGGGTTGACAGAAAACTAAACTTGGGGGGCTGGACAAACATTACCCAAAAACAAGTGGTTGGTCCAATTGGGGGACTGTAGACACCCCATTTTTGACCGTCCTCAAGACTTGGAGGTCACCACTCGAACACTCGGTGATTACTCATGTTTGTGTTTCGTTTTGAGTTCCCGGAGGTCTCGGCTACGCGCCTTGCCTTAGGATCTCTCAACTCGACTGTTCTGTGTTTGGTTTTGCACCAAACACTTGTGTTTTTGCTTCTGAGGGTAGAAAGTAGCTTGTTAGCTACCCCTGACACCCACCGGCCTTGGTTTGAGGCCACCGGCCATGTTTTGAGGCTACTGGCCATTGGTGAATTATACCATTGGCTGGTCGACACTCAATATGGCCGGCCGGCCATCTGTTTGGCAGGTGACCTCCTTTTCTGGCCAGTAGCACCTTTTTACCTTTTTCAGGCATGGTGCATGCCAGCTGTGCCAGCTAGAATGCACCAAACCTGCCCCGGGGCATACATGTGACTGTTTTGCCCTTTTTGCACCCTTTTTGGTCAAAGCTTCTTGAGGAAGCTTGACCCTTTGTCAAAGCTTCCTCAAGAAGCTTGCCAACTGTCCTAGCTTCCTCAGGAAGCCTTGCCCCCTTTGACCCCTCTTTTTGTTTAGCTTCTTTGAGAAGCTTTAAACCTTTGTTTTGTCTATATATAGAGCCCCCCTCCTCCATTGTTGGGGGTTGAGCAAAAAAAACCAGAGAGATATACATATATACATCTGAGATATACCTTCTCTCTCTATATCTCCATCTCTCTCATCATTTGTGTGTGTTTGAGGGCCTTAAGGTGTATTTTATCCTTAGTTTTGCACACAAACACACACTACTACACCATACTTCGAATTTGAAAGGCTTTGAGGGTTTGTTCTTGAGGTTTTGGACTGGTTTTGATCAAAAGAAGAAGGCTGCACTTGCTGTTCATCAAGGGTTCTTCAAGGGTAACTCTTTTACTTTAGATTCCCCAATCTTGCACTAAACTTTTGCCTATCTGGCTCATTGTTTTAGACTTTGTGTATAACTGGAAAAAAGTCATGCATTTGCATGCTTAAGATACTTCATTAAGGTTGTTTTGGTGTTGGGGGTCGATCTCCCCCTCTTAGGCCTTGTTTGGCCCTTTTGGTGCTCTCTTTGCTAAGCTTTGGTTACCCTTGAGTATTAGCCTTCTCACCACTGAAATCTAGTGGATTTTCAATGGTAAAGAAGAGGTTTTGAGATCTTGCATAGGGGAGGGACACCCCTCTCCCTTTATCTCTCTTTTGCCCTCATTTTTGGCTCATAAGGGTAGCATGTATGCTTGGTTGTATTTGGCCCCATTTCAAAAGTTTTTGGATGTTATTTGGTCACTTATTGCCTCTGTTTTTGGTCAGATTTGTGGTCCCTTACATGCATAGTATACTTGCCTTGCATTCCTCCATTTTGCCTAGAAGTAAGCCATGCATTTAGGCCATGATTCTTGCATGCTCTAGCTTAACTCCATGAAGGTCTTAGTATTATTTTGCCATGCTCAAGGACTGTTGGGGGCTATTTTAGTCATATTTGCCATGTTTAGAGTAGCCTCTTTGCATTTTGGCTTGTGAGCCTTAAGCATGTGGGTCTCTAGCATGCTTAGCCTAGCTTATTCTCATGATTTGGAATCATTAAAGACCATGTTTCAGTCTATAAATCATGCTTGTATGCATACACTCATCATCTCTTTCATGCTTCAGGGGAGTTGTTTTGTTGTGCCTTGAAATGAGCATTGTACATGCCTATGTGTTTTAGGCTTTGAGTTGCCATAGCAGTGGGTTTTGAGACTTATTTTCGTACATTAAAACTCTGTTTTTGGTTGCATGATGCATGTCATGAGTGTTTGGGGTAGTTGTAGTAGAATGCTCCTTGTCTTGGGTCTATTAGTATGCATGTTTGCGTGAACATTTATCCATCCTTTTTGGCATTTTTTGGTTACTATTTTGGGAGTGGGTTGAGGTCTACCCTTTGTGTCTTAGGTCCACCATTGCATGATCATGTTTTCATGTTTGCATTGTATTATACTTGCATGCTCGGATATTATTGGCTAGTTGCATTTCATGTCCTAGCTTACATGTTTGATTGCATTGCATTGCATCTTACATGTCTAGCATTGTATATTTACATGTTTAGCTTGCATCATATTTGGCATGTTTGCATCTTAGCCTCATGTTGCATCTTTGAGCCAAGTTTGTATACATACATTGCATTGTTTGGTTTGGGGTGTCAAACCAAACTTGAGGGGTGAGGAGTGTTCGTACTCCAAGTGACGAAACACATCTCAACCCTCGGTAGCCAATGCCCTTGACTTCAATATGATAGGGTGTTGGCACTCATCTCTTTTGTTGCATTCATTTACATTGAATTGCAAACTTGGCCTCTTAGGCCATCATGCGTCGAAATGCGCAATTGATAGCCCGAGGGTCGAGGGTCATGCTTCCTTGAGTCCTTTGCATGATAGGGAGTGTGTCCATGCTCACATTTGCTCAAAAAAATTCCATGCCATACACTGCTTGCCCTCTGTTGCTGTCAACTGTAGGTTCTGCAGGAAATTTTGGCCGGCTACCAAGAGTGCCGACCAACCAATAATTTGTGGCCGATAAGCTTGATCAGTGGCCGGTGACCATCCCCTTTGGCCGATGATGTCCCCACTCGGTCGGTGATGCTCCCTAGTGTCCATATAAGCATCCTTGGGGCTTGTGAGAATTTTCAGAGGAGCAGGGCAGTGCAACCAGAGGCAACAGTGCTATGGCAACGAATTTCTGGGCGAGACGAGTCAAGTATGCATTATCTGCGCACCTCGAGGCGGGGCTGCGACCACCTTTCTTCTCCATTTAATTTGTTAATTAATTAGAATTTTTTGTAATTAATTATTTAGCTTGAGAGTTAGTTAATTAGGTGGTTTGTAATATTTATTCGGACCCTCCAAGCGAGGGCAATTGTATAATAAACGTGTGTGAGTGTATGTATGTCTCCCAACCCTACGTCTTTCTTCCCTTTTATTTACCAACTTTCGATGGTTAGCCTATGGTATGTTTCAATTAGCATACAGTATGATAGCATGCGTGCATCCATACATTTGTCTTACATGCACCGGGCTCGGCGCATCATACTAACTGCATTTGTATTTTAATTCCAAAGTTGAATACATGTTAGTTGTAGCATCATCACATGCCATCTTAGAATAGCCGAGCCTATTGTAGTTGCATCTTGTATGTGTTGCATTAGCCATCTTAACATGAGCTAGGATCATGCATTGATTACTAACTAGCTTTTGTTTTGGCTCGGAGTACTAGGTAAGCATTTATGCTTTAGCATACCGCATGCGTGTGAGTGTTGCCATAATAGCATGATTACCATGAAGCTAGCTGATTATGTGATATAACTGCTTGAGTGTCTGTGGGTGGAGGTCGAATTACCTAAATTGGAATAATGCATTAAAACTGTGAGTTTTAAGCCCACTAGATTGTAGCAAAACCATCTTTTCTAAAGCCCACTTGAGGGTGGCGAAATCTACATTTTTTAGCCTACTTGCGAGTAGCAAACTATTTTCAAAACAAGCATGAAATGTTTTGTTCCAATTTAGGCGATTTGGTCTATACTTGTTTGTTGTGCGCATAACATAGTAATTCTAGGCTAATAACCGGAATAAGAACACATAACGTTTTCAAAAACGGATATCACGGTTAGTAGAGGCCGATCTTCGGATCGGGCGAGAAGGGGTGCTCATAGCTGACCTTCCCCAATCGTACCCAAGCTCCCGAGCCGAGGCAACTTTGGTGATGACGAACACGTGGCCTTTGGCACTGAGTCAGGGTTTCCTAAATTCCCCCATAAAAATATTTAGGTGACGACTCTGTATCTGGCAAAGCAGTCCATGTATGGCACTTCTTTTCTAAAAATCTGTTTTTTTTTTCAAAACGATTTGCCGGATTTGACTCTTTGGTTCAGATTAAGAACCGTGACAAATCGAGTACGAACTGTGGGGTGAGGCCCTCATGCGGGGCGCGTCCACAGGGACTAATAAAGTTCAGACAGACGAACTACCGTCTTCAACAACACAGAAAACAAAACATCTAGCTCAGTCAAAAGCTTCCCTTAACTGGTGCTCCTCAAAATAGTGACCTCTACGTAAAGAATTTCAATCTCCATCAGGAAATAAGAAAGAGTCACCTTCCAATTGTGAGAAAAAATAAAATTTCATATATATTTTGTAAAAATTTGTTAGCCTATCTAACAAACTAGTTCTATTATTTTATAGGACTCTATCTATCTAAACAAACACATAAATTTTTTTTCCCTTTTCTTTCATTTTTCTGTATGATTGCATTTACTTTCTTTTTTCATGTATTTTCTATTATATCCAAACAAAATGTTACAGTAATGCGTATTTTTTTTTCTTTTCTTAAATCTTCTAAGCAAATGGCAGAGAATTTCTTTTCTTAAATCTTCTAACCAGACGCAAGCAACAGAGAATTGATAGTGATTGAGCGAAATAATGTCCTAAACAATGTTGTATGTTGTGTCGTATCTTCGTTACTGGAGTGTAAGACAATGTTGTTGTTCATCTAGCTTACAGATGTATTTTAACTATTTGTTATATGAACCTGAAGTTTATGAAATCACTACATTTATAAGTACACAAATCCATTCATTGAACTATTTGTAGAATTACAAGAACTATTCAAAAACAATTGAAATATCTCCCTTCATTGATGAGTCGTGGATAAGCATTACAAGATAAGTGGTTTGGTCATTCATCCAAACAATTTCATTCATTATCATCATCATCTGACATCTCAATATCAGATTCATACATAACATCCATGCACCAGGCGAAGTACTGGTGTGCATCATCCATTAACCCATCTTCGGCACGCTCATTTGCGGTCTTCATTAGTGAGGACCTTTGCAAACGTTGGGTTATGTAATTAACTTCGTCGCGGATACGATGCAATGCCCTTTGCAACAACTGTGGAGTGTCAGTTGGCATACGCATGGCTAACCGGCGAGGAAATTTAATATTAACTTCACGACATAACTGAACGAGAACGTTTGCTCGAGTTATACAAAATTCGCACTCAGCTCTCATGGTATTGACGGTGGCACGTGAGTAACACAAATTTGGATTTAATGGGTATTGAAATTCATCTCCATCTGCAACCCAATAGCGACCCATTGCTGAATATAGATCAACCACCGTATATCTCATGATGATATCGCTCGAAATAGCTGTAAAACTTTTGTTGTGGTATGATGCGATATTTATACCACATATACACATGGTAGCCGTATGTATGAAATTATTGTAAACAACTATGTATCAGAGTTGTCACGTCAACTTTTATGACCTGAAAAACTATGCATCAACTTGATAGGAGTTGTCACTTCGACTTTTATTTACTGCTCAGTGCATATCTGAAGGTTTTAAGGAAAGTTCAAATCCGCTAGGAAATTTTATTAATTTTGCCGCTTACAAATATAATTCAATTTATTTTGCCTTGACAACATATTTAATTTCATTTTTTACCTTACATATTTCATTTAATTTAATTAGAGAAATTTGACCAATTTAATCTGAAGTTAATTATGTGTTGATTTAAGTCGGTGTTGTTCTTGTCTGTAGCACTTTCAAGTTATGTACATCGAAAAACCCATTCATTCTAACTTTACTACAAATTAATCTTCAATACATTTTAACTCTATAATATTTCATCTTCAACGTTTATGAATCTATTTGGGGCTGCATAGGGTGGCTTTTTAAACACAAAGGGTCTAATTGTTTTGTTATTTTGTTCTGACACCCCCTCAAAATTTTTATGAATTGCATAATTCACATGGGCACAGTAGGTATGGTACAATAATAAATTGTAGTTCGGCGCAATGATACGTCCAACATTTCTCAGTGATGCTCACCAGTGACTTGAACAGACATAATAATTTGGACGCTTTGTTTTTTCCTCAGATGCTATGTGACTTTGTGCAGCGATGCAGTGATGCATGTGACTTTGTGCAGTGATACAGTGATGCATGTGACTTTGTGCAGTGATGCAGTGATGCATGTCACTTTATGCAGTCATGCAGTAATGCATGTGACTTTCTGACTTTGCCATGCTTGTATACTTTGTGACTTTTGTCCTCACATTACGTGATGCATATGACTTTGTGCAGCGCAACTTACATGCTTTGTTTTTTCCTCACATTTCAGAATTCATCTAAGTCACATTAATACGACCACATGGCAATAGTGTTGATAAACAATTATGTGATGGACTGAAGAAGTGAAGTGTAATTTATCGAATATAAAAAGAAACAGAAAATGCAAAGAGGAGAAAATGGGATGACTATGAAGTTCATTAAGTGAAAATAAGATAAAATATAGGCGGCAAAGTTCCAATCGTATTTACATATCAGGTGACCATTTTATTATTTTGGTAAAAAAAACAACGATAGTTTTGCAGGTCGAAGTAAGTTGGACGGTTGTGTATTTACTTACACTCTGTTTCATAGTTGTTTATGAACAATATTACTTTAAAACAAAGAAAATTAAAGCCGCTGTTTCATTTTACGATTTCATTCATAATTTTTTGAAAACACCAATTTGTACTGAAATCGTCAATTCCAAGTGACTACTTACTGTATTAAAAAAGTAAGCATGAAAAAATAGTTTCATGTGGCGATGTGACAACTCACTGCATTTTGTTTTATTTGACAATTCATTACTCGAATATGAAGGGATTGCATTGTGATCCTCTGTCCTACAATTATGATTTTATCTGACAACCACGTCCATGACTACATCACAGGTACACAAAGTCACGGGTACTCAGGATTTGCATGAAATGAATAACATAAAATAATATCACGGGTATCACTTATTCCATAGTGCCCCAGCATGCATTATCATCACTAGATCATCTCCAGTTAACCCCCACTATGATGTCTATAAATAGCGATACCCCCAGTATGATGTTTGTTCAAGTCATAACAATAGTAATATATCTACAATTACTATTATTATTTGTTTGTTTATTTTATGAACAATGTCTTCAAGAGGTGCAAGAAGTTTATGCCGGCAAAGAAATCCGAAAGTGTGACTGCTACCTCTATTTACTTATGACTACAAGAGCGAAAAGTACTCGAGTCCGAAGGATTATTATGCTGGTATCTGAGCAGAATGGGCGTTCAGGGTAACGGAACAAGAAGGATTGTTTAGTGATCTACGTAACTTTGGGGCACCGGAACCTCATCGTCGTTCATTGACCATGGCTAGACAAAATGTGAGTGACTATGAAAAAGCAGTTAGCAGAATTAAAAAGAAAAACAACAGAATGTTGATGTGGAGATGTCGACATTTCATGCTTCAGCTAGCCACCGAAATGGCATAAGCAAGCAACAGAGATTTGACAGTGATTGAGCGAAATAATGTCTTAAATAATGAAAAATATCTCTCTGACTACTACATGTCAGATGAGGAATGAGAAATCAAACACCTTTATCTTTCATATATGTTTGTATGTTGTGTCGTATCTTCATTACTAGAGTGTAAGACAATGTTGTTGTTCATCTAACGTACGGATGTATTTCAAGTATTTGTTTTATGAACCTGAAGTTTATGAAATAACTACATTTATAACTACACATTTATTAGTTCATGACTTTCTTTATTGAATTGCAATGAGTTAATGAATGTTCTGGATTAATGTATGTTGAATTATGTGAATACTTAAAACACATAAAACAGAACAGGTAGCTCGGTGAAAAGCTTCCCTTAACTTGGGCTCGTGAAATAGGGATCCTCTACGTAAAGAATTTCAATCTCCATCAGGAAAGAAGAAAGAGTCGCCTTCCAATTCCTGGAAGTCCAGTCAAAATGATAACTCTGGTAAGGAATGGGGGTTTGACAGAAAACTAAACTTGGGGGGCTGGATAAACAAGGTCAAAGCCAAGTGGTTGGTCCAGCTGGGGGACTAAGGTTAAAACCCAATTGGTTTTACTTGATTTGCTTGTCAAAATCACTATTTACAATTAATTATACCCAAACATATTCAGCTTGCTTGTTTTGAGTTTTCAGAAAACACTTTTCAAAAAATTCAACATTCTTATTTTCCGTATTTTTTTGTTTTTACTGAATTTTTTTAATATTTTAAACAATTGTTTACTTTTTAGACACACTTAACATAAATATATCTAAAAACTAAAAAAAAAGTAAAAAAAATCTTTTAAAAATTCACTAAATATCAAAAATATAAAAAAAATACAAGAATTCAGTACATTTTTTGTATTTTTATGTATTTATTAATTTTTTTAAATATTTTTTTACAAATTTTTTACTTTTTAGATACATCTAACTAAGATGCATCTAAAAAAGTAAAAAAAAAATGTTTAAAATTTAAAAAATATTCACTAAAAACAAAAGAATACGAAAATAAAAAAACTTAGTTTTCAAAAACCTTAATCCAGAAAACTCAAACCAAACACACTGATTGTTTTCTGCAACTTTTTAAAGAAATTGACGATTCTCTTAGTATAGAATAGCAATCAACGCAAGGGCAAAAATGTAAGAAACTAGACTTGTAACCAGTTCTAATGACGCTGATTTCATATTTTTCGGATTTATACCCAAAGAGAACAACACTTCCGAAATTACTATGTAACATAAGTTTTCTGGACAGATTTGAATGCACCAGTTTTCCGGACAAATTTGAATGCACCATGATATTCACAAACATTGGTGGCCAAGTACTCCTACCTAACCCACGTTTCACTCACAAGATCCACCGTTATTTTAAAGTTTATTTCAAAAGTTGATATTGTAAATGTTTCTCAAAATATTACAAATTGAATATTCAAAAGTTATTTTAAAATAATTCCAAATGACAACAAAAATTCAAATAGTCATATTTTTCAATGAAATACAAATAGTTGGTCGTCACAACGATGATGCATAGCTAAGTGAAACACATCATTGCCTAGATAAGCTTCATTTTTTATTACAGTGACAATTCAGATAGTCACATGGCAACAGTGAATTCACTGATTTACCTTACAGTGAGCATGCCCTTATTTTGTCCGTATATGCAGATGGATTGTCAAGTCATGTGACTTGGTGCACAGGCTTTGGTTTTCTCGATTTTTTGCTCGATTTTTTGATTACAGTGACAACTCATCTCTTAATGATATATGTGAGATTCTCAATTCAGAAAGTCACATGGCAACAGTGAATTCACTGATTTACCTTACAGTAAGCATGTCCTTATTTTGTCCGTATATGCAGATGGATTGTCAAGTCATGTGACTTGGTGCACAGGTTTGCTCGATTTTTTGATTACAGTGACAACTCATCTCTTATTGATATATGTGAGATTCTCAATTCATAAAGTCACATGGCAACAGTGAATTCACTGATTTACCTTACAGTGAACGTGCCCTTATTTTGTCCGTATATGCAGATGGATTGTCAAGTCACGTGACTTGGTGCACAGGCTTTGGTTTTCTCGATTTTTTGATCAATTTTTTTATTACAGTGACAACTCATCTCTTATTGATATATGTGGGATTCTCAATTCAAAAAGTCGCATGGCAACAGTGAATTCACTTATTTACCTTACAGTGAGCATGCCCTTATTTTGTCGGTATATGCAAATGGATTGTCAAGTCACGTGACTTGGTACATAGTATTTGCTTTACTCTGTCTTTTTATTCTAGTGACAACTCAAACCTTGCTCGTATATGTGGGATTGTCATGCAGAGGCATCTTTCTAAAGCCGTTCATAACCAACTATATAAACGACTAAAGGTGAAGACTACAACTCATTTTGCCCTACGAAATTATCATTCATTTGTTTTAAAAAATTAGCATGGCTACATGGTTCATGGGAGGAAGTGGGAATCGCAGAGGTGGTAGGAACTTGCAAATGGGTGACAGTTCACGACGAGGAGGGGGAAGGGGAAGTGGTGATACTGAAGATAAAACACCATTTACTTTGTTAGATGCCTCTTGTGCTTATCATGATAGGTTTGGGAAGCGACATTTTGTCAGGCCCAAGTACTATCGAGATCCATGTGGTTTGGTGGAGGATTTATCAAATAATCAAACAGGATATGGTTTAGCAAACGCTAGGCTTCTGAAGTGGCCCGCACGATTTATAGAGCGAGTGCAAATGGAAAAATTATGTCGGAAAAATCGACTGAAGGTGCCAAAAGCACATTCTGTTGAGATCCAAAAGGAAGATCCTGATAATGTTGACCGAATATGTGAAAGACTACAACGTGAGATTTCTCAAATGCGCCGTAGGTTAGCCCACGATATGCAGCTACACATAGTTAAAAAGGATGCCCAGAAGAACAGAACAGAGCCAAATGTTGCAGCTATCAAGGGTATCATGGAGGATCCTGAACTTATCTCTGACGCTGAGCTTTCGGATTATTCAAACTTTGAGCCACCTGCCGATTTAACGCGAATTAGGTGTTAATGTCTACACTTCGGCAATATAACAACTTGCATTAATATGTAATGTTTGTGTTAGACTGAGTGTTTCCATAATGAGTTTGTCAAATTGTCTGCCTAATATTTGTCTGTCTAACTGTTATGTTTATGTATTGTGTGTTCAGTTCAGGGTGTCTAGGATGTATGTATTGTGTGTTCAGTTCATGGTGTCCAGAATGTATTTTTGTGGGAGACTTATGTCTGTACTACCTATGTAACTGAAAACTGTTACATTTGCAACTTCAGTTATGTTGTTTTCATGCCTGTATGAGTATTTAGTAAATTAGTGACTTCTTATATTATGTATTAAGTTTTATTACAAAAATGTTGACAAAATTTATTTTAGGAGAAATACACATTCTCTTAACTTGTTCATCTTCTCAATCGTGAGAAACCAATAATGTAACCATTATTCATTGAATAAAACAAATAACGTTCTCATCCTTACAAAAAACTACACTACCAATAGCACTTTCTTGATTTTAAAAAAAAAAAAATTATGTTAAAAGCGTGGTTTTCTTAATTAAAAGCGTGATTTCTAATAGCGCTTTCAATGTTCATCAAATTTTCGGCCCCAAACAGTGAAAACATGTTTTGTAATAGCGTTTTAGCCTAATTTGAGATTTTCGTCCAAACTAAGCTTAGTTTGGGAATTAAGATGATAAATTGGCTTAATATGGGAAAAGTCCCGAAATATAGTGCACATTAAAAAAATAAATAAATATTTAAAACATAAAATATTTATTCCCACTCTAGGGTGGGTTTCGTAAACACTTTGAAATTTTGGAAATTTTTGAAAAGTGATTTTGGAATTTTTTTTTTCAAAAAATTTGAACTACAAAAAATTTTAAAAAAAATTTCTTAAAAATTATATCTTGAGATACAAACCAAACAAGCCCTAGGTTTCAGTTTTCTGAATTAAATTTTTTGAAAACTGAGTTTTTTGTTTTTAGTGAATATTTTTAAAATTTTAAGCATTTTTTTTTTTACTTTTTTAGATGCATTTTACTTAGATGTGTTTAAAAAGTAAAATATTTGTAAAAAAATATTTTCAAAAATTAATATATACACAAAAATATGAAAAATGTACTAAATTGTCATTTTTTTTTGTTTGTTTGTATTTTTGGTATTTAGTGTATTTATGCTAGGTATGTTTAAAAACTTAAAATTCAACAAAAACAAAAAAATATGAAAAATAAGAAAATAGAATTTTCTAAAAAATGTTTTAGAAAACTCAAAGCAAGCATTACGTTTTAATTTTTATTTTTATTTGCGCTGTAATTTTCTAAAGAAACCCATCTTTGAATGCATTGAAATTGTTGCTCTCTTACTCATCTTTTAATTCCCAAGTCCAACCTTCCCACATGAGAAAAAATAATTAAAAAAAAAAATTTCTAAAACCATTTTTTATTAAAAATATTTTTGGTCAAAAAATATTTATGTTGAAAATATAAATTAAAAAAAATTATTGTAAAAACAACTTTTCTAAAACCGTTTTTTATTAAAAATATTTTTGGTAAAAAAGTATTTAAGTTGAAAATATAAATTAAAAAAAATTAAAAATTAATGTAAAACCGGTTTTACCAAAACCGTTTTCTAAAACGACTTTTCTAACACCGTTTTTTATTAAAAATATTTTTGGTCAAAAAATATTTAAGTTGAAAATATAAATTAAAAAAAACTTAAAAATTAATGTAAAACCGGTTTTACCAAAACCGTTTTTAATTAATTTGGAATTAATTAAAAAATTAATTAAAACCGACTTTTCTAAAGTCATTTTTTACGTTCAAATTTTATTATTATTTTAATCACAAAACACGACTTTTTGAAAGTCATTTTTTAAAAAACGGCATTTCTAAAATCGTTTTACCCTATTATGAGAATAAAAATAAAAACATACCTTAAAGTGAGACTAAAATTTTGAAAACGGTATAGGCAGGAAAGTCAGCCATGTTTTTGTGCGTGCAGCTACTTCGAGCCGTCTCACATGCTGTGCTACAAATTGAAATGAAATAATAATAATAAAGTTTATAATTATTCTTTATCAAAATTAAATGGTTCTAATTACACCTTATAGATCAGGGCTGCCTTGAGTTTTCGGGGGCTTAAAGTGAAATAATTTTTCAGGGGCTATTTAGATATTTATAAAAGATAAAAATAAAAATCACTCTGTTTCGTTTAGAATTTTCAAAAATAATTATTTGAGTTTGCAATTCGTATTTTTTTATATATTTTTTGTATTTGGCAACTTTTTTTTTAGGTTTTTTTATAAAAAAAAAATACAAATATTATAGTTTGTAAGTGTATCTAAATTAGATATATCTACAAAATAAATAAATAAAATTGCGTAGAATATTTTAAAAAACCACTAAAAAACACATAATTAGACCATAAAAAAAGAAGAAGAAAAAAATAGGCCTCATGGACATATTCATATATTTTATATTTTATTTTTTTAATTGGGCTAACAACTAACACTTATAAATATTTTTTAATTGGGCATTTTATCAATTGGGCCAAATACGCATTTTAAAATGGCCTAAATTAATTAAACAAAATTTGGCCATTTTGAATTTTTGATATAGTACAAGATAATGAATTTGGGAGCTTTTTTTTTAACATATTTTTTGGAGCCCTAGACACAAGCCTCAATATCCTTAGTCCAGAGCCCGCCCTGTTATAGATTTTTTTATTATATTATATTTTATTTTATAATGCCTAGTATAAATGTAATGACAATGTAAATACAAAAATTTGGCCATCTCCATTCTCAAATAGCCACTTTTATAAATTTAGACGTGAAATCTTATATTTATCTAATTCTTTTGTTTAAAAATCTAATTTATTCTACTGATATTAGTCAAAATATAAATTTTGTGATGGGATCATGAGCCGTCAACTCATCAAATTTTAAATGAGTTAAGTAAAGATGTGAACGTGTTAGGATGGATAAGGCTTCGCTTGGGAACTTTTTTTTTTTTTTTTTTTTAAGTTAAAAAGTTATTAAATTAGTTAAAAAATTAATAATTCATATTAAAAAGTCAAAGATTCTGACCCTGTTTAGTATAGTTGTTAAAATAACTTATAGATTATAGCATAACAGATTATAAATTATGACTTTAATCAAAAGTTGTTAATCTGTTTGGTGTAACTGTTGGATTATAGATTTAAGTTGCTGAGTAGTGTTTGTTAAATAAGCTGTGAAATAGCTTTTTTAGTTATTTTTTATTTTTTGTTTGTTTACATTTCTCATAAAAAATAATAATAATAATCTATAGTCCATTTGAGTCTTTTTCTATTTTTAAAAAAATAAAAAATAAAAAAATTTAAGAGTATAACCATAAATTAACATGTCCACAGCAGAAGCTGATAATCAGAAGTAAGGGTGTTGACTACACATTTTGTGCTAGCCAGTGACAATTCGACGCGTGGCAAAGTGAGGGTAATATGGGGAGACCAGGTAGGTCTTCAATACTGATCATACACGTGGCAATTAATATTGGTTGTTATAAGATCTGAGTAATAGCGGATCAACAAAGAGACGTACAGTGACGTGGCTTCAACGGTTGCTCACATTCAAATTCGAATATAAGGAGGAAGCCTAACTGCAAGTGAAGGCGTAGTGGAGCTACTTATAAGGTGGCATGATCAGCGATTACGGAGGAGCAGTTCGACGGTTTGAAGTACAATTCGATGGTTATCTTCGGAAAGTATAAATAGCAGGAAGGACTTCAGAGAAGAGGACGAAGAAAAGATCTAAAGAATTACTTTACATATTCCAATGTTATTTCCTATCCTTTCTATTTCTGTACTTTAAGTTCCTGCGCTGCACTTCATTTGTAGGAGTAATTTTCGAGTATATTGCCGCTGTAATTCTCTACGGAATTAAGATCATTGTAAGTTTTTCATACTAATGAAATGCTTCAGTTTATTTAACTGTTCTTATGCTCAAATTCTCTAAAGTCAAATTACTAGTAAGCCACCAGTAAAAGTCCTCTTTATTGAGGACGAAAGAACCATAACACAATCGTCTGAATAATTGTTTGGCAATTACAATTTTGTAATGACTGATTGATCCCTGCTGGCACGCTCATAATTACAAAAGTAACCTTCGAAAGCCAAAAAGCCAACATATATTTTTGGCACGCCCAGTGGGACCCTTTAAAAAATGGCTAGACGTAGGAGACAAGGAGAAAATGAACGTTTGGAAGAAGGCGTGGAAGGAGAGGTGGAGACATCCAATCCAGAGGATAATGTGATAACACATCCTGTGGAGACTCCTATCCTATCGGAACCCATGGTCGAACAGACCAATACTTCAGAGCAAATACCATTTGTTCGTAATAGTGGACGAGACCAAGGAATTGGACCATCCAGTGTCCCATCTACTCAGCCAGTCAATCCGTGGGGCGGCTTGGTAGATGCCATGGGACAGCAATTAATAAACACAATGGAAAGATGGGCAGTATCCTTTTTGGAGCGAATGAATAACCACCAACCAACGAATGTAAGACACATAGAGGAGGTGAATGTCCCTCAGCAAATATTGGCTAGAGACAAACAGCCTATGCAAGCTAATGGACATTCTAATGGTCAAACCAGTAATCAGATTCATGAAAGATTACCACCTCAGTCTTGGTACGAACCCATTTCGAGGCTTGTAGCAGGCCAGAATGTCTCAATGTTCAACAGTGAAGCCATGCAAATTGGTGGATCTGGCCCGGTACAAGAGAATGGCATAAGAATGATTCCAAATCCCACATTCGAAGCCATACCTGGCACCAGGGGGTACAATAATCCCTTATTCGAATTTATACCCGGGGGGTTGGAAGGTTTTCTTACAAGTGGAAGGGATACAATACCTGTTCCAGCACCTTTTGTGGGTCCTTTCGCAGGACAGGCTCAAAGGGATTATCTACACCCCCAACAGTACCCTCTACCACAGGGACAGCCAGTCCCAAATGTACCACCTTATGGACCAAGAGGACCACAAGCACAAGTTTGTCCACCAAATCCTGTGTTTGTTCCCCCAGTGGTGGTTCAGCAGGCGCAAAATATGGTCCCTAGGGACCAGATCACTGAGATAGTTAGGGAGTTGTGTGGACCAATGGCTCGGGGGGTCCAGACCCCTGTGTATAGAAAACCATACCCAGAATGGGTCGATAGGGTACATGAATATCCAAGAGGTTTCAGGATACCAGATTTTGTCCTCTTTCATGGGAATGGAAACCAATCAACAGTAGAACATATTGCTAGGTTTGCCGCTCAATGTAGTGAATTTACCAATCATGACTATATAAAGTTAAGACTATTCTCAAATTCTCTACCTTGAAGAGCATTTGTATGGTATATTAACCTTCCACCTGGCTCCATCCAGACTTGACAGCAAATGGAAGAGGCATTTCATGCCCTATTCTTCCAATCAGAGCCAGAAGTTTCCATGGCAGACTTGGTCAGATTGAGTCAAAGGCCTGAAGAGAAGGCTACTCAGTTTATTTCCAGATTTAAGAGGGCTCGAAATAAATATAGAGTAATCTTGCCAGAAACTGAATTTATAAGATTGGCCCAAAATGGCCTAGAGTTCAGGCTTCGAAAGAAGTTTGATTCAACAGAATTTAGAGATTTAGTGGAACTGACTTATAAAGTATCTAAATATGAAGCATTACTAGAAGAGGAACAGGATCGAAATAATACATCATATAGGACATACTACAAAGATCCTAATTATGAGATTGATGCAGCAGAGATTGTGGGAAAATAGCCTATGATCTGTGAAGCGTTAATTCATAAAGATACGACAATTGACCAGCAGTTTAAAAAGAAAGATCTCCACAGGAAATATTCTTTCGATTTAACTAAGGCAGATGACATTTTTGATCATTTGTTTGCGGCCAACTTCCTTAAATTACCAAAAGGTGTTAAAATTCCATCTCTTGATGAACTTAAAGGAAAAATATATTGTAAATGGCATAATTCTTGGTCTCACTTGACTAAAAACTGTGTTGTTTTTCGAGACAGGATCCAAGAACAAATTCGGAAAGGGAGTTTGAAGTTCCCAGCCAAAGCTGAAAAAACCATGGGGATCGATAGCAATCCATTTCCAGAAATTGGAGAGGTGGCAGCCAATGTCATTATGTCAGACTTTCAGAACCTATCTTTGAAAGAATTTGAGGAAGTCAATGTACAGATGCATGTGGCCAACCAGACAGCAACCAAAAAAGACCTTAGAAGTCCACCAGCTATGGGACGAGATTTCTCACATCAGAGGGAAGACTCTGATGAAGAAGCACTGGATGATGACTCCCTAGAGGCATCCGTAATACAACGAATGTGTCCCAGGTGCAGACTGAGTTATAAGTGGTTGAAAGGCCTTCCGGTCGATGGGAAGCAGTATTACAGGGATGTGCAGAGGCATCCCAAACCAACCAATGCTTATAATAAAAGGCCGTATCCGGCTAATGTTAGGCGACAACCATTAGTGGTTGAACCTGCAGTTGAGAGAATGCATGCTTAAGGCAAGAGGCCCTTATATGAGTCCAGATCACCTAACTATTACAGGTTGGAGAGTAGTCAATCTGAAAGAAGGCTGGAGAAGAGTTCAGGTTTTGGGATCAAAACCAGGAATTGGCCCCTTGGCCCAGCTTCACGAAGGACAGAAAATGATCACCATCATCGAGAACCTGAATTAGGCTCAAAGCTTGGAGACAGGGCCAAACAGTTGTCTTCACAGCCAGCCTCGAAGGTGACCTCGAAAGAAGAAAGAGGTAGTTCAACGTCTGGGTCAGTAAGTTCGTGGGTACCTGGAGTCCTAGATTGGTTTGTGATGCAAAACAAACATAAGGAAATGCCTACCCAAAGGAATTTTGGAAATCAAAGTAGGATAGTTAAGCCTCCTTTGGTGGCCCCCAACAACTGGGTATTGCTGAAACACTCAAGAACGAGGGAACCAGATATGGTCCCCGTTATTTCCAGATCACAAAGAAGGAAAATTCAGCGTAGGTACACCCAATACCAGAGAGACCTGAAAGAAAGTGGAGAGAGTTCTTCAATGATCCAGACTGGAGAAAAGAAGAATCGAAAGTCAGACCATAATTCAAAGCCAGTTTCACAAAACGAGGTGGATCGCAGCAGAGAACAGTTGGCCAAGGTTCATTCTGAACTGATGATCAGAGAGAAGGAAAGTCTAGCAGGGTTGGAGAAAGCTCTGATGGAGAGTGGTAGCGAAACGGAAGAAGATATTGGCGTAAGTCAGAAGAAAGAAATGGTGGAAGAAGAAATGTTCGAAGCTTTCATGGCTGAGCAAACATTTCTGATTGGAAAACCAGCTGAGGAAAATCATTCGAAGGGACCTGTTACCAATGAAATACCAGAATGCATCATGCAGGATGTTTCTGAGGTAATTGACCAAGGTGACCAAGAGGCGAAACAGGTACAGCCAGCCATCCAGTTTGGCTCGTTTCCCCCAGTATCAGTGAACATGGTACCCATACTACCACAGGAATTCCAAGCTGGAGATGAGAATCAAGAGGGGCAGGAAGCTGATCCAATTCCGATCCCTAGTGAAGATTCACAAGCGAGTATGGTACAAGATAATTTCGAAATGGTCACCCCAATGGAAGCTGAATATGAAAGCGAGGAAGTGGTAAGCATTAATCTCTCGTATCCATTCGAGTATCCCTCGAATTCCATGACGCAGCATGTTAAGCCTTTGTACATTAAGGCCTTCTTCGATGGGGTTCAGTTAAACCGAGTCTTGGTGGATAATGGAGCGGCTGTGAACTTATTACCGAAATCCTCCTTGAAGAAATTAGGGAAGAGGAATCCTAGGTTGATCCCAACCAATATAACCATCGCTGGTTTTGCTGGAGACAAGCAGATGGCGCAGGGAATTCTACCCATCAACCTAAGTGTGGGAACCAAGGACTGCATGACGGCGTTTTTCGTCATCGACAGCAATGCGAAGTACAATGCTTCACTTGGTAGAGATTGGATCCACACTAATAAATGTGTGCCTTCCTCTTTGCATCAGAAAATGATAATAGCTCTAGGCAATGGGAAGACGGAGGAAATTAATGCAGATCCTCAACCTTTCATAGCCTGTGCAAATTTCGCAGAAGCCAAGTTGTATATTGATGGCGTGGCACCGCTCAGTATACTGATGGAATTCGATGGCTCAGCCGAAGTAACGGCTGATAAGGAAGTAGCACACCTGAAGCAATTAGTCCAGGAGAGTACTGGTGAAGAACTAGTGGTTAAAGATGACAATGATGCCTGCTTATAGGCAGCAAGATGAAGCACCAGAAGCCAGGTCTTTGGCTTTAATCAAGTTTTCAATATTGGATATAAAGTCAATAGTCCAGAAAGTTCGAGAGTAGGAGAAAGAAGTCATGACGATTGGCTGCAAGCAGGAGCAGCAACAAGCCAGAGTTTTGACCCTTGATAAATACTGTGCATTGGACATAGAAACAAAAGTCCAAGAAATACAGGAAGAAGAAACCTTGTGGACAGATTTTGTCTATGAGGAGGAGAATAAAGAGGGGGAATCAAAGAGCCTGGAAGCAGAACACAGTAAGAAGATTTCTGCGAAGTCAGAGAAGATCAAAGAAGGAGTTCCAGTAAGTACTCAGATACAAGACCCCTTAGAAGAAATAAATTTAGGGGAAGATTCTGTACAACAACCCATTTATATAAGTGCTTGGTTGAGTTCTCTTGATAGGGACCAGTTATTGGTTATTCTGAGAAGATATAAAGATTGTTTTGCATGGTCATACAATGAACTACCAGGATTGGATAGGTCATTAGTGGAACATAGGCTTCCCATGAAGCCTAACTTCAAGCCATACAAACAAAAACCAAGAAGAATGGGTTCATAAGTGATCCAGAAAGTCAAGGAAGAAATTCTTAGACTACTCAAGGCAGGCTTTATCAGAACAGCCAGGTATGTTGAGTGGCTATCTAATATTGTACCTGTAGTCAAGAAAAATGGCAAAATGATAGTATGCATTGATTTTAGAAACTTAAATCTGGCAACTCCAAAAGATGAATATCCTATGCCTATAGTAGATCTGTTGGTGGATAGCTCAGCAGGACATCACATTTTATCAATGATGGATGGACACTCAGGCTATAACCAAATCTGCATTGCGGAGGAAGATGTTCACAAGACAGCATTTAGATGCCCTGGGAATATTGGGACCTTCGAATGGGTTAAAATGCCGTTTGGCCTGAAGAATACTGGGGCCACATATCAGAGGGCTATGAACACTATCTTTCATGACCTCATTGGTGGGTATTTAGAATGTTATATTGACGACATTGTGGTTAAATCCCAATCCATGGAGGAACATTTGTTTCGCCTAGAGACAGCCTTTGAAAGAATGAGAAGGTTCAAATTGAAGCTTAATCCTCTTAAGTGTGCTTTTGGCGTATCATCTGGAAACTTCTTGGGCTATGTAGTACACAAGAAAGGAATACAAATCGACCAAAATAAAGCCAAAGCCATCATTGAAGCCAGACCTCCATCGAGTAAGAAAGAATTACAAAAGTTCCCTGGTCAGGTTAATTTTCTTCGAAGATTCATTTCTAACACTGCAGGGAAAACTAAAATTTTTTCTTCTTTATTAAGGCTGAAGGATGAAGAAGAATTTGTGTGGACAACGAAGCATCAAAGTGCTTTCGATGGAATCAAAGCCTACTTGGCCAACCCTCCAGTACTGATGCCACCAAATGGCGTTAAGCCTTTGAAGTTGTACATAGCCACAGCAGAAGATTCATTGGGAGCTTTCTTGGCCCAAGACAATGAGGAAGGCAAGGAGCAAGCTGTTTATTACCTTAGTAGGTTTTTAAATTCTTGCGAATGTAAATATTCAGCTGTAGAAAAGTTTTGTCTTGCATTGTATTTTGCTGTAATAAAATTAAGATATTACCTTTTGCCTACAACTGTCTTGGTAATTGCAACCACAGATTTGGTTAAATACATGTTATCTAGACCTATGTTGAGGGGAAGAATTGGCAAATGGGTATTAGCCCTGTCAGAATTTCACTTAGAATATGTGCCCCAAAGAGCAGTGAAAGGACAAGTTTTAGCCAATTTTTTGGCAGACCATCCATCTCAAACAGAGAGTCAAGAAATAATGGAACTCAGTATGGCTAGTGTCGAGCCATGGCAAATGTGGTTCGATGGATCGAAAGCCAATGGCCTAATTGGAATTGGTATAGTAATCAAGTCACCACAAGGAATTGAAACCACGCATGGTTTCAGAATAGATGAAACTGCTTGTTCTAATAATCAAGCTGAATATGAAGCTTTGATAGTAGGATTGGAAATTCTTATTGGATTACAAGTACATGCAGTCGACATATTTGGAGATTCCCAATTGGTCGTTAACCAAGTAAAAGGGATTTTCAAGTGTCAAAGTATAAGTATGCTACCATATTATGTCGTCGCATTACATTTGCTCTCTCAATCTGAAATAGTAAATGTAACTTATGTCCCGAGATTCTTGAATAATAGAGCTAACGATGTGGCGCAGAAAGCTTCGAATTTCAAGAGTAAAGATGGTACCCATTGGGATGTAAGCCAAACGACATACCAAAAACCTATACCTCCTTTAAGTAAGAGGAACATGGTCTTGGAAATCAATTATAATGATCTGCAGGAACAGGATTGGAGACATCCAATAATGCAATACTTGGCTGGCCCATCCTCGAAAGCCAGCAGAAGAGTTAAATTGCAATCTGTGCAATATATCATATACAACAATGATCTCTACAAAAGAGGGAGAGATGGTCTATTGTTAGAATGTTTAGGGCCAAAAGAAGCATTAATAGCTATGGCTGAAGTTCACGAAGGTATCTGTGGTGCACATCAGCCTGGTGTAAAAATGAGATGGCTGCTTCGAAAACATTCCTATTATTGGCCGACTATCCTTAAAGATTACTGAGAGGGAGATTTATGATCTGGATTGGGCCGTGGAATTGGGCCGGACAGATTTGGGCCGGACAGAGTTGTGCCGGACAGATTTAGGCCGGACAGCGTTGTGTCGGACAGATTTGGGCCGGACAGAGTTGTGCCGGACAGATTTGGGCCGGACAGAGTTGTGCCAGACAGATTTGGGCTGAACAGGTGTTGGGCCAAGTTGTGTGGCCCAGCCTTGAAGGAAGCTGCTCGGTTAAGGCAGCGCGAGGATTGACCGAGCTGCAAGGATCCGCGGTTACCTTGCCGGTCAGGTGAAAGGTCCAGCGCTAGGAAAGGCAAGGTTGGACCGAGGTACCTTTTTGCTCGGCAGGAAGGTCGACCGCAGACAAGCGTGAGTTGTCCCGAGCTCGGCTTTGCCGAGATGCCGCCGAGTCCGGTCCTCATCTGAGCTTAGCTGTTGGAGTACTTGGGCTTGAAGCGCAGCATGGCAGACGATGGCCGAGATGGTACTGCCCGGCTGCCGAGCTCCTAGGAGAATGGGCAGGCAGTTGGGTTAGGTGGTGCTCAGCAAGGTTTATGCTGACAGATGGGATAGTAGTGCCACGTGTTGAGAGGATACTGGGAGTAGATTTGGGGCACAGAAGGTATATAAACACGTCTGCGCCCCCCATACGCAGACAGATGAACATTTGGTGAGACATACACTAAACACTAAACACTCTCCCTTCTCTCTATCTATCCCCTGTGTGTGTTCTAACTTGATCGTCGGAGGGGTTTTCCGGCCACACACCGCCGGGTAGCTCACCGCTATTGTGCTTGCAGGTGATCGGACAGAAACGGAGCTTGGAAGAAAGGAGTACGGGCTTGCCGGAATATTTGCTCCCCGTACAATTGGCGCCGTCTGTGGGAAGCTTGACAGATAAAACCTTGTCTTCCAGGCTCATCTGATCGCCGTCCATGGTGAACAAAGACGAGATTCCATTGTCCGCCATCGATGGAGCTACCCCGGAGTTCACCCGACGGAGAGAAGGACATCCTGTCATCCTTCCAATGGCGAACTTGGATACGTTCACTGGAGGACACTCAGGAGACGCGCGGGATAAGCGCAGAAGAAGTTATGGTCATTCACGAAGTCCAGACGGTCATCGGCAGCGGAGAGAATCACATGC
This sequence comes from Camellia sinensis, assembly GCF_055761805.1. Taxonomy (NCBI): domain Eukaryota; kingdom Viridiplantae; phylum Streptophyta; class Magnoliopsida; order Ericales; family Theaceae; genus Camellia; species Camellia sinensis. Next base: position 192,478,252 of record NC_138966.1, on the reverse strand, counting down.
CCGACGTCTGGAACACAAGTTGAGGGACCAAGACGCTGTCATCCGACGAATGGCAGCGGAGATGGAGGAGTTGAAGCGGCATGTCAAGGGGAAGGGTGTAGATGGAGTGGTAGACCACAGAGAGTGCATCCCATCCCGCCGTTCAGAGAAGTCCAGCGCGCAAGATAGCACTTACCAGCCCTCACGTCCGGTGACGACGTCGAGATATTCCTATTCCGCTCGTTCAGAGGACTTGCGGGCAGTCTTTAAGGAACAGGCTCGCCGGCGGGAGGCTCAAAGGGTGCCGGCGTTCCAGCGGCTATCCTACAGGGTTCATGCCAGCGAGGAGGCCGGAATGCCCCCATCCCGCCTAGCGAAGCCACTCCTTGTAGATACAAACTTGACGAGGCTGAGCGCCACCCCTTTCTCCCTGGAGATAGAAACAACACCGCTTCCCGCGGGCTTCCACCAGCCAAAGTTCACGCTTTATGACGGAAAGACCGATCCGTATATGCATGTAAGCCACTTCCGACAGGTCATGGCCGGACGTAGGCGAAATGACGCTCTTATGTGCCTGATCTTCCCGTCGAGTTTAGGCGAGCTGGGCTTGAAGTGGTTCGAGAGGTTGCCAGAAGGGAGTATACAACAGTGGAATCAGTTGGCCGAAGCCTTTGTGACGCGTTTCAAAACCAACACCAAAATGCCAAAGGAAGTTGACCACCTTCTCAGTGTCAGGATGGAACCGAGCGACACTCTCAAGGCGTACAACTCCAGGTACTGGGATACCTACAATGAGATCCTAGATTGCCCAGTCAACCTGGCAATCACCCAATATAAGCGCGGTCTCCCGCTCGGACATAGGCTGAGGGATTCGCTTACAATGAGCCAGCAGACATCCATGTGGCACCTAATGCAGCGCATCAATGAGCACATTCGAGTAGAGGATGATGCAGCGACGTCCACCGCGGAGACAACCTCGATGGCAACGGGCAAGTGGGCGACTGGGTTTTAAGGAAGGTCATGGGCAACGCACTAGTACCGGGTGAAGGCAAGCTAGGGGCAAACTAGGAAGAGCCTTACAAGATAACCGGGCAAGGGGCATACCATTTAGAGGATTTGGATGGCAAAGGCGTACCCCGGCCATGGAATGCGGCCTTGTGTAATTTTTTGAGGGACTTGTTTCCCCTACACTTCTGAATGCAAATACTCTTTTTGTCAATGTAATAGAAGTCAATTACTTTTGCTGAAGAGCTTTGTTGTGTCCGAAATAATAGTGGATGAGGGGCCTACTCTTCTGTCCCAACCGAGATGGTTTACTCCGGTTGGAAGACTTGGTGTTTTGTCCAACTTCAAATTCCCAACCGAGATGGTTTACTCCGGTTGGAAGAGTTGGCGTTTTGTCCAACTTCGAATTCCCAACCGAGATGGATTACTCCGGTTGGAAGAGTTGGCGTTTTGTCCAACTTCGAATTCCCAACCGAGATGGTTTACTCCGGTTGGAAGAGTTGGCGTTTTGTCCAACTTCGGATTCCCAACCGAGATGGTTTACTCCGGTGGGAAGAGTTGGCGTTTTGTCTAACTCCGAATTCCCAACCGAGATGGTTTACTCCGGTCGGAAGAGTTGGCGTTTTGTCCAACTTCGAATTCCCAACCGAGATGGTTTACTCCGGTTGGAAGAGTTGGCGTTTTGTCCAACTTCGAATTCCCAACCGAGATGGTTTACTCCGGTTGGAAGAGTTGGTGTTTTGTCCAACTTCGGATTCCCAACCGAGATGCTTTACTCCGGTTGGAAGAGTTGGCGTTTTGTCCAACTTCGGATTCCCAACCGAGATGCTTTACTCCGGTTGGAAGAGTTGGCGTTTTGTCCAACTTCGGATTCCCAACCGAGATGGTTTACTCCGGTTGGAAGAGTTGGCGTTTTGTCCAACTTCGGATTCCCAACCGAGATGGTTTACTCCGGTTGGAAGAGTTGGCGTTTTGTCCAACTTCGGATTCCCAACCGAGATGGTTTACTCCGGTTGGAAGAGTTGGCGTTTTGTCCAACTTCGGATTCCCAACCGAGATGGTTTACTCCGATTGGAAGAGTTGGCGTTTTGTCCAACTTCGGATTCCCAACCGAGATGGTTTACTCCGGTTGGAAGAGTTGGCGTTTTGTCCAACTTCGGATTCCCAACCGAGATGGTTTACTCCGGTTGGAAGAGTTGGCGTTTTGTCCAACTTCGGATTCCCAACCGAGATGGTTTACTCCGGTTGGAAGAGTTGGCGTTTTGTCCAACTTCGGATTCCCAACCGAGATGGTTTACTCCGGTTGGAAGAGTTGGCGTTTTGTCCAACTTCAGATTCCCAACCGAGATGGTTTACTCCGGTTGGAAGAGTTGGCGTTTTGTCCAACTTCGGATTCCCAACCGAGATGGTTTACTCCGGTTGGAAGAGTTGGCGTTTTGTCCAACTTCGGATTCCCAACCGAGATGGTTTACTCCGGTTGGAAGAGTTGGCGTTTTGTCCAACTTCGAATTCCCAACCGAGATGGTTTACTCCGGTTGGAAGAGTTGGCGTTTTGTCCAACTTCGGATTCCCAACCGAGATGGTTTACTCCGGTTGGAAGAGTTGGCGTTTTGTCCAACTTCGGATTCCCAACCGAGATGGTTTACTCCGGTTGGAAGAGTTGGTGTTTTGTCCAACTTCGGATTCCCAACCGAGATGGTTTACTCCGGTTGGAAGAGTTGGTGTTTTGTCCAACTTCGCATTCCCAACCGAGATGGTTTACTCCGGTTGGAAGAGTTGGTGTTTTGTCCAACTTCGCATTCCCAACCGAGATGGTTTACTCCGGTTGGAAGAGTTGGTGTTTTGTCCAACTTCGAATTCCCAACCGAGATGGTTTACTCCGGTTGGAAGAGTTGGTGTTTTGTCCAACTTCGGATTCCCAACCGAGATGATTTACTCTGGTTGGAAGAGTTGGCGTTTTGTCCAACTTCGGATTCCCATCCGAGATGGTTTACTCCGGTTGGAAGAGTTGATGATTTGCTCAACTGCGAGGTTCCAGCCGAGATGTTTTACTCCGGCTGAAGAGTTGATGATTTGCTCAACTGCGAGGTTCCAGCCGAGATGTCTTACTCCGGCTGAAGAGTTGATGATTTGCTCAACTGCGAGGTTCCAGCCGAGATGTTTTACTCCGGCTGAAGAGTTGATGATTTGCTCAACTGCGAGGTTCCAGCCGAGATGTTTTACTCCGGCTGAAGAGTTGATGATTTGCTCAACTGCGAGGTTCCAACCGAGATGTCTTACTCTGGCTGAAGAGTTGATGATTTATTTAACTCCGAAGTTTCAGCCGAGCTAATGTTGCTCGCCAAGAAGGAAGTCACGGAGCGGATGTTGCTCGCCTTCTTTGGAGTTCCTTGGCCGAGCTGCTCTTGTCTGCCAAGAAAGAAGTAGCGGAGCGGACCTTGCTCGCCTTCTTTGGAGTTCCTTGGCCGAGCTGTTCTTGTCTGCCAAGAAAGAAGTGGCGGAGCGGACCTTGCTCGCCTTCTTTGGAGTCCCTTGGCCGAGCTGTTCTTGTCTGCCAAGAAAGAAGTGGCGGAGCGGACCTTGCTCGCCTTCCTTGGAGTTCCTTGCCGAGCTGATGTTGCTCGCCGAGAAGGAGGTCGCGGAGCGGACCTTGCTCGCCTTCTTTAGAGTTCCTTGCCGAGCTAATGTTGCTCGCCAAGAAGGAAGTCGCGGAGCGGACCTTGCTCGCCTTCCTTGGAGTTCCTTGCCGAGCAGATGTAGCTCGCCGAGAAGGAAGTCGCGGAGCGGACCTTGCTCACCTTCCTTGGAGTTCCTTGCCGAGCTGATGTTGCTCGCCAAGAAGGAAGTCGCGGAGTGGACCTTGCTCGCCTTCCTTGGAGTTCCTTGCCGAGCTGATGTTGCTCGCCAAGAAGGAAGTCGTGGAGCGAACCTTGCTCGCCTTCTTAGTGCGGTCACCGTCTTGCAGACTAAGAACCGAGGAAGAGTTACCCCGGTCAGATAGGTAATCCCAGTCACGCTTGAGCGGACGGAATTAAGGGGCAATTGAGAGGGAGATTTATGATCTGGATTGGGCCGTGGAATTGGGCCGGACAGATTTGGGCCAGACAGAGTTGTGCCGGACAGATTTGGGCCGGACAGCGTTGTGTCGGACAGATTTGGGCCGGACAGAGTTGTGCCGGACAGATTTGGGCCGGACAGAGTTGTGCCAGACAGATTTGGGCCGAACAGGTGTTGGGCCAAGTTGTGTGGCCCAGCCTTGAAGGAAGCTGCTCGGTTAAGGCAGCGCGAGGATTGACCGAGCTGCAAGGATCCGCGGTTACGAAGCCGGTCAGGTGAAAGGTCCAGCGCTAGGAAAGGCAAGGTTGGACCGAGGTACCTTTTTGCTCGGCAGGAAGGTCGACCGCAGACAAGCGTGAGTTGTCCCGAGCTCGGCTTTGCCGAGATGCCGCCGAGTCCGGTCCTCATCTGAGCTTAGCTGTTGGAGTACTTGGGCTTGAAGCGCAGCATGGCAGACGATGGCCGAGATGGTACTGCCCGGCTGCCGAGCTCCTAGGAGAATGGGCAGGCAGTTGGGTTAGGTGGTGCTCAGCAAGGTTTATGCTGACAGATGGGATAGTAGTGCCACGTGTTGAGAGGATACTGGGAGTAGATTTGGGGCGCAGAAGGTATATAAACACGTTTGCGCCCCCCATACGCAGACAGATGAACATTTGGTGAGACATACACTAAACACTAAACACTCTCCCTTCTCTCTATCTATCCCCTGTGTGTGTTCTAACTTGATCGTCGGAGGGGTTTTCCGGCCACACACCGCCGGGTAGCTCACCGCTATTGTGCTTGCAGGTGATCGGACAGAAACGGAGCTTGGAAGAAAGGAGTACGGGCTTGCCGGAATATTTGCTCCCCGTACAATTACATAGAATATGCAAAGGGCTGCCAGGCATGTCAAAAGCATGGTACAATAAGGCATGTGCCCATAACTGATCTACATGCAGTAGTAAAGCCTTGGCCATTTAGAGGATGGGCCATGGATATGATGGGGAAAATACACCCTCCCTCTTCGAAGCATCATTGTTTTATTTTGGTGGCTACTGATTATTTCACCAAATGGGTCGAAGTCAAACCATATAAAGCTGTAGATCAGACGGAGGTTATTGGGTTCATTAAAGATTTGATCCATAGATTTGGCATCCCACAAACGATAACGGTCGATAATGGGACTGTTTTTGATGGGAAAATGGTAAAGTCTTTTGTGGCTGAGTTCGAGATTAGCCTTGTGAATTCCACTCCATATTACGCACAAGCCAATGGTCAAGCTGAGTCATCTAACAAGTCCTTAAAAAGGGAATACAAAAGGTTGTGGAAGATAATCCGAGAGATTGGCACAACTTATTGTTAGATGTATTGTGGGCTTATAGAACTTCCCCAAGGTCAATCACAAGAGTCACTCCTTATGCCTTAGTTTATGGGCATGATGCAGTGTTACCAGTGGAGATCAATGTTAAATCCTTAAGGGTAAGATGCCAAGACCAGTTGGATCCTGAGCAGTACTATCAAAGTATGTGCTTGGAATTAGAAGATATAGATGAAGCTAGAATTTTGGCATTAAATAGCATTTTCTTTCAGAAGAAGAAAACAGCCAAAAATTATAACAAGAAAGTCAAACACATTGGCTTCGATAAATGTGATTTGGTGTGGAAGACAATACTCCCAATAGGGATTAGAAGCCATAGATTTGGCAAATGGTCACCTAACTGGGAAGGACCATATCAAATTCATAGAGTTTTGCCTTTTGGGGCATACTATTTGAAAGATTTGAGTGGTTATGTGCATCACAAAAAGATTAATGACAGATATTTAAAACCTTATTTTCCAACTATTTGGGAAACACAGGGAGTAAAATAAACACTGAGTACAAGAACATAAAATAGTAAACAAGGAAATGTTTTATAAAGAGTCAAGTATATTGTGCCACAAGTTGGCCCAAAAATCATTACAATGTTTTAGCTGTTTTTGTACAACATATTTCCTATTGGTAAACGACGAAAACAGTTGAATAGCTGCAGCCATGTTTTTCTTTTGATCAGCCAATCCTTGATTGGTGATTTGCAGTTTGAGGTCAGTTCGGAGTAAGGCTTGATTCACTGCAGAAAGCTCCTCTTCGAGTTGAGCTTTCCTCTCCAGCAGTTGAGTTCGGAAGTGAGAGGCAGAGGAGTGTTGTTCCTTAAGCGTCGATACTTCAGTATGCACTTGAGAAACAAAACTTTGATCTCTGACCAATTTCTCATCTGCGGCCTTGGCAGCATGACAGATGCTGATGTAAAAATCGATGGTAGCTGCCGCCTGGGATAGGTGGTTAGAGACATCCATACTAGACTGCTCAGCAAATTTGCAGCATTGAAGAAACCCGTTTTTAATTATAGGCCTTTGTAGAGCCTTGAAGGGAATCCTCGAGAAAGAAATTAGCAGGTCTAGACAGGTGTCCAAGTCTATCGAAGGCACAGAAGGTTGGCTGCTGGAGGAAGGAGAGCTCTCAAAAATTTCCAGCAAAGAATCAGCTAAAACTAATGGCTCAGCCTCCTCATCGAATGTCGGAGAAGTAGAAGTGATGTCAAAAAGACTAGCTAATCTTGCTTCAAAAATATCAATCTCATCAGTAGACATGAGGGGAGCAGAGAGAGTTGCCATGGGAGACACAGAAGATTGCATAGCAATAGGAGAAATGGGTGGAGTATCTTTGATGGTCTCCATGGTCCTAGTCACCAATGAATCAAGAGAATGAGGGCTGGAGCTAGGTAAAGGTGGTAAGTCACAAATTGGAGAGCTGTCAGCACCCATCAAAGACAAGGTAGCACTTGGAGTCTCCTTGGAAGGAGAGAGAGGAGCAAGACTCGGTAAAGAAGTAAATTGAGGAAAGTCAAGAGTCAAGTAAGAAAGATAGGGAGCCAAACCAAGAGGAAAAGGTACAGGAATGCTTGGCCTCAGGAAAAGTGTAGAAAATGTAGACCCTAAAAATGGAAGTATGGTCTGAGTAGTCCCTACATCCTGCATCTGATCTACCTCGAATGAAACTAAGAGAGGTCTCATCGGAAAGATGAACTCAGAAGTTGCCGCTGCAAGAGGAAGAAATGTAAGGCAATGTTAAACCTCAATACCAAAGGCTAACAGAGGAAAAAATCACAGAAGCATAAAATTACCTGCTCCAGAAGTATCGACGATAATGGGGGAACTGTGAAGGGTGTAATCTCTGGCAGTCTATTGCCTTCTTACAGTTTCCCTTTGTAGTATGTCAGCAGCAGCAGGTTCATCTCTCAGAAACTGTTGCTGCCGTCTCTTCTCAGCTCTCTCAAAGACAATCATGGCTTTAGGATGTTCTTGCTCTATTGTCTTGACGGCTGCTTCATGGATGGTATCTTCGACTGAGATAGGAGCGGAAGCAGACATCTTTTTTCTCTTCTCTATGGCTTTGGCGATTGTCTCAAAATCAGAGTCTTCGACCATATCGGAAGGAGAGACAGTCACATTTCTTTTCCTTTTCCTCTGTATTGGCAGGGTCTGCTCTTTCTCAATTTCTTTCTCAACTTTTCCCTCAAGTTCTTCAAGCTACGATCTAGATTCCAAAGAGATGAATTCATCTTCTGACTCTCTGGCAGTTACCGAGTCGGATGAAAAGACGATCGCCTTCTTCTTTCTTTTCAAAAATAACTCTTCCTCTTCATCTAATTCTTCATTTTCTTTCCCTTGAATATTGGATGTTCCCTTCTCGAGTTCAAAGAGGCTCATTTTCTTTTGTGATTGACCACCTCCACAAAAGAAGAATTAAAGATAAGGCAAAATGCATTATGAAAGACAAAAGGAGAAGAGACAAGGGTATACCTTTCTTCGAGGCAGCCCGAGTGACTCTGGGAGGAATTGAAGCAGCAGGAGCAGCATGTGCTAATTCTGAAACAGTGGAAGAAGTGACCTCCCCAGTTTCTTTGGGCTTGATCACATCTAACACTGTTAGTAGGCTTAAAGGTGGAATGGCCAAATAAATCTCCATGTTAGTCACCCACCAGTTTTGGTACCTCTTCAACACGGTACCTTGAGGAATGAAAGGGGTGTATTCAAAGGTGGCTAAGTCATCTACAAATTTCAAAGTTGCCTCTTCTAGCCTGGATTTCCTAACTTTCAAATCCCTTCTGGTAAGGCTGAGATTTGTATTGCTACAGAGAGGTATTGGGACTCCTTGTGTGAGGCCAAATTGTCTAGCAAACTGAGCTGGACAGTAAGGTTCGGCAATGCATTTGTAGGCCTTCGGGTTCAAAGTCCCGATGAATAACTCTCTGGGAATCAGAATGGAAGCCCATATATCCTTGTGAATAAGTGAAGTACAGGACTGGTCACTTAGAAAATTCCTCAACCAAGATGGACCAATGGAAGGTTCGAAGGGACGAAAGCGGTAAGTAGGAAGGGAGGCTAGAAGCTGGTGAAAGAAAGAGAAGTAAAAAGCAAAGGTAGAAGGGTAAAGTGAAGCATTGGCTATCCTTATGCCATGAGTAAGAGGGTTTGGCTCGAAAAATTTAAGGCATTTGGATTGTAATTCAGTAAAATAGGCAAAAAGCCAAAACTGAAGGATCCAGAATGGCCCCCCTTGATTAGCATCTAAGGGTTTCTCACAAAAAAGGGAGCAGACTCTATATACGTGCCCTAGAACATGTGGGGCCAAGGCCACCTTTTTCTGTAAAACAAAGGCTTTGGCAAGAGGGGCAAATTCAGGCATAATTCTCTGAGAGGAAGTGCAAAAAAGGAATTTACAAAGCCAATACAATAAGAAAGAAAAAAATTCCCTATCAGTCACAGGGCCCTGTCTTTTATTCTCAGCCCTAGCGAAATCACTATAAGATGAGTTAAGGGAGGGGAGAGAGAAAGGGACTGCTAAATCAGGATAATCTGGTCCAAAAGGAGTGCCAATATGAGATAGTCCCAGTAAATGGCAAATATCAAGAACAGTAGGGGCCATCATCCCACATCTAAATTGGAAAAAGTTAAAGACAAGATTCCAAAAACATAGGGCAGCGGGAACAAGGAAAGGGTCCTCTGAAATAGTTACCCTAGACAGTCTGAGAGCATCGAGAAGGCAGAGTTCTTGAAGGTCCAGGGTCCTAGCAGGAATAACCTGATCATACCATTCTTGCCACTCTGGTCTCACCGTGGGCCAGCATCGGTGGGGGCGATTTATCCTCCAGTTCCTCCAGTCAAGACCACCTTCATAGAGAAGACATTGGTTTTCTAGTCGGGGATACAGGGCTGGGAGTTCAGTGAGGACCTCTTTGAAAATGGGCCCAAGCACATAGTCTGATTGCACATGGCGACGAGGGACAAAGATGCGTCCATCAATAGCGCTCTTCTCCCCAGCTTTGTACTTTTCGCATTCTGCATCAATAATCCTCTTCAGGGCCACAGATGGGCTCATACGCTCTACGACTGATACTGAAGGAGAATCCATTGACGGTATGCTTTTCTTCGGGAAAGGAAGTAGAGAGAAGTCGGCGATCGGTAATAAGAGAGGTTTGTGCGATTAGAAGAGCAGGTGATTTCAGAACACAAAACAAAAGGATTTTTAAAGCCCTCGTATTTGAAAATATATTACATGAGTTGTTAAGTATTAAAAGTACGAATACAAAAACTTCCTTCAACATTGATGCTTTTGGAGGGAAAACAAAGCCTAGTTGTTAAGGCTAGCTTCGAAGTAAGATATTTTGCTTCGAAGCCGAGTCAAACGGCTTCGAAACAGAGAAGCCAGCTTCGAAGTGGGTTGCCCTACCCAAAATATAAAAATACTCGAGTATTTATTTCACTAAAAAGAGGTTAAAGACCTGTTTTTAGGTTTTTAAACAAAGGTAATGTCCTTCGAAGCAAAACTTGAGATTCTTCAAGGATGGGATTTGGTGTTCGAAACATTAAAAGCAATAATGACAATGACTAGATGTTGACTATGGTCAAAACAGGCTTTAAGTGTAAGATTGCTAGATTCGAAGCACTGTTTCCAATTGAAAATCAGCCAAAACTTTATTCCACAAATTGGAAAGGTTTACAATTGGCTCATTTAGTGTTTCATTTAAAACAATTAAGTCCAGATTCAAAGGATGAAATTGTTCGAGGTTCGAAGCTCTGAGTTGACTTTTAAAACACAAGTAAAAATACAAGTAAAGACAGGGTCAAACAAAGACAAATGAAGAGGAATTTTTGTTTATATTAAGATCAGAGCGATTACATCAGCTGACCCTATCTCGGTATGAACTCGAGCTCATAAAAATAAGGAATGGAATAAATAACAAGATCATGAAATTTAGTCCAACAATGATCAATGAACTTTTGTTCTTTCCTTATTCTATCTTCTAAATTTTCTAGCATTGGCTGCATAAGTTGATGTGCTCTCACTTCATAGTAGAGCTCTTCAGCCTTTATTTCGAAGGCCACCTCTCTTAATCCTTGTTCCAATTCATCAATGTCTAAGTCATCCCAATACGCAGAATCTTTATTCTTGAAATCATTGAATTCTTCAATAAAGTTCTCTGCTTCGTACTGAGTATGAATTCGAAGGGACGAAAGTTGGTCTAAAGATTGTGTAGTAGCCACAGAATTGCGATGCCAGTGAAGAAGCAATGGAAGTTGGTCCAGAAACATATGAAGTTCTGCCTGAGCAAGGGGATTAAGGACATGGCCCCTAGTCATGATGTCACAAGCCCATCGAAGGTTCTTGAGAGGAACTTCGTCCTCGAGAACATTAAAGGGCAAGTGAGAGAAGGCTGCAAGCAGAAGTTGAGCCTGTTTCCGCTCAGCTGCGGTAGGAGAAGGCAGAGGTTTATAAGGTGGAAAGACATTCTCCGTGGATAGGGCAATCTTCAGTTTCTCTGTCCAGGAAAGAATTGGTAGGGGAGAATCAATTTCGGGAGACGAAGAAGAAGGTGTGGACGCTTCTGTTTTCGAGGATGATACGGGAGCAGAAGGAACAAAGGCATTAATATAATCAAGCCAGTCAGAAGAACAGATCTTCGCCTTCTGGGCTAAGAATGATGGGTTATACCCTTGTGCTTCTTCTGGGCGAGGAGCAGAGTGCACTATCTTTGTAGGCATGGAAGATGTATACCATGCTACAAGAAGATTCTCCTCCAGACTATGCCGATGGTCAATGGGCATATAAGGATAAACAACTGAACTTCGAGCATAGGAAGGAAACTCTAAAGGGTCAGTGAACTCAACAAAATGGTGGTTGATTCGCTTCTTTAAATCATAAGTCTCAGGTACTGACCAGCTTGTCCAGTCAGAATCTCCAAAAGAGGAAGAAGTTGCAGCTTTATCCCATACAGAAATTTGCGAAGAAGAGTTGCTCAAATCCATATTTGCAATTTTACGAATCAGAGGTTTGAGAGCAGATTGTTCGAACTGTAAAGGTAGGTCAGAGGGGAAAATTCTTATGTCTTTGTTTGTAGCCTTCTGAATCGAAGGATTAAGAGCAATGTGTTCGTAATCCAAAGGTCGGTAATTTGCAAAGGGGTCCATGACCTGAATATAGAAAGGTGGGTAAAGGTGGCTAATAAATGCATGCTTTCGATGAGGGATAGCATCGACATATGACTCTTCGTATGCTTCATCATTAGAGGAAAGAATTAATTTGGCCATGAAATGTATCAGTCTGTTCGAATAATAAGACAGTGAAAGTACTTAAAGGATCAAGACGAGAGTATTAATACAGATGGTGTGTGACAGTTGCATTTCTGGGAATATGCAAAACTCATGCACATTCTAAGACGTGGGAAAAGGGACTCTGATCCACTAATATCACCAAGTCTTGGGTATATTAGTGCGGGGGGTAATGTTGGCTACACATTTTGTGCTAGCCAGTGACAATTCGACGCGTGGCAAAGTGAGGGTAATATGGGGAGACCAGGTAGGTCTTCGATCCTGATCATACACGTGGCAATTAATATTGGTTGTTATAAGATCTGAGTAGTAGCGAATCAACAAAGAGACATACAATGACGTGGCTTCAACGGTTGCTCACATTCAAATTCGAATATAAGGGGGAAGCCTAACTACAAGTGAAGGCGTAGTGAAGCTACTTATAAGGTGGCATGATCAGCGATTACGGAGGAGCAGTTCGACGGTTTGAAGTACAATTCGATAGTTATCTTCGGAAAGTATAAATAGCATGAAGGACTTCAGAGAAGAGGACGAAAAAAATATCTAAAGAATTACTTTACATATTCCAGTGTTATTTCCTGTCCTTTCTATTTCTGTACTTTAAGTTCCTGCGCTGCACTTCATTTGTAGGAGTAGTTTTCGAGTATATTGCCGCTGTAATTCTCTACGGAACTAAGATCATTGTAGGTTTTTCATACTAATGAAATGCTTCAGTTTATTTAACTGTTCTTATGCTCAAATTCTCTGAAGTCAAATTACTAGTAAGCCACCAGTAAAAGTCCTCTTTATTGAGGCCGAAAGAACCATAACACAATCCTCTGAATAATTGTTTGGCAATTACAATTTTGTAAGGACTAATTGATCCTTGCTGGCACGCTCATAATTACAAAAGTAACCTTCGAAAGTCAAAAAACCAACAAAGGGGTGAGCAGCTTTTCAGAATCAGTGTTTTTTGAGTTAAAATAAACTGTTAGAATCAGAAGCTGTTTGAAATAAGTTTAACCAAACAGTCCAAAATAACTTTTTCAAAGCTAAAACCCATAAATTGACTCTGAAATACTGAAACAAACACCCCCTCTATTTTCTCTCTACTTTTTTGCATTTCTTTTCGTAAAAAGTTAAAAAGTCATCCCAAACATACTAGCTTTTTTTAGTTCATATTTTAGTCAAATAGCCAAAAAATTACTAAATTAGTATGTTCCAAAAAAAAGCCTAAGAGTCATTTTCAATTATGCGTACAAATGAAATAAAAAAATTATAAATAACTCTTTTCTATTTTGATCTTAATATTAATAGTTGTCTTACCCTACTTTATCTATAATTTGAGATAAGAGAAACATATAAAAGGAAACAAATTATGATTGAATTTCTTTGAGAAATTTAGTCAAACAATTGGCAAGCAATAATAAAAAATTTAGTCAAACAATTGACAAGCAATAATAAATTTAGAGAGAATATAATATAAAAAATAATGAAAGTACAAATATTTATTGCATAGATTTATGCATCGATCACTTGAACTTTTTATCATTTTAAAATTATTCTGTCTACTCTCAACTTTTTTTTTAAAATTCTCCATAAATTCATAAGCGACTACAAAATTATAAAAAAAATATTGATTCAAACAATATTTGTAAATTATTTCAATCCATCTTTTTTTTTTAAAAATTCTCCATAAATTCATAAGCAACTACAAAATTATAAAAAAATATTGATTCAAACAATATTTGTAAATTATTTCAATCCATCTGTACATTTCTATGTCTTAACCTTCATCCCCTTCGACACCCTCTAAACCCAGCAATCCTATTTCTTCCAACCCAACTTCGACTTTAGGCTTAACATTGATATTGGAACATTTAAGGCACCGTTTGGAAAGAAGGTTTCTAAATTTTTTTAGCTATTTTAGTAAAAAAAAACAAAATAGGTCATTTTAGTCACAACAAACAAAACATCACATCCAACGCATAATCATTACACTCTTCTCTCATAAAAAAAATCAAAAAAGTCAAAAAGTCAAAAAACCTTTCCCAAACCAAGTTTTTTAGCCCAGGCTAAAGTAGTCAAAAAAGCCAAAAAGTCAACCCACTTCTCAAACGGAGGCTAAGATGTTTTTGATATTGTTTAAATTTTTATTTCGTTTTTTGAAAATATAAAACTAAAAATTATTACATAAAATTTGTTTGACAAATTATTTTTAAAAAACTATTTACAGGATGTTTTATCGAATTTTCCAACTATTTCATAATTGTTTTCGCATTAAAGTGCCCTTAACCTCGTGGACACCACCCTTCAATGTGAGGCTATATGGTATGGGCAATTTGCCAAAGAAGGGGTAGGCATGAAACGATGGCCCAAAATTAATGACAAATACACTACAAGTGGCCCAACATTACATTCAAAATTTTCAAGCTTGGCCTAGGTGACCAATATCCACAAATTGAAGCCTACTTCGGCCTGTCATCCTCTATTATGAATAGTGTTATAAAACAAAGGACAATTACGTGTCAATCATATGTGGTGAATTTAAATATCTATAAATTATTTTAATGTAACAATAAGTCTTAAAATGTTTGTGTTGCCTCCAACACTTTTTGAGAATATTAATAAGGTGGTGTTTGGCAAGAAGGTTTGGGTGGGTTAGGGACTAAAATAACCACAAAAAATAAAATAGGTTATTTTAGTCACAAAAAACAAAATATCAAATCCAACCCATAATCATTACAATCTTCTCTAAAAAAAAATTCAAAAAAGCCAAAAAAATCAAAAAACCCTCCCAAACCAGACTAAAATAGCCAAAAAACTAAAAAGCCAAAAAGCCAAAAAGCCAACCCACTTCCCAAACGGAGGCTAAGTGAAAAAAAAAAGATTTGTAGAAAAATAAGTTTGATTAATAAAATTAGTTCATGAGTCTCCTTCAAATAAAAAGACAATTACTGTCCAGCTCTATAAAATATAGGGAAGTTATTAGGATTTTAAATATCGATTATTTTGTACTATCAACTGTTATGAAAAGAGATTTTGACTTTTTGTTAATATTATTTTTTAAAATATATTTTTTTAAGGTTTCTAATATTAATATTTTATAAAATATATAAAGGATATACAATATTTTCACATAGAAAATTTGGCATTGAGAGTTTTGCTTTGACACAGAGAAATTTCTCTGATTTCACATAAAAATTTCGAAATTTCTCTAATATAATCACTGAAAAATTTCATCGCGAGATCTTAACTAATAATAGAAAATAAAAACATATTGAAGCTCTCCTGCTGCCCAAAGTTTGAGAGGGGTGTTTCAATAAGTTTTTCTAACCGATATTAGTTGATATTCTCTAATATTGACTGATATATTATCTTATTAACATATAGTTTAATATCATTATTTAAAATAAGAAAGTGTTGCTAATACCCTAAATAGTGGTTGGAACAGCGTAGAACAATTTATATATTGTTTTTTAATCATAAATTTGAGTAGATATTTTAAAATAAAAATATATTTTATTTATATATATATTTTTTCTCTTTCTTTTTAAAATTTCAAGCTAAAATTATGCTGTAAACACAATCTTAAAGTGAATGGCAAATTATCTACACCTCCTTTGAGATTTAACAAAATTACAGATTTTCCTATGAGGTTTCAAAAATTACATCCTGCTCCATCACAATTAACTCTGTTAACGGATATCATAAATTGACTAAAATGCCCTTTTGACAAATAAGGGCAAATTACCCACACCCCTTGCGGTTTAACTAGATTACAGATTTCCCTTCGAGGTTTAGCTAAATTATCATTTTTAAATAAATTATGAAATGCAAAATTAAAATGGAAAAACACTTATCACACTACAAAAAATTAAGGTTTTAGGGACCAAAATTTAGAGACAAAATTACTTTTAGGGGATCAAATATTTGTGTTGCGAAAAGTGTCGTTATTATATTTTAGCAACGAAAATTGAACATTAGTGATTAATTATTATCTTTTTGGTATCAAATTTTTTGTCTCAAAAAATAAACCATTTTGAGACTAAATTATTTTGTCCCTAGAAATCTATATATTATAGACATTTTCAAAATTTTATTGTTAAAAGCCTTATTTTGACTTTTCAGGATGACCTTTTACCAACTATTCTTACGACGATAGAAATTAGTCTCTAAATGTCTTTTACAACAAAATTTTTAATTTTAAAGATAAAAAAAATTAGTTTATAAAACTCTTATATGTTGTAGTGTCATATGGTGAAAATATCATAAAATTAACAAATAATTAAAATATGTTTGATTTGATTTTTAGAAATTTATTTTTAACTTAAAAAAAATTTAAAATTAAGTTGGTTAAGAAATAAGAAATAAAAAATTATTATTAGTTTTATATAATTTCATATTTTGAGTGGTTATAAATAACTTTTACAAATTAAATACATATTTTCATATTTATTTTTATTTAATTAGTTTTTTTTATTTTGATTTTTTTTCTAAATAACAAATCAAACATGGTTCAAAATTTTATTTTATTTTTTTTCAATCTAACATAATTCTTTTGTAAATTTTGTTAATTTATCAATGAAATTTCAACAAAAATAATATCATGTATCAATTTATGACGTTAACTAACTATTCTTAAAGTTTAGATAACGGTCAGAGTTAAATTATTATGTAAATATAAATATTAGAGAGTAAAATGTAATTTTAGAATCTTAAACAAAAAATTATAATTTAATTAAATCTCTGTCGGTGATCCATATCTATACTATATATTAAGTAAAATGAGGTTTTTAACCCCAACCCTTGTGGGAGCTCCAATCTTCTAATTTAAATTTTTTGATTTTTTTATTTTAAAAAAAAAATCTTAACATTTATTAACTTCTCCCATCTCTCAAATCTTATCCTCATAATAACACTTTAATGCATTAAAAATAAGTATAAAAAAAATTCTTTGAAATCCAACACATGAATTCGTTGAAAAGTCCCAACAAATATTATTATTAGCCTTATTTGGTAGAGCTGTGGGAAAGTGCTTATACCTTATAACTATGAACATAAGCTGATTTTTGACTTATAAATTAAGTCTCTCATACCCCACTCAAAGAATAAGTTGATTTATGATTTACAAAAAGCTATAAGTTGTATTGTTAAGCTAAACCAAACATATCAAAATAGTTTAAATTAAGCTGAAAACTGAAATAAGCTGAAATTAAGCTGTACCAAACATGGCCATTATCCCTCATAATAACACTTTAATGCATTAACCACAAGCATAAAAAAAAATTATTGAAAAGTTCAACACATATGATTATTATCAAAATATTAAACTTTAATATATATAATAAATAAAAAAAGACATTTAATTCCTTGAAAAGTCCAACAAATATGATTATTATCAAAATATTAAACTTTAATATAATATAAAAAAAGAAGACATTTAAAAAAAAAAAAAAAAGAGATTTAAAAATCGCAATCTATACTATATATTAAGTAAAATAGAGTTTTTAATCCCAAGTCTTGTCAATCTCCCAATCTAAATTTCTTGATTTTTTTTATTTAAAAAAAAAACTTAACATTTATTAATTAACTTCTCTCAACCCCCAAGTCTTACCCTCATAATAATATTTTAATGCATTAAGAACAAGCATAAATTTTTTTTTTGAAATTCAACACATATGAATTCCTTGAAAAGTCCCAACACATATGATTATTATCCCTCATAATAATACTTTAATGCATCCTAAGAACAAGTATAAAAAAAATTTCTTGAAAAGTCCAACACATATGATTATTATCAAAATATTAAACTTTAATATAATATAATAAAAAAAACATTTAATTCTTTGAAAAGTCCAACACATATGATTATTATCAAAATATTAAACTTTAATATAATATAAAAAAGGAAAAAGAGAAGATATTAAAAAAAAAAGACATTTAAAAATCACAATTTACATATATAAATAATTGTAAATATATTAAGAAAAAGGGGATTTCTAAACCCCAAACCTTGTGGGAGCTCCAATCTCTCAATCTTAATTTTATTAATTTTTAATTTAAAAAAAAAATCTTAGCATTTATTGATTTTAGTCAAAATCTCCTGATCAACATTTATTACCTTTTTCAATCCACATACCTACATTTATTGATTTGGTCAAAATCCCTGATTAGCATTTAAAGTCCTCTCATACAAATAATTATAGATACAGTCCGTGCATAGTTACTGCAGTAGTTTTTTTAATTTTTCCCATACACTATGATTAGTGATAACATTATTAAATTATTTTTATAAAAATCTTTAAAAATATAATTTATATATTAAAAAAATTAAAATAAATATAAATATTTATAATTATTCTGTGCACAGCACGAATGATAGAATAGTTTATCCTAAAGTGAAAGGCTTGATGAGTGGTGTATACAGTTCGTGCAAGCCAAACGTAGTGCGGTGAGACAAAAGTGAAATCCAACTCGGAATTTTCAGATGTGCTTGTCTTGAGTCATGGAATCAAAAGCCCAGCACAGAATTCAATTCCATACAAGAACTTCAATTTGAGTTGGGTTTGCTTGAGAAATTTATGAACGAATTTAAAAGATATAAAATTTATGTCAATTTTATTAATATTTTATTTACTTTTTACTTACTATTTTTAAATATTTTTTAAATCTCTTAACAAAAAGGAGAGAAAAAGTAAATCCCTCCTCGTTTTAAAAAAAAAAAAAAAAAATGGTCCCTCCAACGAGAACAAGCAAACAATCAATTGAAAAGGGGACCATCAGAAGCACACGCGTCATTGCGTGGCCTCGTACACCATCATAAGCTCCTCCACTCTCCACTCTGCACTCTCCACTCCGCTGTTTTATTAGCACCTACTTTTGTGTTTGGTTAAAGTTAAACCAGCGCTAATCATGTACCCCTCTCCGCAAATAATAGGCAGGAATTGTTTGGAATGCCATAAATTAATGTATTTTTTATTTTTTTAGATTAAAAAATAGGAAAAAAAATATAAATGTTTGGATTAATTTTTTGATTTTGTACAAAAAAATGTGTATTAAAATATTGTATACAATTATAAAATTACGAAATTGCCCTTGCTTTGTTGACACTGCGTAGCAGTATTGCGTAGTGCACTGGTGCTATTTGGTGTAGCTGTTAAAACAGTTTATATATTATAATTTAACAAATTATAGATTATGACTTTAATCAGGAGCTGTTAATCAGTTTGGTATAGCTGTTGGATTATAAATTTAAGTTGTTGGGTAATGTTTGTTAAATAAGTTGTGAAATAGTTCTTTCAATTAACTTTTATTTTTTATTATTCACTATTTGTTTACATTTCTTATAAAAAATAATAATAATATTTTATAATCTATTTGGGTTTTTTTTTCTATTTTTAAAAAAATAAAAAATAAAAAAAATTAAGAATATAATCGTAAATTAATATGTCCACAGCAGAAACTGATAATCAGAAGTAAAGGGTGAGCAATTTCTTAGAATCAACTTTTTTGACTTAAAATAAATTGTTAGAATAAAAAACTGTTTGAAATAAGTTTAATCAAACAGTCCAAAGTAACTTTTTAAAAGTCAGAAGTCATAAGTTGACTCAAAAAAATCCCACCAAGCACCCCCCGCTTTCTGTCACTTTTCAAAATTTTTTTTTTATTTTTTTTATATCACATCAATGGCTACAAGTGTGCCACATTGAAAATTTTGTTAGAATGTGTGATTGCACAGTTTGTGCAACGCTGTTTTGTTTTGTTTTTTTTTTTTTTTTTAATTGATAGATTTCCCGTCAAAAAGAGGTAAATAGTATGAATTTTTTTACTTTTTTAACGACTTTTTGACTTTTTTAATTTTTTTTAAGGATACCAAACTTTGCTTAATTCTTGCCAATAAACATTCCTAAAACATATTCAACCTTGATTATTAAACAATATTACAAAACACTCCTCGCCATCCTATACTTTTTAGGGTAATAATTCGGTATTTATAGGGTATACACACGTGATATTATATAAGGTTTTAATTGATAGAAAGGGATATGAATCTACAATTTATGTTGAAAATAGAGAAATAATATGAAACTAAATAATTGATAATTGACTTGAAATATGACAGCTAAGGGATTGTTTGGGATATTCTAAAAAAGTACAATTTTTAATTTTTTATGAAATATGAGTTGAATTTGAAGTGATATGATAGAGAAACGATGTGAAATAAAATGATGTGACTTAAATAAGATAGTAATTTTTTGACTTTTTAACTTAAAAAAAAAAAGTCAAATCTATCCTTAATATTTTAAAATTATCAAATAATTTTCTTATTAGTGATGCTAGGGCCCAGTGGGACACCCAGCACCGCCAGTAGGTAAAAATATATATATTTTTTTTCTTTTTCTTCCAAACACCCAATGCCACGTGGAGGGGGTCACTGGAGACCGATTTTACTAGGGTCTGCCGCATTTTTCTTTTCTTATTTTTTACTAGCGGGTGGCACACACGATGTGTGTGCAATTTAAATAAGTAGGAATAAAAAAAAATAATAATGAAATTAATAATATAATGTGTACTTAGCTTAAGTGGTATGAGTCCTCGTACTTAAACCCATGGTCATGGGTTCAAGCCTTACCCATCTCTTTGTTTAACTTTTTTTAAAAAAATAAAAAATACTGCCACATAGTATGAAGAGAATAAAGTTTCAGAACACCATAAGAGTTTGTGTTCACTTTATAATAGTATAAATAAATAGATAGATAGATATAGCAAAAAGTTAAAACGGTAATGATGGCTTTGCTCGCCACCAAATGGTCGAAGAGTGCTCTTCTCATGGCCCAAAGCCTAAAATTTAGAACATCCGTACCATATTCACACTTAAAAAATACTTTAAAGTATGAAATTGCAAGAGACATTCATTAAAGTTTTCAATAATGAATATGTTAATGGCCGTACGATGATAAGTGACCATCCATGCAACAAAGACAGTGGCAATTTGGCAAACCACATGTTGTTGGTGGTGCTTTCATGCTTCCAAATTTCGTGTGATGCATCATGTCCCTCGTGTCAAAGCGTGTTTTTTTCTTTTTCCAAAGCTTTTGAAGTCAAAAAAAAAAAATACAAATTTAAGACTATATAATATAAAAAATATATTATTATATTAAAATTAAAATTTATGTATAAAATATTAATTATTTATAATAAAATATTTGTATATCATGTAAACTGTTAATGTGTCATTTTCAGTTTAATTTTATATATAAATTAGTTTTGGAAGGAAATTTACAAAAATTTAAAATATGAAATATTATTATATATAAATTAATTCACCTTTTTTAAATTATGAAAGATACTGTGCATAGAATTTTGATATTATATATTTTAATTTAGACAGCTAGATTTGATTCTTAAAAACTTTGGAAAAAGATTGAGGCCTCAAATTTTTGGCTCAAATTTGGCTCGAATTTCCTTTTTTTTTTTTTTTTTTTTGCTGGGTTGATGCTTTGCTTGTTATTATTATTATTATTTTTATTTATTTTTTTTTGTAATGTATTAGCCCAGAAAAAAAAATAAAATAAAATTGCATTTGAGGCAATTTCGAGCCTCAATTTCGAGGCCTCAATCACAGCTCAAAAACTTTTTTCTTACTTTCGTATGGCTAGATTTGATTATCAACTATTTTTTTTTTTTCCCCTTCATTCGATTTAAGGTTTTGTTTAATTGTTCAAATTAAATGTAAAAAAATTAGAGAGAATATATAATACTTAAAAATATATGACATAAGGATTGTTGGGAATTAATCAAGTTGTCTAAACTGGATCATCAATATTCTATCCACTAGTCTTTGGCCTTTTTTATTCTTCATTATTTTTGGTCTTTTTCAAGTTGGCCTTTTTTGTCTTTTTTTTTCTTCATTATTTTTTGTCTTTTTTTTTCTTCATTATTTTTTGTCTTTTTTTTTAACACGTACCGACGTATGTGTCATTTTCAAGTTTTTATTTTATTTTTTTTATTTTTGGGAAAAAATAACAGAAACACTCATTGTACTATTTTTTTTTTCAAAAAAAAAAAAATGGAAGTGTTATTTGTGTAAAAAAATAAATAAATAAAATTTTATCAAAACAAATTTGGAAAAACGTCTTGTCAAAATTCAAAAGTCTTTTCTATCAACTTCTTCCCGGCCGACAGAAAAATATATAATAATAATAATAATAATAATAATAATAAATGTCACTGTGAACTGAACTTGCTAGAATTTGGAGCACTTGTGGAGGACCATGTCGTTGACAAACTAAATATATTTATGTATTGAGGGTTCGATTGAGATTTGATTTTTTAAATTATTTTATGATTTTTGACTTTTATATGAAATAAAAAAAAATATACATATTTAAGATAATTTTGTGGGGAAATCACTTATCAGTGGAGCAAAAAAAATTTACAAAAAGGTGAAAAAATTTATAATTATAATTATTAATATTTATAAACTTTATGACTTTTTTGTAAATATATTTTCTAACTTCTATTGATTGTTCCTAACGTTTTTTAGTCCCTATCTTTTTCTTAGTTTTATTATTAAAAAAAATGTGAATGACTAATGTATATAATTGATTTTTTTTTTTTTTGTGCAACTCTTTGATTTTTTAATATTAATATTGTTTTACTTTTTAATTGTTTTAACATAAAAATCAAGTTCAAGTCTAAAACCATATATTTCATTGTGAGCTTGAGATGCTAAATCTTAGGTCTTTATTTAGCCACCAATCAACACAATAAATTAATTATCTTAAGTATTGATTCAGTTTACATTATTTCATAAAGGAAACCCTTCATTTAACTATGAAAAAATAATAAAGTTTCAAAAAAAAAAAAAAAAAACTGTGAAAAAATAATAAGGTTTAAATTCACTTGTATCTTTGAGAGGGTAATTTATATTTATAAATTGGGCCGAGCTGGGTAATGGGCCACAATACGAGGGGGGCAGAGTAAAAAGGCCTTGAAGATTAATCCGGTCCCAGAGCCCTGAAGATAGTCCGGTCCCAGACGACCTTAAAGTTAATCTGGACCCAGAAAGCTTATTGTTATCTCGGTCCAGGAGAGCACTACGGATAGCTCGGTCGCCAGGATGCCATACTCAGAGTTAGTCTGGTCACGGTATAGCGCAACTAGCTCTATCGAACCTAGTTAATGGTTAGCACGGACTTAACAATACTATGGTCAGCATTGGGAAAACTGTGGTAGCAGTGAATGGAAGAACCGAAGTGGAGTTATCTCGGTCTAGTCTGCGGCTTAGCATAGCTATGCTTACCTCGGTCATATTGGAGTCCGACCATGGAAAAATCATCTCACTTGGTTTAAGTAGTGAGGGGGGTGTTGAAGGACAAACATTATCTTTCAGGAGTGTGAATCCAAGGAGGACTCTACATGGAGGAGTAAGAGTCCTACTAGGATTGTGCCACACGGAACCTATAAAAGCTCACAAACATCACCTATGAAGAGGTAACACACAACTTTGATTCCCAAACACACAGAGCTTTTTGTCTTTGTCTATTTTGTTGACTTAGGCATCGGAGAGGTATCCGGTACACACCCGCCAGTTAGCTCACGTTTGTGTTTTCAAGGAGTAAAGCGACGACGTACGGAGAAGCGCAGACTTGATCAACAGGATTATAAGGAAAGAATATTTCGTGCCCGTACAATTGGCGCCGTCTGTGGGAAGATCAGACTAGAACAAAACCTCTTGATTAAGCTTTTCCTCTTTAGAAGCGATGGCGCACAACGAAAATTTGCTGCAGTCCGCCATCGACGGACAAACACCAGAGGGGGGTGCAAGGCGCGAAGGCCTACCTTCTATCCCTCTCATAGCGGACTTGGAGCCACAACGACAAAATCCCAAGAGGGATGCAAGGGGGAGGAGACAGACTAACAGCCCCCGTCACTTTCGTTCACGAAGTCCTGACAGACAAAGGCGGAGAATTGATCCTCAAGTTCTGGAGGACCGCGTGAAGGAGCAAGATGAATTAATAAGGAAGATGGCGGCGGACATGGAGGCCATGAAGCGCCAGATCAAGGGAAAAAGGGTGGCGACAGGAGAGGGGCACAAAGGCAATGTGCCTCCTCGCCACTCAAAAGATCGTCGTAGGCATACCAAGACATCGCAAACAGAGAGTAGAAGCCTCAGGACGAGCGACACTCAATCAAGGACTTCCACAACTCGTTACTCCAGGTCTGAGAGAACGAGATCATTAAGGTCTTACACAGAAAGAAGTACCTATCGGCCCTCACACATGCACCATACATCATCCAGGCAAACAAAGTTGCCTAGATCGTCCGACTTACGGACTGTGCTTGAAGAAAGGGCGCGACAGAAGGAGGATGCTAGGGCATGGGACCCGCACAAAGTTTAAGCCCTTCGGCGGTTGGCTCCTTGAACGTATGGAAGCATCGAGGTTAGAATGCCAGTACCACACATTGCATATGAACCAACAGATAAAGCGTTGGCATGACTACATAGCTCGCCGTTCGTTCCGGCGATTGAGAACGCATCATTACCCTCAGGCTTCATCCAGCCTAAATTTACTACATACGAAGGGAAGACAGACCCTTACATGCACCTAAGCCACTTCCGCCAGGTTATGGCGGTATATCAACGAAACGAGGCTTTGATGTGTATCCTCTTCCCATCAAGCCTTGGTGACCTAGGCTTGACTTGGTTCGAAAAGCTTTTAGAAGACAGCATAGCCTCCTGGGCTTAATTGGCAGAGGCATTCGTAACAAGGTTCAAAACAAACACTAAAACCCCGGTGGAAATTGATCAACTGCTCTCCATCGACATGGGCGAAAAAAAGTCATTAAAATCCTACAATAGCTGCTACTGGGAGACCTTCAACCAGATTGGGAACCGCCCTACCAATCTCGCTATCGCAGAATACAAAAGCGGCCTTCCATTCGGGAACAGACTAAGGGACTCAATCACTATGACACCGCCTCTCATGATGGAGGCCTTAATGGAGAGAGTGCACCAACACATTCGGATAGAAGAAGATGGCGCCCGTGCTAAGGCAAAGTCTAGCACGACCGTAGTACCAGATAAAAAGACCGCGACAAAGGTCAACGCGGTAGAACGTCCGAACAAAAACGGACGAGGCAGGCGGGACAACGGAGAAGACCAGGATAAAAGATGGTTGAGAGTCCGCACTGCCATTACCACGGTATTCAAAAAAGCCAATCTACCGGATTCTAAGCAAGATACGCGATGAACCTTTTGTCAGATGGCCTGCCAAGCTAGACGAGGCTCAGAAGGACTACGACGAAAGATCGCGATGCACCTTCCACAAAGAAAAGGGGCACCGCACTGAAAATTGTATGCCATTGAAACAACTTCTGGAGGAGTTGGTGGCAGCCGGTCACCTAGATAAATACATTGAAGAAGGGACGCAACCAGCCTCCCAGGACCACAATAACCCCAATGGAATGCCAATTGACGCCCCACCTCAAGGTGTGATCAATGTGATACATGGAGTATTCGAACCTGAGCGTGTATGCGAACTCAGAGGATCGATAAAGAAAGCTGAGCACTTAAGAGAAGTACTAAGCGCTCAACCTACCATAAAAAATGGGAGAACAGACCCTAAGAATGTCATCTCATTTTCAGACAGACACTTGGAAAGAATATATTGCACTCACAACGATGCACTGGTCGTCACCCTTCGCATCAAGGATTACGACGTCAAGCGAATTTTGATAGACCAAGGTAGCTCGTGTGAGATAATGTACTACGACACCTTCAAACAATTGAAATTGGAGGACAAAGACTTGGCACCAGCTGTGTCCCTCCTGATCGGATTCAACTCAATGCCAGAGTGGCTAGTCGGCAAGATCATCCTTCCAGTCAGGGCAGGAAGCGTGACAAAACAAGTGGAGTTTTGGGTATTGAAGGTCCCTTCCATTTACAACATAATCTTGGGAAGAACATGGCTGCATGCCATGTGAGCAGTAGCTTCATCCTAACATCAAGTAATGCGATTCCCCAACGAAGTCGGGATAATTGAAGAGGTCTTTGGAGACCAAATTATATCCAAGCAGTGCTTCATCACGGTTAATGGCAGCCGTGCTGCCAAGGGATATGTTCATTCGGTGGAAGAACCTGAGAGCAATGAACTGTTCGCAGATGTCGGCAAAGTAGCTGGTCAAAAAGCGGTAGAAGACTTGGCAGAGGTAAGAATAGATGAAAAGAACCCGGATAAGTTCTTTTTGCTCGGTTCGTTGTTGTCTAACACTAAGAGATTAGAGGTCTTGAAATTCTTGACCTCTAACATTGAAGTGTTCGCCTGGACACCCTACGACATGACAGGCATTAATCCAAACTTCATCTGTCACCAACTCAATGTCCATCCATCCGCCAGACCAATCATTCAGCGCACTCGCAAATCGGCACTCCACCACGCCGAGATAGTGGCGGAAGAAGTGGAAAATCTGCTAGAGGCATGAGCTATCAGAGAGGTGCACTACCCCAGATGGATTTCCAACACAATCGTGGTACCAAAGAAGAATGGAAAATGGCATATCTGCGTCGACTATAAGACAGTCAACAAAGCATGCCCTAAGGACAGCTTCTCCCTACCACGGATAGATCAATTGGTAGACCTAACGGTGGGGCACAACCAGCTTAGCTTTCTGGATGCGTACAGAGGCTACCATCAGATCGCCATATACGAACCAGACCATGAGGTCACGTCATTTACAACTCCAAGAGGACTGTATTGCTACAAGGTCATGCCCTTTGGCCTAAAGAATGCAGGGGCAACATTTCAACGGATGGTCACCAAGATGTTTGAACCATTGTTAAGCAAACAATGGAAGCTTACATCGACGACATGGTGGTCAAGAGCAAGGATAAGAATGACCATCTAAGGGACCCAGGTGAGATGTTCTAGATTCTGAAGAAACACAAGTTGCGCCTTAATGCATCTAAGTGCGCGTTCGGTGTAGGATCTGGCAAATTCCTAGGCTTCTTGGTGACCAACCGGGGTATAGAGGCAAACCCCTCCCAGATCAAAGCTATTCAGGATCTGGAGAGGCCTAACTTAGTAAAGGAAGTGCAGCATCTTACCGGTATGACAGCTGCATTCAACCAATTCATTAGCCGGTCGTCAGACAGACTACGACCATTTTTTCAAGCATTAAAAGCCAAGTTCGAGTAGGACGAAGAATGCGACCGTGCTCTAGAAAACTTGAAAGAATACATGTCTTCTCCACCACTGCTTGTCACCCCAATACCTGGAGAAGAACTCTTCCTGTACCTGATGGTCTCTCAGCACGCAGTCAGCGCAGTATTGGTCCGTGCAGAAGGAATCCAACATCTGCCCATCTATTATGTCAGCAAGACATTGCTGGGCACCGAAACGAGGTACTTGCCACTGGAAAAACTGGCATTGGCCTTAATGATGGCCTCAAGGAAGCTGTCGCCCTGCTTTCACGCCCACACCATAGTCGTCCTCACAGCTTTCCCATTAAAAGCATTGTTTGAGAGGGCGAACTTTTCTGGGTGAATCTTGATGTGGGCAGTAGAGTTGGGACAATTCGACATCAAGTTCCAGCCCAGAACTGCGATAAAAGCCCAAGCTTTGGCAGACTTTGTCGCAGAATTTATCCCGGGAAGTCATCATATCTGCCCAGTCGACCTGACTAACACAAACAAACTAGGGATGGAAGTTGACGCTGGAATAGTACAATCCCTGGTACAGGATACTCAGTCGGACCCCAAGACAGACCAGAGTAAAGAGAGCAAGGCAGAAGCAAACCATGCTACACCAAGCCTAGACTCACCAACAAATAAAGACTTGGTTCAATTAGACAGCGAATGGCAGACAACCAGTATGGACCTTGAAGAAAACACCAGCAACATCCTTGACCCCACGGCATCATCTGATCCCTCCATTTGCTGGAAATTGTTCGTTGGAGAGATGTGGAAGCTCTTTGTGAACGGAGCATCCAACTGGCATGGTGCTAGACTTGGCATAGTCCTCATCTCACCAGACGGCCTGGTTGTGGAGCAAGCAATCAACCTTGGCTTCCCAGCATCAAACAACGAAATGGAGTATGAAGCACTTCTTGCAGGACTCAAATCAGCATTCTACATGAAGGCCACCGAACTAATGGTCTATAGTGACTCACAGCTGGTGGTAAACCAAATTTCTGGCGACTATGAAGCAAAGGATGACAGGATGGCCAAGTACCAAGAATTGGTTAGATCAGAGATCAAGAAATTTGAAGTAGTAAGGATAGAACAGATTGGCAGGAAGGAAAACAGCAGAGCAGACGAACTAGCAGGCTTTGCGTCAATGGAAGATACATCAATCCCTCACCCACTACTAATTGACTACCTACCGAGACCAAGCATTGAGGACCCAGAAGTAGAAGAGGTGTGTTGTGCCGAATTAGGCCCCTCGTGGATAGATCCCATCATACTGTTCTTAAAAGACGACGTCTTACCGGAAGAAAAGAAAGAAGCCAACAAAATTAGAGCAAAGTCGCAGTGATTTTGGCTCTTCCCATCTATGGCATTGTACAAAAAGTTATTCTCAGGACCTTATCTAAAGTGTGTCCACCCCAGCAAAGTAGAAGCATTATTGTTCGAAATACATGAAGGGGTGTGCGGAAGCCACCAAGGAGGAAGATCGTTAGCTTACAGAGCCATTTCACAAGAGTACTGGTGGCCATACATGTAGGCAGACTCGGAGAAGTATGTGAAGAAGTGCGAGAAATGTCAGAAGTTCGTACACTAAATACATCAGCTGGCCAGAGAACTCCTACTATTGACCAGCCCATGGCCCTTTGCAATATGGGGCTTGGATATAGTAGGACCACTTCCAACAGCACCTGGAAACAGGAAGTTCTTTCTAGTAGCAACAGACTACTTCATAAAGTGGGTGGAAGCAGAAGCACTAGTATCAATAAAAGAGAAAGATGTGAAGAAGTTTGTCTGGCAGAATATCATCACACAGTTCGGCATACCTAAGGCACTAATATCGGACAATGGCACTCCGTTCGACGGTAAAATTTTTAGAGGCTTTTGTGAGGAGTACAAGATAGAGTTCTACAATTCTACACCGGCATATCCCCAAGCCAACGGCCAGGCAGAAGCATCAAACAAGGTCGTCATGGACGGATTGAAGAAAAGGTTAGAAAAAGCAAAAGGCAAACAGGCTGAGGAACTTCCTCATGTTTTATGGGCTTACCGCACCACACCTCGACGATCAACAGAAGAAACACCATTCTCCTTAACTTATGGCATGGAAGCAGTAATCCCACTAGAAGTTGGCCTTTCCACAATTCGAAGAGAAAATTTTGATCTAGACTTAAATGGCGAAGCCATAGCATTGGAGCTCGACCTTGCAGAAGAAAGAAGAGAAAGAGCACTGGTTCACATCGCCTCATACCAACAAGAGTTATCCAGGAAATACAACAAAACAGTACATCAAAGGTAATTCAAGATCGAAAATTGGGTACTGCGCAAAGTGATGGGAAACACCATGGTTCTGGGAGATGGCAAGTTAGGGCCCAATTGGGAAGGACCTTACAAAGTGGTTGGATTAGCAGGCAAGGGGGCATATCACTTAGAAGATGAGGACGGCAAAGCAATTCCCAGGCCATGGAACACTACCAATCTCAAACTATTTTATTTTTAGCTTTTCTTCAAAATACTTGTAATTTTTCTTTTCCCCAATAAAGCAAGTAGTTTTCTTTTCAGCATCAGTGTTTTTATTCTGTAAAAGTTGTTTTAGTAGGATAAGGGCATTGAAATAATGGTCGGCTGAAAAAACCAACACCCTTCCTAAGCCTAGGATAAGGATCCAGGCTGCAGGACGTTTGGTCGAAATAACCAAACACTTTACTTTAGGTTGGCCGGAAAAACCAATCTAAAGGTTGGTTGGAAAAACCAACACCCTTCCTAAGCCCAGGATAAGGATCCAGGCTGCAGGACGTTTAGTTGAAATAATCAAACACTTTACTTTAGGTAGGCTGGAAAAACCAATCTAAAGGTTGGCTAGAAAAACCAACACCCTCCTAAGCCCAGGATAAGGATCCAGGCTACAAGACGTTTGGTCGGAATAACCAAACACTTTACTTTAGATTGGCCAGAAAAACCAATCTAAAGGTTGGCTGGAAAAACCAACACCCTCCTAAGCCCAGGATAAGGATCCAGGCTGCAGGACGTTTGGTCGGAATAACCAAACACTTTACTCTGGGTTGGCTGGAAAAAACCAATCTAGAGGTTGGTTGGATTAAACTAACTCTTAGTACTCTTCAGTCGAAACAAGGATATCGGCTAAAGAGTGGTTGGCTGGATTAAACCAACTCTTGGTACTCTTTAGCCGAAGTAATGACATCGGCTAAAGAGTGGTTGGCTGGACTAAACCAACTCTTCGTAATCTTCAGCCGAAGTAAGGATATCGGCTAAGGAGTAGGTTGGCTGGATTAAACCAACTCTTAGTACTCTACTCTTCAACCGAAGTAAGGATATCGGCTATAGAGTGGTTGGCTGGATTAAACCAACTCTTAGTACTCTTCAACCGATGTAAGGATATCGGCTAAAGAGTGGCTGGCTGGATTAAACCAACTCTTAGTACTCTACTTTTCAACCGATGTAAGGATTTTCGGCTAAAGAGTGGTTGGCAGGATTAAGCCTACTCTTAATACTCTTCAGCCGAAGTAGGGATATCGGCTAAAGAGTGGTTGGCTGGAAAAACCAACACTTATTGTTCTTTAGCCCAGATAAGAATCAAGGCTAAAGAGGTTGGTAGGTATGACCAGGGTAAAGTATCTCGGTCGGGAAATATTGTGTTTCATTCAAATTGTAGTAAGAAGGCAAGCACAAACAGGAAAGTAAACCAAGATAACAGTTGGAGCAAATGCTGACTTCATTAAATTAAAAAGCAAGTACAAAGAGTGAGGCCTCAGCCCGGTTACAATTTGTTTCCAAAAAGAAGAAAAATACAAAGTCAGTTAAACAGATCATCAAGGTCGGCGTCAATATCAACTCGGAGCCCGGTTTCATTCGGCAGAACGGTCTAGGTTGGAAGAACGGTTTCAGTGGGCAGCTCGTTGATCAGGTCTTCCACCATTGGCTCCAACCGAACTGACTGATCGACAGGATCACTAACAGCCGGGGTATCTTTGGGCACGGTTTCTTCCTCATCATCTGAATCCTTAAGAAATTGTTGCTGAAGGGCAGCAGCGTATTCCGTCATAGAACTCAGAATAAAGTATGTAGGAGCGTCGAAGACCTCGGTCTCTGGACCGTGACCGAGCTTGTCACGACCCAAACCCGGCCCTATGGGTTTAGCACCGTAACCGGCCAGTAATCCGAGATTACCGAAGGCCTGCAGAACAGTAGAACAGTAAAACAGAGTACAGGGCCTGGCGGAAGCCAAAACAGTAAATAAACAATGTCCAATGAGCTGTGACAGTCTGTATGCAAAAAGACTTTCATACATATTTACATAATCAGTACAGAACAGTATGCACAAAATGTACAATCATTCAGACTAGGGACTCAACCCTTTACATCACAGTACAGTAAGCATTCGGTCTATACAAAATAGTAAGACAGTACAGAAGGGGAAATTGAAAAACACCCCTAAGCCTTAACATGATAGGCTCGGAACCTCGCAGTGAGACACATAGGCTGGCTTGACAAAACTGGAGTAACCCTGACGCTCCTAGCCGCGGTCTGGCGCCTGTACACCTACATATATATATGAGCAGTGAGCTAAAGCCCAGTGAATAACATAATGCGTAAAGAGGTTAAGAATGAATGTCCTTACAGTAATGAAAACAGTTCATTAAATCAGTATTTCAGTCGTTCAGTCAGTACAGTCATATGTGGTACATCCATTAGCATAACAGCACAGTAAACAGTAGGTCTTAAAAGACCGAGCAGTAAATGATGGCCATCAGTCAGTAACAGTAGTGGTTCCAACAAGGGAACCGACAGAGATCTCTGTAACAGTAACAGTAAACAGTAGGTGCTAAGGATGCCACAATACAGTTCAGAATATAGGACATACATTCATTCAATTAACAGTATTCAATTCAGAAACAGTACAGTTCAGTTGTTCAGAAAATAATCATTTTTGAACATATCTTTACACAATCGTTACTCACAGAGTTTGGGCTACAGTATGCTAGAGCGTGCCTCCCCAGTCGCCAACCCTGCACAGTTAACAGATTGAACACACTAAGCTACACAGCTGGGAAAGATAATAACTTAATCCCTAATTTGTCTCGGTGTGTTCTACATCTATATTCTCAATAAGATGTCTTAAACTAGGCCTAAGAATGCCTAGAATGGGATGAGGATGCAAAGATGTACTCAAAAAGCAATTTCAGAAGTTTTCAGAAAAACAGAGTCCCGCTCGAGCGCGGTTTTCCCCGCTCGAGCGGTCATGCAACAAAGGTACACGCTGGAGCGTCAACTTTCCCGCTCGAGCGTACTGTAAAAGTATTGGATGGGTGAAATCTCTGCTCGACGGATGCTCGACGCCCGCTCGATCGTGAGACACATGCCTCCGCTCGAGCTCCCAATACTCCGCTCGAGCAGACTGTAAAACAGTGCGGAGAAAATACTGGATGCTCGGATTCCACGCTCGAGCGGAAGTGCAAAATCTGGAAAACCCAGATTGCACCTCCAAGCCAAAAACCAAGTTTTAACAACTCAAAACTCGACCTCTTGGGCTGAATTTCCAGAAAACATTTGTAAACACATAGTTAAACATGATTCAAAACTCAACTTTGAGAAATCAAAGCCCAAGGGTGTTTAATTCAAACCCAATTTCAAACCATTTTTCAAGAACAAGATGAACATGCAAACATGCATGAATTCAAATCATTTTGAAGCTTCAATTTGATGCTCTAAGGAGCCAATTGATCCAAAAACAAGATGAAAACATGGACTATTACAAAATTATGGACATGCATGTACCATTTTATCATGAAATCAACTCACAACTCAACAATTCGAACATGCATGCATGAAGTATGCTCTATATCAACATGTATGAACTAATCCATGGCTCAATTCTCAATTTTGACAAGAATCATGCAAGAACAAGATAAACAAGAGGGTAATTACTCTACCTTAGGTCTCCAATACAAGATTAGGAGCTCAAATAAGCAATCTACACTTCAATTCTCCAAGCAATTCAAGATGAATTCACTCTAACTCCCTATTTCTCTCTCTCTAGTCGGTGATGTGCTCAAAAGAAATGGCTGAGCATATGTTCATATCAAGTATAAGGCTCAAATGTGTGTGAGATAGAGGTCCACTAAGGGTTAGTTTGGTAATTAAGTCCAAAACTTACAATCCATCAATATTTAATCTAATTTAATCATACCTAATCAGTTTTCAAATAAATTTATCATAAAGTCACATTAATTATGAGGATCATAAAACATCAATCAATTGCTGGTTTGGCCGCCGATAAAGCCTTCAATTAGCAGTTTAAACATAAACGTGAACAGATCAAGTAAACAATCGAACATATATAATACACTCAGTCAATTCAGTTCCAGTTTTCAGTCAGTCAGTTCAGTACTTTAATCAGTTCAATTATCAGTCATAATCAGTTCAGTTTGACGGTAATCAATGTTTATCAGTAAGCAGTGATGAGGGTTATTACAGAGCTGCCCTCCAACCGCACTTGAAGAAGAGATCCTTGGCAGCTTCACATTGTTTAATGTAAGTCGCCTCCCCCTCTTTGAAACCCCGGAGTTCGGCGTCATCAGCATCCTTCTTCAGCTGCTCTATCTCGGCGTTTTTCTTGCCCTCAAGTTTAGCAAGTTCGCGCAGATATTTATCTTTGATAACGACTGCAGCCTTTTGTTTTTCTGCTTCAGCCGAGCTGACAAGTCCGGTCAGACGACCATTCTCGGATTTTAGCTCTGCAATTTACTGCCTGGCTTGTTCTAGCTCAGTAGTTTTTTCTATTACTTCGGCCAGCGCTTGCCTTGTAGTCTTACGGAGTTCAAGCACTCGCTTATGAGCGATGTGACTCTTCTGCATGGCTTGCTAAAAGAGGGGGACTTGAAATTAAACAGAGATAAAAATAGTGCAAATCAGAAAGGTTAAACAGAAACAACTACTTACGAGCACCATGGATTTGGTGGCCGAGCGGATGGTCTTTAGCTCGGTCAAATTTTTGTGATACTCCATGTCTGCTGAAAGGCAAACACTCCTGGCAAGGTTGAATGCCATCATGTGATCCTTCTCAGCGACCACTAAGTCAGTATCCTGGATATCTCGGTTCTGGAAAGTCATTTTTGGAGCCCACTTGGAGGAGCTAGCCCGGTCAGAACGCTTCGGCTGAGGGCTCGGTGGAGGGCTTGGTGGAATGATGGTTTCATCTTCATCAGCAATGCGTTGCTCGGTTTGGGTAGTCTGGGCGCGCTTGCTTAGACGTGATGAAGAGGGTTGTTGAGATGGAAGGGCCACTGCTGTTTCCTGAGTCTGGTTTTGTGGCGGTACTTCGACTCGGTGGGTTTCAGTTAAGAGGGCCCTTACTCTGTTCCTTTTCGCCATTTCTTCTTCTTCGGTAGTACGAACTAGGTTAATTTGTGGCAAGTTGGGGTCCGGTTCAGGAGAGGCTTCCAGTAAGAAGTCTATTATTCTGGCTTTTCATCGACTGTTGTATCTGTACGTCGGTTCAAAATTCAGTAACTTGGCCTAACTTCTTTCAGGGTATCGTAGTGTGGTGCGAAGTGTGTTTAGATTGGGGTAACTGTATAGTGATTTAAGGTGGGCCGAATCTGCATAAAGAAGATAACTGTCAGTTCGGTTAAGGAATAGAATACCGAAATAAAGAAGAACATGCAATAGAGTCGAGATAATTATACCGGTGGTCCCTTTATTCCAGTTTATTCGGTCACCAGGAATCTGGGCTTCTTGGTCTTCGAAGTACCCAGAAACCCAGAAGAAATCATCGTCGTTTAAATCTTTATCTGGGGTATCTTTGATTCTTTTTTCTCGGCGGCGTCGTATTCTTAAATAATAAACCCAGTCGTCTTCTTTTGATCCAATGGAGTATTGATGAAAGAGCTCGGCTAGGCTGAGGTTAAGGCCAGCCCGGTGGTTTAATGCGGCAATGCCGTTTATTATACGGTAAGAATTGGCGGATAGTTGGGTAGGGCAGAGTTTGGTTTGCCTAAGGAATTCGCAGAGAAGGGGCTGTACAAGAAAACGCAGACCGCACTCTACGATTGAAATAACGTTAAAGGGGACAAAACCATGTTTTCCCCAGAGGACGGTGTCTAGCTCGGCCAGTGAAAGGTGGACATCATCAGGGATTTGGTAGTCCTTGCGAAATTCAGCCATTGCACCAGGGGAGTTAACTAAAAACTTATACTTTCCCATTTGTGGTTTAAGTTATGAATAAATAATACGTGGGTGTTAGCCCGGTCGGAGAATGGTGTTGAGTAGCTCGGTTGAGCGCTCAAAGGAGTGCCTGGGCAACCTAAGTCTGCAAAGTGAAAAACAGAGGTATTAAGCACAGATCGTGGGACCGTGCTAAAAGAAACACAAGCAAGATAAATGAAGTCCTAGCTCGGCTATGTGAAGTGCTTCGTGTCTTAAGCTCAGGTTTGGGCAAGGGGTCTTTTAACTCGGTTTTAGCAAGGGATTTGTTAGTTCGACTGAGCCTCTAGGGACAGCATTCTTAGTTCGGTCAGAGCTAAGAAGGCTGGTTTAGCCCTAAGTTGTAGCTCGGTCGTGGTTTAGACTTTCAGGCATACTATTGCGCAAACCTAGTACGGATCGATAGCTCGCCTAAATCAAATGAAGCAAAAGGTGGTTTGACTTGGTGAAACTACTAGTTCAGCATGAAGTGCTAGTCCGGTTGATAGCCTGGCTAGATTAACATCCACTACAAACAACTTCCTAGTTCGGTTATTTTATGATTTTGGATCAAAACTAGTGTTTCTCATATTATTTCTTGAATCCAAGTGGTTCTATTACTAAATGTTTGCAGAAAACACAGAGCTAAGCAGAAAATGGAAGCAGATAGTGTGTTTTGAAAAACATGTAACGTATTGCAAAGAGGGTGCGAAATCAACCAAAAGGAGTTAGAATGTTGAGTTACTTACCAGATTACGGCAGAAAAATCGAAGATGGAAGCAACGACAGTGAAGAACATAAACTCAGCGAGCTCAGGGGTTGAAGAAGTAGAAGCACAAAGAGAGAGAATGAAGGAGATGAATAGTGTAGTGGTAGATTCAAAATGAAAAAGTTTGTTTTGTGTAGAAGGAAGGACAAAAAGGACGGGACTGTTCAAATTTCGCGAGATACGAAGACGGCGTGACGGCTGCCTTCAACCAATGAGAACATGCCACGTGTCCTTAGAATGAGAAGCAATTCAGTTGTTGTGATTGAATAGATGTTTTTGACCGGACAGGTAGAGCTGACATGAATTTAGTTCGGCTGAAAAGGCTAAAAGAGTTTTTAACTCGGTCGTTAGACTAGAATTTTTGGTTCGGTTGGTAAAACAGGTAATCCCTATCATGCTACGCAGATGGAATTAAGGGGCAATTGAGAGGGTAATTTATATTTATAAATTGGGCCGAGCTGGGTAATGGGCCGTTATGGGCCACAATACGGGGGAGGGAGAGTAAAAAGGCCTTAAAGATTAGTTCGGTCCCGGAGCTTTGAAGATAGTCCGGTCCCAGACGGCCTTAAAGTTAATCTGGACCCAGAAAGCTTATTGTTATCTCGGTCCAGGGGAGCACTACGGATAGCTCGGTCGCCAGGATGCCACACTCAGAGTTAGTCCGGTCACGGTATAGCGCAGCTAGCTCTGTCGGACCTAGCTAATGGTTAGCACGGACTTAACAATACTATGGTCAGCATTGGGAAAACCGTGGTAGCAGTGAATGGAAGAACCGAAGTAGAGTTATCTTGGTCTAGTCTGCGGCTTAGCATAGCTATGCTTACCTCGATCATATTGGAGTCCGACCATGGAAAAACCATCTCACATGGTTTAAGCAGTGAGGGGAGTGTTGAACGATAAGCATTATCTTTCAGGAGTGTGAATCCAATGAGGACTCTACATGGAGGAGTAAGAGTCCTACTAGGATTGTGCCACACGGAACCTATAAAAGCTCACAAACATCACCTATGGAGAGGTAACACACAACTTTGATTCCCAAACACACAGAGCTTTTTGTCTTTGTCTATTTTGCTGACTTAGGCATCGGAGAGGTATCCAGCACACACCCGCCGGCTAGCTCACGTTTGTGTTTTTAGGGAGTAAAGCGACGACATACGGAGGAGCGCAAACTTGATCAACAGGATTATACGGGAAGAATATTTCGTGCCCGTACATATCTCTATTTTAT
The DNA here is from genome assembly GCF_055761805.1 of Camellia sinensis. Lineage (NCBI taxonomy): Eukaryota > Viridiplantae > Streptophyta > Magnoliopsida > Ericales > Theaceae > Camellia > Camellia sinensis. The sequence goes on along the minus strand of NC_138966.1, from coordinate 192,441,214 downwards.
TTATCATATATATATATATATATATTAAATTGGATGGAGAGTGAGAATTGTTGAAAAATTGGGTTTTATATGGCTTTTTTTGGGCCATCTTTGAGCTCAAAATTGAGTGGGCCCCGAACATCTTTTGGGACAGGTCCAAAGAGATGACGTGTTCCTTACCGCGTGGCAAGTCACGTGGTGAAGACGGTTTGTCAAAACCATTTATGAGTGAATGACAAGTTGACGTCGTTTTCGGGTTCGTGGAATAGGAAATTTAAGGTAGTAAATGTGGGTTTCCTTGAAATGGGTTGTCCCATATTGAAACTTTAGGAGAGTTTTTTTGTGTATTTAAGCTCTATACTACAACACTTGGGTTGGGCCCCACAGGACACCCCAAGTTTGTAGAAGGGAAGAGTTATGGACATATAGAACCTTGGCTAAAAACCACCACACGGACGCCGCCGTCCGATCGAGCCGGGCGCGGGTGTGGGGGTCGGGTTGGTTCTAATATTAATTTTTTGGACAAAATTTTATTTAAATTTTTTTCAATTTCAATTTGAAATTTCAATTCAAATTTTTGTTTTCCTAAAGTTGTTCCTCTTCCAAAATTGTTCCAACAATTTTAAAATAAACTGTTTCAACAGTTTAAAACTGTTCCAAGACGCAGCAGACAGATTCAGTTATATAACTACTCTGAATCTATTTGAATTTCAAAATAGTATCTGTTGACACTAGTTTGCACCTGTTCAGTCCAAACAGTACCTGTTCAGTCCAAACAGTACTTGTTCGGGGCTGTGAATTTTGCCTATAAATGCAGATCATTCCAGCAGTGTTGTGGATGAAAAAATAGTCTGAAATTTCAGTTTTTGCTGTCCTAAATTTTGCTCCGAGTTGCATTATTCTTCATCTTAGTTTTAGAATTAAATAAAGAGAGTATAGAACATAGGTTTGGTTCACCGTACAAATTTGTTTGAAGTGCTACTACAAATTTGTGAAGATCATTGTATCTTGGGAGATAGACACCACTCAACCGTAAGCACTGTAGCGGGGCGAATCTATTTTAAGAACAGAGTGTCACACACTCGACTTAATCATTTATTTTTTATTTGGTTGGATAAAATAAATTCTGTAATTTATTAATTTTATTTATTTATTTCAGTTTCAATTTATTTTATTTATACAGAAGATTGTTCCAATAAGAATAATCGATACGTAATATCCTAATGAGATACATGAATTACGAGTTAGTGGCTAATTCACTTGTATCTAATTGAAAATTTGAAATTCATAATAATGTGTTAATTAATAGTCTCAAGACACTCGTTAACATAAATAAAAAAAGGTAGAGATTTTAAAAAAGTACCCATACAAGTGGTTTTTTGAAATTAAGCATGATGTTCAAATGAAGTCACCCTAGGATAATCATATGAAATTTCTTCTAATTCTACATCTTTTCTTTTTCACATGTGTTTCCAAGTAAACCATATGATGAGTGACCCCCCCTCCCTTTTCTTTTTTTTTTTTTTTTTTTTTTTTTTGCAATGCAATAAAAATAGAACTACCAACCATACCACTTTATAAAGAGATGGGTGGTTGTTAATTAAGATTTGTCACATAAAGGATAACATTCACGCTAAAGTGAATCTTTATTGATAAAATAAAATGTGGTCAAACAATTTTTGTGGCCCAATTTAAAATGTACATGTAAATAAGTAAAGAGTGACATGCATTAATTTTTTTAATTTTTGTGGGTGTATGAAGAAATATTGACAATTAAAATTTTAGTGATATATCTTGCATTTTGATTATAGAGCACACCCACAATCAGACTATTAATGGGACAAATTAATGAAGTTGAAAGTGCAACAATAAATATATATAAAAAAATGCAACAATAATTTAATCATTGTAATTATTGTTTTCACATTTAATATATTGGGTGCTCTTTATTTTTATTTATTTTTTTATAAAAAATATAGATTGCAAATAGGAAAACTAATTACAAATTAATAAAATGCAACGGAGTGTCTTAGACTTATAATTAGTTTATCCATTTTCTCATCTATCTAATTTTTCTCATATTTTTTTTGACATTATGTTTGAATATCGGAATTGTCAAGTAAAATAATTTCCCATTTGTTTTTTATTTATTTTTAAATGCAAAAAACTCAATTGGTGAAAGAATTTTATTTTATATTTTTTAAAGCAACCAACTTTCTGGATAAATACCCAAAAAAATATATTATTCGTAATATTTTCTTTTAATATCAAACAATATTAAGTGTTTCTAATTTATTAGTAGGATTCTCTGAGAGGCTCCTTATATAAGGAAATTGCTGCAATAACCCTTAAAATATAGTTAGCCTCCGTTTGGGAAGTGGGTTGGCTTTTTCACTTTTTTTTGACTATTTTAGCCTGGGCTGAAAAGCTTGATTTGGGAATGATTTTTTGATTTTTTGACTTTTTTGACTTTTTTTGTGAGAAAAGAGTGTAATGATTATGGGTTAGATGTGCTATTTTATTTTTTGTGGCTAAAATAGCCTATTTTGTCTTTTGTGACTAAAATAGTCAAAAAAACCTTAAATAACTCTTCCCAAACGGACCCTTAGCCACCATTGTATACTACTTAAAAATATAATTATTATTTTTTAGGGATTTTTATTGATAAATCCCATTTAGAAGTGTTTTAACCTAAAAAGTCCATAAATAAATTTATTAACCCATTTAGTCCAATGTATGTATAGTTTTATTCCATAAAGTCATTTTTCTTGATTTACACTTTTTTTTTAGACTCTTATGCCCTTTATATTTAATTTTGTTACCCTTACAAATATTTTTTGAACGGTTAGCAATTTTATAATGTAAATATTCATATTTTAACATTTACATTGGTAAGAATGTAAAATTGGCCTGTGGCCCGTGAGCGGTCCGAAGATCGCCCCCGGGTCGGGACGGGCCTAGTCTGTTAACAATGTGAATATTCACATTGACATGTTAACGTTCACATTGATAGAAGTGTAAAATTGGCCCTCAGCCCGTGGACGGCCCGAAACCCGCCAGTAACCCGTGGGCTGCCCGGGGCGGGCCCGGCCCTACCTGGTCCATTGACAATGTGAATATTCACATTAACATATTAACATTCACGTTGATAGGAGTGTAAAATTGACCCGCGGCCTGTAGGCGGCCCGAAACCTGCCCGCGGGTCGGCCCGATTGACATGTTAACATTCACATTGATAAGAATATAAAATTGGCCCGCGGCTCGTGGGCGGCCCGAAGCTGGCCCGTTGCCCGGGGCGGAGCGGGCTGTAAATATGCATATTTTAACATTCACATTGGTATGAATGTAAAATTGACCTGTGGCCCGTGGGCGGTCCGAAGCTTGCCCCTATGCCGGGGCGGGCCCGGTCCGTTGGCAATATGAATATTCACATTGACATGTTAACATTTACATTGATAGAAGTGTAAAATTGGCCCGTGGGCTGCCCGGGGCGGCCCGGCCCGGCCCGTTGACAATGTGAATATTCACATTAACATATTAACATTCACGTTGATAGGAGTGTAAAATTGACCCGCGGCCTGTAAGCGACTCAAAACCCGCCTGCGGGCCCGGCTCGGCCCGGTCCGTTTACAATGTGAATATTTACATTGACATGTTAACATTCACATTAATATGAGTGTAAAATTGGCCCGCGGCCCGTGGGTGGCCCGAAACCCGCCCGCGGGCCCAGCCCGACCTGTTTATAATATGAATATTCACATTGACATGTTAACATTCACATTAATATAAGTATAAAATTGGCCCACGGCCCGAAGCCCGCCCGTTGCCCGGGGCGAGGCGGGCTGTAAATATTCATATTTTAACATTCACATTAGTAAGAATGTAAAATTGACCCGTGGCTCGTGGGCGGTCCGAAGCTCCCTCCGGGCGGGGGAGGGCCCGGTCCGTTGACAATGTGAATATTCACATTGACATGTTAACATTTACATTGATAGAAGTGTAAAATTGGCCCGCGGCCCGTGAGCGGCCCAAAACCCGCCCGCGGCTCATGGGCTGCCCAGGTCGGGCTCGACCCGGCCTGGCCCGTTGACAATGTGAATATTCACATTATCATATTAACATTCACGTTGATAGGAGTGTAAAATTAACCCGCGGCCCGTAGACAGCCCGAAACCCGCCCGTGGGCCCGGCCCGGCTCGGCCGGTTTACAATGTGAATATTCACATTGACATGTTAACATTAACATTGATAGGAATGTAAAATTGGCCCGCGGCCTGGATCGGGTTCGACCTGTTGACAATGTGAATATTTACATTGACATGTTAATATTCACATTGATAGGAGTGTAAAATTGGCCCGCGGCCCGTGAGCCACCCGAAGCCCTCTCGCGGCCCAGGGCAAGCTCGTTTGGGCTCGGGCTCGGGCCCGAGCCTAGCTCGATAACTTGGGCTAGGACTTGGGCCATCACTTTGAAGCTCGGCCCGCATAAGGCCCATTTAAGGCTCGGCCCGAGGCACGGTGTCTTTTTTGTGGAAAATAATAAAATTTTGGGAGAAAAAATTTAAAAAAATGGCGAGGCTCACCCAAGCCAAAGTCTAAGCCCAAGCCCTTTGGCTCGACCCACCGGGGCACTCAAAGCCTGAATACCTTTGTGCTAGGGCTAGGGCCTAGGCCTAATTTTTTGGCCTGTGGGCCGGCCCGGCCCAAATTTTAGCAAGCACCCACGAGGCTTTATATGGGTTGGCCCCGGCCCGAGCTGGGCCGAGCCCTTACTCATTGATGATATGAACATTCACATTGACGGTGTGAACATTGACAGTGTGACACTACAACAAAAAACACTTTTAGCGACCTGTTTTTTAGTCACCAAAAGTGTAATTTTAGTTGCTGAAAGTATCCGCGACATGAACAAAATTGGTCGCTGAAGCCCTGTCACTAAGTGCTTTGGCGACCAAATCAATTTTGGTTGCCTTTATAAATAAATTGGCGACCAAATATTTCCGTCGCCAAAAGACTAAAATTTCGTCGCCATAAATTAACATTTAGTCTCCAAAAGTAGCCTTCAACTAATGACATGTTAAGTTTCAGCGACATATAAATGCGTCGCTAAAAATATCTTTCAGTGACTAAAAGAATTGGTTGTTGAATGTTAACACTTTTGGCGACCAATCAAGTTTTGGGTCGCTAAAAAAATTGACACATACTTTCAGCAACATAAATAAAATGTCACCAAAAGTAAATTTACAACTAAAAAAATCTGTCACCAAAAATTCATTATTTATAATTTTTTTTAACAATTTCCCTGTTCAATAAATAATTCATAAACCTATAAACATAAGCAAAATGTAATTCAAATTAACACACTTATGCAAAGCATCCAAAATATAAACTTAATTCAAAAGTAGTACCATATTAAATATAAACCGCATATCAAATCCAAAACATCCAATTTAAGTACAACTCTCTTACAATCCCAAACTTGAAACATGTAATGCCCAAAAACCTTCTAAACTTGCAAATTCATAACAAAAAACCTATGACAAAATATATCCAAAAATTCAAAATGTAATCCTTTGATGCTCCTTGAACTTTATGCTCCCCGAACTATATTTCATCCATTGCCAATTTGTCAAACATGTGAAAAAAACTTCAAACATGTAATTCCAAAAAACTTTCCAAGCTTGCAAATTCATAACAAAAACCTATGACAAAATATATCCAAAAATTCAAAATGTAATCCTTTGATGCTCCCCGAACTATATTCCATCCATTGCCACCAATCTGTCAAACATATGAAAAAAAAAATTATAATGTTAAAATGTTAATAATAAAGGTCTTGGTCTAAAAACATTGGTTTCACATTATAGATGAACAAATAGAGAGCAAATTTTCCTACGGTGAATTACAAAATTTCAACATACCAAAATCAAAAAGTAACACATGATTCACTAGTTAAACTTGCATATATTCCCAGACTCTACAAATGGATCGAAGAGTATGTTAATTGCTCTGTCATCAAAGAACATCTGCCACCCAGAGAGAAACTACTCATCTTCGCCAAAACATATTTTCAACAAAAATAAAAATATGCAGTTTTGAATTGCAGACCGGTTTTCTTTTCTATGTACTACTAGTTCTTTTGTTCTGTGTTGCGAATTAATTGAAGTACTTTAAATTTCTATGTATAAGGAGCTAGTTATTGCTCTTGTTTCATTTCAAATAAAAAGTGATATTTTTGTATACAAGCTGTGAAAGAGTAATGGTGTGCATTAGAAATAGAGTAATGATATAGAAACATAAAAAATAAAAATAAAAAGTTAAACAGAATTTGTATATGGAAGTGCATTAGCCACAAAATCTTGATAAAGAATGGCAGTTGAGTCAGGATTGCACAAAACAATGAATAAACAAAGAATTTTCTACACGAAAAAAAAAAGAATAAATAAAGAACGACTCGGAAAAGGATCTGTGCAGAAGGAAGTGTCATGTATCAGTACACCACCTCTTCCCCCACATTTTTAGCTTAATTAATTCAAGTTCAACCATGAAGAAGGGTTGTGACCATTGTGTGGCTCGTAATCAAATGTGAGGGAGAGAACCAGTGGTGCCGTTGTCACCTTGTCTAGGTTAATTAGTTCTAACTGCCTCAGCCATCCTTGAGTCTTGATCTTGAAGTCTTACCTACTCAAAATTGGGCCGGTTTGGTTGTTTTTGTTCAAACTTGGCTTGAAAACTTAACGAGCTTGAAATTGTGTTCAACCTTGGTTTGTTTACATAAAGAATCGATTTCAAATGAATTTTTAACAAGCCAAACACGAGTCGAGCTCGAGTAGGTTGATTTGTTTAACTGCCCTATCTACTAGAGCTGGAAGAATTTCGAAGGGCTACGGCATATTCAAGGTCAATACGTTGTTGTATCCCTATGAATATTTCTTTTTCTAACCAAACAATTACTAGTACACCTATTGTGATTCCTAACCCTTGATTTACTGTTGACGTGAAATATTTTTCAATGTTTTAAGTTACATGGCTGTGTCGTTCTCACATTACAGGGGAAAATCTGAGAAACTAAGGATCAAAGGTTGCATGAAGAATTGATAATTCCCACTGCCAAACTATTTGTATGATCTTCTGCAATTCCACACAAATCCTAGATAACAGGGAGGAGGCACAATTTAAACCACATAATCTGAGATTACATATGGTAAACTATTTTTAGTACTATTCTCTACAAATAAACTCAAGATCATGTTGTTACAAAATGTTAAATAATTTAACCGTCAAAAGAACAATAATGGAGTTGTTGACAATGAAACTAATGTCAGCAGGACATAAATCATTTATCCTCATTTTGCTAAGTTCAACGAATTTGCATTATATTTGTAAACCAGTCCAGTAGTTTGGATCTGATGTGGCCGTGAGGCAGGGCCAGCGAGATTGGTCTTCATTTGGACAGTCATAAATTAATGGATGTATTTTCTTGATACCTTTGATTTACCATATGCTTGTGGCCTAGCCTATTGAGCTGCGAGGAATGTAATTTTAAATTGGGCTAGGCTTGTGTTCTCTCTTATTTGAGATATGTGTGCCCTTTGGGGTTGGTTTGGGTACCCAAGGGTACGTGTACCATTGTCCAATTTTTCCTTTTTGGTAATAAATGCTTACTTTACCAAAAGATAAGCCATTTACTGAAAAATAAATAAATAATAATAAAAATAAAAAACAAGTGAAATTTGATGAAACCTAAGAAGTATGGACACGGACACAGACACAACACATGGAGGACACGTGCAAAATAAAGTCTAAAGGAGAAGAATATAAACAAATTTAGATTATTTTTGTTTTATCATTGAATTTCAAGTTATTTCATTTAAACTTGTAATGTGTTTCATGTGTATCTAAGTATTCAGAAGTGTTCGCCGAGTGTCGTGCCATGTCGGCATCGGACACAACATGTTACTTTCTTAGAAATATCCATGCTTCTTAGGATGAAACAGTGACAAAAATTCACTCTTGAGATTTGGTTACACCTTACCCCTATGAAAATTGGATCTCAGGTTCACTTCAACTCGCAATTTACTCAGATCCCAGGAAAATAAAAGGAAAATGCTCAGACTATACAGAAATGCTTATTTGGACCATAATGGTTAAAGTCAAACTTTGTCAAAAAACTAACATTAGTAGTTAAAAAGCTTGCATGGAGCATAAATATGTACACTACGTTATACTTATTTTACGAAAATGATGTCATGGAATTTATCATAAAGCTAATGTTGGAACCGAGAACATACTTCCTCATCTGGATTTACAGGACTGCCAGTTTCTCCAGTTACAGCCTTGGAAGGATCATCAGGCATTCCTTGCATATACCACAGATCAGGTAACAAACTACAACCTTGTCTATTCATTGATGACAATTTCATTGTAATGAACCAAAATAAATAAATAAATTATCATACAGGATTATCCAGGTTTCCGTAGAAATTTTCTCCTTCAATGATTGAAGGCTTAATATCCATGGGTGTTTCCTACAAATCCCAAACAAAACCTTTGGGTAAATCAAACATCACCACCATCATTATTATTATTATCATGTCTGGCAATGACCAATTAATATTTGGTCATAATTCAACTCACCATGAACTGAAAAAAGAAGATACGAGTCATAGAACCACAAGAAGATTTTAAATCAGGCTGCCAAAAGGGGAAATAATTGACCTTCCAATAATAAGGTGTTACAGTTGTCTTCACACAAAACGTACCGGTTCTATTTGGTCCAAACAAAGATCCCTCCCTCCCTTGCTCAGATCTCTCAGAGTTCCCTGCCCATTCAACAATATGGTGAAATAAAACAAGAAACCACCGCAAAGGACAAAAGAAAAAGGAAGCCATGATTTGTACGATTTAATAACAAGAATAAAACTCAATCCAAAGCCAAACTCAGAACATGTAGATACCAGGATTTTGGGGAGAAACATTTCTCTCAATAATAACAGAATAATCACCATCAACAACAATTTCAGTCACCTAATGTTACCCAACACATTTATTAATTTTTTTACATAATTTCCGTCAAATGAAAACAAGATTTCACAAAAACCATCATATTCATCATTTACAAACAGGGAATTTGCAGATAGTGATGCCCTGGTGAACATTTTTTTAATTAATTTTGTTATATGCCTCTACTAATGGCCCCGTTTTTAGCAGGATATGACAAGCATGGAGTAGATTCAACAGTAATAAATCATGTGCAGCTTGTCAAAGATTTGAGAAATTCGAATTCAACTCAATTACCTAAACGAGCTGAGGTTAAAGATTTAAGAAATTCAAATTCAACTCAATTACCTAAAGGTGCTGAGGTCAAGGACAAACTAGAGCTTTGAAAAACAATTAAACTTGAATTAATATACACTTTCACAGAGAGAGAGAAGATTACAAGCATAATATTAAAAAAATGATGATATCATTAACAATTTTCATATATCAAGTACCGAGAGAGAGAGAGAGAGAGAGAGAGAGAGAGTTGTTACCAATTGCTACAGTGGCAAAATAAGTTAATTTAGCCTAATACATGGATCCTAATATATCCTAGGTCACAAATTTATCAACAAGTAAATAAATGACATTAGACCAAACTCCAAGAAAGAAGAGGAAAAGCCAGTGCATGTTCAATAGATCTCTAAAATTCAGATTGAAACATGGACGTGAATGGGGAGAAAAAATCCATCCAAAGGGAGAAAAAAAAAAAAAAAAACAAAAAAAAAAGAACACAGAACAAAAAGAATCAATCCACAAACAACACTTCAATGGGGAGAAAAAATGAATCAACTAAACCGATTCTTTTCTATTTCATTTTCCTTTTTTCTGTTCTTTTTCAAAAAACTTCTAAATGCAGCAAAAATAGGCCAAAAACAGCACCAAAAACAACACCGAAACAGCCCAAAAACAACCCCAAAACAGCCAGAATAGCAGCAGCATAGGGCAGAAAAAAAAACAGTAAGTGGAGAACTACAGCAGCACTGCAGCAGCACAGAACAGAAAAGAAAAAAAAAATCAATAAGAGTAAAACTGTAGCAGCACAAAGCAGAAAGAAAAAAAAATTCAGTAAGTGTAGAACTATAAAAATATGAAAAAGTCTTTCATTCTTCAGGCTATTCTTTCAGGTTGAGTTTGGCAAATGCTTTTTTAGTATCTTTAAAACTTAATTCCCAAACGGGCACAACTTTTTTGGCTAAAAAACCAGTGCTATTTAAGCCATTGCCAAACAAAGTAAATAAAAAAAATTGAAACAGAGCTTAGTTATATATTTCTAGCCTCATATCATCTAGGTGATCTCAACCCAATATGAAAAACTCAGTACAGATCAAAGCTATGGCTCAACTAACTCAGATGTGACAATTAGAAAGTTAGACATTCATCATTTGAGTTCAACAACCAATATCACTTCCAAAAGGTGCATATAATTGTCACTGATAAATCTAACATAGCCTATTGTTTATATTTTGCTCTTACATAAAATAATATTAACTGATCTAATGGTCTGTGTGTGTGTGTGTTGGGGGGGGGATAATAGATGCCAATCTCAGTTATGTGTTCATGACCTGATCAAAACCAAAATAATGGTAGAGAATCAGATGTTAAAATAAGCTTAAATATCTTCTTTACGCTAATTATCTTTAATTTGATTTAATTTTTCATCATAAAAATTTCAAACTTTTTAACGATCACTGTCATTGTCCATGCAGGCTAACACGTTTATGATCGATCAACACACTTATCTCATGCAGAAATAGTCCCCAAGAACAAATGCAAAACAGGATATTCCCAAATGCCAAGAAACTGATGTTTCATAGAATAAATACTTTATCATGATGCTCAATAGTAAATGGAATCACCAAGCCAAGGTGGAACAAATTTAGTGGCAACCATAACATATTCTCGAAGGTTCTATTTCTTTTTTTTTTGCTTAGAGCAGGGAAAAAAAAATCAATTAGTGTAGAACTGCAGCCACATTATTTCTTTTTCTAAGTGTAGAACTGCAGCACAGACCAGAACAACAGCCACATTTTTTTTTCTTCTTCTAAATTTGTAGAACTGTTGCACCAAATAATTTTCTTCTAGAAGTGATAAAATTTCATGCAATCAATAAGTGTAACCAATTAAAAGATAGAAGAAAAAAAATGTACTCCAGATGTTTAGCTCTAGGCTTCAACTTGGGCAGTGTAGAAAATTGAACACTTCTCAAAACATGTTATATATGTTTATTTATTAATGCTTGAACTAATTAAAACAACAACAACAACAAACAAACATGAGATGATTACAATTATTATTGGAGAAGCTCTTCACCACATATCAGTCCCAAAATCAGTCCCAAAATTAGTCCTAAAATCAGAATATCAGTCCCAAAAAAAATTCAAAATCAGAATATCAGACCTAAAATCAGAATATCAGTCCCAAAAATAGTCCTAAAATCAGAATATCAGTCCCAAAAATCAATAAAAATTGATCAAATTTACTGCATCAAAACAAAGAAATTCAATCATCCCAGAACAAAAGTGGGAAAACAAAACAAACCCAGAACCGAAAATTCAATAATCAATGCATTCACACGAAACCCATTAAAATTTTCAATAAACCCATGTCGATATGAGCAATCAAAATCAACCCATAGATCGATAAAACACAAAAACACGAATTAAATAATTTATATATATATACATTCAGTGTGTATATGCACGTAAGAGATCTCAAAGTGAGGAAAATCTGAGATTTATTATGGGAATTGCTCGATCGAGACATACCCGATTGGAATATCAGAATATCGGTCCCAAAAATAGTCCCAAAATCAGAATATCAGTCCCAATATCAGTGCTGTGTTGTGTTCTTCCATGCCGAACAAGAGAATCAAATTGAAGACAAACAAGAAAAATTGGAAGAGGAGACTGTAAGAGAGGGAGAGGGAGAGGGAGAGGGAGAGAGAGACGAAGAAGAAGAGAAGACATACCTGTGCGTGTCTTCTGTTGTGCCGCTTGAGGTTGTGAAGTGAGAGAATGAGATGAATATTAGGTCAATCCTTGTGTATTCACCTAAAAGGGCCAGTCAACTGTTGAACATAAAAAATAAAAATTAAAAAACAGTTTCAAAACTACGTCGTTTTGACCCTCAATTTATTGGCGACGAAAATTATTAAGTTGCTATAAATATCGTTTATCTTTTCGCGACTATTTTAATTCTGTCGCCAAAAATTTACAATTGGCGACCAAAAATTTCGTCGCTAAATGTTAATTTGGTCACGAAAACATATTTAGTGCTCCCGCGCAAAAAATTAAGTTGGCGCCAAACGTTTTTAGCGACCAATTGAGATATTGGTCGCCAATAGTTTATTTTTTGGTGACCAACAAGTATATTGTCGCCAAAAATATACAATTGGCGACAAATTTCAATTTGGTTGCTAAAAAACGTCGCCAAAAATGCTTTTTGTTGTAGTGTGAACATTTACATTGACGATGTGAACATTCACATTAGGGGTATTTTGATAATTATGTCACCTATAGGATGTGAACATTCACATTAGGAGTATTTTGGTAATTATGTCACCCATAGGACTTATTGAAACATAAGAAAATAATGTAGACGAAATGAAACATAAGTAGATGAAAAGGGTATTTTGGTATTCTTATCTCAAATAGGAACATTCACATTGACGGTGTGAACATTTACACTGACAGTGTGAACATTCACATTAACGATGTGAATATTCACATTAGAGGTATTTTGGTAATTATGTCACCCATTGGATTTATTGAAATATAAGAAAATAATGTGGACTAAGTGGAATATAAGTAGATGAAAAGGGTATTTTGGTCTTCTTACCTCAAATAGGAACATTCACATTGACGGTGTGAACATTCACATTGACGATGTGAACATTCACATTCACATTAGGGGTATTTTGGTAATTATGTCACCCATAGGACTTATTGAAACATAAGAAAATAATGTGGACTAAATAGAACATAACTAGATGAAAAGAGTATTTTGGTCTTCTTATCTCAAATAGGACCTAATGGAATAGTAAAAAAGAATATCGGTTGGATGGAATAAAACTCTTAGAAAAAATATTTATCAAAAAAACTCCCTATTTTTTATAATCACGTCTAAATATTAAAAAAATACATATTTACGTAAAATATAAAAATAATAAATTATTCAATGATATTAGAAATTCGGACTATACCCTAATTCACTTGTTATTGGTTAATATAGTATGATTAATATTTTTGTATCTATATTCTAGAAGACATGGCATTGTTTGGTTTGTCTCTTAAGAGACAAATTTTTAAAAAAAATTTAAAAAATTTGTTTGGTTGAAAATTTTTGATTTTTTTTTTCAAAATCATTTTTATCTTCACTATATATCAATCGATCACCTTTTTTCTTTTATTTCTCTTTCTCTTGTTGTAACAATTTAGATTTTTAATTATTCTGTAAAATTTATATTAATATTATTTAATCACAATTAAGAAAATATACGATTTATTTTTTATTATTATTTATAATTTTGTAAAATAATATAATTATTAAAAATTTAAGGGTCACAGTATAATTAAACTAAGTTAAGCTTATCCATTGAATAGGTTAAAGATAAGCTTGAACTAATTTCGTATCGATGGAAATGCAACACGTGGCAACTTGGTGGCTTGGGCCACGGCTATCTCTCTATAAAAGAGAGAATTTGTTGGGGGTGAAAGAAAAAGGGAATGAAAGGAATGAGGGAAAATGAAGCGAAGAAAAGAGAAAGAAAATAATGGAAGTGCAGAGAACTTTAACAATGGAAAGTAAGTGTGAGGTGTTAAAGTTAAGGTGAGTTATATTATAATTTGTATCATTATAATATATTTTATATATATTTTGATTTATCATATTTATTTTATATAAGTTATGTTTTATAAAGTATTATAAATTATATTAATATTCCAATTACGTGGATTATTTTCTGAACCCTATTTGTTAAAATAAAACTCATGGATATGTTTGTTTATATTTTAAAGAATATTTGACTATAACTTTATAAATAACTATGTTTTGTAAGTGCCACCACGGGAGTCCCACGCTTTGGGAGACTTAAATAACTATTGATTTCTGTTTAGTCACTTTGTGACCCTATATTGTCATGAATCTAGTGACCTCTGTTCTTTGCGGAGATAAGTGCTACATTATTGTGGGAGCCACTTCTATAATCCGTACGAGTCACCTCTTGAATCCGTACCTCTGTTCTGACTGTCACTCCTGTGACCCCTGTTCTGTTCTGTTCGGTACCCTGGTTATGGTTATTTATTTACATAATCTCAGTTTTGCTATTTAAATGAATATTTGTTTAGACTAAGTTATCTTAAATATTTTAGTTACATAACTATCCATGGTTATTTTGTGTCCCTTATACTATTGGCATAATATTTCTCACTCTGCCACGTGCTTATAGCTGTTTACCAATTTTCAGGAAACAGTGCAATTCAGAAATAGCTTTTGGAAAGTCTTAGATGCGAGATTGCGGAATAGACACACACAACACTTTTATGGATATGTTTATATGTAAATATCGACTTTTTTGGTCAATAAATTTTGTAATAAAAATACAAACTCCAATGATTATTTTGGTACCCTCACTTGAATATTACTTCCGCTCATGTTTATTAATTTGTTTAAGAATTGGCCGGAGGTAACTTCAGTTACTGACCCATCACAATATTTAACCCTTGGATATGGGGAGCGGATCGTGACACTTATAACATCCTCAGCCGACCTCCTAAATAATTTTGCCACCTATTTTAGGGGGTTGAAACTCCCTTATACTATCCTATCATCTCTCTTATAAAGCCATCATAAATTAATATTTGTTACAGTGACTCTTTATCTGTAGAGTCACCATAACTCTCCTATATATATATATATAGATATATTTGTTTTGCCTTGCTTTGTTTAGAGACTATCGTACATATTTATGATTTTTTTAATTTATAATTAAAAATTATATTTTAATATAATAGAGAAAAAGTAGAGAGTTTGTTGAGAAAAGTAAATGAAAAAGTGATTTCTAAAATAGGAAATGAATTTTTTAATAAAATTTTAGAGTAAAATATAAGTAAGTTGATAAGGATACTCTTACATCCTACGCATCAATAATCATTTTTTCTCTCATACCCATTTATTTAATTACAAGAAAAAAAATTCATCACAAACTCTAAAATTATTTTCAAAACTATTATACTGTATAATTTTTCTTGCTCAACATTTATTAATAAGAACAATGATTGAGACCCTTACTCCCACAAGACCCCCCTAAATTTGGACCACTCGTGATGTGAATCCTACACATATATGAGTAGGCCCTCACATATACATCGAGGGCCAAAATTACTTTGGGAGTGTGGGAGTCATCTCCAAAATGGGTCCCAAACATTTCCCTATTAATAATCAAATAATATAAAAAGGCATTACAATTTTAATAAATATTTTATTGATTCCGTCCCAAAATAGTAGTTACTTATTTTACTTTTTATTGTCTCAAAATATTAGTCCATTTTCAAAAATCAAGCACAAAAACAACATAAATTTCTTATTTTGCCATTCTTTTAAATTCATTAACATAAAAAATACAATTATGACATTGATATTCTTAAAAAAATATACTATCAAAAGTAATTTTGAAAAATCAAAATTTAAAAAATGTAATAATTATACGATAAAAAATAAATAAATTTCCTAAAATGGCTTATTATTTTATGACGGAAGGAGTACATATTTTTGTGAAATTTTGGAAAAAATTCTCTACAAACAAATTTTTAAGAGTTATCAAACTAAACAAATTTAAAAAAAAAAATCTCAAAATTTTGTTTAGTTACCTACTTTCCAAAATCACTCTATCTCTCATACGAGAAATGTTACAATGAGGTGCATATGATATGTTTTTCATAACTTTTTACAAAATTTCATAATTTAAACCCAAAATGTCATAATTTTTTCACTATAAAAGTCATAATTTTTTTTCACTGAAAAATGTGATAACAAAATCTTAAAGTATCATAACAAAAATCATAAAATGTCATAACATTATCATTTCTAACTTTAGGGTATACCTCATAAATTTTCTATTTATAACTTTACTACAAAATGTCATAACACACATCACAAACAATCATAACGTTCATCACAAACAATCATAACGTTCATCATAAAAAATCATAACTTTTTTACAATATACATCATTTGAAAGGGTGCACATTGTAAATTTCTCCCTCTCATACACATCAAATCAATTGCTTTTTTTTAAAACTCTCTCATCAAAACAATTTTCCAAAACTATTTCTAAAAAAAAACAAACCAAACAAATTTTCGTACTTTTTATCTCAAAAATTACTCTACAAACACACACAAAAAACGAATAACTAATAAAAGTCAATACCGACAAAAAAAAAGAAGAAAAGAATAATGTTATATCCATCAATTTAGTATACCAATTGATGATGTAACATAATTTAAGAAGTTTTTAATATTTGTAATGTAATTAATAAGTGGGGTCAATAATAATATCATAACTAGTGTTTATACACTATTTAATACACTAATTGGTGCATGTACTACCACCGAAAAAAAACACAACCTCCACAACTCCACTTACTTATGATTAGTTCAAAAAGAAAATGAAAAAACAAAAATACATGATTAATCCACATCATTTTGAAATTATGGGATCCCCAACTTTGACGTCCCATAGACTCTACTATTTCAATAAAAAGTAAATTAAAGAACTACAGATTTTGCTCGAGAACCACCAAATACTTCTCAAAATATGAGTGTTTATTAATTTTTTATTGTCACAAAATATTATTCTCTTTTTAAAAATTAATTATTAAAATAATAAAATTTCTCTTTTATCTTTTTAAATTTTTTTTTTATCAACGTTAATACTTTTAAAATGTAGTAATTATATTAATAATAATTTTAAAAATTAATATTTTTAAAATGTTATATTGCTAAAAAAAGTTAAATTTCCAAAAGCACTAATAATATTTTAAAAAATGATATTACATGTACTAATTAGTATACTAACTAGCGTATCAATACTAATTATGACATTATTATTAAGCTTACTCATTATACTAATTATAAATATAAAAAAATATCTTAAATTATGTCATATATTAATTTATGTCATATCATCAATTAATATACTAATTAATATATTAATTAGTGTATAAGCATTATTCTATTTTGGAAGGTGGGGAATAATAAACTAGGCAGGACTACTCTACACCGGAATCAACCATCAGAATCGTACAACACACTATCGACGGTCAAGATCACTTGAACATATTCAAACTCCAAACTCTCCCAATCTCTCTCTACAACTCGCAAACTATTAATTCGCTTTCGCGGCCCCCTTCTCCCCCAGTCTATTCTCTCTCTCTGTCTCTCTCTACAGGCGACACCTTTCTCTCTACAAATATCATTGGCGCACGTACGGTACCAGTAGCACCCTACCTCTCTCAATTTCTCTGTTTCTCGGGTTCGTTTCTGCGATTTATTCAACAAAATTCACTACAAGTTTTCTTCAATTCGAGTTTTGTTTGATCGCAAAAAGCAATTTTTCGAGAGCGTGAACAATTTCGAATTTGATCTACGAGTTCGAGATCTACTTGGAGATCACATTGCCGATTCCTATTCGCATTCTCGCTCTCTTTGTTTCTGAATCTTCAGGTGAGCTATTCACTCAGTTCTACATAGGTGTATATGTATGTATTATGTATAGTCCTGTTTATATCTGTGTTTTTAATTGAACTTCAGAGAACGATTGAGGTGTGGAAATCTGGTTGAACCTAATCACTCACCTTTTTTTATTTGCGTATGGTTTGATTTGTGAGAAATTCTGAGTTTGTGTTTGTTTAAAATTTATGTTTATAAATAACTAGTATGCATGTATGTGTGTGTAATTGGAGTTTGAGCAAAGATTAAACTCTGTAAATCTGGTGGTACTAGCTCACTCACTCAGCTTCTATGAAAGTACAAACTTGTTAAATCCATTGATTCGAAATGGTACACTGTTGGTTTTGTTTTGCAGAGTTTGTTTGGTTTGTGAGAGCTTACATAGTCACTGGACTGAAATTCAGAAGTTGAAAATTTGATTTTGGTTTGTTGGAAGCCAAGGGTTTGCTGATTTTGATTGATCTGGTGCACTGTTGTGATCGGTTGAGTGGGCTAAGATGGGAGTTGGCTTAGTTTCTATATTGGCGAAGATGAATAGATTATCTACATCTGATCACACTGAGGTAGTCTCGATAAACTTATTCGTAGCGCTTCTTCTCGCGTGTATTGTGATTGGACATCTGTTGGAGGAGAACCGGTGGATGAACGAGTCTATTACAGCCCTCATAATAGTGAGTTTATGTATAAACTGATGTATCAATCCTTGCCTGCACATATTTGTGGTTTATGGTGGCTTAAGATCGACAGAATTTGACTTTATGTTGGTTGATGACAGGGCCTATGCACTGGAATTGTTATCTTACTAACCAGTGGAGGAAAAAATTCACATCTTTTGGTGTTCAGTGAAGATCTTTTTTTCATATATCTTCTTCCACCGATCATTTTCAATGCCGGGTATGTTTTGCATTTTCATCAATATCTTCTTTCTATGGCAAAATTGGATGTGACTTTTTGTGGTAGTTTTCCATTAAATAAACCGCACAAAATTTTGTTATTGTTTTGAGTCGGTGTGCACATCCACACTCACACAAGTCACATAGGTCATGCTATGTAGTGTTTGGAAGTTAATTGAAACCTTACTGTCAATTGTTCACGTGTCTGAGTTTGATAATACATTGTTGTTTCTAAATCAGGTATGATGAATTTTGATGTTGAATTAACTTCAATTTGCTTAGTGCTACATCTATATTGCATATAGAGGTACTGTACAGTAATGTAAAATAAAAAGTCAATTATGCAATTTGTTGTAATAATTATTTGCCTAAAAAGAGACTGTAAACTATCTGCAATATCCAACATGATAACACCTGAAAAGTCGGTTCTCATTTGAGTTATCTCTCTCTCCTTTTCTTGTCATCTTTGACACTAGAATTGGTGCTACATTTTTTACACAAATACTATGTATGTCAGGATGTTTTCAACGGGATATTTTATGAAGTTAGTTCAACTACTTTTTAGTAGCCCATTGTCCTCTAGTGTTTTTACTGCTTTTAATAACATGGTATTCTTGTTTTGCGGCACCTATGTTTATTGACTGCTATTGCAAGTGCACCTTTGTTAATGACTTCAATCTTTTTGTTTGCCTTTGGCTGAATGTTATTCATCAGGTTTCAAGTAAAGAAGAAGCAGTTTTTTCGAAACTTCATGACTATCATGCTATTTGGTGCGATTGGTACTCTGATATCCTTTGCCATCATCTCCTTTGGTATGTTCTTGTATCTGCAATCATTTCCTCTTGTTTCTGTGTCTGTGTAGAAAAAGAAAAAAAGCTTATAAGTGCATAATTATTTGATGAAATATCCATTGGGCAAGAAAATGTCTCATCTGAAGAGGACTGCTGCATCTCAGACAGTAAATGTTCCAATTATTAACCATGCTAAGGGCAAGATGCTGTACTAGCAACCTCTTGAATCCTATGATTGTGCTCATAGTTGCATTCCTTAATTCTAATTGCACTATTGAAAGAGCAGTGGGTGGCAATATTTTTGGTGCAGATGTAAGTGAACAAACCATTTATTTGGTGATGAATCTTAGTTAAACTCATGGATGCTTCTAATTCTTCCATGTGCCCTGTTTATACATTTCTTGCATGTACGGTGGGTAATGACCTCAATAACCTACCCATCTCATTATTATATACTATAGATGGGAGACTGGAGGAGTTTCAAGGAAGCGAGTTGCATACAAAAGTAAATAACTTGGTGCACTGAGTTGATAACTAGAAGAGTTCACTTGGTTTTTCCTTGTCAGGATGACATGGATTAGTGGATGTCATTTTCTCATTAGATCTGTTTGCACACACAAATGAATCTATGAGACTTCTTGCACTGGTACTACATTTCAACATGTTCTGTCATTATCAGAACAGAGAAAAGGAAATGGGGCTTATGCAAAATTCTTGTGATATCAAAGTCTAATTATCCAGTACTAACTGTGTTTGGGTTCATTAGTGCTGAATGCAGGCTGTACTATTGCTCATATTTTTCTCTTTAATTTTTCCCGCAGGTGCTATGAGATTCTTTAACAAAATGAATATTGGTTCTCTCGATGTAGGAGATTACCTGGGTACCTCCCTTTCTATTTCCCTAATGCTTCTTGTGCTCTCTGTTACTCATGCAACTCATGCAACTTATACTCATGTTCTCTCATTTTGCTCAATTGTTTGCAGCAATTGGAGCAATCTTTTCTGCAACAGATTCTGTTTGCACCTTGCAGGTACAGCTACCCTTTTTTGACGCTGTGGTCATGTTGTCTCAATCGAAAACACTTCCCACAACACAATGTATCCCACATTCCCACTTGTGTTGCAGGTGCTTAATCAGGATGAGACGCCTCTACTGTACAGTCTAGTTTTTGGGGAAGGGGTTGTGAATGATGCCACATCAGTGGTGCTTTTCAATGCAATCCAGAGCTTTGACCTATCTCATATCAACTCAAGCACAATTTTGCAGTTAGTCGGCAGTTTCTTATATTTATTTGCCACGAGCACCATACTGGGAGTCGTAGTGAGTACCGGCCGCCCCCCCCCCCCCCCCCTCTCTTGTGTGTGTATGTATGCATGTGTTTACTTCTGGTCTTATGTCTCTGACATTTTTGTTTCTACTTGTGCAGGCTGGATTGCTTAGTGCATTCATCATCAAAAAGCTTTATTTTGGGAGGTTTGTAAATAGGTTTCATACTGCTAAATTTGCGTTATGTTATCATCACCTAATCGACCACAAAATGCAGTGCCTGATATTTGTTTTGGGAGTTTGTAGTTTAAAACAGATACAGTCTGTCAATGGGGGCCATAGGAATGGTGCAGTTGCAGGCAGGGACGAAACTAGGAGAAGACTATGGGAGGCTATGGCCCTCCTGTTTCTTTGAAATTATTGTTTGCCATTGAATTTTGAAAATATATATATATATATATATATCATTTTATACATAAAATAGCCCCTTAGTATAAAAAAAAAAATGTCATTCTTCTTCCATCTTGAATTCTCTTTCTATTTTACACCAAAAAAACTTCTTCATCTTATTAGAAATTGTTTCTGTGGTATTTAAATTTTTTTTATGCATATATAATTTATATATATCATATTATATTATACATACATGTATGTTTTGTGTATATGGTGAAAAAAATTATTTTCTTTTGGCCCCTCTGATAATGAAATCCTGGTTCCGTTCCTGGTTGCAGGTGATTAAAAGCTTCCTTTGTCTCTGCTTCTGCACCTGATTTGTTGTTACGCCTTTAGTAGCATATGATTGTGGTCCTGATGGCTGCTACATTTGTGGGTGTGCGGAGAGAGAGAGAGAGAGAGAGAGAGAGAGAGAGAGAGAGAGAGAGAGAGAGAGAGAGAGAGAGAGAGAGAGAGATTCTTATTTATCCATAAGTAGCTTATGGAAAGAGAATCTGTTTGATTCTTTCTTTTTTATCCGTAAGTAGCTTATGGAAAGAGAAGTGGTATGAGAGGATCAAGTACAAGAATTTTCAATTATTCATTGAGGAAAACTATTTATACTTTTTATTACAAACTGCAGGCACTCTACTGATCGTGAGGTTGCTCTTATGATGCTCATGGCTTACCTCTCATATATGCTGGCTGAAGTATGATTTCCCACAACTTATAGACACCTCATTTGCTATTTCTTTCTTCTTTTGTGACTTTGTCTTATCCTGAACACGCATACAAATTTTGGAGTCATGCAATTTCAGCATCTTAGCCCTGGAATTTTAATAGCCTAATTTGTTTTGCAGTTATTCTATTTAAGTGCCATTCTCACAGTTTTCTTTTGCGGGATTGTGATGTCCCATTACACCTGGCATAATGTCACCGAGAGTTCAAGAATCACTACCAAGTATGTTTGATGTCCAAATAAGTTATTGCCAGCCCCTGAAACAAATTATTTTTTCCTTTTCTGTTTTGGCAGAATGCTGGTCAATATTTAATGGTACTAATACTATAGTTGTCTGTAAACATGTTTTCAGGCATGCTTTTGCGACATTGTCATTTGTTTGTGAGATATTTATCTTTCTTTATGTTGGCATGGATGCCTTGGACATGGAAAAGTGGAGATTTGTAAATGGAAGGTATGGTTCATACGTCAACATAAAACTAGTATCAGTCACACATTTGTCTAGGATTGTCAATACAAGTGAAATGTCACATACTATATCTATGATTGCATGGTTGAATGTCTGATTAAAAATGCCACTTTTTTTTTTCTTTTCTCACAGCCCTGGAACATCAGTTGGAGTGAGCTCAATACTATTGGGACTGATTTTGGTTGGAAGAGCAGCCTTTGTTTTCCCATTATCATTTATAGCTAATCTGACCAGGAAGTCTCCACACGAGAAAATTGACATAAAGCAGCAAGTATAAGCTCATCATTCTGGCTCCATGTTTCTGATGCCCTTAAATTAATTGGTACATTCACCATTATTTTTCCCACTATTTTTCAGTTTACGATTTGGTGGGCTGGTCTTATGAGAGGTGCTGTTTCTATGGCTCTTGCTTATAATCAGGTAACTGATTCAGCATTGTCCTTATGAATATACATTTGCACATGTGTGTACATTTAGTTTATCAGCATCTATAGGTGGTTATCTGTGACTTGTTCATGCGGAAAAATTATTGGTTGGTCCTAGGGCACCATGTGGCCATGCCCCAGGCCAATCACAAACCCCCATGCCCCCTCATGTTCCCCAATCACCCAATACAAAATTGTGGACCATATCCCCTCCACCAATCACAATGCATGTGGAGCGCCACGTGGCGCAGCCCATTGACCAACCAATAACTTCTTGTTCATGCCTGCCCCTGCAAAGCAGGGTTTTGATATCATGTTCTGATATGGATATATGTAATGCCATCTTAATTTTCATGCAAGCAGTTTACAAGGGCAGGTCATACCCAATTACGCATGAATGCAATCATGATCACCAGCACCATCACAGTTGTTCTTTGCAGCACAGTGGTAAGATATCTTAGACTTTCTAGTGACAGTGAAATCAACCTGTACAGTGTAGCAGTCTGCCTGGAGAGAGAGACTTGACCTTGAGGACAAGCCGTGCTAAAAAGTGTCCCTATAGCTTTTCAAAAGCTTACTGAACATTTCCAAAATATTTCCAATATACCTTGTTTGGGAAGCCAAAATTTGGCTTTTTTTTTGGGGCTAAAATCCATAAAAACACAAAATATGCTAAAATAGTCAATAAGACAAAATGTCACATCAAACCCATCATCATTTCAGTTTTTCTATCACAAACCTCACATTCAATTACAAAAAAAATTCAATCCTCTTCCTAAACACAAATATTTTTACATAGTAAAATAGCCAAAAACTAAATAGCTAACTTCCCAAATGAGGCCATAGTTTGATGGAGCTTCTAAAATGTGACCATGATTCTTCGGAACTTGTCTCAACTGCTAAAATAAGTGTCCACAGAAATGCTTCAGCATTGAGTTTCCTTGAGATTCACAGTTGAATGGAATGTAAAGTAGTGCCATATTTGAGATGATTTAGCCCGGACTTTTCTAAAAAGATGGGAGAGCTAAAAACATCACATCCCGTCAAAGTTTATTTCTTTTGTCAAACATCAAGAGGCCGTCTAATATCTTTTTAACTCTTATGTGCATTTCCAGGTTTTTGGATTGATGACTAAACCTTTGGTGAGAATCTTGCTGCCTTCACCAAAGCACTTGAACGGAATGCTGTCCTCTGAACCGACATCTCCTAAATCCTTCACTATGCCACTCCTGACCAACGGGCACGATTCAGAAGCTGATCTGGGTACACATAACATTCCTCGCCCTACCAGCTTGCGGATGCTTCTAGCCACCCCTTCCAATACCGTGCACTACTATTGGCGAAAATTCGATAATGCTGTCATGCGTCCTGCTTTTGGTGGACGGGGTTTTGTACCCTTTGTTGCTGGTTCGCCGATTGAGCAAAGCGTGCATCAATTGCAATGAGAGCAGAAATGAGAATGCAGAACTAATTCATCGGCATTTTTGTAAATTATGTGATCGGCTGTTGATTTGAGGTTTGTTGTTTGCTAATTATCTATGTGCTTTTCAGTGTGGGGTGTGTAGGGTGCCTTAGTTCTAATAGGCTGCTTATAATTTATTGATTATTGTGGTTTGTGGTTTGGAATTCAATTTTCTCGAGGATCAGTCATTGATCCAACCATGAGCTTGTCGTCTCCCTGACTGCCCTAAAACCGTAACTTTGTGTCATTTTGTCATCTACTCTCCAACTTGTGTATATTGGTTTTGACGTTAAATATTGGATGAAATTGTCATGTTTCCTGGCTTTATGGATTGCACTTGTGTTACATAAATCATGGATTGATGATTTTTCATTGTCGGACCGAGTTTTACCTACTCGTCCAAAACCAATTAGTGTTAGAAATGACTTATGGTTTTATGATATGAAAAAAAACTTTTGTTACATAAAATTTATATGGGCCTATTTTTAGAAGGGAGTGGCATTGTGTACCCTTGTAATTTCTCTCTCGCAATGGCACTCCACTTGTTAACAGATTTCCCTGAGTTTTTATTTCCTGCTCTAGTATAGGTTTCAAAATTTACAAGTTCAAGGGAAAATGGTAAGTTTCATTTAATTGTCTCGGCTCATGGGCCGGCCCAAGCCTGCCATTTTGGTCATTCTAGGCTCAGGCCCTTGCAGGTTGGGTTTGGGCTTACATTCTTAAGACCGATTCAAGGGCCCAACAAAAGCCCAATCCTAGCCCCAGGGTCTTGGTCTGTGCTTGAGCCAGGCCGTTTGGAAATTTATCAAATTGGGCCGACTTTTCATGCCTTCTAGACCATATGAAAGTGTTGTGTGAAGTCTAATCCACCCACTTGTATTGACATTTTTGTGTTTGTTGTTGTGCAATATGATGAGTTAGGCCATCCAAATTGGTTGAGGTTTGGAATGACGCACAATTTCGTATGAAAATTATTAAGCAGCCTGTTTTTTTTTGTCTTTTTTTTTTTTTTGTTCTTATTTTTATTTATTTTTGGCTTTTGCCTCGTCAACCTCCCCTGTTTGGTTAGCCCAACTAACTTGCCTTATAAAAGATATCAATGCCAATAGCATTGGTTCTTGTATAAATAATATCAATAAATAAAATTTTCTACTTTGTCACAAATGTTTGGTTAATTGTTTTTTTGGTAGTTGGAATACACCCACACAGGAACAAGAACAAAAACAAAAACAAAAACAAAAAAAAAAAATGACAAAATTCACTTCTTACAATGATTAATGGGATCATATGTCCTTCGAAAATAACTCTTCACATAAATATGAAATTGTTGAAATTTTATGTTTAACTCTCTTAAAAATTGATGAGATAGAGCTTAGTTATATGTTTATTGTTATTTATGGTGGAATTTTCAATTTTAGTGAGAGAGAACCTTGTAGGGCCAAATTTGTGAGGCGGAAATAAAAAATGAAAATTAGAGTTGAACATGACAAAGACAAGTTTTTCATGAATAGAGATGGTGGGCAAGGTTCAACGCCATTGATCAACAAAGAGAGAGAGACGCAGTCTTCTATCCCCTCAACATCTAATGCCTTTGATGTCCTTGGTGATATGGACGAGTTAGGAAATGGAGATTCAAGTCAAGAGTTGAGAAATAGAGGGAGTCCATCTCCAAGTGATCCTAATTATGGAGAGACTTCAAAAGAGGATGACAGAAGAAAACTTAAAGCGAAATTTCATGACTTGAAGAATGTTAGAAGGAAATTCTGAATCCTTGTTTTGTTGGGAATGTTGTGCTTGTTTTCTATAAGCTCAGTTTGTTTTTTGATGGAGTAGTTTATTTTGTTTATTTTTGTGCTCCCATCAAAAGCTGTGTGTTGAACTTCATTGTATATTTTTCTTTTTTGGTTATAATATGACTTACTTATAAAAAAAAAAAAGTTTTTCATGAATAAATATTCAAAGCAAAAACTACAACATGGTAAGTTTTTATTTGATATAACTAAGTTTTAACAGGCTTTTTTTAATCATGAAAATATTATACAAGCTTTGGGGATAATTTCAAGGGAGTAGGAAGGGAAATCTCACCATTGCTCCACCCTTTGAGATTTGAAACTAGAGGATAAATGAATAAACTATTATTTTAAATTTTAAATTATAAAAATTTTCTTATTATTTGATGGTTTATATCTTAATCGTAGCTCTACTAAATTCATCTTCAAATTTTTTTTTCAAAATTTTAAATAATTTAAAACTAGGCATTAAAGTTCTAAATTTCCAATTTTGTCAGCCTCTGTTTGGGATTGGCTTTTTTGGGCTTTTTTGGCTAAAATAGCCACAAAAAACAAAATAGGCTATTTTAGCCACAAAAAACAAAACATCAAATCCAACCCATAATCATTACAATCCTCTCTCACAAAAAAAGCCAAAAAAGCCAAAAAGTCAAAAAGCCCTTCCCAAACCAGGCTAAAATAGCCCAGGCTAAAATAGCCAAAAAGCCAAAAAGCCAAAAAGCCAACCCACTTCCCAAACAGAGGCTCAATCATTTTTTTACTGAAGATTAAATTGAATGTACAATTTTATTTTTATTTTTATTTTTTTTTATCAAACCACCTTTTAATAATTATATGAAGAAAAGAAGAGAATTGATAATTCAAAACAAAATCAAAATGAAATGACAAATGTCTCATGAAAATTCTGCATGTCCCACACTTGTTTGTTTTTTCTTCACCATGCATTCATTACATATGCAGAAATCATTACCAAACATCCCCTTGGTAACAAGTTTTATATTTAGTTTAAATTTTGAATTTATTTTTTAAAAAAATTTAGATTAATTTTATGAAAAAAATATAATAAAATCAAATTCATTTTTTTTTAATGTTTATTTTTATAAACTTAATTTATATTTGTTTTTTAAAAAATTCAAACAGCTGATTCTGAAATTGAAACAAGATTTTAGGATAAAGCAAATGTCAGACATTACGCTGTCCCCTCCCAGTCTCTCCGTATCACCGCAACCAAACACCCTGATTTCGATGTAAACAAAGCCAAACAGGCCAAAACGAAGTACTATATAAATACTAGTCTCTCTCTCTCTCTGTCTGTCTCTCCGTATCACACTCTTCGTGCTCTCCGCCTCTCTCTCTTCTCTCTCTCTGTCCTCATTTTCTTCGATCACAGCTTCAGATCTCTCTCTCAACCATTACATTCATCTCCATCAATGGCTTTTGTTGCTGGATCTTCGATGTCAACGACCTCCTTTTCATGCTCATTCAAGCAAAACCAGGTAATTTCTCTAAGATCTTCACTCTATCAACTCTCGATTTCAATTTTTTTCACTCTCTATTCGCATTCGTTGTTTGGAAATTAATGTTGTTACACGCATTCATTTACATTTCTGTTATATTACTTGCGATATATATATATATATATGTTTATTGATTGTATGATTTTTATTTTCGTTGATTGTTAACCTAATCTCGTGTTTTTATTTGATTTGGTAATAGATTATGCTAATCATTGTGTGGTTCTCGTTTTCGACTTTCACGATCTTTAGCTCTTTATCCATTTTTCAGGATTGATTTCGATTTTTGTGACGAAGTTAAAATGTTATTTGCAAGGATGTTTGTTATCAGCACTGTGTAGCTCCTTTGATGATAACTAAAAAAAAATAAAATTAAAAAAAATAAAATTGCAATTTCTAGTGTTGCTATTTCATTTCATAAAATGATAATATTTAAAAAACAATATTTTTGTTGTAATTTATGTAACTTTGATCTGTGGTTTCAAGGGAAATATTGGGTATGTTTGGTTTGTATTTGGGAGATGAGTTTTAGAAAAAAAATTTAAAAAAATTGTTTGGTTTGAGTTTTTTTCAAAAAATTTTCAAAATCACTTTCTCTTTCTTTCATATCAATCAATCACTTTTTCTCTCTCCTTTCTCATTCTCAATCACTTTTTCTCTCACACACATCTACTCAAATTCTCTCAAAATATCAAATCATCCCAAACTCCCAAAAAAACATCTCTCCCAAAATATACAACCAAACAAATAAAAAAAATTTTAAACTCTCTCCTCAAATTTTTTTTCAAAAACAACTTTTTCAAAAACAAACCAAGCCCATTTATTCCGTGTTTTGTGCGCGTTGCGTGCATGTGCTTGTGCATAGGGAAAATAAAATTGGTTTATTACACCAAACCACCTCAACTCAAAATGAGGGGTGAGGTGATGTTCACTGATAGTTTAGGGGTCTTGATGTAATCAACCAAAAAAAATTGAAATTCTATTTCATTGATTTGTTTTTTTTTTTTTGTTGTCTTTTTGTGTTTTCTTTGTTTTTTTGGGTTTACTCAGATTTTGTTTTTGGATTGAGCAGGCGCCCACCAAGATTTCTAGTCTGAATTCAGTTTCGCTGTCAATCAACGGAAAATGCTTCCCATCTCTTAGGTTGCGCCCAGTGACGCATCGATTTCGGATTTCGTGTGCGGTATGTTTCTCTAATTGCAATATCACCCAATGTAGGCGTAAAAGCTTGTTTTCTATGTAAATTAATGGTTCTTATCTGTCTTTGCAATCCACATTCTCAACTGATTTCAAAGTCAATTTGCACAGTAAGCATAAACTCAGCAAATAAAGTTTGTGTGATGCACAATTTATGACATTGTTAAGATATTTATGTGGCACAAACATGGTTGCGGCATGAAGTACTGTTAACCTTCATCATTTCCATATGTTACTAATATGCATTCATTCATTTTCTTGGAGAACATGTTGTGTGGTGTAGTGATAAGCAATGCATCCGTCTAATATTCCATGCGAAATAAAATGGGGATCAATTTATCATTATTGGCAATCACTTGTTTTAGATTGATTGCTTAGACATGTATAGTTTTATGGGAATGCCAAAATTGTTGTTTGTTGAGTGATGCTGTGCCTTTGTAATTTGGAACAGCCACAAGGTGGTTCGGTATACATTACGTCTGTCTCTGTAGATTGTTTGACGTAAAGGGGAATGTTATTCATGCCATGTAAAAAGTTCAAGCTTTAAAGAGTTTACCAGCACTAGTACATAATGTGTGGCATCCACGCTGCATAAAAACTTCAGTCCTGGTATTGGGGATGTCGTTTTGTATTCATTGCATCATCTTGATACTTTCTTAATAATATCTGTTTATTTATTAAAAAATAAATAAAAACTTCAGTCCTGGTATACATGTGTGTATACATATATGATATATGATATGCTGCTGATTTGTTTGAACAGGCCAAACCAGAGACAGTAGACAAAGTGTGTGAAATAGTGAGGAAACAGCTGGCACTACCAGCTGGGACTGCAGTCACTGGAGACTCAAAGTTCGCAACACTTGGAGCTGACTCTCTTGACACGGTATCGAATTTGTTCCCATGAAATATCATCTGATGAACTGATTTCTTGTTAAATGTTGTGATGATAATATACTACTTATTTCGCTCTAGTTAATACTTTGATGTCTATGTTTGTACATCTTTCTTTCGGTATTAAATTAAACCTAGATAATTGTCTTCCTTTAAGAAGTATCTTATGAAAAAAAATTCATGAAATCATTATATCAGCTTAGAAATAATTTCTAAAGTCCCCGCCCCCCTTTCACTGTAAACAATGTAACAATTTTGTGCTTCACTAACACCTATTTCTAAAGGGTCTTAAATCTGCCTCACTTAAATCAACAGTAAGTCTTCAAGCAAAAAAGAAGGAATCCCAATCTATCCTTTGGATCAATCCACCTTGTGAATATCTGTTGTCATTGTTGGCTTACTCTCTCCCTCTGCCTGTTAATATAGTTGTCTTCTAAAATGATTTTCTTGATCATTATAATCGATAAAGACTTCGCTTTCATATTCAGGTGGAGATTGTGATGGGACTGGAGGAGGAATTTGGGATCAGCGTGGAAGAAGAAAGTGCCCAGAATATTGCGACTGTTCAAGATGCAGCAGACCTGATCGACAAGCTCATTGAAAAGAAGGCTTAATTACTTTAAAGGAAAGTTCTTTTTTTCCTTTCTCATTTCACCAAGACCTTGGCAATCTTTTTTACTTTAATGCTGCTTATGTGTGCTTGTTAGATTTAATTTAAAAGGGCTTTCTATGTTTTCTTTGTTTTTGTTTCGTCAAAAAATACTCAGTTTGCTTCGTTTTGTTTTATTAGACTTATTTTAGAAATGTATTAGAACTTTAATAAACCTCTTTTTACTTATTTATATAGTTCTATTGGTTCCTAGACACTCCTAACTGAAGTTGAGATTGATGGAAAGATTTCTTGAAAACCATAGTTGGCAAACCCATTGTTCCATTCATTTAGGCTGTGTTTGGATTAATCCTGTTTCGGTGTTATGGATTATTATAATTTCTACACAAGGTGTAAATGAATCCATGTATGCTGTATCTGAACTTTGTGGCTCTAGTTGGATCATGTATTTGTGAGCCAATTTTTGCAGAGTAAGCAAAAAAAATAAAAAGATTATGGTTATGTCAAGTGCGTGCAGTTTATAAAGATTGCTTATAATATTTTTTATTTTTAAATTTTTTAAAGTTTGTATTAAATTATTTGGTACAATTGTGGCTTATAAGGTGGAAATAATTAAAATAAATTTTAAAAATCTGATTATTGAGAAATTGAGGAATAAGTGTCTTTAACTTATGTTTTTCTGCACTGCGTCATTTGGCAAGTGATTGTTTTAGCCTAAAAATCAAAGAGTTATTAAAAAAATTAAAAAGTCAACAACTTATATCAAAAAGTTAAATATTCTTTTTTCTTTCAATTTTTTGCACATCTTTTCGTAAAAAATTTAAAGTTATCTCAAACATATTATTTTTTTTATCTCATTTTTTAGTCAAAAAAGTTACTAAAATAACTTCTTCCCAAACGAGGGTAGGCAATGAAGTAAAGATGTTCAATGGTGGTGTTTGGTAACATTTACGTTTTCAAGTTATATTTACAAAAATTTTAAAAACTCAAATAAAAATTTGTTTGGTAAATTTTTTATTTATAAATAAATGGTCTCAATTTATAAATTTGACCAAAAAATGTAAACTCAAAAAATGTATTTTCGTTTTGAGTTTTTAATTTTTTTTTTTACCACCCAATACTAGCCGTCATCTGCCATCATTTTCTACCACCGTCTTTCATCACCGCTGCCGCCACCACCACCACCCATCCCCCACTACCATTTGCCGCCACCACCACCACCCATCCCCCACCACCATTTGCCGCCACCACTCATCACCCACCTGCCACCCACTTGCCGCCACCACCCACCCCCTGCCACCACCCACCACTCGCCACCACCCGCCACCGTCACCTACCTCCACCCACCATCCACCTACCATCACCATCCATTCACCTGTCACCGCTTTCCACCACCGTCTTTTGCCGTCACCATCCGCCACTTGCCATCACTTTTTACTACCGTCTTCCGCCACCACCACCCACTTGCCACCACTTTCCATCACCGTCTTCTGCCACTATCACCCACCACCTGCCACCATCTTCTACCACCATCGCCCACCACCCGCCATCATTTTCCACTACCGTCTTCCGCTGCCACCACTCGTCACCACCCGCCACTACTTGTCATTTCTCACACTTTTTTATATTTTTAAATTTTTTTAAACATTTTATCTAAACCAAATATTTTTGTAATTTATGTTTTTTTAAAAATAAACAAAAACTAATTTATAAAATTTTTGTAAATATAAACTGAAAACGTAAACGTTACCCAACAGGCCTTTTGTGTTTGGTTGTCAAATAAAAATGTTTTTGGATATCTGAAATCTTATAAAGAAACATGACATGTGAAACCATATTGCTATGAATGAAGTCCTTAAAAAACAATTAGGGTTTGAGCGGGATTAGATTCCAAATCTATTTTCATTAAATTTTTGGTCTCACAATTAAGGCTAGCTTAAGTATCAAAATTCTTCCAAGGAAAAGGCAATCTTATGGCCACGTGCCACAGACATCAACAGTCCCGGACAAGGCAGGTTTCCATATATTATTGGATTTAAAATATGTTTCAAATTAAATTTATTTATTTTTTAATCAATCTCGAACATGTTTTAATCAAACTACTAATGAGACGAGATTATAATATAGTTTTTTATAATGCATGAGTTTATATAATATAGTTTTTTATAATACATGAGTTTATATAATATAATTTTTTATAATATATACAAATTTATGAAGCTAATTAATAGATTGTTTGAGTTTGATTTGCAAACTTAATAGATTTTAACATGTCTTCAAATGTAACCTATTTGCTTAACAAGTCAAATATTATTTCAACTTCACTAACTTAGTTTGTTTTACCATCTTAATTCCAATTCATGAAAATAGATGATCATTGATGCTAAAAGAGTTGCATCATACTAGAAAACATCCAATTAAAGATGTCTTGTGACACTTTGTAAACGGCTAATTTTAAATTTTGATGGAGACATAGAGTTCATGATAGAAATGAAAAGAGACCTAATCCAAACAAGACAGCTAATTTTGGAGTAAGATGATGACATTTAGCACTTATTTAAAATAACCTAAATAAGTGAAACTTTTGTCTTTTTACGAAAAGATGTGCAGAAAAGTAGAGAAGGGATGTGATAAAAAAAAATAAAAAGATAAAAAAAAGTTGCCAAACTTGGCCTAAACAAAATAATTTTGTTTACTTACATAGAAATGAGCCACCCATGTGCCCACTTGTCCCTCAGAGTTGCTTCCAGCTAAGACAAGGGAAATACAGCAAACACTTTCGCATCTAATTTTTTTTTTTTTAGTTAACTTTGAATAAAAACTAAAATCCTACAGTCAAGTTTTTTGGTTTTTGGAACATTAATTTGAAGTTAAGAAGATTTGAACTATTACCCTCCTAAAATGTAGGTTTTTTTTGCTAAGGGTGTGATTTGGATTGGTTCGACCAAAACAACTTGAATTCAACTCATATTTTTTAGAAGTTGAACAACATATTTTTTAATTTACTATGGTTTCAATAAAGATACTAAGCAACTTGAAACCCAAATTATATATAAATATATTAAATATTACATATACATTGCCAAAAACAAAAAAATGTGAGCAATTTGGATCTTACCCGAATTTAATTTATTACGCTCAGGTCATTTTTTAGCAAACAAGTTAAAGTTGCAAGTTGGACTTTAGCAACTCTAACAACCTCTCATCTCACCTAAATTGTACCCCTAGTTCTGGCCGGCTGAACTAATCCCAGTTAGTTCCCACAGACAAGTTTTAAGCATACAAAGGAAGCACTATATTTTTAGACTAATGCTTCTCAATATATTTACAATAATTCTAAGTATTCAGAATACTTATTCAAAATTCTGTCCTAAATCAAAGTCTTAATTTGGTGTCATGTGGGTCATACCAAAATTAAACTTTAGTCCATAAATTTCATTATTAAGATACTTTTTTTAGTTAAATAATATTGTTGTAATCAAATTTTATCCAGAATACTTCTTCAAAATTCTACCCCAAATCAAAGTTGGTGTCAAGTGGGTCATGTCAAAAACAAATTTGGTCCATAAATTTCATTATTGAGACACCTTTTTTAGGTATATAATATTGTTGTAATCAAATTTGAATATCAAATTTTTAATAATGTCGTCAATGCATATGCACATTAAATCAATGTATTGATGGCAAAATCATATTCAAAATTTGATAGCCAAATTTGATCACCATTCTGACTCTTGAACACAATAGAACACAACTAACCAAAGTAGTGAAAACAACAGTCAACCGTAACAATCAATCTAAATTCTCAAGAAAGGTACTACTCAACTCTCAACTAGAACACTTATGCTGTGTTTGGTTGGGAGATTTGGGGAGGAATTTGAAAAGGGAAAGGGAAAAGGTGTGTGAAACTAGGTGAAATATAGGCATGTTTTATTCACATATCACTTACTTTTTCTATTTTCCTTTCCAAATTTCTCTCTAAATCCCCCGACCAAACAAAACATTAGACAGCATGAATTGTCATATACACTTTGAACAAAGCAAATTCAACATCAACTAAAAGTGGGAACTTACAACAATCAATTGAATTTTCCAACCTCACATTGCAAGAGCCTGCGCTAATCAAAACAACATCAAGCCCACCAAAACTGAGAAATTCACAAACCGAAACAAATCCAAACAGGCTCCAGTGGAGGTCAGTTTATTCGACCTGGATGGGGAAACCAGAGCAGAATCAGGGCCCAAACCGAGTGTTTCATCCGGGTTTGGAGGGCTCGGGTTGGAAGGAATGGTGGGGATGGAAGACCCGGTCGGAGAAGGCAATTCACCACCGGGAGAAGGCAGGAGAGGAGAAATATCAGGTGACAACTCTGTGAATGGAGATGAGAGTGGTGGATTAGGCAACAATGCAGGAGCTGCTGAAATAGTAGCAATAGTAGTAGCAATGGGTGGTGTGTTTTGTAGCTTTTTAGAAGAAGAAAAAGAGAGTGAAGGAGAGGCCATGAAAGCCATTATTATGAGTGGTGGTGCTAGGAGAAACCAAAAAGATGCCATCCAATGATCAAAAATGATGATGCAAATCAAACCAACACAATACTATACTTCTTGGAGAGTGCAATAAATGTGTAATCAGCACATATAAGAAGAGAGAAATTTGTGGGGTTTGTTTTTTTTATGGAAGTCATGATTAAGGCAATCAAAAAGTTATGACGACAAATTCTGCTACGAACACATAAATTGCTCACAAAATTGAACACAAATAGACAATATTTATTAAGGGCAAATTACAAACACCTCCCTCGAGGTTTGGTGAAAATACAGATTCTTCCATGAGGTTTGAGAAATTACATCCTACCCCTTGAGGTTTATATTTTCATAACAAATTACCCTCTAAAGTTTTTATTTTCATACAGATTCTCCCCGAATTTTTCCTAATTTGTTATAAAAATTTGACCCTCAGGAAGCAATTTGTAATTTCTCAAACCTCAGGGAGAAATCTGTATTTTTATCAAAACTTGAGGGGTGTTTGTAATTTACCCTTTTATTAATAAAGTCTAATTTTTATAAAAAAAAATTCATCTGTTCATATGCATTTTGTGTCTAATTTTGTAATTAATTTATGTGTGTGTAGACATTCTACGACTATAGATTTGAGATGGGTAGGGTATAGTGCCACGTGGATGATGGTCATTGGACAGGGATGGGAAGATACAGGTTGGCTTTGTTTGCGTAAAGAGACAGAGGTCGGTAGGTGGCAGTTTTGTTTCTATGTGTTTGTTAAGTTGCAGGGGATTCCTTTGCTCGTGATTTCTAAAGTCCAAATTTGCCCTGGTTGCATGGGCATGCAAGAGAGAAAACTAGGCGTAAAATGGTCTTTAATGATTTTTACCAGTGTGATCAAAATAATTGCCCCCGTAGATCACGGGATTTCCCAAAAATCAACCAACCGGAGCAAGTACTTAAACAAGTGAGGTGAAAGGGTGAAGACATTATCAAAGGTTATAAATAAATAAATAATCCAACTAATCCAACCCACCCCACACTTTCCCACCAAAAAAGTATCATCATGTCCTAGGATGCCTGAAAGCTTTGTCCAAAATTGTACAAGAAAAACAATGTAGCAGTCACATTAATATGTTGGTCCCACTCTTATTATTTAACATTTTTTTTTTTCTTTTTCTTTTTTTCTTTTAAGGGTAAATTACCCTTCCACCCTTAAAGTATGAACTATTTCTCACTTTGGTCCTTACAAAAAAAAATCTCCCATTTTGGTCACTACTATTTGTCATTTCCCAATTTAGTCCAATTATCAACTCTTGCCAATTTGGGAATTTCAAAATTAAGTTTCTCACTTCAATCACAAAAAAAAAAAAAAAAAAAAAATCAATTTTTCCACTTTGGTACCTGAATAAATTAAAATTTTCTATGTTGTCCCATAAATCCAAACCTAACTCAAAAATCAATTTTATATCAAACGAACAAAAATGAAAAATTACAATACGTATACATCATTTGAGAAGCAAAGTAATTGTGAATCGAAGTGTCAAGGCTAGTGGAGGAGATTAAGTAGTAGGTTAGAAGGGAGGTGACCAATTGTGAAACTGAGGTGATGTGAGGGGGTGGCCAGTTGTAGGAATGAGGTGAAAAGGTGCACAAAGGACCATGAAAAATGGGAGAGAAGGGGTTTGAGTGTTTTTTTTTTTTTTTTGATAACTGAGTATTCAAGTCAATTTATACGTATTTTAACTAATCTCGGAGCCCTAAGTTTAATGACTAGACAAATCTTCAATAGCCCAGTGATTTGGAATGCTTGGCCTTCGTAATATTCGAACGAGCGATCTCTTGGGTGATAAGTCATTTGGTTACATTCTCATCCCATTAAGCCAAACTCTTTGGGATTAGGTGTTATGACACAATATTTTAATATATGATATGACAAGTTGTAAATAGCATTTTTTTTTTTTGTCTTTTTTTTAGTTAAAATCGTCTCTGCACGTAATATGCATTTTTTTATGTGATGTCATTTTCAAAAATTTTATTTTTGTTTTAGTGCTTTCAAAAACAAAAACAATAAAATAATATATAAAAAAGGTCAACCCACAAAGTTCAGGGAGAAACGTGTGTGAGGGTTGCAGCGTAGTACATTTTCTTCTACTCGTGGATCCATCTACCTGGCAATAATCTTTTGGAAGAGCAGTCTAGACACTATAAACTAATGCAATTCCATTTAAATTTCACTAGCATATAAACTGGAGCGAGAGACGCCTCATGGTTATGTCTAGGAACTATTCTCAGCCAATCAAAAACTACAATACACACTCCTTTGTCTCTTATCTACTTAAGAAACATAAGTTAACATGTTTTCACTATAAAATTTTAGCTACATGATTAATTATAAACACCACATAAATAATGTCACATGATACTCTAAACCTGTCCATGGTTACATCACTTAACCTGTGAAGGTGCATTTTTTAAAAATATTTTGTGCTTTCTTCTTTTCCTCTTTTGGTTAGTTCGTTGTTTCATATTTAGTTTAAGGCCTCGTTTGGGAACAGACTTTTTTAGTAACTTTTTAGCTTTTCGACTAAAATGTGATATAAAAAAAACTAATATGTTTGGGATGACTTTTTAGATTTTTATGAAAAGATATGCAAAAAGTAGAGAGAAAAGAGAATTTTTGACTTTTTGGTATGAGTTGTTGGCTTTTTGATTTTTCTAGTGACTTTTTGACTAAAATAACCACTTGTCAAACGAGGCCTAAGGATATTTTTGTACTTCTATTAGATTGTTGTCCTAGGACTTTTCTTTATTTTTGATTAGCATGAATCAACTATGTAATCATAATGTCAAGGTTAATATAATACAAATTTCCCTTCTCTCAAATTAACATGGTATCAGAGTTAGGTTGGAAGAAATTTTAAATTTGAGTCTTTTCTTTTATATTTGTTCCACATTCACATTTTACTTCTCTCTATATATGTCTATTTGTATACTTAGGATGGTTTTGTTAACTTTTTAGATGAATGGTATTAGTAGGACAGACATGGGTGCTTCTAATTGGATTCATGTCTCGTGAATCCCAGAGTACCATTTTTGGTAATCTGAGTTCCTTGTGGCTTTTCATAGCCTAGACCTCTGGGTTGAAACTCAAATCCATTAAACTTTTACTCATCACTGGGTCTAAGGAGCAGTTGTACGCAATCTTACTCACATGCAGAGTAGCAGAGAAGCTATTTCCATGATTTAATCCATGGCGCTCAAATTGCAATAGAGTAACCTTACAGTAATTGTCATATTATTTTTATATATAATATTTTATATATGATAAAAGAAATGAGTAAGAAACATGCCCAGGCATCAGAGTTGATATAATGAACACAATGTGCCAAGTAATTTTCAAAAATATTACTCAATTGAACAATTAACGATGGCACAAGTATACATAAATTATACAAAGACAGGCCAACCAAAGCTGATAGTGTGGTAGTATTCAAGAGGAAATAAAGGAAAAAATTAGCTCACCTCAATATAATGCTTGTTGACCCCTCATCTGAATTTGAAAAAAATGAGGCGTCTACCTTTAGAAAAGCCAATCAACTTCCCCAAATCCCTGCAAAAAGGTTATCTACTTCTAATTAAAAAAATAAAAATCAAATACAAAAAGGGGAAGAATAAACCGACAAACAACCTCTTCAACATCAAATGCAACGAGGCAGCCTCTGTAACTCCAATGCCACTCTGAAAGCAGCATCAGAAACACCCGGTATGCTTGAGCTTTTGAGCTCAGAAACAATCACTTCGGTTCTTGAAATTTCTGGTTTGGGTATCGACAATATCATTGCCTGTGACAGATACTGTCGACAGGAAAAACCAAGAGCATGCAACATCCGCTGCACCACTAAGTGAGGGATGCCCCGACGCCCAGATTCAAGAATCACACTGACTTTGGGAAGATTAGTCAGAAAACCCGTGGTAGCTTCCCTTGGAGCTGTCCTGAGCAACAAAATTATGCATTCAGAAGCTATATCTGCAATACTTGCCTCCCGGGACTTACTCATCTCCAAAAAGACACCAACGTTGCTACCAAAGTCCATTATATCTCTTATGCATTGCTGCTGATCAACTACACCACCCCCCTCAGAAAACCCATCACCTAAGAGAGATGGTTCTCTTGCATAGATGAAACCTTTCCTATTGTTTATGGAACGTAGAAGGAAAGCCCTACACAAACCAAGTGTTGGTTCGATAAAATCTTCCATTTCCTTCGCATGCACAAACTCCAAAAGGTTTCCAATCCTCCTGACTACTTTTAATTGAGAGAGGATCTTGCTTTCCAACTCGGGAGCAGATGCCAGTGCCAGACAGAGCATGACGTTGTTTACATTTGCAGTTGAGAGATCACCAAGAAGAAATTCGAAGCACTGTGAAATTATCTTCAAATGTAGAATGTCTGGAATTTTTATGTAATTAAATTCGATGAGCATCACAAGAAGCTTCTGAGCATACATGGGAATGGGATCTTCATCCTCAATCAAGGCGGGGTACAGAGGGAGGAAATGAGTATTGGATATGGACTTCAAAGCCAGTGATTGTTCCTCGTCTTCTGTTGGTTCGTTTAGAAAAATAACCATCACATCAAACATAATTTTCAGGCACAAGAACCTGGCGTCCCCATCTTTGTTTCCCTTGTAAACAACAGCCAGACTGGGCAAAATTTCACGAATAAAAATGTTGGGGCTCTCAAGAATAACTGAGGGCTCCTCCGTAATGGACTCGAGAACTCGTAACAGGGTTATTTGAAAGTCATCCCTGCCCTGAAATGCAATGAAAAATGATGCGCATAAAATGTTTCCCAAATCAATCTAAAAATATACTATCATAGACTAATCTCCTCTGATTAAAAAGAAGTTGATCTAGAAAGATCTAGAATTTGATCAGAATGGAAAAGGTTTCTCAAGATTAATGTATTGCTTAAAAACTATCACATTGACATATAAATGCATATATTTATGCCCTTTAACAAATTAAGCATGCAAACCAAACCCTGGTTGGCCAATTATAGGAAACAATTGTATATGGCGGACATCCCCCATTCCCCATTGTCACCTAGCTACCAGACTATAGAGTCCTTTGGCAAAATCTACCATTATTACTAATTATAATTTCTTGAGGATCTCTTAGATAGAAGAAATATGAGATTACCATATCAAAATTTATAGGTTGCATGCAACATAAAATCTGCGTTGCAGTTTCATACCTGAAAAGGTGACTCGGCAAGTTTGATTAGATTTGCCAACTGCTGCAGGACCTGATTAGTTACCACCCTGCGCTTAAAAGAGGAGCTTACAAGAATCTGATAAATAACAGGAAACAAATGAAAGTTGGTCTTTGGAGTGGCTCGACTGTTAAGAGCAGCAATATGCCCCGGGCGTCTCCCTCCCATCATCTGCTGAATGTCTCCAGTTATAGCTTCCAGCAAACCTGGTATGGTGGATGCCACAACATGGACAAATGCATCTAAACACTGTTGAATGTAGCTGTCCTTCTCCTTCGCCAACCTGTCCACTGCTGATAGTAATTTCGCATTGCAAAAGAAATGTGGAAGCCATCTCTTCCCGTGCTTACAAAGTAGAGCCACAAAAACAAGTGCCTTTCCCCTCAAGACTTCACTTCCCTGCTCAATAAGTGCTACAAGACATGGGACAAGATTCTTCTCTTCCACCAAGGGAAGATGTCGTCCAATGTTTGTAAACATATGGCTCCCAATCATAGCCATATTCAGAAGGTTTAGACAGATTTGCTGCTCACGTGGACTGCCCTTGACAAAGGCTGATACAGTGTCCCTGAATGGAAGTTTATCCATAACCTGTTGAATGCTAGGAAGATTAAAACGAACCAGTCGTACCAAACAAGACCCAGCGGTGAGCCTCATGCTCTCCTGTTTCCCTGCAGCCCTAAATATATAGCAAAGGTTAGTAATCACATCCTGGCTGGTGAAACGAGCAGCCCAGTAACCTCCTTGACTGCAGATGTTCTCAATTGTCCTCAGCGCATAGAGTTGAGTGACATCATCCTCTCCTTTCCGTAAAATTGATGACACCAATGAAATCAGTGGATTTGAAACCTGCCCAAATGAATCAAAATATATTTACAAGGAAAAATTAATCTAGATAAAGAGCGTATGCAAAAACAAATCAACTTTTCTCTATCGTTATATTTCTCATGAAATATGGAGTGGCAATAAGGTAGGAAGCTAACCTGCCAGCCTGATGAAAACCGGCTGTCCTTAGACGGTGATTCAGGAGGATTGTTGTCCTTATTATGCTCATTTTGAGTGGATATATAAAACAGCAACTCACCCAAAGCAGCCATAGAGAACCTCCTCACTTTTTCTTGCTTGTCTCTGAGACCATCAGTTAGAGAACCTAAAATTCCTGAATTTGCCAGTTCATCATCAATAAAAGTAGAATGCCGTATCAGTAAGCCAATCAGTGAAGCAAGTTGAACACGTAAAGCTGAAGCCTTAGACTGTCGCAGCATTTTGACAACCACCAGCATTATTGACCCATTGGTCAAGATATTGGCAGCGTCAGCATTACTGCTTAACATCTCAAGGTATCTGATTAGATTCTGCTTCTCACCAATGGCAGTATTCCCATTTAAGATTGTTATAATCCTATTATTGAATGTGTCCACCTGATCCTTAGGCATCTTCAAATAATCCGTTGCTGGCAATGCATCAATGGGAAGAGAAGGAATTGACATTTTATCAGCCTTCCTACTGGGCATCACAGGTCTGACTGAGAGGTCTGATGGATGCCAAAGCACCTGCGTGAGGTCATTAGATGATTTTGAAGTATCAGAGTCGACGGCATACTCTGAACCTTCTTTAACCCTTTTGAGTTGAGGGCTAACAGTGGGTGGAGTAGGACCCATTTCATTGTGTTCTGAAGATAAATCCAGGTCAGGTGCTCTTGTGTCATCTGAGACAGGAGTATTAATCATAGGTGATGCATCCAATTGGTTAGTGTTATTGTTATTGTCCATCTGTTCTAATTTTCCCTCATGCTGATTTTGAGTTGACATTTTTTCTTCAGGACAAGTCGGATTATCAGATCCATCAGGATCATCATTTGTCTCATCCTCCGTGTTCTCATTAAAATCAAGTTCCATATCAGTGTTTTCAATTTTCACTTCGGCATCATTTTCAGAGCCATTTGGCAATGGCCTCCTGTAGTTCTCCTTCTCATTTTCTCTCTGTAAGTTTGACTTTGCTATCCTTGAGAGCCTTAGAAGATTCACATCCCTAGTATTGCTTGAAGGATCTTTCTGCTTCTCCTCAACTACTTTGCCTGAAGCCTTCATTTGAATCTTCCGGCCACTAGATACACCCTTAACCGGTGTGACATAACCTCTTGATCCCACAATGCAATTCTCATCCTGTTTGGGACCTCCTTTTGAATCTTTTTCACGATATTTAGGTGGGGTTTTGTTTTGGGGAGGGTTGTCACTATTGCGTTCTGAGAGATATGGTTTAGACAAAAGCTCTATCATATCAGTGAAAGCAGGCTGAGGAGGTAAAGGCAATGGAGTAAATTTTGTTCTCCAAAAAGCATGTTCACAGAACTCAGTCCACTGTATTCTTTCAGCTGGATCTTTTATCAGGAGAGAATTGATTAGATTGACAAAGGGACGGCTGGGAGTCCCTGGAAGGGATGGAGTTGGGTCTGAAAGGATTGATTTTACCAGCCGAGTGAACTCTTTTCCTATGAAGGGTGGGTTCCCAGCATAGCACTCATATAGCACACAACCAAGGGCCCACAAATCAGATGCATAAGAATGGACGCCTCCATCCTGAAACAACTCAGGAGCCATGTAAAAGGGAGTTCCACGTTTTGCTTGTGGCAGCTGAATAAATGGAGGAATAGAATAAATGAATTAGTAAATAAAATTCCAGTACAAATTTTTTTATTAAAAAAATAATATATATATACTCCATAGTCCAAATCTTAATGAGTCATACAAATTAAATCAGTAGCATGCATCAAAAGTTGTAATGTAAGAGAAACCTACTAAGGAAGAAGGAGTTTTAGATATATCACTCAATTTTCTTGACAATCCAAAATCACATAGCTGCAATGCACAGATGTGGAGGAGGTTATGAACACATATAGCAGAGTTATTGACAACATAGAAAACTTGGAGTACAAAAATACCTTTGTACGTCCATTTTCATCTAATAAGATGTTTGAAGGTTTCAAGTCACAGTAAATGATTCCCTTCGAGTGCAAAAACCTGCAATAATGCCATTGCGGACCATAGTTCAAAGGATATGACTTAAACTAAACCAATTCCACAAAGGAAAGTTGTAGGTTAAAGTTTTTTCTTACTGCAAAGCTTTGACAAGATCGTGAGCAAAATCATGTATTGACTCTTCTGGAAGCTTCTTATCCTGCAACTCAGTCATTAAGTTATTTTTACAGTTGTCAGTGTCCATCAGATATTTTAGTTCATCAAATCAAGGGTGATGAAAAGTTGAAGCAGACACCATCATCTCAATTATGTCCTATTTTATGACATAAGTATCATAAAATTCTAAAATGATGTTATAACACAAAGAGCAACACATGCTGCACTTGCATGAAAAAATGAAATAATTTTTCCCATAGGATAATAAGATTTGTTATATGTAGTGCCACCTTAACACACGGGAGCAACAGACAAAAGAGACATGAAAAAAGCTGTAAGCCACTCTTATTCTCCAAATTCAAACACAACTTGTAAGGTATCAACAAAAACTATTTCGAGTTTTCCCCATAATTTTTTTTTTTTTTTTTTTGATAAAT
This sequence comes from Camellia sinensis, assembly GCF_055761805.1. Lineage (NCBI taxonomy): Eukaryota > Viridiplantae > Streptophyta > Magnoliopsida > Ericales > Theaceae > Camellia > Camellia sinensis. Next base: position 192,397,634 of record NC_138966.1, on the reverse strand, counting down.
AAGTTTTCCACAGAAATCACCTCATGTCACCCATTTTACCACCTTTTAAGCTCTAATTAGTGTTGTTAGAAGGAAGAAAAAAAAACTGTGAGTCCAAACTACAGACATATGTGAAACTTAATTAACAAAACATCCTAACTGAATAGATTAGAAGTGGAATTGATATAGCATGAAAACTAAAATTAAGCTAATCCATTAGCATCATTGTACAACATGATCCACTACAGGCCACTCCAATTTTTCCTCTTCACCGTGTAACACACACACCAATGTTCTTCTCCACAACACGTGACTTTTTTGGGGTTTTTAAGCATGATATATGGGTTCAAGTATGAGGGCAGCCACTATGTGCACAAAATTCCAAATGCTGAGTTTATCCTCTCAAGTGGCTGGACCACCAACAGGTAATGAACTTTTGGAGATTCTGGTATCAAATAGATCGTATCTCTGTCAATGACCAACAACAGACACTCATATTCCTGTTATCTAGTGGCTTAACTAGTTTTTAATCTGAGTTTGTATTTGTATATGTAAAATCTACACCAATTAAAACCACATTCATGGATTAAAATAATTTCACAAAAAAACAAAGTAATTGATACCTGCTGTAGTAATGACATGAGGTCTCCTCCAACACAATATTCCAAAACCAACCACAAATGAGCAGAAGTTTCATACCTAATAATCAATAAAAACCCAAATAGTCACAGTACATACAATCTTAGATTAATCCTCAAATAAAATGCCAACTTCTAGACGACCTACGCAATTGATGAAGAATTAAATGTTTCAGAAGAGTAGGAGGCCATACCAGGAATAGAATTTTAGAACATTTGGGTGATCTAAAGAGTGAAGAATTTTAACCTGCAGAAAAAACCAAGAAATAAAATATCACCAAAGCATGGATGAGAAAAGCTACAAGCACTCCTATTACTGCATAAGTTCGTCATACAAAGATAAGAATTAAAACTGGCCATTGTAATGCCATACTAATAGGTCATAAGAATTAAAACAACAGTTAAGTAAGAGTTTGTTATTCCATACCAAAAATCTTGAACAAATTTGGCAAGAGTGTGAATGGGCATACTCTGTTGTCTTGCGAGGCTTACTTGACAAGCAAAAATTCCTAATTTTCAATGATTATGATGCTAAATACACACAACTCTACTTTAGTAACAAGCTATCCAATCCACCAAAAAATTACTTCAACCAACTTTAAATGCATAAATGTCAAATGTGTACTTTCAATTCCACTTACCCCCTCCTTGGGCCTTGTTTTAAACATCACATTATTAAGGTTCACAAAATATGTCCAGTTGACAACATTGATCAAATGAATCAAACAAATATCATAGTACCTTTATATTATTCTCATTTTTTTAAAAAGGTCTTGGTTAAAATTCATTATGTAAACTTCTTCGCTACTCTAATCAAACATATAAATTTCATTTTATGCAGGAGAGCCAAACCATTTTAAGCAATAGAACCACACACATAATGTGGAAGTGCCAAAGTTCAAAGAAATTCAACCTTCTTTTAAACCTATTAACTGGATATCATGCCTAAAATTAAAAACTACTTTTACACTGCTCCAAATTAAAAATATTTTAGAGCTTATACTAGTTTGATGCATGCACCCCTACTTGTACACGTAAAGAGAATAATTACATATTGGTTGTCCAATGCAGATTGGCAATATATATATATATAGTTCAAAAACTTTGTATCCATAATAAAAAGGACCAAACAGCTTCAAATTTTCCATAAACACGTCAATTTCAATATAAATCAACTAACTATTAACCCACAAACCAATTTGAGAAACATAATTAAGTCACCTAATTATTATAAAAAAATAAATAAATAAATAAATAAAAGGATTCAGGCTTACTTCTTGAAGAACCTTGCTCTTCTGTGATTTATCGACACTCTTAATTGCAAAATACTCTATAGTCTTCTTCTTCCTCCCCTTGTATACAGTCTATACATCCGAAGAATAGGATATAGTCAGCCAATTATGTGTATATACATGTACATTACCGAGTTAAGTTGAACATATACGTATAACCAAGCAAATTTGAGTACAAGTAGTGAATATTTGAAGATGCGATTCAGAAGCAAACTCGAATCAAATCTAAAAAGAGAGTTACCGAGAATTTGCCACGGCCGATAGCTTCATAGATGTGGTAGTGGTTCATGATAGCCGTCTGCGAAATTCTAGGGTTTCGAGTGTGAAATAGAGACTGAAGAGAGAGAGAGAGAGAGAGAGAGAGAGAGAGAGAGAGAGTCGCGGATCGGAGATAAATGTGAGGTCAATTACTTTTGGAACTAGTGATTGAGATGGCTTTGGATCTGCGTTTCTAGTGAGAGAAAGCTTTGCTGACTGAAAAATGGAGGAAGATAGTAGAGAGATGGTTGTGGGCGGGAAGGTAAGCGTAATTGAAAATCAAATCTGAAAAATAGAAACACGCATTAGTGTTAAGGAACATCCGTAGCCAAACAGTAGGGACGGCAAGAAGCCGAAATTTTTTGAGATTAGGCTTCGTTCGCCTATTTAAAATTTTTAATCAAAAACTGAAAACGCAAAAAAAAAAAAAAAAAAAAAAAAAAAAAAAGAAGGGCCGTAGCGTTAATAAAAAAATATTTATAAAAATATTTAAAAATGTTATAAATATTAATAATTAATATCTAATTTTTTATTAATATGTAATAATTTTTCAAAAATATATATTAATAGTACTTTTTAAAAAAAATTATTATAAATTGTCATATCACTCCATTTACTTTTTGTATATATTTTCATAAAAAATTACTCATCTTTTTAATTTTGTCCGCCAATTCCACCCCTAATAATATAGAATTAAGGGGCTAATGATGAGAGAAGAGAGAATGAGCCCGCTTCACGTGGCTGTTACTCATATCATTGAGGGAACAAAATTAAGGAATGTAGGAGAATTAGACTATTCGTAAAAAGTTAATTTAAATACTTAATTTCCAAACAGGACTTTAATTGCGTTAAAACTATTTAATTATTAATGAATATTATTTTAATTCATTCATCTTTGAATTTGTATATATTGAATTACGAAAATCATATAAATACATATTTTTTAGAAATTGTTTAAAAATGATAAAAATAATATATTTTTTTAGTTAAAAACGTCAAAATATACAAGTTAATAGATAATGAAATAAAATTATATTTATTAATAATTGAGGGGTCTTGGTGTAATTGATCCAATTCTGTAGATACTTTCGAAGTTTTCATTCAACTTTTTTTGGGAATTCCACTTTCCTAAATTTATGAATTGTAAATGATTATATATATATATATTTATGGGCGACTGAAGGTTAAAATTTTTGGTCAATTAAACCCTTATTAAGCCTCCGTTTGGGAAGTGGGTTAGTTTTTTGGCTTTTTGGCTTTTTGGTTATTTTAGTTTGAGCTATTTTAGCCTGATTTGGGAAGGGCTTTTTGGCTTTTTGGCTTTTTTGACTTTTTTTGTGAGAGAGGATTGTAATGATTATGGGTTGGATTTGATATTTTATTTTTTGTGGCTAAAATAGCCTATTTTGTTTTTTATGACTATTTTAGCCAAAAAAGCCTGGGCTTTTCTTTCCCAAACAGAGGCTTATGGGTAATAAATTTTAGAATGAGCATACATCTTTTATGGCACATATAGCTTGTGTTTGGCAAGTGGGTTTGCAAGTTTTTTTGGCTATTTTAGCCATAAAAAATAAAATAGACTATTTTAGCCATAACAAACAAAGAATCACATCCAACTCATAATCATTACATTTTTCTCTCACAAAAAAACTCAAAAAAGTCAAAAAGTCCTTCCCAAACCAAGCTTTTAAACCCAGGCTAAAATAGCCAAAAAAGTCAAAAAGCTAAAAAGTCAACCCACTTCCCAAACGGAGGTATATAATTATATTAAATTTATTACCAGGATCAGTTAAATACTCATTAACAACAAATAAATAAATAAATGCTTTTAGCAGGTATTTTTGATAATTGTGTATTAATCAATATACTAACAGATGATATGACATAATTTTAAAAGTTTTGAGTATTTATAATTTATATAATGTGTGAGATTAATAATAATATCGTAACGCTAGTTAGTTAGTAACTAGCGTCATAACACTAATTAATATACTAATTCATACATGTAACGCTACTGAATATTTTTTAATGTTGTAATGTAGATATAAATTTTTCGTTAAAAAAATGTAGATATAAAATTTTGCGCATCATCATCTTGTAAGTTTACTTTCTTAATGCTTTATCAAACTAAAAACCACATCTAATATGAAATTAATTGCCCGGGACTTTAATAAATAAAATAAATAAATAAATTGACAAAAAAGTGCTTGGCTGTGGGTCATGTACTATAAAACATTTTTTATGATGAAATTATTTATTTTTATTTCAAGAAAACAATTTTTTTTTTTAAAGGAGAAATAATCCATCAATGGATGGTGGGAAATTTTTTTTTACAATTAATGATAGAATTTACAATTTTTAATTATTAAAGTTATAAATTTTTCCTTTAGTATGTAATTATTTGTAAAAGACCCACCTGATTTGCAATATTTAGTATCAATATTAAAATTAAAAAAAATTAGCTTAAGGTCCCTTTTCCATTTTTAGTAATGGAAAAGATCCACAATATTATTTTATAATATATAAGGTCTCTCAACCTTACACCTATATATCACAGAAAAATTTGACTCTCTCAAATCAAGTCTCATTTCTCTCTCTCTCTTCCCTCAAAATCTCACTTGATCGAATCCCCAAATCTCTATTCCGAAAACGAATCGGAATCCAAACCCAAATTCAAATCCAAATCCAAAGTCAGAGTCGAAATTGCATAGTTCATCAACATCACGTAATTCTCTTTCTGAATTTGCAAATTCATCAACTCTGGTGACGCAATCTGATTGTAGTGCCCTAGATTGTTCAACTCCGGTTGGTTTCGCCGGAGAAGAAGCAACTTTTTTGGCAAGTAATTGACGAATTCAACCCTACTACTACCACCACTCTATTTTTGCTTCAACTTCGGCCTTCAATTCCTTCTCGTGCACTTCAACACAGCGAGGAAGAAATTTATGGTAATGAGATTTTAGTGCCAGATGGGCAAAGACATTGCATATTGTACTGCAATTTCTGGTGATGAGATTTGAGTAACAAGTTATAAGCCCGTGGACCATCCCCGAGTTGTTTAAGGGCTTGAACAGTTGAACGAAGCTCAACACTACAAGTAGAAGGCTGGCAAACAGCCCCTGCAAGTTGATCAGCTAATCTTTGTCTTCGTTTTGTGATAATAATCTTCAATGATAAGAGTGTAGACGGAGTCAATGTTTTAGTGGTGAATTCTCTGGGTAACATTAATGTTCTAGACCCAGTTGCAGTTAGAATCAAGTAAAGTAGGTATCTGGTTTGTTAAAATTTTTCTGGTTGTTCAAATTTCTTTGGTAGGTGTCTGGTTTGTTCAAATTCATCTGGTTGTTCAAATTTCATTGGTAGATGTCTGGTTTGATTTATACTTTTCAACTCCAAATTGATTATTCTTATTGCATTTATGGTTCTGACTTTGAATTTTCTCTGCATTAGCGATTTTTTCAACAAAATCGAAATTTCTCTCTCTAGAGCCAATGTATGAACCATGGAACAGAGTTTGCTTGAGGTTTATGATTTTCAACCAGAAAAGATTGTGAGGAGGAATTTTTGTGGATTGGAGAAGGGGATTTTCTTCAGTTTGAGTGATTTTCTCTGGGTTGAAAAGGGATTTTCTTTGGATTTAAGTGAATTTCTTTGGGTTTAAAGGGGATTTTCTCTGGGCTTGGGTGAATTTCTCTGGGGTGGATGGGAGATTTTCTTTGGTTTTGAAGAATTTCTCTGGATTTATGTAAATTTCTCTGGGTTTGAGTTCTGGAATTTTCTTTCACTGCAGCAAGGGTTTTGCTCTTAACTTTTAAAGGATCAATTTTACAGGATTTCCACAAAAGAAGAGCTCTCAAGGTATTGTGATTATCCAACTATCTCTCACTTACCCTCTTGTTATTACCCAGTTATATCTTTAATTTTCTTTCAATGGACTGTTTGGATTTTGAGAAAATCATAGTTTCTCTAAGAAGAGAATTTCTCTGGGATGGATCCAGAATTTCTCTAGGATCGAATTTTCCCTAGATTGATGTTGAGGGATCTTAGATATTATGAAAATATTAGATGTCCTTTATGCTATAAAATCTTAATGTCAGGGACCTTAAAAAAAATGAATATTTACCATTAAATCACATCTCATGAACAACTATACCAATCAGTCCCATTTTTGAAATGGTGATCGGATGAGTCCTACTAATGGAGAGGTTTAGATCTATGTGATCCTATTTTCCAAGTTTCGCAGTTAGTCATGGTCATTTATACCCTTTATTATTTGATTGGGTCTATTTTAAAGAGATCACCTTTATTTTTGGTAAGTTACATGTTACAGTCATACACATTTCCACCATTGACTGTTAGGGTTTTGGGTTTTTGGGGTGGGGCGGTGCTGTGTGGTCCATGTGACACCGCATTAAGGGTAGCATTTTCGATCGTTCATTTCGCCGTTGTTATGCAGGTATGTATTCTTTCTTTTTTTAATAACACAGAGTTGTTTTGCTTTATTGGTAATATCAGCCTTTGTTATGGGATTGTTTGTGTCCATGTCATTGTGGGTTAAATGTGGGTTTTGGGTTTTGGGGGAGGGATAGCGCTACGTGGTTTGTGTGACGTCGTAGTAACGGTACCATTTTCAGTCATTCACTTAGTCCCTGTTATGCAGGTATGAGTGGGGGTGAGTGTATTTGATTGGTATTTCGAGACACATATCATCGCCTCGGTTTGCGTGCCCGCGTGCACGTATTTCGAGACACATATCATCGCCTCGGTTTGCGTGCCCGCGTGCACGTATTTCGAGACACATATCATCCTCTCGGTTTGCGTGCCTGCATGCACGTATTCCGAGGCATCTCATTTTTCACAGCATAGTGCATACTAGGTTGTATCTTAGATTGCATTCTGCTATTTTCTCGGTTTACATACCCGTGTGCACGCATTTCGGGGCATCTCATTTTCCATAGCATTGTGTATGTTAGGATTACATCTTAGTTACATTTCATGCATATCATGCATATTGCATCGTGTTCGGAATAGGAGTTAGCCTGGATACGGGAAACGAGGTACATTTCGTACTCCGAGTGACGGAATGTGTCTCAATTCCCCCAGTCACCGACACTCCGGATTATCCATGATGGAGTTAGGTTTTAGCTGTAGTTTCATGTGCATTCATCCTATATTGAGTTGTGCATTTCGACTCCTCGGCCATCATGCCTCGGTATGCGTGATTGGTGGCACGAGGATCGAGACATGCATATATCTGTGCAAATACATTGTTATGCCCCTTTCCTGCTCTCTGTTGCAGCAAAACGAAGAATCAGCAACCTTTCGGGGCCTAGCACACATTTCAAGAACAGGTGTAAACAGAGGCTAATTGGGGCATTCCGGTGGATTTCCGCGCAAGACAACCCGGACATGCATCATCCATCAGAAGCAAGGCAGTCCCTGGCTTGCACGCCAGTTTTATTTGCTTTCTTAGTTAATTCATTAATTAATTAGAACTTTGTAATATTCTTTTATTCGGACTGTAATATTTGGACTGTAATATTCTTTTATTCGGGACTGTATATTTATTTGGACCCTTTGCGCGAGGGCATAACTGTAATAAGTGTGCGTGAGTGTGATGTATGTCTTCCAACCCCACGTCTTTCTTCCCTTTTATTCATCTGCTTATGATGGTTAGATTAGGGCATATTTAAATTAGCATACAGTATGACAGCATGTTTGCATCATTCATCTGTATCGCATGCACCGGGCTCGGCGCACCATACTAACTGCATTGTACTTTCAATTCAAAGTTGAATACATGATAGTCGTAGCATTTCATATGCCATGTTTAGAATAGCCGAGCCTGTTATAGTTGCATTTTGCATGTGTTGCATTAGGCATTTCTGTATACTTAGGATCATGCATGATTTCTAATGTAGTTTCTATTTTGGCTTGGAGTACTCGGTAAGCTTTATGCTTTAGCATCCTTGCATGCGTGTGAGTGCTGCCATGAATAGCATGTTTACCATGAGGCTATGTGCTTATCTGATATAACTGCCTGAATGCCTGTGGGTGAAGGTTGGGTTATCTGAATTGGAATAAATCATCAAATGTTTTAAAGCCTACCTGCGGGTAGCAAACCATTTTCAAAAACAAGCATGAAATGTTTTGTTCCAATTTGGGCGACCCGGTCTATACTTGTATGCTGTGCGCATCACATAGTAACCTAGGCTAATAAACCGGAATAAGAACTCATAATGTCTTTCAAAAATTGATATCATGGTTAGTAGAGGCCGGTCTATGACCGGGCGAGCGGGGGTGCTCACGAAGTGACCTTCCCCAATCGTACCCAAGTTCCCGAGCCGAGGCAACTTTGGTGATGACGGACACGTGGCCTTTTGGCACCGAGTCAGGGTTTCCTAAATTTCCCAAAATAAAATATTTAGGTGGCGACTCTGTATCTGGCAAAGCAGTCCATGTTTGGCACTACTTTTTCAAAAATCAGTTTCTCAAAACGATTTGCCGGATTTGGACTCTTTGGTTCAGATTAGGAACCGTGACATTCAAGAGTCCGAGCTGTAGTGACCCCAAATGAACAGAACGGGAGCTAACCCTCCCGGGGCGTTCGGGGGACGTCTACAGTTTCTGGCGACTCTGCTGGGGATTTAGAGAACTTGACTCGAACTCATGATATCTGTTTTTGACTACACTTGTGTGTTTCTTTGCATTGCATTTGCATTGGTGCGCCTAGGACACCGTATTTGCCATCTGCTATTCCTGAACGGTTTGCCGGAGGCTTGTCTTGTCAAGGCATGACCATAAGGCTGACCGGTTGTGGGCTCTGCCAGTATGGGAACACAAACCCCGGTTTTACCGGGGCACCCTCTTTGACCATTCGACCTAGTGCATATTCAGGATCCATAGTGACCATTCCAAACTAGGACAGGTTGCTTACCCGTTTATAGGTTGTTTAAAGCCGCTGTGTGCGTAATGAAACCCTAGCTCCTGACAAAATAGGACAGGGAAACCTTACCCTAACATAGGGGTGTTTTGGCTCTCACTTATCTGTTATGTGCTTTAGAGTGCGTCTCTACAGGAATGCATGTATCAGTGTATGAGTTCGGGCGTCAGGCCTGCGGGCACCAGTTTGCGAATTTTGGGCATCATGCCTGCGGGCATTACTATCAGTATTTGGGAGTCAGCTTTACCTGTGGGTATCAGACTCAGATTTGGGGCAGAATTTTGGGGCAGAATTCAGTAGAGGGCACACTCATTCAACTATGCTCGTATCTGTTCAGGTGAAATCAGGCTGAGGTGCTGTCTGTTTTCTCTTTTGCTAGGTAGTCTTGGAACTATCGCTTCAGAAGGCTCCGATATCCCCCGAGGTTCATCGAACTTGTGCTGATAGACTTTGTCAGGTCAGAGATTCAGTTCAGGGGTAATCAGTGTTCTTTCGCTGAGGCAAGGTAAAGAAAAGCCGGTCAGGGCTCATCTGTTCATCTAATCCGTCAGTCGCAAGTCACATCACCTTTGTTCAGACTCAGCAGGCCGTGATGGCACAAGGTTCGGAAGAGTTTGCGGCCATGACAACAGCGCTAAGTCAGGGAACTGCCATGCAGGCTGAGACCAGTATTGAAACGCAGCGCCCATCTGGGGCATCTGCCTCACATCCAGCTTTGGGACCCCAGCCGAACTTTGACCCAATTCCGCCAGTTGAAGATTTGCAGTGTCTAAATCCTCGAGAAGGGTCGACTCAAGCTCAGGTGCTCAGACCCCTGGTGCAGCCTAATGAGAGAACTCAACCCTTTCATGTTGATGAGTTCAATCCGACTGCAGTGAAAATTGCAAACCTTGAGAAGCAATTCAAAAAGGCACAGGGCCTTAACTACATTCCTGGCATCGAGGATGGACACACCGAGGCTTCCATCCGGCTCCCAGACAGATTCAAAATGCCATATATCGACCGTTTCGACGGGTCTGGAGATCCAATGGTACATATCCGAGTTTTCTTAGATGTCCTGAAGCCGATGGGTCTGACTAAGCCACAGAAACTCTCTTTGTATGGAAGAACCCTGTCGGGTGTGGCAGCCACTTGGTATACCAAATTGGAGGATACAGTGAAGCAAAACTGGGAAGAACTGGCTGAGGCCTTTGTCGATCAGTATTCCTACAATACCCAAGTTGAAATGACCATCCAAGAGCTTGAAGCAACTTGCCAAAACCCAACAGAGCCTTTTGTGGAATTCATTGCAAGGTGGAGAGCAAAAGCAGCGCAAATGACAGATCGTCGCCCTTCTGAGAAGGATCAAGTGCAGATGATGGTCCGAAACCTCGAGCATGATATGTTGCAAAAGTTGATAGTCGCTCCACTATTCACTTTCAAAAATTTGCATGAACTGGGGGTTCAAGTCGAGAATGCGTTCAACAACGGGATCATTCCCAGGGCAAGGGAACTGACAAGGAAGGTGATTTCAAGGAGTACCAACGCTGGTAGCAGCGCTATTCCCAAACCCACCGAAATCAATACAGTCGCCACAGCCGACCCTTTTGCCAAACCAAGCCCACAAACAGCTGGCCCAGCCCGAGCTCAGGGTAGAACTTTCACCCCCCTCTATATGAGCCTGACTAGCACACTAAAAGCCTTGATGGAAAAAGGGCATCTCAAACCCCTCGATCCTCAACCTCTTCCCAACCCACTCCCAGCCAGGCATAACCCCTCAAAGTACTGTGTGTACCATCAGCAGCGCGGTCATGGCACCGACCGTTGCTACCGCCTTCGTCATGAGATCCAAAATCTCATCGACAACCGGACGATAGCTCCACCTTCGGACCCCAATGACCAAACATCTCCTGCCTACCTCAATCACATCCACATACTGCCATCCACCTTTGACCCCAGCATATACATCACCCCGGTCCATCTACCCAAGCCTGAGGTGTTTATCCCAAAGAGCATGGACTTATGCATGATGGGTGCACCTGAACCTTAACCATCTCAAACCCGTGAACCCACTACTTCTGAGTTGATGGGAATGATTAAAGATCTTCAAAAAACCATGACGGATCTGGCCTCTGGGACATTGGCTTCATCATCGACCACACCATATACCGGGAACTTCGTGTCAAGGGACTCCCCGATGTTGGGACGGGCTGCATTCGAGGAAAGCCAATCCCTTGGCGGAATGGAGGTGAGTGGGAGGAACAAGATAGCGGCGGACATGGATCCCAATGAACATCTTCTGTTGGCTGTTGAGGCTTTGAAAGCCGAGGGGCTGAACAAAGAGCAAGTCCTCGCAGTTGTTGCAAAAGCTGTGGATGACACTTTCGCTACTCAGGTTGGAGGCAGTCCGAATCAGAAGGAACATCGGGGGAAGGGCTATCATACCAGAGACGATCCTGTTATCTCTAATCCTCCACTCGGAAGAGATCAGCAAACCAGGCCAGCACCTGCCAATCCCTTTGCTGGTGCGCCCAGTAAAAATCCACAAGCCTTGAAGTACCAACCCCGAGGTCGGAGGGTCTTCCATGCCCTCTATATGCCTTTGTCCAAAGCTCTCCAAATCCTTGTTGGACAAGGCCATCTCAAACCCCTTGAGCCTCGGCCTCTCCCGAACCCTCTTCCGGCTACACATGATACTACCCAGTACTGCGCGTACCATCAACAAACTGGCCATACTACCAACGCCTGCTTCCGTCTTCGTCATGAAGTACAGGATCTATTTGACAATGGAGTCATCCCCGCACCAGGTCCTGCAAAGTCTATCAGCACTTGATCAGTGAACTTGTAGGGGATAATGTGATGTGATCGAGGGATGAACCACCTGCGGGCGGCGTTCAGTTTATTTCAGATATGGTGTATGGCAGGCACTGTTTTGAGCACTTGTGAATGCTGGTCTTTGTACTGTCTGACTTGGATATTGGGTCAGTTTTTTTGTTGTTTTGTACAGAGTCAGTCTTTTCTTACTGAGTCAGTAGGGTCTGTCTTGTTGTATCGAGTCAGTCCTGTTGTACAGAAGTCGGATGATTCCGGGGGTGTTACCTCGAATATCATTATTTTGTTTTGCGTTTGTCTTTTCGCTTCCTTGTGAGTCTGTTTCTGCCTTGGAGCCAGTTGTACCAACAGATTTGAATGAAACAGCAGTAATTTTTGCACTTCTATGTTCGCTTCTACCATGCGCCAATTGTACCAGAAAGTTTGAATGAACTGGCAGTACATTCCACCTGCTCTCTTCTGCACCCCATAATCATTGCATTGACCTAAGTTTTTCAAAACTTTTTGAACACTGCGGTGAAAACGAAGAGGAAGGAATTCCTCGGGATTTGCAAAACTTTGACCATTTGAGAGAAAGAGAGGCATGCTAAGCCCTTAATGAATGAAATCATGCTTGTTAGCGTGAGTACTGAGAAGGACCCTGGCTTGATCCAGACTGGTTTCACACTACCTTCAGCGCGAGCGATTTGTCGCTTTCTTAAAAACTTTCAAAAACAAAATGTTTTGCGCGGTCTTGCGAAGACCTGTGTGGAATCGCTCTTGAGATTGTGCAGCCTAGGATCGCTCTCAGCCTCGAGACTCAACCCCTTCGCTTCCAAACCTTGAACTTGAAATCAGAAGGTTCGACGGTCAACTACGATGTGAGGCCTGTGTGGCTAGATTTGAAGCAGCCCTCGAACAAGAGGCACCAAAGTCAGGTCAAGAAGATCAGATCTCATCAGAAGAAGCTTACAAAGCAAAGCAGCAGCCATTCTCCTGGATTCAGATGACTCCAGGACCTCAAAACCATTTGGCATGGACTTGTTATACTTTTACCCTTGAGAGGCTCGCTGGGCCGAAAACCCGGAAGGGCGACCCAAGCAAAAGTTAGAGCAAGAGAAAAATACAAAAAAAAAAGAAGAAGCAAAAAATGCAAAAAGAAAAAAAAAAGAACAAAAAAGAAAGATGCAAAAAAAAGAACGAAAAAATCAAAAAAGGAAAAAGAAATGAAAAGAATTGAAAAGAAAAGAAGAACAAAGCTCGCAAGGTCGAAAACCCGCAACGGGCGCCTTGGCAAAAGTTAGAGCCTAAAAAGGAGAGGTTAATACCCGAGTGTACCTTAACCCCGAACTACGTGAGGCTTGATTCCCATCTTTGGGATACGTAGGCAACTTCATTCTGAAGTCCAGCCGTAAAACACTTCAAACTCAATCATGGCCATGTAATGGTTCTGATAATCTTTGCCTTCTCTATATCTGAGAGTCTGGTTGCGTGCGTCGCTCTGAGGACTGACTACAATACACTACGGTGCCATTCAGACAAGGGGCAACTTTCCGTTGCCATTCAATGCACCGCGGTGTCCTTCAAACAAGGGGCAACTTTCCGTTGCCATTCAATGCGCTGCGGTGCTATCCAAACAAGGGGCAACTTTCCGTTGCCATTCAGAACGCCGCGGTGCCATTTCAAACAAGGGGCAACATTCCATTGCCATGCAGTGTCCTTCAGACAAGGGGCAATTTTCCATTGCCATGGATCCGAGGTTGCGCATCTCAAGAGTAAGTCCCGTGCTCGTTGAGCAGTGGTCGTTTGCGAAAATAGTTTTTGAGAATTTTTACTGAGGTTAACTAATCTTCTCGAAAAGTATTCCATTTTCAAAACTGGACCATTTCTTGGACCCCAAAAAGGGAAAATTTTCAGTGCTCATAGCCTGACTTGCATGATTTCAAATCAAAAATTGAACAAGTATGTTAATCTAACTCTCGTTTTGGTCAAAATTTTTTTAGGAGAAAACTAAAACACAAAAATGGTTAAAATGATGAACTAGGGGCACAGTTGAGTCAGGCTTCCTGTCTTCCTCCTGTTGTCAACTTACTTACCAGAAAGGGCATTCTACTTGTTGGAAAGGGCACCGTATTCGCCAGAAAAGGGCACAACAAAGGGCAGAAAGCCCTCACATCCTCCAAGCAACGAGGTATCAAGACAAGTGCGAAGCACGAACTAGAATGAGGCAAGATATTCCACTCCCTCATCTGGACAGATCTTATCACGTCTAAACTCCCCAGCAAAGCATCATCAACTGATGTTAACTACAGACTTGCTACACACCCAGTTGTAGTACAATCTTTTCGTAGGAGGAATTCACTAGCTGTGAGTGGAAGAAAGAGAATCTAGCAGAATGCTAGGGGCACGAGCCTACAATTTCCTGTTTATCCATCAACCACCCAGGGGAGGGATGAAAAATGAGAGATTGAAGAATAGAGAGACGTGCGATGAGAGGAAAAGTGAGAAGAGGGCTTTTTCAGAAAAACGGAGCTTGAGGGCCGAGTGATGTGAGAACCACAAATGAGAAAGGGTGGGAAACATTACCCGGTGAAACAGGCTCCATGTGCGCATTTGAGTCTTGTGTTTTATTTTGTCTATCTCGATTCTTGTTTTGAGTCGTTTCGAGTGTTAGCCGATGTGTTTAGGTTGTTTACCTTTTGTTTTCCGTTGTTGAGTCATAGGGCACTGTGTTCAGTCGCAGACTCAATACCCGGTTAAGAACTCATTTCTTAAACTTCAAAAATCAAATCGTTTTGTGCTCAGAGTGTTGTGTCATTCTCCATATTTGTACAAAACAAGATTTGTTCTTTCTTAAAGCCGCAGGGTTCAACCCAGGTCATGCAAGAACAGTAAAACAAGGACCTATTTGAAGCTATATGGGTTCCAGACTACAAAGCAAAAGAAAATAGGGCAAATTTTGAGCATCTGAGTCTGTTTCACCTTCTTCAGACTCCGTGATTGTGCTCCGGATGTACCTTTTCAGGCCTTGCCAGTGCCCCGAAGAATGAGTGTGCCTCTACTCCAAGCTTAAGCATGCTTCCAGTCAGAATGGCAATTAAAGCAGCGGCAGCAGATGTTACCTCTCGCCAATATGAACAGGGTGTGCCCCTTTGAGCTAAGTGTGTTGCAAAGTCTTCTAAGAGGTAAATCAGAGGCATCAGAGTACATATTTGATACTCCTCAACTACATAGAATGTGAATTTTCATATACACTATTGTTGCATGCGTGCCACACATCGTTATGATTCATGCATAGAATATGCTTGCTCTCGATTCTGCATAGAATTTGCTTTCAATATTGCATAGAATATGCTCCTATTTCTTGCATAGAAAATGCTCATATCTTTTGCATAGAAAATGCACTCTTCCATACTTGCATAGAAAATGCACCTCATTTGCATAGAACATGCATTCACTCGCACTATCTTGTGCACTTACACTTTGTATCTCATCAGCACTGTCTTGTGCATCTTATGGTTGTATCTCACTCGCACTGTCTTGTGCATTTCAAATCAATCGCGCTGTTTAGCGTATCGCACTGTTTAGTGCATTTCAATCGCGCTGTTTAGCGTATCGCATTGTTTAGTGCATTTAAATCGCGCTGTTTAGCGCATCGCACTGTTTAGTGCATTTAAATCGCACTGTTTAGTGCATTTCAATCGCGCTGTTTAGCGTATCGCACTGTCTAGTGCATTTCAAAATCAATCACGCCATTTTGGGCATCGCACTGTTTAGTGCATTTCAATCGCGCTGTTTAGCGTATCGCACTGTTAGTGCATTTCAATCGCACTGTTTAGCGTATCGCACTGTCTAGTGCATTTCAAAATCAATCGCGCGGTTTAGCATATCGCACTGTTAGTGCATTTCAATCGCGCTGTTTAGCGTATCGCACTATCTTGCGCATCTCACCTGTACTTGTTAGTGCATTGAATCGCGCTATCTTGCGCACCTTATTGGTATCGCACTATTTTGTGCATTCACCTTGTTCGTACTGTTTTGTACGCCTTTAGCATCGCACTATTTTGTGCATCTGTTTAGCACTGTTTTGTGCATTCACTCACCGGCACTGCGTGTGTCGAACTTTCGGAATCACATTAAATATATGTTGTTAGCATATTGTGCTCGTTGAGTTTCTCTCTTTTGCAGGCACGATATTGTATGTACGGTTCAATTGAGGCTGGTGCGACCAGACGAATCGCGCAGGTATCGTATCTTCTCCGTGTGAGACATGGCGGGGATTGAATAATCCTCCGCATTCTTAACTGCATGAAATGTAGTTGTTGCTTTGCATTCTTGCTTAAAACTGTTGCATCTATTTGCGAATACTTGCTTCATTACAGCTTGCTGCATTTGCATGATCATTGGGTTACCTTCGGCTTCTTGCATATCATTTGCATTTTGCCCCCTACCTGCGGGCACATCTCTGTTTACCTTGTATGTTTGTCTAAGTCTTCGGCCTTGTCAAAAATGGGTCGTCTCTGGGCTTTGACATTCACTCCCGTCACTTGTGACTTCCGAGTTCTGTCAAAGAGGGGCAACTGTAGACACCCCATTTTTGACCGACCTTAAGACTCAGACGTCACCGATTGAGCGCTTGGTGATGTTGCATAATGTGCTTGTTCAGAAGTTTCAGAGTCGCGGCCGTGAGCCCTGCCTCCGGACTTCCGAACCCTCTTCTGTGCCTTGTCTCAGTTTGCGAACCAGACCCAGTTTTCTCTGTTTCTTTTCCTGAGGGAAGGGAGAGGTCCCGTAGACCATCTCTCGATGTCCGTAGGCTACATTTGGTGGCCGTAGGCCATTTTGCCCATTTCGGAGTCCGGTTCCCGGTTTTCGGAGCCGTCAGGCTGTGTGCCTCGGTTCGGGACCGCTTAACCATCTCCTATTGCTCTGATTTTTGGCATACATCTTATTTGCTCCCTGTTGAGGGACACTGGGGTCTGAGAAACCCACTTCGTGGCCGAACGCCACTTTCGGTGTTTAACGGGCAGTTTTCGGGGCCCCGAACTGCGTGTTTTGGCCCCCGAACATTCGTTTTGCATCGGTTTTCGTTCATTTTTGGCAGGTACCTCTGTTTTATCACCAGGAAGGTCACTGGAGGGTGGGAGGCTAGTAATTGTTGCAGCAACCAGTTATCTCTCCTCCGGAGCCTCCCGGCGCCCGTTTTTCCAACTTCCGGGCTAATGTTGAACACCCTAGGGGTAGTGTTGCCAACTTTCAACCACATAACTGTGATCTACACACCTTGGAGGACCCAAAAATGTCATGGCCGGCCATTAATTGTTATTTCCATTTTTGCCCCTCCTCTTCCGGGCCAATGTTGAACACCTTGGGCCCACTTTCTTGAACTTTGAACCACATATCTGTGATGTACACACTTGGGAGGACCCTAAAAGTTTATGGCCGGCCATTACTTTTTCTTTCCATTTTTGCCCCTCCTCTTCAAATGCAATGTTGAACACCCTGGAGTCACTGTTGCCAACCCCAAACCACATATATGTGATCTACACACATGAGAGGACACCAAAAGTTGGTGGGAGGCTAGTAATTTTGCCGAAAAGCCAACTTCTTTTTGGTCAAAAGTGTTTCAGCATGAATCCGGGAAGGAGAAAAAGCTGCGCGGCTTCACCGAAACGGGCATAACTCTTTGCACAAGAGGAATTAAGATATGAGGCCACCACCATTGGAAAGCTTACTTCCGGGGCTTCATTTTGCACTCAATAATCTCCCAAGTCCAAGTCCGGGGGGGAGAGATGTGGTTGGTTGAAGTCCGCTTGGACTGAATCTGCGCGGCTTCACGGAAAGGGGCATAACTTTTTCTACAGGAGGAATTTTAATGCAAGGTTTGCGCCATTGGAAAGCTAACTTCTGGGGCTTCATTCTAGGGGGTGACCGGCCATTTTTTCTGGCCGGCCGGCCGTTTTTTTCTTTGACCTAGCCGGCCGGCTATGTTAAGTGGCCGGCCGGCCATCTGCAACAAAAGTGATAGGCCGGCCTGCTTCTTCAGGTTGAGTGCATTCCAGCTGTGCCTTGGTTTTCTCCCAAAAATATCTACATCCGGGGGGACCCTTTTGGGGTAATTTTGCTCTCCTTTATGCCCCACCTTTACACCCTCCTTTTGGTCCATATAACCAGCTGCCAACATGCATTAGAGGGGTTAGAAAAACTCTCCTTCAAGCTTCCATAGCCAACTCCATCTTCTTCCTTCTCAATTCTTCAAAAAACCCTAAGCCCCTAACCATCATTCCTTCTACACCACCAAGCTCTACCACCACCATCTCATTTCCAGCAACAAGGAAGGATTCTTGAAGGCTAAAGAAGCTGCAAATCCATCCAAGAAGCAACAAAAGTTTGAATCTTCAAGGGTAAGTAACACTTTTACCCTTTTGACCCTTTTTCTTGATCTATTTCTAAGCCCCATTTGCTTTTTGTTTCAAGCTCCGGCCCTAACTGAAAAGGGCCCTCTTTTGAGCTCATCTTCACTTTTCATGAAGGGCTCAACCCTGTTTGAGTCCTCCATAATACACTTGCTTCATTGATCCTCTTATGTGTCATGATTTTGCATGCTATTTTTGGCCCATGAGCAATCTGTTTTTGAGCATGTTATAAACTGATATGAGGCTTATTTTGAGCCCCTCTTCAACATTGGAGAAGGGCTCAACATTGTTTGGTGTCTCCATGTGTCACTTGTAGTTATATCCCTTATTTGGCCCTATGTTTGCATAAATTGGCAACCCTCTTTGCTTCTGTTTTTGGACCTTGGTCCGAACTGAAAGTGGTCTTATTTTGGCCTATACTTCATGTTTCATTCACACTTTTTTTCTGTTTGGTGAATATTTTGTATACTTCATGTTATAGCCATTGTTGAGCCTTATTTTGCATCACATTTCTATCATGTTTGTATACTGATTTTGAGGCTGCCATATACTGTGAATGTTCATATTTTTGGTCCATCTTCAGTGTTGTAGAAGGAAATTTTTCAGTTTGGGTTTTTCTTATATCACTTGCTTCATTACCCCTCTTTTGGCCCCTATTCTTGGATGCCATTTTTGCCATACCTATTCTTGCTGTTTGGCCACGTTTATAACTGTGAAAGTGCATCTTTTGGGACTGTCTAGCTTCTGGCTTTGCATTGAATGTCCATATTGTGCATGTTTGGCATAGCTATAGGCCATTTCGGGTGCCTAAATTCGCATTTCGGGACAATTCCATGCATTTCGTATCATTTCGCCTCATTTCGGGACTGTTTTCCCCCATATTTTAGTGCTGAAATTCCATTAGAATGATTGCTATCCATTCCATGTCATTTTATCGCATTCCGTCATTGCCTCGGTTTGCGTGCCCGTGTGCACGCATTTCGAGGCACTCCATTTTTATCCGCAGGCATCCTATGTGAGTGTGGCTGAGGCTCACTCATGTTGGTATAAGCCCATTTGTCATTTCCATGTCATTTCATTGCATTCCGTCATTGCCTCGGTTTGCGTGCCCGTGTGCACGCATTTCGAGGCACTCCATTTTTATCCGCAGGCATCCTATGTGAGTGTGGCTGAGGCTCACTCATGTTGGTATAAGCCCATTTGTCATTTTCATGTCATTTCATCGCATTCCGTCATCGCCTCGGTTTGCGTGCCCGTGTGCACGCATTTCGAGGCACTCCATTTTTATCCGCAGGCATCCTATGTGAGTGTGGCTGAGGCTCACTCATGTTGGTATAAGCCCATTTGTCATTTCCATGTCATTTCATCACATTCCGCCATCGCCTCGATTTGCGTGCCCGTGTGCACGCACTTCGAAGCATCTCATTTTCATGTCGTTCGCA
The DNA here is from genome assembly GCF_055761805.1 of Camellia sinensis. Taxonomy (NCBI): domain Eukaryota; kingdom Viridiplantae; phylum Streptophyta; class Magnoliopsida; order Ericales; family Theaceae; genus Camellia; species Camellia sinensis. Next base: position 192,377,876 of record NC_138966.1, on the reverse strand, counting down.
TTGTTTCTATCATCGCCTCGGTTTGCGTGTCCGCGTGCACGTATTTCAAGACACATATCATCGCCTCAGTTTGCGTGCCCGCGTGCACGTATTTCGAGACACATATCATCGCCTCGGTTTGCGTGCCCGCGTGCACGTATTTCGAGACACATATCATCGCCTCGGTTTGCGTGCCTGCGTGCACGTATTTTGAGACATATATCATCGCCTCGATTTGCGTGCCCGCGTGCACGTATTCCGAGGCATCTCATTTTTCACAGCATAGTGCATACTAGGTTGTATCTTAGATTGCATTCTGCCATTTTCTCGGTTTACATGCCCGTGTGCACGCATTTCGGGGCATCTCATTTTCCATAGCATTGTGTATGTTAGGATTACATCTTAGTTACATTTCATGCATATCATGCATATTGCATCGTGTTCGGAATAGGAGTTAGCCTGGACACGGGAACCGAGGTACATTTCGTACTCCGAGTGACGGAATGTGTCTCAATTCCCCCAATCACCGACACTCCGGATTATCCATGATGGAGTTAGGTTTTAGCTGTAGTTTCATGTGCATTCATCCTATATTGAGTTGTGCATTTCGACTCCTCGGTCATCATGCCTCGGTATGCGTGATTGGTGGCACGAGGATCGAGACATGCATATATCTGTGCAAATACATTGCTATGCCCCTTTCCTGCTCTCTGTTGCAGCAAAACGAAGAATCAGCAACCTTTCGGGGCCTAGCACGCATTTCAAGAACAGGTGTAAACAGAGGCTAATTAGGGCATTCCGGTGGATTTCCGCGCAAGACAACCCGGACATGCATCATCCATCAGAAGCAAGGCAGTCCCTGGCTTGCACGCCAGTTTTATTTGCTTTCTTAGTTAATTCATTAATTAATTAGAACTTTGTAATATTCTTTTATTCGGACTGTAATATTTGGACTGTAATATTCTTTTATTCGGGACTGTATATTTATTTGGACCCTTTGCGCGAGGGCATAACTGTAATAAGTGTGCGTGAGTGTGATGTATGTCTTCCAACCCCACGTCTTTCTTCCCTTTTATTCATCTGCTTATGATGGTTAGATTAGGGCATATTTAAATTAGCATACAGTATGACAGCATGTTTGCATCATTCATCTGTATCGCATGCACCGGGCTCGGCGCACCATACTAACTGCATTGTACTTTCAATTCAAAGTTGAATACATGATAGTCGTAGCATTTCATATGCCATGTTTAGAATAGCCGAGCCTGTTATAGTTGCATTTTGCATGTGTTGCATTAGGCATTTCTGTATACTTAGGATCATGCATGATTTCTAATGTAGTTTCTATTTTGGCTTGGAGTACTCGGTAAGCTTTATGCTTTAGCATCCTTGCATGCGTGTGAGTGCTGCCATGAATAGCATGTTTACCATGAGGCTATGTGCTTATCTGATATAACTGCCTGAATGCCTGTGGGTGAAGGTTGGGTTATCTGAATTGGAATAAATCATCAAATGTTTTAAAGCCTACCTGCGGGTAGCAAACCATTTTCAAAAACAAGCATGAAATGTTTTGTTCCAATTTGGGCGACCCGGTCTATACTTGTATGCTGTGTGCATCACATAGTAACCTAGGCTAATAAACCGGAATAAGAACTCACAATGTCTTTCAAAAATTGATATCATGGTTAGTAGAGGCCGGTCTATGACCGGGCGAGCGGGGGTGCTCACGAAGTGACCTTCCCCAATCGTACCCAAGTTCCCGAGCCGAGGCAACTTTGGTGATGACGGACACGTGACCTTTTGGCACCGAGTCAGGGTTTCCTAAATTTCCCAAAATAAAATATTTAGGTGACGACTCTGTATCTGGCAAAGCAGTCCATGTTTGGCACTACTTTTTCAAAAATTAGTTTCTCAAAACGATTTGCCGGATTTGGACTCTTTGGTTCTGATTAGGAACCGTGACATTCAAGAGTCCGAGCTGTAGTGACCCCAAATGAACAGAACGGGAGCTAACCCTCCCGGGGCGTTCGGGGGACGTCTACAGGGATGTACGCCACCTTCCAATAACTCAAATAGTAGACAGTATCTAGACTCAAATTATGCGACAAAGGGCCAAACGTCGGCGCAAGGCAGAATCGTGGCATGGTGTTGTCTGCCCGAAGATGGAAGCTCGTTTGGTTAAAGCGTACAACAAAGGCAGATCATGGCTTGTGAGCCAATCGAACGATGAGGTTTATGAGATTCACTCTTTCCCATCTGTCATAATTAATGCTGGGAGACATACATGCTCATGTTTCCAGTAGCAAATGAAAGGTTTCCCTTGCGCTCATGCAGTTATTAACATTCGTAACAGTGGCAAAGACCTTTACACTTTTGTTGATTTGCAGTACCATGTGGCAAAGTACTGATGTTTGTATGCACACAACATTATCTCAATTCCAACCGTTGAGAAACCACCATTTAACGTGGATGATTTCGTCATACAACCACCGATTGTCAAAAGACCACCGGGCAGACCCAAGAAAAAACGGATGTTTTCCAGGGGGGAACAAGTTTATCAAATTCGGTGTAGTCGGTGCCAACGTATGGGGAACCATAATAGGAAGACGTGCAAGGAACCAATCTAGCATTCAAGTCAGCCATAAAGTTTCAAAATATTTGTTTGCTACTTTCAATTTCTTTTAGTTTAAATAAGGGAATGTACCAAACACACCCATGCAGACATGTGTGATTATTACATACATCGTACTGCTCAATTTTAATTCCCATTTTAACATTTCTAACTTTCCATGTTTCCATTAAAGCTAATTCTACCATTTAACATGGTTTTTTATACGTTCACAAGTTTCTACATTTTTTCGCTAGCAATTTTGCAAACTGTTATACAACGACACTGGTGCAACTTTTGGACTGTTCTGCATACCCATCCTGCCAATAATATCCGCAACCCACATTACCACAATCCAACACTGTATTGTCGAATGTTCTATGACTTACGACACCACTAGACCCGTTCCATTAGCACTTGCACCAACATTCATCCAAAATTCACTTGATGTCATGCTCCATAAATTTCTTGTGTCTTTTGACTTATAATTTTGTCCAAAGGGAATATATACAACGTGCTCATTGAATTGTTACAACAAACTGAAACAATATTTTCCTATTCAACATTGTTTATTCCATTTTCATCAAGATGTAAGTGTCACACACCGATAATTACACACTACCGAAATAAGGTGCGTTTACGATCCCAACAAAAAAATACAGCATGTACTATTACGTATAACTGAATACAACGTTAACAAACCAAAAACTAAACAAAATGAACGACCTTCCAATTCAAAACAAATACAACCACGACATATTGTTCATAGTTGGTTATAAACAAAATTCAACCATAATACAAAACAATTCAACTACATTCTTTAATTCCACGCACCAGGTTATTAACAAAACCCTTGACCATGTTTGTACGTAACACGCTACAGTTGGTTCATTGCAAAGACCGGGTCACGTCACACTAGTGCACGTACTGCCTCATGATAGCACAAACAATTATCTCATAATCAAGTCTGCGTACAAAACCATTATGTGCAATAAGTTACATGTCAAAACAATTAACATTCTACATAAATCGGATTGCAACAACAATACAACATAGGGTTACTTACATGTCTGCTTTCTGCTGTAGACACTATGCGACAACTTCTAGGGGCTGGCTGAAATCTACTTCATTCCCTACCTCATCCATTCCAAACACACATAACGATTTCCTCATCACGTTGGACACCCGTTCCTTCTGCCACACATTTTACAAATCCAAAAACAAAAGCCGTTAAACCAACAAAAAAAAAATTATGACTTAACCACCCCACGCAACACCTTATCATCAAAATGTGTGCTGATTTTTACCAGCATTAGAGCTTCATTGTAATACACGCCTGTATGCACTGAACGTTGCCTCATCGGGTTGAAATGCTTCAAACTACCGTCATCCGTATCATAAACGACAAACACCCAGTGTGCATCACGACATATGGGGAAATAAATGTATCTGCATGTGCTTCCCTCCATGACGTTTCTTGTCATATACCTCCCCATTGTACGGACGTCGTTGTTTTACACGATGTCCTACCACACATATGCCATCCATGTCACAACAAATACAGACACACAACAAACAGACATCCATCGTCCACCCCAAACTTACCAGGCAAATGCTACTGAAGAAATATGACTTGTCCGTTGTCTCATCATTTGCATACATTTTATACTGCTCAGTTTTAAGCACCTCCGAATAAGTATCGATCACCTAACATGCACCAAAACCAATTTCACCGTATTAAAAACATATACAAAATAGTAACCAACGGCCGCCATATTTTAACTTATACACACATGCAAAACCAAACCAACCAAAAACAAAACAAATAAAACAACAAAACTTCCATTGCCACAAATAGAACTTTGCTTAACAAAGGCATTCACATTGGTGAAATACATTGACACTTCATTTGTACTGTCCCCCCAAATGACGATCTTACACAATAACACAGGCCAAACACATCAATCCGCCTATGTTTACACAAAGGAAAATGTATTAAAATACGTACCCGTCTCTGTGACGCTCATACGCAGTTGTGATCTTTGTCTTTTCTTCAATTGTCATCATTTTCCAAACACCCAAACGATTGTTTATACCAAATCCGGACCACTTTTTCCGAGGTAACACAACTGCATCCACATCTATAATATTATCTTCAACAACACATTTCTCTTCCCCTCCGATATTGCCTATAACCGAGCCCCTTATTGTCCCACGCCCAGCTGATAATAGGTACTCAAACTAAGGTAGCTTCCACTATTTCCTCACTTTATTTGTAATGTTACGCAAGTAAAACTTCTGCACACCAATCCCTGGAGCAGCCTGCTGTAACATGCTCAGAGGGGACTCGTGCGCGTTAAACAGTTTGGACTCCCAAGTTCTCTTTGATCTAGTCTCACGAGTTCAATATGAAACATAGATAAAAGTCCAGATTTGGCAACTTGTAGAAAATCCATTTTATTGAAAAACCTTTTGTCAAAAATGGACTGCGTCATCAGATCTCAGAGTCGCCACCCAATATTTATTTTGAAAAAATTAGGAAACTCATGACTCGTGCTAAGGCCGCTGTTCGTCGTAACCAAAGATGCTTGGCTCGGAACCTTAGGTATGAAAGGGGAAGGTCAATAATAAGCACCCTCATTCACCCAATCGAAGATCGCCCTCTACTAAACTATGATATGAATTTTATTTGCTTTATATGTTCATATTTCAATTATTTAATAAATCCTAAAATTTGCTATGTGAAGCATACAAGTATAGACTATGTCATTTATTTTGGAATAATTTGATTTCATGTAGTTTTGAAAGAGTTTTGGAGATGTACAACCCAAATAAATTGAGTTTACAAGCATAAAAATCAACATTATTCCAAATTAAGTGACACAACCTCTATCCATTGGCATTCATAAAGTTATATGCAAATAGCCCCATGGTAGAATGTTAAACATAGAAAGAAAAACACACACAAATGGGATGCTAAAGCATAAACACTTACATGTTTGACGACCCGCGAACAAGTTACAAAACAAAGTTAATAAAATATGCATCCTAATGCAACTCACTCATGAGATGCAACTAAAAATTCGGCTTCTAAGATATGACATGTGAAGAATCTCAAGAACATGAGGTAGCGCACATAATCACATAGGAATTGATTAAATCCACAAATGCAAAATTAGCCGAATCAAGATGCATGAAACATGGATGCAAAGCATGAATATAATGAAAGACAAAATATGATGCATATTCACAGATAAAGAAAGCAAGTAAAAGAACATGATAGAAAGAAGAGGGGTGAAAAATTATTACAACACTTTGAATAAATTATTATTACAAACCAAATAAGAGAGAGAGAGAGAGAAGGGAATATTACAGCAAAATAAAAATCTCACAAACTCTCAAAATAAAAAAATAATAATAATAAAAATAAAGAAACTTCTATGCTTTAGGGATTGCCAGAAAATATTCTGCTTGACGTGAGAAGACTGCCCCGTTTTGCCTGGGGAAACTTATTTTGCGGGAGCACTATTCATCCCGGGGCACTATTCATTCACGAAAGTACTATTCACCATGATAATTACTATTTACCCTTTTTGATCGTTATTCATCTTATCGGGCATTTTTTATTCGCAGTTACTATTCACCGCCGGAGGTTACTATTTATCAAGTGGGGTAAATTATTTAAAATAATAAATTACAACAGTTTATATACAATCTCATGACCCGCTCCCTGTACTTAAGGGTTAAGCATCGTTATGGTTAGTAACTGAGGTTACCTTCGGCCAATTCTTAAACAAATTAATAAGCGCGAGCGGAAATAATATTTAAGTGAGAGTACCAAAATAATCATTGGAACTTCTATTTTTATTACAAAATTTATTGACCCAAAAGGCCAATATTTACATATAAAAAAATCATAAAAGTGTTTTGTGTGTCTATTCCGCAACTCTGCATCTAAGACTTTCCAAAAGTTATTTTTGAATTGCATTGTTTTCTGAAAATTGGTAAACAGCTATAAGCATATGGCAGAGTGAGAAATATTATGCCAAGAGTATAAAAGACACAAAATAACCATGGATAGTTATGTAGCTAAAATATTTAAGATAATTTGTCTGAACAAATAATTATGTAAGTAGCAAAACTGAGATTATGTAAATAAATAATCATAACCACAGTACCGAACAAGACATAGCAGAACAGAGGTCACAGAAGTGACAGTCAAAACAGAGGTACAGATCCAAGAGGTAGTTCGTACGGATTATAAAGGTGGCTTCCACAATAGTGTAGCACTTATCTCTGCACAGAACAGAGGTCAATGGATCATTGACAACAGAGGGCCACAAAGTGACCAAACAGAGGCCAATGATTATTTAAGTCCCCCAAGGCATGAGACTCCCGTGGTGGTACTTACAAAATATAATTGTTTATAAAGTTATAGTCAAATATTCTTTAAAATATAAACAAACATATCTATGGGTTTCATTTTAAGCAAATAGGATTTAGAAAATATCCCATGTAATTGAAATATTTATAAAACATAACTGTACGGGGAGCAAATATTCCGCGAAACCTGTACTCCTTTCGTCAAAGCTCTTTGTCTATTCGATCGACCTGCAAGCACAACGGCGGTGAGCTACTCGGCGGTGTGTGGCCGGAAAACCCCTCCGATGGTCAAGTTAGCACACACACTCAGAGAGAGAGAGAGGAAGAGAGAGATAAATCACAATGAGTGTTTCTTACCAAAATGATGTTCCATGCCCAGCATGGAGGGCGCAGTCACGCTTATATACTTTATGCGCTCAACTCTGCACCCATTAGTCTCTTGACACGTGGAGCTGCTCTCCCATCTGTCAGCACAAATCCAGCGAACACCACCTAACCAAACCGCCAGACAACATTAGCGAGAACTCGCTAGCCCGGCGGCATCTCCTCGGCCTTCCACGACCATGCTGCGTAACGAGTCCGAGTGCTCCACTCGCCGAGCTCCTTCACAGCCAAGCTCGGTAGCATTTCGGCAAAACCGAGTTCAAGACAGGTCGAGCCAGCGAACAAAAAGACTTTCCCGCCGAGCTACACGTGCGAACCATGGAACCCGGGTTGGCAGGCGGTCATCTCGACCAAGTAAGCTCGGTCCAAACACGGGACCTCGACCTTAGGCCTGGGCCTCGACTGAGCAAGACCAGCTCCAGGGAAGTCCCAGTTAGCTCGGCCTAAACAGGGGGCCTGAGCCTCGACCGAGCAAAAGCCACTCTGGTCAGGCCCAACTTAGCTCGGCCGAAACATGTTCGGCCCTATCGTGTCCGGCTTCTACCACGGCCCAAAGCCAGATTATAAATCTCCCTCTCAATTGCCCTTAATTTCGTCCGCGCAAGCGTGACTGGGATTACCTGATCCGACCGGGGTAGATTCTTCCTCGATTCTTAGTTCTCAAAACATTAACCGCGCTAATCCCTAAGCTCAGTTTCGCGATCTGCTCGGTCGGCGCCCCAACTCGCCTTATTATCTCTTCAATACTGACGCTGCCGTCAATTAGGACACGCGTCGATCATTTATTGGCCTCGAGCAGCCAACCCAAACGTCTCTTCACATTCAAAATTTTGGTGGTTCTTTGCTCCTATAAACACGCCATGTCCCCCTTTCATTTTCTTCTTACTGTCTCTCCTCCATTATAGACGAACCAAAGCAGAAGTGCCCCTCCTTTCTACCAAACACCCTCCTGGCCCTGGACTGACTTCGCGCTCGAAGATTCGACTGTCGTCCTCACTCTGGCAAGTCCTTCGAATCACTTCGTTGCTATTTTGTTTGATATTTCACATTCTAGGGTACAAAAGCCATAGGTTTTAGGATATATCCCTCCAAAAATCTCTTCTACCCCTGCTCTCTTTGCTGTTCTTCAACTCTAGTGATAAACACACGAAGATCTGGAGTGGACCGGGCTCCAGATCTTCTTTTGATCCCAAGATACACCTAAACTAAGCAAATTGTGTGTTTGCAAAAACTCTTGTAGGAACCGAGGCAGGCAGAATACTTGACTGCTCGATCGGGCTAGCATCTAGTCCGCTTGAGCGGTCGAGCTTCTAGATTTACCTTCGTAACCAAGGTGGTCTGGCAGTTCATCTGACTGAGCTAAAGTCAAGCTCGTTTTGCACGATCGCGCTCTCGCTTACACTTAAACTTCCTTTTCATTACAGAGTCCAAGGGGACTGCAGACCAATACTGAGGCTCTCTAAGACCGAGCAACCTTCAACCAAGAAATTTTCCAAACCAACACAGCTGTGCTAAAACCAGCCGGCTACACATGGGGCGCTACCGCTTCCTGGTTGACACGCTAGTCGCACTAGCCACGTTCCGGGAAGAATACGGTGTCCCCGCCGACGTATATCTAAAGCTCGGTGCCGAGGACACAACCCCTTGGGGCAGACTAGACTAGTGCCCTTTCATCGTGCTTTCCATTATCGAAGGCGGCCTACGCTTCCCGGTCAACCCTTTAATGTGCGAGTTCCCGAGGCGCACCGGGCTAGCACCAACCCAAGTTTCAACCAACACTTATAGGATAATTAACGGGATAGCCGAGGTGAACAACCGGCTAGGCCTAAGCCTAGGACTAGCCGAGATACTTCGCCAGTACACCTTAGGGCATACCGGCAATGGTCTCAACTACTATTTAAAAATCAGACTGGGCAAGGAGAAAATAGTGACCAGTACCCCGGACAAAGACATGCATGACGACGACTTTTTTTGGGTGTCCGGTAATTATGAAACAGCTGACGTGCCGAACTGGTGTATCAGCAAGAACTTCAGTTCAACATGTAAGTCGTGCTAATTGCTCGGTCAAATTACTTTCTTTCTATATTCTGTACTTAATATCTTTTCTTCTTCTCATCTCTTCAGCAATCGAAGCTTTGTAAGCTAACTACCATTATCCCAACGAAGCAGCCATCAGAACCGTGCTTCGGTACCCTAACCGGGACTGCCACGACCTTCTTGGTTACGTGCCGACCTACAGATACTCCGCTCTCCGCCGAAGTAGAGTGACCGACTTCCTCCGAGCGCCGTCCCCACCTCCTAACCCAACACTACCAGACGTGCCCTTTATCTGGTTAACCGAAGCAGAGGAGATGGCAAAACGAAGCCGCATAAAAAATCTCATCACCGCCACATCCACCGAGCTACGAAGCATCTCTTCCCATGCAACTGCTGCCGGTCAAACAAGCGGGACCGTGGTTGCATTGGCGTCACCTGCAGCTGTGCAGGCAAGCAAGGAAAGCCGTTGAGTTGGGAAAAGGCCTCGCACCGTCGATTCTTTAGCCGAGCTTGTTGCGGAGCTGAACACCGAGCAACCAACGGTCATAACCGAGCCAACACCCCCTTGGAAGCCTTAATTGAAGCACCGGAGAAAAGAGATCCCGGCCAGTTCTTCGGTCAAAGGGGATAAAGAGCATCTCCTTGCTTTCGACCTAACCAAAGCCCTCCTTCTGCCGAGCGGCGGTGAGCTACTCGTACTCCTTTCGTCCAAGCTCCTTGTCTATTCGATCGACCTGCGAGCACAACGGTGGTGAGCTACCTGGCGGTGTGTGGCCGAAAAACCCCTCCGACGGTCAAGTTAGCACACACACTCAGGGAGAGAGAGAGAGGAAGAGAGAGATAAATCACAATGAGTGTTTCTTACCAACATGATGTTCCATGCCCAGCATGGGGGGGCACAGTCACGCTTATATACTTTATGCGCTCAACTCTGCACCCATTGGTTTTTTGACAAGTGGAGCTGCTCTCTTATCTGTCAGTACAAATCCAGCGAACACAACCTAACCAAACCGCCAGACAACATTAGCGGGAACTCGACAGCCCGGCGACATCTCCTCGACCTTCCACGACCGTGCTGCATAACGAGTCTGAGTGCTCCACTCGCCGAGCTCCTTCACAGCCGAGCTCGGTAGTATTTCGGTAGAACCGAGTTCAAGACAGGTTGAGCCGGCGAACAAAAGGCCTTTCCCACCGAGCTACACGTGCGAACAATGGAACTCGGGTTGGCAGGCGGTCATCTCGGCCAAGTAAGCTCGGTCCAAACACTGGACCTCGACCTCGACCTCGACCTCGGGCCTGGGCCTCGACCGAGCAAGACCAGCTCCAGGGAAGTCCTAGTTAGCTCGGCTTAAACAGGGGACCTGAGCCTCGACCGAGCAAAACCCACTCTGGTCAGGCCCAACTTAGCTCGGTCCTATCGTGTCCGGCTTCTACCATGGCCCAAAGCCAAATTATAAATCTCCCTCTCAATAACTTATATTAATATAACTAATAAAACATAACTTGTATAAAATAAATATGGTAAGTCAAAATATACGTAAAATATATTATGGTAACTCAAGGTATAATATAACTCACCTTAACTTTAATACATCGCTCTTTCTTTCCACTATCAAAGACCTTCTTGGCTTCCATTATTTTTTTTCTTCATTTTCTTCATTTCTTTCCCTTCTCATTCCTTTATTTTTTTTCCTTCCTTTCTTTCTTTCTTTCTTTCTTTCCTTTCCGTACAGATCACCTCCTTCCTATTTATAAGGAGGTAAGAACATTATCAGCGTGAATCTCCCACAAATTCGATTAGATTTATACTTATATTTAATAAATATTTAAGATAGTTACACTCTGGCCGAGTTTTTTTATATAATTATATAAATTAATTAATTCCTAATTAAATTACACTCTATCGTATACTAATAGAAAATTAATTATTTATTTTACTGTCACACCCATTATTATTATTATTATTATTATTTATTTACTCTTAATTTTATATTTATCTATTTACTATCTTTAACTTTAATTTGGCCCAACTAGTATTATAATTCCATATTTGATAATCCAACACCAGATTATATTTATATATTCATTTATTATTATTTATTTATACTTTGACCCCTAAATTTTTTTTACTAATTATATTATTTTACAAAATTACACATAATAATACAAAATAAATCGTATATTTTCCTAACTGTGATTTCGTATAAATTTTACAGAATAATTAAAAATCTGAGTTGTTACAATCTTCCCTTATTTTAAAATTTCGTCCTCAAAATTTGTCATATGTGTAAATTATCTGCTGCGCACTCTGATAAATATATATTAGATGATTAATCTGATAGAAAATATTACCTCAAAAAAACTTTACCAAAAATAATTCATTATCTAGTTGTCAACAGGGCCAAAATGAGAAACAATTGATGACTTTAAAAACTTTTCATTAGTTTTATTTTCGAAAAAAAAATAAAAAAATAAAAAATGATAACACAATCAAACAAGCAACTGCAAGTGAAATGTCAGAATCATATGCAAGAGTTAAAGGAATTTGAAATGAACTCCCATTTCTTTTATCCGTGAACTCTCTACTGATGGAAAATAATTTCAAAATTAGTATTTTTAAAATCTGAACTCACTTTTAAAAAGTCGAAATAATAATTTTTTTTTTGAATACTGAATTGAAAATTATATGTATTTAATTATATTATAATTTGGGTGGGTGCTTTAGCCCGGCATCCTTTGTTTCTCTTCCTTTTTTTGCTATAACAAATATAAATTATATCTATTATCCTTCACAAATAAGGCACAATATATATATATATATATATATAATTATAATATAATTAAATCGACTAACAAAATATAATATTTAAGTACTAATTACCCGCTATCATATTTTTTAAATGTGTGTGTGTCCTATGCTCCAATGGTGATTTATTTATTTTTTCATAAACTATTGCTCTGATACTATTTGTCACGACCCACTTCCTATACCCAATGGTTAAGTATCGTGATGGCCAGTAACTGAGGTTACCTCTAGCCAATTCTTAAACAAATTAATAAGCGCGAGCGGAAATAATATTAAAGTTAGGGTACCAAAATAATCATTGGAGCTTCTATTTTTATTACAAAATTTATTAACCCAAAATGCCAATATTTTCATATAAAAATATCATAAAAGTGTTGTGTGTGTTTATTCCGCAGCTCTGCGTCTAAGACTTTCCAAAAGTTATTTCTGAATTGCATTGTTTCCTGAAAATTGGTAAACAGCTACAAGTACATGGCAGAGTGAGAAATATTATGCCAAGAGTATAAGGGACACAAAATAACCATGGATAGTTATGTAGCTAAAATATTTAAGATAATTTAGTCTAAACAAATAATTCTTCAAGTAGCAAAATCGAGATTATGTAAACAAATAACCATAACCACGGTACCGAACAAAATAAAACAGAACAGAGGTCACAGAAGTGACAATCAGAACAGAGGTACGGATTTAAGAGATGGCTCGTACGGATTATAGAGGTGGCTCCCACAATAATGTAGCACTTATCTCCGCACAGCACTTTGCTCCATACAGAACAGAGGTCAATAGATCCTTGACAACAGAGGGCCACAAAGTGACCAAACAGAGGCCAATGGTTAAGTTCCCCAAGGCATGGGACTCCCGTGGTGGTACTTACAAAACATAATTGTTTATAAGGTTATAGTCAAATATTCTTTAAAATATAAACAAATAGATCAATGGGTTTCATTTGAGCAAATAGGGTTTAGAAAATAACCCACGTAATTGAAATATTTATAAAACATAACTTATATTAATATAACTAATAAAACATAATTTGTATAAAATAAATATGGTAAGTCAAAACATACGTAAAATATATTATGGTAACTCAAGGTATAATATAACTCACTTTAACTTTAATACATCACTCTTTCTTTCCATTATCAAAAACCTTTTTGGCTTCCATTATTTTTTTATTCCATTTCTTCGTTTCTTTCCCTCCTTTCTTTCTTTCCCTTTCTTTCTTTCTTTCCTTTCCGCACAGATCACCTCCTCTCTATTTATAAGGAGGTAAGAACGTTATCAGCACGAATCTCCCTCACATTCGATTAGATTTATATTTATCTTTAATAAATATTTAAGATAATTACACTCTGGTCCAATTTTTTTATATAATTATATAAATTAATTAATTCCTAATTAAATTACACTCTATCGTATACTAATAGAAAATTAATTATTTATTTTACTACCGCACCCATTATTATTATTATTATTTATTTATTTATTTATTTACTCTTACTTTTATATTTATTCATTTACTATCTTTAACTTTAATTTGGCCCAACTAGTATTATAATTCCATATTTGATAATCTAATACTAAATTATATTTATATATTCATTTATTATTATTTATTTATACTTTGACCCCTAAATTTTTTTACTAATTATATTATTTTACAAAATTACACATAATGATATAAAATAAATCGTATATTTTTCTAACTATGATTTAGTATAAATTTTACAGAATAATTAAAAATTTGGGTTGTTACATACAATATTTAAATTATAGGAGATAGTTGGGCGGTGCAGCCTTCCCGTTAAAGTAGTAAAACAGGTATATAAAAAAAAAAAAATTTACAACAGATATGTGGGTGGCCGTTAAAGCAGTAAAACAGTTATGAAAAGTAGTAAATAAAGTATTTAAACAAATTATATCACATTTTTAAATGAAATGAAAGTTTGCGAAAACTCACCTTTTGGGGAAATGATGAATTTTCTGATTCACAAACTTTCTTTTGATTACCTTCAAGTTTGTGTAATGTGTTCTCAATTCTCAGTCCAAAATTTGGAATTACAACTTTAGTGGTTGGTTTTTGAATGGTGTATTGATGAAATGGAATAAAAGTTTGGTTCAGAAAAATAAAATATCTAAGAAAATATTTTATTTTCCCTTTCTCTCTAAAAACAACTAATTTTCCTTCTTTCTGATTATTTTTCTCTCAAACTGTTTCGTACCACTTCATTTTTCTCTCTAATTAGCCCCTCCTCTTTTTCTTGCTGAGCCTCACCCTCTTTGTCCTTATATAAACAAAAAAAGTATAATATAATAATATAAAGATTATAATATAGATATTATATAAAGATATCTTATATATATGTTATGCTAATAGCTTTGGATGTCGGCAGCCGATGGCTGACCGACATCAAAACAATTTTTTATTATGTTTATTTTATAATATATATATATATATATATAATACAATATATAAAATATCGAAAATATATAATTGATACCAAAATACTAAACATATAATATAATAATATAATTTTTTATTATTTTATTATATATATATAATATATATAATTTATACCAATTTATATAAAAACACAAAAAATATGAACAAACACATAAAATTATGTAAAATTACAAAAATACTAAACTAATGAAATATTTAGTATTTTAAAACAATTTGGCTATAATGGTGAAGGTTGGGATTAAAATTTAAATTTCAACTCTCTTACTGAGAATTCTGTGAGAAACACATTCTAATTGTCATCATCGGGTAATCAAAAGAAAGCGCCCAAGTCTTAAGGCTGGTCAAAATGGGGTGTCTACAGTTGCCCTTCTTTGACAGAGCTCGAAGTCATTTCATGACGTGAGTGAATATCAAAGCCTGAAGACAACCCTTTTGACAAGGCCGTAAGACTTGGGCGAACAAACAAATGTGCAAATGCAAGTGGTTGAACCAGAAGGTTGCCTACGTATTCCATTGCAAGGAATCAAACCAGCGTAGTTCAGGGGCAAGACGCTGATGATATGTAGGAAGATTTTGAGAACTGGACTTATACCCTACGCGAAGCCGATTATTTTTGAAAACTTATGATCATGCAATGAACAATGTGATACCATGTATGAAAAGCTTAAATCAAAACAAAAAGCAAGCCATGTCTCACATGGAAAGAAGTAAGAATAACAAGACGGTGCAACCAATCAGAAACATCTTCTCGCGTTGAATACGGAAAGAGAGAGAAGACCTCAACCAAGAGAAATCAACAACCTAATGCGTCTCACGCGAAATGAGGAAAGATGGTGTGAATATCAGGCGTACTTGATGTTTTTAACCGAGTAAATCAACAACCTAATGCGTCTTATACGAAAGAAGGAATGATGGTGTAAACACCAGGCGCACCTGATGTTTTTAATCGAGTAGAACAATAACCTAACGTGTCTCACACGAAATGAGGAAGGATGGTGTAAACATCAGGCACACAGGATGTTTTTAACCAAGTAAAACAACAACCTAACGCATTTCATGCGAAAGAAGGAATGAGGGTGTAAACATTAGGCACACCTGATGTTTTTAACCGAGTAAATCAATAACCTAACGCATCTCACGCGAAATGAGAAAAAGGTGAACAGATCCAAACGCGTCTCATGCAAGAGAAGAAATAGTGAACGAATCCAAATGCATCTCACGCGAGAGAAGAAATAGTGAACAAATCCAATGTGTCTCATGCGAGAGGAGAAATAGTGTACAAATTCAAACGCGTCTCACGCGATAGAAGAAATAGTGGTGTAGCCTACAGATGTTCCTAGCCGTATTTTATACGGAAAGGGAGAAAATTCCACGTGAAAGGAGCAAAGGTGGTGTAACCAACAGGCGCACCTGACCGTATCTCATACGGAAAGGGGGGAGGTTTTAACCGAGGAGAAAAACAATTGTGAAACCAACAGGCATTCCTCAACGTATTTCAGACGGAGAGAGGGAATGTTTTAACCAAGGAGAACAATAATGGTATAACCAACAAGCGTATCTCAACGTATTTCTTACGGAGAAAGGGAATATTTTAACCAGGGAAACTTCTCATTCTAACACGTCTCACATGAAAGGAGCAAAAGTAAATTCGAAGTCCAAAAGCATCTCACGCAAGTAGAAGAAAGTATGGTAGAACGACAAGGGGTAACCTCTACATGTAGAAGCCACTGATGCCGCTTTTCTTTCTGATCATATTCACAACTTTCCCTATTCTTCAACGGGGTGACAGACTAGGTTGATTTAGTATCCAGAATTGAGTCGTATATATGTTACCTCAAACTATGGGGCTACCATACAGATTTCAAGCTAGGGATACACCCCTGAGTATTTAAACTAGACTTTAGTCTCAGAAATTCCAAACCTTTGCGTTCTATGCATTGCCATTTGAACTCTAGTTTCCACTGTCGCAGTTGGTCTCCCAAGAACTCATTGCAAACACAGGCAAGTGGCTATACCAGACCATTACCTGAAGTTGTTCGGGCACGACAAACACCAAAGGAATTGTACCTCTAAAGGATTTAAGGTCTCAAAGACCCAGAGAGTGCACAAGTCAGTGCGATACAAAGCATGCGCAAGGTAGCGTGATACAAGGGATGCTGCGATGCGCAAGATAGCACGATTGAATTGAAATGCACTAAACAGTGCAATGCGCAAGATAACGTGATTGAATTGAAATGCACTAGACAGTGTGATGCGCTAGACAACATGAATTGAATTGAGATTGTGCGGTAGATGCTCAAAGTGAGATTATTATGCGATAGATGCACATAGTGAAATTATTGTGCGATAGATACACGGAGTGAGATTATTGTGCGATAGATGCACAGAGTGAACAAGTGAACAAAATTAATACAACGACAACGCATGTTCCATGCAAGATAGATAACCGATGCATGATGTTAATTGAAAGCATGTTCTATGCCAAAGACAAAATGCAAAATTGAAAGTATGTTCTCTACAAGATACAAGAGCATATTCTATGCACAACTGAAAGCATACTCTATGCAAAATTGAAAGTATATTCTATGCTAAATTGCAAGCATATTCTATGTATGAAACATGAATGATGCAAGACATGCGTGCAACATAGCAGGTATAGTACACAAATGCGTATGTATATATAGAAATACATACATACATACAGACATATATGAACAAATACGGACAAAATACTCATATATGTACATATAGCATACACATTTGGGAAATATTCCATTACTGATAAGGAATATTCTGTTTACGGACGTCAGCGTGCATATGTCGTTACTGAGACGGAATATTTTGTTGGTTGATGTCATCGTGCGTAAGCAAAACACGTAAAAAGGAAAGAAAACACGAATGTAAGGATATAGGGTTTCGAACCCCCAATCTCTAGCTTAGGTCTCCGAGTCCTCAACAATTGAGCCACGCCACTCTTGTGACAAAATATTCAAACAAATATATATATAGGTATATGAGATATATATATATATATATATATATAAAAAACCAAAACAATACAAAAAAACACTTGTTGTAGGATTTAAACCCCTGACCTCGGGCTCAACCTTTCAGTCCTCAACCATTGAGCTGAACCACTGAATCTAAGCCACTTTTGTGACCATACATCTTGTGACCAAATATTCAAACAAATATATATAATACATAGATGTACAATATACTCATATATATACATATACCACGCTTCCGCCTCTCTCTCTGTTTTTGTCTCACTCTCTCTTCTTTCATCTTCTTCAAGCGTCGTATCTGGCACGCGATTTCAACAATCACGGTGCCTGACCGACAGGCTATCCAATCCTGCCTCGATTGTCAATGATCGTCTCAGCCTTTCTCTCTCTTTATTTTTTTCTTTGCTCTCTTCTTAAGTTGAGGCCTGTGAGAGAGAGAAAGGCAGAGCGAAAGCCTACAAACTTTCTCTGTCACCACTTTGGAACCTCTTTCATTTACATTACTCTCCTCTACCATGGCTTATTCACATGGTTCTCTCACTTTTTTTCCAAACCTGAATGAGTTCACGATAGAGATGACTGATTCTGACTCCCCTGAACCTCAACCACGGGCTCCTCCTCCTTCATCTGTTTCCAACTTTTCAGCGATGTCAGTTGAACAAATAACGGCGACACAGTCTGACATCGAAGCAAACTCGTATACGCTGAGGTCATGTGTGGAGACCGTGACTGCGGTCTCCAACTTGTCCTATCGACTGCAGGGCATGACATGTGAGGTACATCAGTTAAATGTACAACTCTCCATCCTCCAACGTATGTACAAAGATGCTCGAGTAGAAATGAGTGCATTAAAAAAGCAAAACAAAGAGTTGAAATGACAGGCCACCTCCGTGGCTCGATTCGAAGTTTCTTCACACAACCAATTTGATGGCCAGCGAGGAATAATCTCCTTCGAAAGCTTTGCCAAGGCTGAGGCAGAGTCTACAAGAGCTTCGAAGGAGCAAAGATGAAGTGAGGCAGCTGATGGTAAAGTCAGGCAATGAAGCTGTGTGCAAATGAAGCCGGTTGTAATCTTCGTCGCCAGGCTGCTGCTAGAGAAGAAGAAAAAGATCCCTCTCTCTTTCTCTTTTTGTTTTTTTGTTGCTTTTGTTTTTTTTTTTTCCTTTCATTTTCTTTTATTTTTGTATATATGTTTGGTTTGTTCAACTCTCTTTTTCTTTTTCTTTTTTTGCAACTCTTTTTTTTCTTTTTTTTTGGTCTCTGTAATCGGGGATGTCATCCTATGACTTTAATAAAATCTGTTTCCTTTTTTGCACATGATTGGCGTGACTGACATATCACTTTGAGTTTGAAAACCATTTTAATTGAATTTGAGAATGATTGAGTTTTGAACTATGAATTGGACATTGATTCTATACTGTCCCATACTGACCTAAATCAAAGAATGACTTAACGAAAGAAAAATGAAGCAAAACGATCCAAACACACTTATATACACCGACTGGTATGAAAGGAACTTAAAAAAATAAGACTTTGAAACACAACCATTGAGCCTAAGTGATTCTGCAGTTTGTCATGATGGATTGAAATTGATATGGTGGGCCGACCAAAAGGTTGGAATCGAACCTCGCCGGATGAATAGCAACTTCTAGCGGTGAATAGTTGGCTCGAGCTGTGGGAAGACAGAATCTCTGACTCGACTATGCCCCTAGTTCATTACCTTGACTTTTTTCTCTTGATATTATTTTGTAAAAATGTTTTGATCAACATGAGTTAGATTAACATACTTATTTCATTTTCTATTTTGAAATCATGTAAGTTAAGCTGTGAGCACTGAAAATTTTCCCTTTTTAAGTCCAAAGAATGGTCTGGTTTTGCAAAAATAGAACAATTTTCGAGAAAAAAATAGTCAGTTTCATTCAAAATAATCAAAACCTATTTTTGCAAATGGCCACTATCCAACCAACATGGAATCAACGATTGGGGTGCATAGCCCCAAGCCAGATAATCAATGGTGATAACCGAACCGAGCCGAATGAAGCCGAGCAGAACTGGACCGAACCGAACCGAACTGAATCGAACCATTGAACCGAGCAGAACGAAGACAAATCAAGCAAAGGCAGATAGGATAGCCAAGTCGACTAAGGATACACCAATCAAACATAGACGAGATGAATGAGTTGAAAAATTATTAGGGCTGAACTTCAAGATGAAGCTACTTACGTATCCCAAAGATAGGAATCAGGCCATACGTAGTTTCGGCTAAGGTTCACTCTAGTATTGACACTCTCCTTTTGTGCTCTAACTTTTTGCCAAAGCCGCCCTTTTGAGTTTTCAACCTTGTGAGTTTTTCATTTTTCATTTTTTTTCCCTATTTTTTTCATCTTTTTCATTTTTTTTCTATATTTTTTTGTTTTTCTACTCTAACTTTTGTCTAGGTCGCCCTCCCGGGTTTTCAACCCAGTGAACCTCTTAAGGGTTACTTTCATTTTAGTTTGTCCCTGTTGATTGGGTGTGAGATCTCTAGACCATTTATAAGAATGACTGCTACACTTGACCAGTTGATATGATGATGTAGGAACTAGGCTAATTGGGTCTGAATTTGTCCCCAGTGTTGCCTTTAGTGTAGTGGATAGGAACTCGACTATCCTTCAATAATAAAACTCATTTTCTCGTATTCTGGGATTTAACTTCTTTTCTGGTCTTCATTAGCTTGAGAAACAATCCAGTTTTAAATCTTTGATCACATCCAACCTTATTGCCCCTAGTTCAAGGGCTGTCTCAAATCTAAATCACATTATTGCTCATAGTTCAAGGGCTGATTCCAATATGAATCACATCATTGCCTCTAGTTCAAGGGCTGCCTCCATTTGAATCACATCATTGCCCATTGTTCAAAGGTTGCCTCCATTTGAATCACATCATTGCCCCTAGTTCAAGGGCTATTTCCAATCTGAATCACATCATTGCTCCTAGTTCAAGGGTTGCCTCCATTTCGGCTATGCAAGCCTCACACTTTGGTTGATCATTGAATATTTTGAATCACAGTTTGAAAGCTAAGGAGGTCGGACCTCAAGTTAAGAGGGATCCTATGCTGTATAATCTCAAGATCAATTCCAGGCATGTCTTCGTAGGACTACGCAAAAATAGTTTTTGAACTCTTTTCACAAAATGACTAATCACTCGTACTCTTACGAAGACAAGATAAAACCAATTTGGACCAAGCTAGGATCCTTCTCAGTAACCACATTAACAGAAATGATTTTATTCATCAAAGGCTTAGCACACCTCCCTTCATTTCAGTTGATCAAAATTTACAAATCCCTCAAAATTTCTTCCGTTTCATTTTTATCAGAGTTTCTAAAAAAAGTTTTGAAATTTTTGGTCAATGCAATGAATTAAAAGCACAGAGAAATAGGCAGACTCTATGGCACTTTTATTAAACAGAAACTACGACTCAGCGATGACAGCAGACTCAAAAGAAAATGACCAAAAAAAAGACCTAGACAAGACAGAAATGTCTAGGTTAGCACTTTCAAAATCAACAGACTGTGACTCACTAGAATGACTCGAGCTTGATCTTAACTCTACAAGCTTGGTGGAATCAAACTTAGACTCAATACTCAATTCCGAACTCATAATACAACCATTCTCAAATTGCCAGTCAAAGTGTGGGCCATCCACATTATTCAAAATAAAGCCCGTGCAATCAACAGGTGATCACTCCCTAATTACAGAAACAAAACAGAACTTCTAATTATGCCCTCATTAAAAACACACTGAACCCCACAAATTGAAATTCCTGAACCACTCATTCGATTTTGAGAACCCTTGTATAGATCTAATACATTACACATAACACATAACAGGAAAGAGAACAAACACCCCTATGGGGGGTAGGGTTATCCTGTCCTATGCTTTTGAAATGATCTAGGGTTCACTATTTAAATAAGCAGTATCATACATCCTAGAAATAGGAGAGCGTCCTGTCCTAATTTTGAAATATACTATAGCTCGCTATATGTACAAGGTTGCCTTTACTTTAGGGGTTAAAGTCAATGTGACATTACCAAAGAGTCCTTCGGGCCATAACTAATGAAGATCTGTAGGAAATCAGAAGAGTCAACATAACTTTTTTTCAAAGTCTGAGAACTTTCAGATCTCAAAAGGTTATAACACAAGGCCTCCAAAATAATGTAGAGATAGGTGTAGTGTCACAAAAAGTGTGCATGTGCTCCCACCACAGCATATGAACTTTAAGTGCACTAATGCATGCAATGCAATAAACATATAATTCAAAATAAAAGTTATATCATGGAGTTCGAGTCAAGGTTTCATAAAATCTTCAGCAGAGTTGCCAGAAACTATAACATTCCCGGGGGGACCCGTGCGCGTTAAACAGTTCGGACTCTTGAGATCTCTTTGATCTAGTCTCACGAGTGTAATGTGAAACATAGATGAAAGTCCAGATTTGACAACTCGTAAAAAATCCATTTTATTGCAAAACCTTTTGTCAGAAATAGACTGCGTCATCAGATCTCAGAGTCACCACCTAATATTTATTTTGAAAAAATTAGGAAACCCATGACTCGTGCCAAGGCCACTGTTCGTCGTAACCAAAGATATTTGGCTCGGAACCTTAGGTATGAAAGGGGAAGGTCAATAATGAGCACCCTCATTCACTCGATCGAAAATCGGCCTCTACTAAACCATGATATGAATTTTATTTACTTTATATGTTCATATTTCAATTATTTAATAAATCCTAAAATTTACTATGTGAAGCATACAAGTATAGATTATGTCATTTATTTTGGAATAATTTGATTTCATGTAGTTTTGAAAGAGTTTTGGAGATGTACAACCCAAATAAATTGAGTTTACAAGCATAAAAATCAACACTATTCCAAATTAAGCGACACAACCTCCATCCACTGGCATTCATAGAGTTATATCACGTAAGCAAATAGCCTCATGGTAGAATGCTAAACATAGTAAGAAAAACACACACAAATGGGATGCTAAAGCATAAACACTTATATGTTTGACGACCCGCGAACAAGCTACAAAACAAAGTTAGTAAAATATGTACCCTAATGCAATTCACTCATGAGATGCAACTAAAGATTCGGCTTCTAAGATATGACATGTGAACAATCTCAAGAACATGAGGTAGCGCACATAATCACATAGGAATTGATTAAATCCACAAATGCAAAATTAGCCAAATCAAGATGCATGAAACATGGATGCAAAGCATGGAAATAATGAAAGATGAAATATAATGCATATTCACAGATAAAGAAAGCAAGAAAAAGAATGGGATAGAAAGACGCGGAGCGGGGAATTATTACAACACTTTGAATAAATTATTACAAACCAAATAAGAGAGAGAGAGAAGGGAATATTACAACAAAATAAAAACCTCACAAACTCTCAAAATAAAAAAATAATAATAATAAAAATAAAGGAACTTCTATGCTTTGGGGATTGCCAGAAAATATTCTGCTTGACGTGGGAAGACTGCTCTGTTCTGTTTGGAGAAACTTATTTTGCGGGAGCACTATTCATCCTGGGGCACTATTCATTGCCGACAGTACCATTCACCACGATAATTACTATTTACCATTTTTTATCATTATTCATCTTAACGAGCATTGTTCGTTCGCAGTTACTATTCACTACCGGAGGTACTATTCATCGTTGGGATTACTATTCACTGCCAGAGGTACTATTCACCGTCGGAGGTTACTATTTATCTAGTGGGGTAAATTATTTAAAGTAATAAATTACAATAGTTTATATACAATATTTAAATTACAACAGATATATGGGTGGTGCAACCTTCTCGTTAAAGCAGTAAAACAGTTATATAAAAAAAAAGTAATTTATAACAGATATGTGGGTGATGTAACCTTCCCGTTAAAATAGTAAAACAATTATGAAAAGCAGTAAATGAAGTATTTAAACAAATTATATCACATTTTTAAATGAAATGAAAGTTTGCGAACACTCATATCTTTTGGGGAAATGATGAATTTTCTGATTCACAAACTTTCTTTTGATTACCTTCAAGTCTGTGTAATGTGTTCTCAATTCTCAGTCTAAATTTTGGAATTACAGCTTTAGTGGTTGGTTTTTGAATGGTGTATTGATGAAATGGAAATAAAATTTTGGTTTAGAAAAAGAAAATATCTAAGAAAATATTTTATTTTCCCTATCTCTGTAAAAATAACTAATTTTCCTTATTTTTGATTCTTTTTCTCTCAAACTCTCTCGCACCACTTCATTTTTCTCTCTGATTAGCCCCCCATTTTTTTCTTGCTGAGCCTCTCCCTCTTTGTCCTTATATAAACAAAAAAGTATAATATAATAATATAAAAATTATAATATAGATATTATATAAAGATATCTTATATATATGTTATGTTGATAGCTTTGGATGTCGCAGTCGAGGGCTGACCGACATCAAAACAATTTTTTATTACGTTTCTTTTACAATATATAAAATATCCAAAATATATAATTAATACCAAAATACTAAACATATAATATAATAATATTAAACATATAATAGAATAATATAACTTTTTATTATTTTATTTTATATATATATATATATATATGTAATATAATTTATACCAATTTATATAAAAACACCAAAAATATGAACAAACATATAAAATTATGCAAAATACTAAACTAATGACATATTTAGTATTTTAAAACAATTTGGCTATAATGGTGAAGGTTGAGATTAAAGTTCAAATTTCATCTCTCTTACTGAGGATTCTGTGAGAAACACATTATAATTATCATCATCGGGTAATAAAAAAAAACGCCTAAGTCTTAGGGCCGGTCAAAATGGGGTGTCTACACCTGCAACACATCTGCTACCATTTCGGTTTTGGAATCATACAGCTTCAAATCGCTTGGCCATGCACATGCACCATCATCTCATCCATCCCCAAATTCAAATCACTTTGCCCACACCCTCTAATTGTACGTAACGGTGTCACGTTGTAAAAACCTTCACCTCACATCTCGCTATTACCTATACTAACCCCATGAATTTCATAATCAACTTCCACCATATGAAATACTTGGGTCACATCATGAACATCATGATTTGCCAATTGGTCGTCAAGAACCGCATTTTGTTTATGCAATTCCATGTTCTTCTTCTTCAACTTCTCCACCTCTTTGTCCTTCATTTTCAGAACACACCCAAACCTACCTACTATATGAACTATGTGCTTCTCATTTTCTCTCTTCAACCTAGATGCTTCAACTTCAAGCATTGCAATCTTATTGTCCTTTAATTTGTTATCATTTTCCAGGGATGCCATTGCATTGCGTGCTTGTTCAGAAATGGCATCTTCCACGACGTCACACCTTGCAACGTCAATGGGGCCATGCACTCCACTACTGGGTACGTCATCGTCACAACTAGGAGGATGCTGGACATTGTCCTTAATGCGATCACCATGCTCTTCGTTGCTTCCCCTTTTTGCCTCCACACTAGCCATTTCATGATCACTCATCTTAATTTTTTGATTACCCTCTTCAACAAAACTATCATTATCTCCTTCCTTGTCCAGAAGCCCGTCAACAGTATCAGTCACGTCTCTCCCAACCACTTTAATGTCTAATCCCATCAGATCTCGTTTATACTCGAACGATCTCAACCCGTCGACCTTTACCTAATCAAATAAAATAAAAATTTAAATGTCACAGTTGTATGGCCATTAACAACAAACAACCATTGCAGAGATAACACACAACTGAGCAGAAACAAAATACCTGAAAATTGACAGGCCTAGACAAATCCACCTATTGACAACTATTAAGCAATTCTCCAATGTCCCACTTCAAAAACCTGGGAAATATGTGCTCGTTTTTTGGTTGTACTATATTCAAATGCTCACAAAGCCAAAACTGCGTGACAAGCAACAAATATTATATAAGCTAGTCCAACCATTTGCAAAATTTAAAAACACATGAACCACGGAAAAAAAAACACAACATAACAACCAATGCCATACGAATCATACCAGCAGTACAACCACGTATGAAGTCACCCTACTAGGCGTTCGATGGAACTCTTTTATTGATCCCATCAATGTTGTTAGTATCGCGCCAGTCCAGTCATACAATCAGAATGTAGTGAGGTCGTTGATGTAGCAAACAAATGCCTCGCTGATTGTTTCCCCCATGTTGGAAAAAAAATAGTATGCTACACATTTACAAAGCTAACAACTTCGCCGTGTCTTCTTTATCCTGCCTTGTGTGATCCCTAGCTGCCTCTAAGAACAAAGTCTTCACCAATTTCGACGTTACTCACAAAATGCCACGCGCCCTTTGTTGAACAAAATCTGACACTGGTTGCTGATCGGGTGACAGATCAATTCGCCTCTTCCCGCATTGTAATCCAAATGGTAACCTTACGTCACAGCTCCCAAGCTTCACACTTGACCCACCAATGTTGAACGCATTTTCCCCGGATTGTATGCGTTTATAATTTTAAATATGAGCTCGTCATACTTTCTAAGTTCGTTGTGATTCAGGTTATTCACATGTATTGCATCGATCATGATCCAAAATGGCTTCCTTTTCAATTGTCGTAAATGTCCCTCCCTCAACTTTGCTGAGTTGACAAGCTTAACAATCCAAGCTATGTTAGATCAGAAGTTTAGCCTCGTTTTATGTTGACGTTGCCCACTGGCAACTACCTTTCCTACATTACGGCCCACCCTATGTGTGACAACTTTAGCCTGTTTAAAGAGTATACGGCCTTGCGTTTTCACCCCAAGTTTGTTTGAATCTGAACCAATACCCTTTTCAGCTTGGTTTTTTTCACATGAACAAGTCCATGGACTTGTTTCCTTACGAGTACCCGAAACAAGAACAACATAGCCTTTTCAGTTTAAATGCAATTTCCAACATAAAAAAGCAAACTTAAAATTGTACATGTCGCACCTACACCGTGTGACAACTAGCCAAATTAATACATTCCATAAAAACATACACAACAATACACATCGCATTCCTCCCCCAATTTTTCCAACAGCCAACACCCAAATTAAATAAGATGTACACACGTGTATTCACAACACCACCCATACACCCCACAAATCACATACGAAACGTCGTTACCAAACAACAAGTTCTTGTTTGTGTAAGTACATGTTATGCATATTCACTATAGTGCCAACACGAAACATGTCATAACGTCTCAGACGAATTTCAATTTTACGTCACTCATATACAACGTCCATCACACGTCCGTCACATATGCAGGCTTCACGCTTACAAAAAAAACACCAGCCACTCTCCACCAAAAAAATAAAAAAAACCAGCCAACACCCACATTTACTACGTTGCGCATTTTTTTTTTCCCAATCCTACCCGTATTGCACACACACCAAGCTTATCTTCGTGTGTGTACATTGTTTGTAGAGTCATTATAAGACCATCTCTCAACATGTCACACTAGCCCTCCCTAACATTCAACATGCACACAAAATCATAAACCATTCGACATCATAACCACTGCATATAACACACACACTACATATCAAACAAACCCAAATTCCTACCCCTAGCCCCTTACCACACACACAACACAACACCAATTCACCCAAACCATTTACAACAATCATCATACATTACAAAATTCCACACCAACTAGCAACAAATAAAGTAAAAAAAATGGACCCTAAACATCATAACCAACTGAAAACACAAACACTCCGCAAATTGGACCCCACACTACAAATTCTTCTGACAACACATGTACATCCAAACCCTACACTAACAAATAAAGTCAGAAAATAGGACCCCAAACATCAAAAGCAACTGACAACATACACACTCCGAAAAATGGGACCCCAAACTACAAAAACAAATGGCAACACATAATCTCTGGAAATGGGTCCTCACATATCCATCTAATAAACCAAAATCAGTAGCAGGGTCTTGTCACATACCTTTTTCACCCATTGATTCAGTCCACAGGGTTAATCATTGACACAATAAGGCTTTTGATTCATCGTCTTCCTCCCACCCGCCTCTGAATTGTGACGACGTAATCAACAAAACGATGCACGGTTTCAACGTGACAATCTCGCACCTTCAGCATATTTCAATCATCTGCCCAAATCACGCACAAAATCGCAATTAAAATTTTTTCAAAACGTGAAATTAGGGTTTCACACAAAGCAGTAAACCTCCCATAACAAAATGATGATGAGTCGTGGTTCTAGGTTTCGGGTATTGTGATTTGATGGCGTCGGGTCAGATTTTGTGACACGCTAAACCTGCACCACTAAGGCAAAAACCACAAAAAGGCTTTAGTGTGCTCCCTCACTATGTGCCATCCACAACGTGTTACGTGCTTAGACCCATCCAACCATACAGCATGTGCACAACACCCCCTATGTACGTAAATTATGTATGGCACACGTGCGATTCCGAAACCACACCAATCCATCTGCAACTCATACGTTAACCGTCATAATGATGGCAAATACGTCATTTTAAAAACAAAAGAACCAAACAGATCATTAAAAAACAAATGGGACTAATTGGAAAAAAGTACAACTTTTAAGATTTATTGATAAATTTCCCCCCAAAAAAAATCCCCTTAAAAGTATTCAAAATTTAATATAATGAAAAATAATACATTTTTTTAATATCATAATCAAACACACTTTGAGACTAGTGGGATGAATGATTTAGCATATAGCACTATAGGTGATAAATTATAAGATAACAGATATGATAAATGATTGGATTCGTTTGTGATGTGAGTTAGTTTTTTGGTTTTTTTGTTATTTTAACTTGGGGTTAAAAAGTCTCGTTTGGAATAGGGTTTTTGATTTTTTTGACTTTTGTGGAAGGCAAAAATAAATAATTGTGATTTAAATGTAACATTTTGTCTTATTTAACTAAAAAACTTATTTTGGGTTCGTTTGAAATGTGGGTTGACTTTTTAATTTTTTAGTTATTTTAGTCTGTGGCTAAAAAGTTTCGTTTCGAATAGGTTTTTTGACTTTTATGAGATAACAAAATGAAATGATTATGGTTTGGATGCGACATTTTGTCTTATTGGGCTAAAAAACATTTCTTAAAAAAAAAAATATTTTAGCAAAAAAACCTTATTTTAGTTTATGCTAAACGAAGATTTTGTCTTTTTGTAACTATTTTAGTCAAAAATGCTCATTTAAACTTATGTTAAACGAAGGCATAATGAGTAAAATATTGCGAGAGATGGTTTTACAATATTATTTCGTTTCAAATAGATTTTTATTTGATTTTCACTCCAATGCCCGAAACAATAAATACTTCGGTCATGGGTGTCAGAATTGACATTCTGACAATTAAGTCAGATTCTGGATGAAAGGAGACAAGTTATATATTTAGAGAATGAAGTAAGTTTGGGTGAATGCGCATACCTCTCTTATTCTATTCATCCTCCTTATATAAATACTTTGTGTAGATATTTCTTTATGTAAATTGAGATTTTTATCATTATTACAAGGGCAAATTACATATACACCCCTCCAGGTTTGGTTAAATTACAGATACCCCTGAGGTTTCGGAAATTACATCCCGCCCCCTGAGGTTTGTATTTTCATAACAATTTACCCCCTGAGGTTTATATTTCATAACAAATTACCCCCTAATTTCTTATGCAAATATAGCATTCAGGGGGGAATTCGTAATTTCTCAAACCTCAGGGGGGTATCTGTAATTTTGTCAAACCTGGAGGGGTGTATATGTAATTTGCCCTTATTACAATATCAGAACCCATATCCCTATTATATATCTAGAAAATGATAACTTGGGCCCACTTCGATTAGGATAGTCTGTTGAGCTGACATTTTTAGTCGACATGAATGCTCTTTGATTGTCGACAATTACTTATCAATGTATCACCTAATCAGCGCATAGATTACTTGGCGTCATATCTCTAATATAGTGGGCCTGGTTAAGTATGGACTTAATCGGACCATTAGTGATGGACTTATGTTCTGTTTGCCAAATGTATAATTTTAATACTCGACTCCCATAAATATCATATTATGATGAAATAAAAAAGATCTAATTAATTTTTACAGTTAGACGAAGGAAAAAAATAAATCAAAGACACCAACTCATTATAATGCTACACTATTATTTAATCCCTTTATTTTATTTCTATTTAATTCTATATACAGTGTTAAATTATTTTGGCCTTGTTTGGCATGGTTTAAAAAAGTCAAAAAGTCAGTATCCTATTTAAGTCATATCATCTTATTTAAATCACATTACCTCTCTAACACATCATTTCAAATCCAACCCATACCCAATTCATATTTTATAAAAATACACTTATTTAGATCATCCCAAACCACCTCTTAGAATTTAGAGTATCATGCAAAATAAAAGGGTGTTTTGAAAATTTCATAAAAAGTTGACTTTTTAATTTTTGATTAAAAAGATGTTTTGAGAATTTTATAAAAAATTAACTTTTTAATTTTTTTAATCCAAAGATCAGATTGAACTATCCACCACGCACGCACGTAATTTCCACTCCCAATCCTTTTAATCCTAATTATCCTGCAACAAAACAATCTGATTGATCCCACGTATCTTTCCTATTTCAAGGCAACCAAACGTGGCCTTATCGCAAAGGCATTCAATCCAAACACAAAAATCGGCCACCTAACCAGGTCACGTGACACACGCAGAGATACCCCGACGAACAAAGAACCACGCGCACTCGCATACCACAGACCAATCAGGGAACTCCACATCAGATCGATGATCAAACCCATCTCACACGTAACCAAACAAAATATAAAAAAGCGCGTGGAGATGCCCTTCACCCCCAATCGGTAGGTGAAGACGATTGATATTGATCAGGCACTCCACACACCGCTCACATTTATACAGCCATCAACCACTTAATTTTTTCACAACAAAAATCACATATTTGTTTGTTCGTCTGTTGACTCTCTCTATCTCTCGAGGGGTGTTCTGAGGTAAATCAATCAATTTTCTCTCTATAATTCAGTTACATGATTTCAATGATTATTATTTTGATTCAGCTTAGTATATCCAATGATCGATCATCGATCGATCGATCGATCGATTATTATGTGGTTTGATTTTCGCGATGTTGAGATAACCTCAGCTCGTAGTGTTCTTCGTTCGAATGATAGTTTGCTATTATCGTTGAAATAGATTCAGCCTGTAACTTTACAGATCTAGAGTTTGACTCTGAACGACGTGTTTGGTCACTGTTGATTGTCTTCTTGTGTTTGGTTGCTGAGAAAATAAAGGGGAAAATTAGTTAAAAATGATGAATTTGATATCATGTAGACTTTGGAGTGTACACTGGTATTTATGGGCTCATTCCTCACCGTTTGTTATCTATTGAGCTTGTTTGCTGAGAAAACTAGGGGAAAAGGAGTTAAAATGATGAATATCATGTTGACTTGGGAGTTTAGAGTGGGATTTCTTGGCTTTCTTCTCTCTAAAGCCAAGGGAATCAAATTGTTGAATTATCTTGTTTTGAATGTGGTTTGTGAATGTAGTTTATACTTACGAACTAATGACCAATAAGGCCTCGTTTGGCAAGAGGCTATTTTAGCCAATTAGCCAAAAAGTTACTAAATTAGCCAAAAAGCCAACAACCCATACCAAAAAGTCAAAGATTCTCTTTTCTCTCTACTTTTTGCACATCTTTTTGTAATTAGCCAAAAAGTCATCCCAAACATACAAGTTTTTTTTACCTACCTTTTTAGCCAAATAGCTAAAAAGTTACTAAATTAGCCTGTTCCCAAACGAGGCCTAAATATATTTATATGACAATATCCATTTTTATTCATTAAGAAATTTGAGTATATTTGCATTTTACAGTTATGTGAAAACTGTATAGTGGAGGATAAAGGACTCTTAATAGTTGTTGAACATTTGAATTATCTGATATGTTATTGGGTTTCACTTCCATACGCACACTTGTGCTGCTGTGTTTGCATAAAAGTAGAAGTGACAAATTTGACTTTTGTTTATTGGAAAACTTGAACAACGGAGAAATAAATTGATACTTTTTTTTGGTGGCTCACTTTGCATAAGACACAAAATTTGCAGAATCAGAATAAACACAAAATGAAATTTCAGCTTATTGTATTTGGAAACTAAAAGATTAGTCACTGGTGCTCTTTTAACAATAGCCATACCTTCAAACACTAAATGAGTATGAACTTTTTTTTTTTGTAAAAAAAAAAAAAAAAACCCCCCTTAAAATCAGCAATTTGAATGCAATGTGCTGAAATAGAAGCTCGTAAAAGTGGTTTGTGGTGGATTTATATATTTTTATTTTTTGGATGGAGTTTGAAATTCTCTGTATAGCTTCACTTTTTGGCCAGTTGGTTTTCATTTTCAGAGGGTTGTCTACTTATCCTTGACTTCCAGCTTACATCTACCCTCGTCACAATAAAAATCTATTGTATTTTGGCTTTTACGATCAGCTTTTATATGCAGATCTAACTACTGTGATCTTTTGTCTTTTACTTTCTAGATCACACACAAGCTATAACAATGGTGAAGGCTGTCGTTGTTCTGAACAGCAGTGAAGGTGTCAGTGGCACTGTACACTTCACTCAAGAAGGAGATGGTAATATTCAATTAAATTATAGTTCATGCATATGCATGCCATTTGTGTTGCAAGTTGAATTATTTTGTTTGTTGTATGCCTCAGGTCCAACTACAGTTACCGGAAGCGTCTCTGGGCTTAAACCTGGACTTCATGGTTTCCACGTCCATGCTCTTGGTGATACAACGAATGGTTGCATGTCAACTGGTAATTTTCGCCCCCACCCCAAATTCACCTTCTTTACTTTTTTGTCCATGGAATCTGGAAAATGAAATGATAGTGACCAGTTTCAATTTAACATCTCAGTTATGACCATTTAAATTTGCAGGACCGCATTTTAATCCTGCTGGCAAACTGCATGGTGCTCCTGAGGATGAGAATCGCCATGCCGGTGACCTTGGCAACATCACAGTTGGTGCAGATGGTAAGCTATCATTTGGAATGGACCGTTCATTCTCTTTTTTCCTCCTCATCATCATAATTATCTGTTGCCATAGGTGTCTTTATCTTGAGCATCATAATTTTATCCATCACTTTTTTATTTATTTAGAGAACTTTGCTTAATCAAAATCCAGTCTTTTTTTTTTGGTCAATTCTGATGGTCTTTGTTTCACACAGAATTCTTTATTAGCATTAGCATTTAAGTTTTGTTTAAAAACCCCATCCAAATTGATACTACAAAATCACTTTTGATAATTATGAGATGATGGTTGTTGTTTGGCTTTCAAATGAAAGTGCCTTTCTATTTCTATGAATTTTAAATGTCATTTTTTATCCATCATCACCATAATTTTATTGTTTCTGGATGATACTGTGATTTAATTTAGGCCTTCATACTTTAACATGCCATTAACATTTTGCAATGACTTTATGTGTTTCAGGCACTGCATGTTTCACCATTGTTGACAAACAGGTGAATTAGTTACTTGTATTATCTCAGTTAGGACATCCTATATGGGCTGTTGATCTTATTTTTCTGACATGTTTACTGTATGCAGATCCCTCTCTGTGGCCCAAATTCCATCATTGGAAGGGCTGTTGTTGTCCATGGAGACCCTGATGATCTGGGAAAGGGTAACACTAATTACGTTACAATTATAACGTTTCTTTGTTGTTAGGGTTACCTTACTCTAATTTCACTTAATGAACAATTTTCATTTGCAAAAAATGCTATATGGCCCTTTAAGTGGAGTTCAAGAGCAAGAAGATGGGTGTGGGTAGCATTGTAGCACTGGTTACATGCTACATATGAATAATATCCTTGAATTTTTACTGTTTGGAACTCTCTTTTTCTTTAGCCTGCTCCATTCTTGAGGCAGCATTTTATATGTTACAATCTTTTTTGTTCAGGTGGCCATGAACTCAGCCTAAGTACTGGAAATGCTGGTGGAAGGATTGCCTGTGGTAAGCATTCTGGTTTAATTTTTATTTTATTTTGTTATATAGCGTGGTTTAATGAAAACCTCATTTCTATTGTTAGCACTTATGGTTGATTGTATGAATGGCTGGGTTTATTTTAGGGTGTTGTTCCTTTTGGTAATGTGATTTAGGGGTAAATCAAAAAAAGTGGGGCATCCAACAATTTTTGTGGGTTGCATTTAGAGGCTCCCTTCAAACAAACATGGGATGGTACAAAATTTACTAATTCCCCTCTTAATTCAAGGGGACATTCCAAACACGATATTAGACATTATTCTCGGAACTATTAGCAGTCTCTTGTAATCTAGTCCAACAAAACAAACACGATGAGTGTAGATTATCCCTCATCGAGCAACATCAATTTAATTTACTCTTACCCTTTTGCAGGTATCATTGGCCTGCAGGGTTGATTAGCCATTCATGAGTTGCTGTTTGCTTGCTACCGAATTGCAACCCTGCAACTGTGAAAAATCAAGTTACTAGTGAAGGCTTGTTTGGTATAAATAAAAGATTGGTTGAGACTTGGGATAGTTGAACTTATGGTTTGTTCAGTAATACTTATTGCCTTCCTTTTCCTATGGTGAAGCGATTTTGCAACTAATTTCATGCCATTCTGGGCATTTATTAATGTGGTGGGTTCAATATCAAGGAACAAAATTTAATGGGCTCTGGCTGGCATGTTTTGCAATTCTTAGCTATTATTCTACCTTTTCAAAGGCGGAGGTGGGGGTGTTTCACCCTCCAATTTTCACTTGAATTTTATTTCACTCTTTTACCTTCTAATTGCTGAAGTCTCTAGACTTCAACCTGTGTTTTAATGTGTTTCTTTCATCGCCCATTTTTTAAAATTTGAGTTTGAAGTTGAAACATGAGAATGAGAGATTAGAGTGGACGTTTTAGGTTTCAAAATGTCTAGCGGTAAGTGACGGGAAGACTACATTTAAGTTTGTGGAGTTAATTATTGCAATTGGAAAAGAGGGAGGAATGCATCTTGGATTGTCCATTGATTCATATCACTCAACTCCGTTGCTCAACTTGATTTGCATTACTTTGATATGAATCAATGGCAACAACTACCAACAATTATAGTATTGATGGTATAACAGTTGTCTTGATCTTGGATTGCCAAATAGATTCACATTTCTGTTTTCTTTGTGCTGGAGCTCATCGTGGTTAGTTAATAGTTCTCCAAGTTTTACGATATTTCATAACTAAAATCTTTCAATGTTGCTTGAAGCAATTGGCATAAAAACGAGTGTCAGCAATACTTATATGCCAATTTGTGTGTTCAATTTGTAATTAAATCTGATAATTATTTAAACTAGTTTGAGAGAATTGAAGTAAAAAATGTTTTGGGTATTTTTAAGAAAAAAATAGTTTTTTGTTTGGATAGCGGAATGTGTGTGTTTAGATATCAGGATAAGAGTGCATTTGTTTTGAGGTAATGCTGGGAATATTAAATTTTTTACTAAATAAACGACTTTTGTGTGAGGTTTATATTTTTATGAATCTCACATTCATATGAGATAGATATTTAATTATTCATTTAGTAAAAAATTTATGACGTATAATATTTTCGTTTGTTTGGAGTGAGTATATGTGGATTGTCAAATTTTTCTCCTTCATTTCCTTGGTCCAACATTTGTTTGGAAGGATTGCTATTTCAGCACCGAACGATCATATGGGTCCCGTCATATTAGTTTTCATTTATCTCTTATCCTATCCTCTTAAATAAGAGATAGTTTAGAATGTTCTAAATAAATACATATTTTAATTTTTTTTTTATAAAAAAATATGTAGAAAAGTAAAGAAAGTGGATAGAAAAATAGAGATGAGATATTAATAGATATTAATTAATGTGATCCAAATAAGTGTATGTATGTAAAAAAATAAAATAAAATTAGTGCATATTAAACATTTACTAAATGTAATTAGAAGCAACGACTAGTAAGATCCCCATGTGTGTGATATTTTTCCAATTTCATGTGAGGATATATTTACAAAAAGTAAGTATTGAATTGCAAATTTTTATTTTTCTATATTAAAAAATTGAAAGGAAAAAAAAAATGACAAATTACACTAGTAATCCTTCAATTTGTTTACTGTGCCAATTTAATCCTTATATTTTTTATTACTTCAATTTTACTGTTAAAATTCTCATATTATATTAATTTATTCCAATTGATAGCTGTCATTTAAAAATTAAATCGAAATCAATAGAAAGAATGGTCAATTCACTACCCTCAATGTAATTGAAATATGATTTGAAATGATATATTCTTTTTTTTTTTTTTGAATAAATCAGTCTTTAATTTCTATCCAACTTTTAATAAATATTATTAAAACAAATTAGTTCGGTTTAATAAAAATATTATTAAATTAGAACAATGTGCAAAATTAAATGGCGCCTATCATGTTTATTCAATGCTTAGATTCTCACGTAAATTTTACCTTTGAATGTTTTATGGATTTAGTCTAATCAATAACTTTCATTTAAAAATTATAAAATCATGGGGCAATATAATCATTCAACTATTCTAAGAGCATTTCAAGGTTTGCCTGGAATGGTCTATATTCTTTGTGTTGGGTTTGTTTCAAGTTTATATATCAACTTGAGATAATTTAAGGGATCGTAGAGTTTATCGCATGTCATTTTTTTATGATATGAACTATTTATTTTGTAAGATTATCAATATATATCATTCATGAAATAAATTAGTTCGATTTAATAATCGTAATTTTTTCATTTTATTACATTTGCCATTGAAAAATAGATGACATGTATTTTTTAAAAATAGACCATTTATTTTTTTAAAGACAAGTAGGATAAAATAAAAAAAATAACAATTTTTTAATCAATCTTTTCTTTATTTTTTTAAATGGATAATATACATTAACGACCATACAAATAAACGAGTTAGATCATTAAAACGAGATTTACGTTACCTTATACTGAGATGTTAATATGAGAAAAACTCAATTCATTCTTTTTTTAATGAACCATTTTGCCTTTTTTTTTTTTTTTGGGTTAAAATTTGACCAAATGTTATCAATTTGTCATAATTTGATTAAAGGGCAAATTTGATATAATTAAAAGTAAAATGTTTAAGACCTTTTTTTTTTTTCTTCATAATTTGATCCACAATGATATATCATGATACATATCAACTTCTAATTTGTCACGTATTTAATTGTGTGGAGTCTATCTCTCTTACCACATTATTGAAGGTAAATTTAGAGGTTTAAATTGTAAGTCTCTAACAACACTCCGATTAGTGTTTTAAAAAAAAATACTCTAATTAAAATTACAAAGATCAATCTGACTCGATAAACAAAGGACTAGGCTCCCTCTGACCACTCATGCGAACTAGAGGGCGCTATTATGCAGGTTCTATTTTTATGATTCGAAATATTCATTTTATAAGTTTTTTGTATATATCATTTACAAATAAATTTAAGTTGATTTGATAATCATAACCTATTCATCTATAATATTTGTCGACAAAACAGAAAAGAAAAGAGAGGTATGTTTTTAAAAAGTAGCCATCTATATTTTTAAGTAACAAATGTAATAAATTAGAATATGTTACAATTATTAGAGCGATCTAATTTTATGTACAATAATGATTTAGACCACTAAAAAATACACTATTAATAGCATTAATGCATTGGAAATGACAACACAAATAAAAAAAAAAAGTGGTTGGGGCCTGCTGCCACATTATCAGTATTCCTTCTAATGCTTCCAAACATTTTTCTTTTATGTATAGATAATATACATAAAAAATTATACGAAAATGAATGATTCAAATTATCGAAATCCATAACCTTAGACCTCATATTCAAATTATAAGGATTACCGGTATAATTTGTCTAAAAAAATGTTGCAAATTTCAGTGGGGGCAAAAAAGGAAAACAAGTATGCCAAGAATGCCCCTAAAGTTCAATTTAATTACAATTGGCCCAACATACTACATGAAAATGGGACTACCTGCGTAATTAAACCAAAATCGGGGGCTTCTTCTCTTTCCCTCCTGCACCCAACTCTTTACTGTCTCTCTCCTCCATATTTTTATATTCTTTTTCCCGCTGAGCGAACTCTGCCTGTAATCGCGTCTCTCACTCTCTCTCTCTCTTCTGTTTGCCGAGGAGTTCAGTTTGAGGGTTGAAGAACAATCGAGTAAGCTCGCTTTCTCTGATTTTTTCTTCTTCGTTTTCAATCACATTAGTTTGCTGTTCATGGTCTGTAAAGTAATTGCTCTTTTTTCTACTTTTTGTTAACCTTATTTGGAATCAATCAGTTTTAGGGTTTTGCGTTACTTTTGTCTTTTGGGTAGATTTTCACTCGATTAAGCAACTTACTGTTATACCCATGTCGTCTTTTTCTTGCAGGTGAAAAGTATTTGCTTTTTTGGGTACGTACTTGTTTGATTATTCTCAATGGCATTGTTTTGGGTTTTTACATATAATGTGTGTTTCTATTAGTTTCAATGACTTGTTTGTCTTTGGTCTTTGAAGTATGAAGTGCACAAACTTGAGCTTGTTTTTGCCCCAATTGTTTCATTTTAGTGTTTTAGCTCACTTTCTGTGTGTTTGTTACCTAGGGTTTTGTGGGGTGGATTTATTGAAATTCCAGTTGTTTCTTTGGATGTGTGCAGGGTGAGACATTTTTTTTCTGTGAGAAATTTTTGAATGCATGTCTGTAGCTAATGTCTCCTTTTTTATCTTTTTATTTTTATTTTTTTATTTCTGTTATTTTATTTTAATTTTTTGTATTAGGTTTATTTGTCTGTAGTGGCATGATAATTGAGACTGTAGTTGTAGATCTAGTTTTTGTTTCTTTTTTGTTTTTTGTTTTTTGTAGAATAACCATTGTGTGTTATTGAAAATTTTAATTGTGGTTTTGGGGAAAGTAGAGTCAGCTGGTTTCATCCATAGTTGGAAAAAGGGAGAAGGGAAGAAAGAGCTATTTGTAAGAGCTTTTTATTTTGATTTTTTATTTTATTTTAATCTTAAGTGTTGTTGCTCTACTGGTTTCATCAAGTTTTTGATGAGGAAGGTTTATTGCTTTAAGACTTGTAGTTGATGTATGTTTGGTCTGAGACTTGTTAAGTTGTGTTCCTATATAGTCTTTACTTATGATTAGTTCTAAGCATATTTTTGGAGCATATTGATTTAAAAAAAGTGTTTAAACTTGTACAAAGATCTTATATTTTTAAATTGAACTCTAGTTATTAACACCAGTGAGTTGAGGTCCCCAGGGATTACATAATATATTATATGTGGGCTCTAAGGCTAGGTTTTTTTAATTATTGGACACCACAAGTATTGTTGAGGTATCGAAGTATAATTTCTTAGAGGCATTTAATGATTTAACAATTGTTTGTTTAACTCTTGAATTATTTGGCATGTTTGGAATTGGAGTGGTTTAATGTTTTACTTTTGGAGGAGGGGAAGCAAGGAAATGGCAAGTACATGGCTTGAGATGGATGAACTTGATGACATGCAATACATCACTATAGTTTCAGGATACAATGTATCTGCTAGGCAACCTATATGGTTACTATTTATGGTTTTTGAGTTTATTCACTCAACAAGATAAGGAGATGTGAAAATGCAAAGAATAAAATAAGAAAGTGGTCTTTATGTCGCAAGAGATGCAATTCTCTCGTAGTTATGAACCTTATGGTTCAAAGTCTTGTTTCAAAATTGTTTTGTTTTTGTTTTTGTTTTTGTTTTATGTTTTTTTGTTTTTTGTTTTTGGTTTTTAAATATGTATATTGATGTCATTTTCATAAACATTAGAGTATGCTACTCAAATGCTACTCTTCATTTTTTAGTAGTTGAAATTCAGAAAAATGTATACACTTTACCAAACCAAACCAAACCAAACCAAACCAAACCAAACAAAGCCGTAAGTCCCATCAAATGGGGTCGGCTACATGAATCCTTTTTTTCTACGTAGCCTATCAAAGGCCATTTCAGAAAAATGTATACACTTTATCTTATCTAATTCCCTTTTTATATATGTACTTTGATGCTACTCTTTATTTTATCTATTCATTCACATAAATAGTTTAAAGAAGCTTCCAAAGCTCTTCAAATGTAGCTAGCTTGGAGAATAAATGTTAGAATAGCTATTGTAGTAGCTACCCTGTTGGAGGGACTAAAATGGGCTAAGGCTATCTATAATAACCAACAGACCTCCTTTGAAGAGCCCATTGGAGATGCTCTTAGAAGTTAGAATCATAAGGAAAAGATATAGGTATACTAGAAATGGTGAAAAGTTTACTAGACCATTTGTTTTGAGCAAATGGACATAAAAAGTCTAAAGCAAAAGTTACTTTAAAACGTGATTAATAGATCTCATTTATGAAGCACGAACACCTCTCCGGAGGTCACATACAAGTGCTCAACACGTGTCGGACACGGACACGGACACGGGCCAGACACGCTGGAAAGAGTTGGATACGTTGGGACACTTTGGACATGCTAAGGACACGCAAGGGACACGTTGCGGACACTCTAGGGACACGTTGAGTATTATTTTTTTCAAAAAAAAAATTATAAAATTTAATTTGTTTACTAAAATAGCATACCTAAGGTTGATAAATTTGGTAAAATTAAATATTTAACATAAAATACATATTAAATATTTAAAAATATACATATAATAAAAATACAAAAATATATATTTTGAACGTGTCCCCAACTTGCCGTGTCCTGCATTTTTTCAAAATTTACGTGTCCGTGTCCGTGTCCGTGTCCGTGCTTCTTAGGATCTCATTGCATAGGTGCACCCATGTGGTAAAACAATAATGTCATAGAAAATGAGTGTATAAGATGTCGTTAGAACCTTATGAGATCATTAACAAGTGCCTTTTTAAAGATGTGAAAATTGATATGATAAGCATGGTTGTAAATTGCCTATTGATCCTTGGGTAAACTACCAATAGGTCCTAATAGTTTGATTTAATTCTCATCAAGTCCTATTGAAAATAATTCCTAATAAAATTGTCGTTAAAAATAATTTTTTGTGACGATTTTTTGCATATATCGCTAAAAATTGACAATTTGTGACTTTTTTTTGGTCACGATTTTTATAAATAGTCGCTAAAACTTACAGTTAGTGACTTTTTTGTGATGAATTTTTCAAACTGTCTCTAAAAGTTGAACGTTAGTGACGTTTTTTTGTGATGATTTTTTTAAATTGTCGTTAAAACTTATAATTAGTGACATTTTTTGTGACAATTTTCAAAATGTCATTGAAAATTAACAATTAGTGACTTTTTTTAATAGTGTTTGATAAAAAACGCCATTAATTATCATAGGACCTATTGGATAATAAGCCCATTTATTAGGACTTACACGTAAGTCTCCCTGGATCCTTTTGATTGTAGAAGTGAAAATGGTACACAGTGCCAAACACTTAAACTCGTGGCCTTTTAAGTGTGCATCATATTGCAAGTCCGTATAAATGATAAGCTTGCATGGGGAGCTAACCTACACCCATCTTCAAGGGAAGCAAAACCAATGCTTCGTACTTCTTAGATAGAAGCAGAGGTGGAGTGTGGGGAGCGGCGCAGAGCAATAGGGTTGGTCCTACAGTGTGGGTGGTGTGGCTTTAACTGGTTCGGGTTAGTCGAGGGTTATTGAAATGGTATGTATATAATCACTACTTCTACTACTTGCTTTTTAGCTATCTTATTTAAATATTTGTTGTTATGTTCTTCTGTTATGTAAGAAGTTGTTCCTTGCATACCTCATGTATGTTGGTGGTTTGGCGTGTGTGAACCTTATTTTCACGACTGCTGGAAATTTATTCACCAATATGTCATGTTGGGAGTTTTTGAGAAGTGTCATTGAAATGGCCAAAATTATGAAATTTTATTTTTAAATTAAGACCCATTCAAGAAGTGTTAGACACTGCTGGAAATTTGTGTTAATGCATATAATATGATAGCGGTGTTGGTGGTAGATAGTGGCATGTATAGAATATGATAGCGGTGTTGGTGGTAGATAGTGGCATGTATAGAATATGATAGTGGTGTTGGTGGTAGATAGTGACATGTATATAATATGATAGTGGTAGATAGTGGTAATATATAATATGTAAGTGGCATATAATGGGTTATAATGATGTTTGTAATATCTCCTATATAAGGAGTGTCATTTGGTCTTGTAAAATAAGAAGTTTTGAATATAACGGAAATATATTCCTTCTTCCTCATATTTTCGGAGTTCTTCTTCCTCATATTTTCTAAGTTGGTATCAGAGCAACAAAAAACGCAGCAGCCCTAAAATCGTCATAGCCATGTCGGAAGTCACGTCCGAAACCACTTCAACCCCTGCCGCTGCCATTCCGGTGAAAACGTCCAACTCTCACTCTGTCGAAATCACCACCATCCGCCTAAATGGTGATAATTTTCTCCGCTGGTCACAATCTGTCCGGATGTATATCCGTGGGCAAGGAAAGATCGGTTACATCACTGGTGACAAGAAGGCTCCTGCTGTTAATGATCCGCTGTTCGACAGTTGGGACGCTGAAAACTCCATGGTTATGACATGGTTGGTCAATTCTATGGAGGAGGATATAAGCTCTAATTACATGTGCTATCCTACTGCACAAGAATTGTGGGATAATGTTAGTCAGA
The DNA here is from genome assembly GCF_055761805.1 of Camellia sinensis. Taxonomy (NCBI): domain Eukaryota; kingdom Viridiplantae; phylum Streptophyta; class Magnoliopsida; order Ericales; family Theaceae; genus Camellia; species Camellia sinensis. The sequence goes on along the minus strand of NC_138966.1, from coordinate 192,335,490 downwards.
TGTATTCTGACTTAGGAAATCAATCTCAAGTTTTCGAATTAACTTTGAAGTTGGGAGAGATTCGTCAAGGAGATGATTCCGTCACCAAATATTTCAATTCGTTGAAAAGGTTGTGGCAGGATCTTGACATCTTCAACACATACGAATGGAAATCGGTTGACGACTGCAACCACCACAAGAAAACTGTGGAAGACAGCCGTATTTACAAGTTTCTTGCCGGCCTCAACATTGAGTTCGATGAAGTGTGAGGAAGAATTATTGGCAGACCTCCTCTCCCATCCATTGGCGAAGCATTTGCCGAAGTCAGAAGGGAAGAGAGCCGAAGGAGCGTCATGCTTAAGAAAAAAAGGTAATGGTGAATCAATTGAAATTTCTGCTTTAATTAGCGATGCTGCGGCCAACAAGGCTGCAAATTACCAGCGCAGGTTTGATGATAAGCCACGGGTCTGGTGTGATTTTTGCAACAAGCCTCGCCATACACGCGAAACGTGTTGGAAGATCCATGGCAAACCTGTCAACTGGAAAAGCAGCAAACAAGGAGAGAAGAATCGTGGCTTTCCTACCGCTAATGAAGCCGATTCAGGTCCCTTCAACAAAGAGCAGATTGATCAACTCTTAAAGTTGATAAAATCCAACTCCTCATCCGGTACTCCTAGTGTTTTGTTGGCACAAACAGGTAGAAATCCTAAAGCCTTCTCTTGCCTAAACTTCTCTCCGTGGATCATAGATTCCGGTGCCTCCGATCACATGACTAGTTTTTCCCATTTATTTAGTACCTATTTCCCTTGTTCTGGTCATGACAAAATCAGAATAGCCGATGGTAGTTTTTCACCTATTGCAGGAAAAGGATTTATTAAACTAACTGAGAAAATTAATCTCAATGCTGTTCTTCACGTCCCCAACTTAGCCTGTAACCTTTTGTCTGTCAGTAAACTATCTAAGGATTCTAATTGTCGTGTTACATTTTTTGAATCCCATTGTGAATTTCAGGACCAGAACTCGGGGATGATGATTGGGCGTGCTAGGATGCTTGAAGGTCTTTACTACTTTGATGAAGTACCTGTTAGTAATAAAAAAGCTCAGAGCTTTAATAGTACTAGTTCAATCTCTGTTCGAGAAAAAATAATGCTATGGCACTATAGGCTAGGACATCCTAGTTTTCTTTATCTAAAACATTTATTTCCAGAATTATTTAAAGGGATTGATTGTTCTTCTTTTCATTGTGAAAGTTGCATTTTTGCAAAATTTCATCGCTCTACTTATTTGCCAAAACCTTACCAGACTTCCAAACCTTTTTATTTGATTCATAGTGATGTTTGGGGCCCTTCTAAAATCACTACTCTTTCTGGTAAAAGATGGTTTGTTACATTTATTGATGACCATACCCGCTTATGTTGGATTTATTCGATGAATAAAAAATTTGACGTGAAAAATTTATTCACAAATTTTTACAATATGATTGAAAACCAATTTCAAACCAAAATTGGTATTTTACATTCTGATAATGGAACAGAATATTTCAACGAGCAGTTGGGTGAGTTTTTGGAAAAAAAAAGGGATTTTTCATCAATCTACATGTCGGGATACCCCTCAACAAAATGGCATTGCAGAACGAAAAAATAAACATCTACTTGAAGTTGCACGTGCTATAATGTTTTACATGCATGTTCCTAAATATTTATGGGGTGAAGCAATTTTAACAGCCTCTTATTTGATAAACAGGATGCCTACAAAGGTGTTAACATACAAAACACCTTTCGATTGTCTCAAAGCTTTTTTTCCTGACACGAGGTTGTTTTCTGATTTACCCGCCAAAGTTTTTGGATGTACTGCCTATGTTCATGTTCCTAGTCAATTTCGTTCAAAACTTGACCCCCGTGCTATAAAATGTGTTTTTTTGGGTTATTCCTCAAACAAAAAGAGGTATAAGTGTTTTGATCCTCAAACCAAGAAATTTCATGTGAGTATGGATGTGTCATTTGTGGAAACAAAATCCTATTTCCCCAACACTTCTCTTCAGGGGGAGACAAGTGGAGTAGAAGACCGTTTTTGGGATATTTCTATCCCGCTCCCCAATGTCATTTATCCTACACAAAAACCACATCTGTCTGATAATGATCACTTAGGAGAACCAAGTTCTATGGTGCCTAGTCAAGAAGATTCTTGTTTAGGGGGAGAAGTACTACAAAATGATTTAAATCCTGAGCTTCAGGTTTATACTAGGAAGCGATTTCATCTGAAGAATAATGACCTGAATGTCCATCCTAATGACCCGAATGTCCACCTGAGTTCTGGCATCGAAATTTTAGGTAATCCTATTCCTTCTATTTCCGACCTTGATGTTCCTATAGCAATTAGGAAAGGTGTCCGAAATTGCATTAAACATCCTATTGCAAATTACCTCTCCTATCAAAGACTGTCTAAAAACCATAGAGCTTTCACATCTAGGATTTCACACTTGTTTGTTCCAAGAAATATACAGGAAGCATTGGATGATCCGAATTGGAAATTAGCAGTCATGGAGAAGATGAATGCTTTAAGGAGAAGTGGTACTTGAGAGATAGTTGATCTACCCAAAGACAAGAAAACAGTTGGGTGTAAATGGGTGTTTACGATAAAATGTAACGCAGATGGAAGCGTTGAGAGATACAAGGCGAGACTGGTGGCTAAAGGCTTCACTCAAACTTATGGGATCGACTATCAGGAGACGTTTGCTCCTGTTGCTAAAATAAATTCCATCAGAGTACTGTTATCTCTTGCAGTAAATTCAGATTGGCCTCTACATCAACTTGACATTAAGAATGCATTTCTCAATGGTGATCTTGAAGAGGAGGTGTTCATGAGCCTACCGCCGGGATTTGAGCAGAGACTTGGAAGCGACAGAGTATGCAGATTGAACAAGTCATTATACGGACTCAAACAATCACCAAGAGCGTGGTTTGAACGCTTTGGGAAGGCAGTTATCAGTTGTGGCTTCTCGCAGAGTCAAGCAGATCACACAATATTTTATAAACATTCAAAAAACAGTAAAATTGCAATTTTGATTGTTTATGTTGATGACATCATTTTAACTGGTAATGATGAAGCAGAGTTAGCAGCCCTCAAAGAGAAACTCGCAAAAGAATTTCACATTAAGGATCTGGGAGCTCTCAAGTATTTCCTCGGAATGGAATTTGCAAGATCCAAGGAAGGTATATTCGTTAATCAGAGAAAATATGTTCTTGATCTCCTTGGAGAAACAGGTATGCTTGGTTGTAAGATGGTGGAGACTCCGATCGAGCCTAACTTGAAGTTACAAGCTGCTAAGGCTGAAGAAGTCAAAGAGAGGGAACAATATCAGCGACTTGTCGGGAAATTGATTTACTTGTCTCATACGCGGCCTGATATTGCCTTTGCAGTCAGCATGGTAAGTCAGTTCATGCACTCACCAGGGGCAGAGCACTTTGAGGCCGTTTATAAGATCTTAAGATATTTGAAAGGAACTCCAGGGAGAGGCTTACTGTTCAAGAAACATGGACATCTTCAAGTTGAAGTATACACAGATGCAGACTGGGCAGGAAGTGTTACAGACAGGAGATCAACATCCGGATACTGCTCCTTTGTAGGTGGGAACCTAGTTACATGGCGGAGTAAAAAACAGAATGTGGTATCTAGAAGTAGTGCAGAAGCAGAGTTGAGAGCTGTTGCCCATGGAATCTGTGAAGTAATGTGGATTAAAAGAATTCTTGAAGAATTAAAGCTTTCTCACCCGACACCTATGAAGGTCTATTGTGACAACAAAGCAGCTATATCTATAGCTCATGATCCAGTTCTACATGATCGCACAAAACATATAGAAGTGGATAAACATTTCATCAAGGAGAAAATCAATGCTGGCATAATCTGTATGACCTACCTTTCAACAGGTGAACAATTAGCTGATGTGCTAACGAAGGGACTACACAAGAAGCAATTTGATAAGCTGACTAGCAAGCTGGATATGGAAGATATCTTCAAACCAGCTTGAGGGGGAGCGCTGGAAATTTGTGTTAATGCATATAATATGATAGTGGTGTTGGTGGTAGATAGTGGCATGTATAGAATATGATAGTGGTGTTGGTGGTAGATAGTGGCATGTATATAATATGATAGTGGTAGATAGTGGTAATATATAATATGTAAGTGGCATATAATGGGTTATAATGATGTTTGTAATATCTCCTATATAAGGAGTGTCATTTGGTCTTGTAAAATAAGAAGTTTTGAATATAACGGAAATATATTCCTTCTTCCTCATATTTTCGGAGTTCTTCTTCCTCATATTTTCTAAGTGACACTATGTTGGAAGGAGAAAGGAGGGATGGAGATCACAATCCTCATTCGTGTGTGGTATGGATCATGTTGTAATGGTCAGTATCTATGACTCCTCATTTGTGTGGTATGGATCATGTTGGGAATAGATAATTAAGAGGCTGATGCCCAAATCTTAGAGGACTAATCTTTTTGTGAACTTTGATTGTTTAGTGGATTTTCTTTGGGACTGCCTACACTGGTTCTTATAGTGGTTACATTTATCTGTGATCCATCATTGCAAATAATTTTCACCTACTTTCCCCTAACACTCCGTTTGGATTGGGGAAGAGATGGAAGGAGAAGGGAGGGGAGGTTTCCTTCCTCTTTTTGATTTCCTCAGATTGGAGGACAGTGTGTGAGGTGTAAATTGAGAAGTTGGTCGCTTATGTTTTCTTTTGTTTTTATTTCTTTTGGTGGACTCCTTGTCCTCTTATTGTGCCTTTTTCTTTTCTCAATAAAATTTATTTTTGTTGCTAATCAGAAAAAGATAAAATAAAAGTAAGGGAACTGAAGGGTTACCTTACATGGGAAGGTGATGTAGGGGATCACAACTCCCTTTAAATAACAAGTTGAATATGTAACGTTTAAATAATATGTGAGGGGTATACTAGGTATCAGAACATAATTTTTATGACACTTCGCTTCACCTCCATTTCCTCCCAATTTGGGAGGGGAAGAGATGTGTAAAAATATTTGCTCTGTTTGGTTTCCATTTCTAGAATCACTTTTTAGAAAATTCTACTTTTTCGTTTTTTATATTTTTTTGTTTTCACTAATTTTTTAAAAATATTTTAAGTATTTTTTTTTAAATTTTTAGACACACCTAAGATAAGCACATTTAAAAAGTATAATATTTGTGAAAAAAATTCACTAAATACCAAAAATACAAAAAAATATAAAATAAAAATTCAGTACATTTATCGTATTTTTGGGTATTTATTAATTTTTTAAAATATTTTTTCGCAAATATCTTACTATTTAGATACATCTAAATAAGGTGCATCTAAAAAAGTAAAAAATTGCTTAAAATTTTAAGAATATTCACTAAAAAAAAAAAAACACGCAAAAACAAAAAACTCAATTTTCAAAAAATTGAAAACCTTATTACTCAGACAAGGACAAACATCTATATTTAGGAACACAAATTTCTCTGTAGGCATCTATGTGTGTGTCAATGTTGATGGTTCCAAAATACTGTCACCTTTTCTTTATTTCTGATCTGGATATTTGGCAACTAATCTTCTCTCTCTTTTTCTTTTTTTTCTTCATATGGTGGCAGTTTGTCTCCTATGTTGATAAAATTTTGCTTTATGGTTGGAAGCTTATTTCTGAAGTTTCACCCATGCCTTCCCTCTTCTCCAAAGCCTTCCCTTTTTTTCACCATTGTTAACTGTAAAATAAATTGATACACTTTTGCAGACCTCTGTGGGGAAATCTGAACGACTGATACAAGCTTAGCATGTTTACTTAGCTGTATTGCTACGTCATTCAAGCATGAGGTGTAAATATAACCTTATTCGTCTAATTCATTGTATGGAGGTAAGTTGATTTGGATTTTCCGGATTCTGGATCAACAATGGAGTGCAACAAAGAAGAGGCTATCAGGGCCAAAGAGATTGCGGAGAGGAAGATGCAAAATAAAGACTTTCAGGGGGCACAGAAGTTTGCACTTAAGGCCCAACGACTCTATCCTGACCTGGACAACATTTCCCAGATGATTATGGTTTGTGATGTACACTGCTCTGCTGAGAACAAGATTTATGGAATTGAAAAGGACTGGTATAGTATCCTCAAAATTGAGCCAACGGCCGATGAGGCATCAATCAAAAAGCAATACCGGAAGTTTGCTCTCTTGCTTCATCCTGATAAGAACAATTTTGCAGGTGCGACAGATGCCTTTAAGTTGATTGGAGAAGCTCAGAGGGTGCTTTTGGACCGTGACAAACGGTTGTTACATGACAGTAAATGTAAAGTTTCAAGGCCAGTGGCACCAAATTGGGCCCCACAACAGGGAAGCAGTAACCATTTTATGAGCAAGTCTGCTTCGCGAAGCTTCAATCCACAGCCTCAGCAGCCAAAAACACAGACTCAACCAGGGTTCGCTAATGACCGACAAACTTTTTGGACTGTCTGTCCTTTCTGTTCTGTAAGATATCAGTTTTATAGAGATGTAGTCAACAAACTTCTTTTTTGTCAAAGTTGTAAAAGGTCCTTCACTGGCTATGAGGCTAAGGCTCAAGCTATACCACCAGGAACAACCCGGAGTCGGCATCCATTCCCCCAACAGAAAGAGGTTCCCAATCTGGGTGCTTCTAGGGCCAATGTTCAAGGTAAAGTGGGATCTCAGGGAAATGCTAGCAGTGAGAACAGAACAAGAGAGTCTATCCTCAAGACAGGAACTTCTCAGGTTGATAGGGAGTTTAAAGCCAATGTGAAGTGTGGAAATGTGGATGTGAAAATTAATAAAGACGGTGAAGCTAAATCCTCAGGAAAAGTAAATGGTAAAAGAAGGAAGCAGGCAGCAGAATCAAGTGGTAGTGACTCGGAAGATATTGTTGAAGAGAATGGGGATGTTCTGGCTAAAGAGGATTTTGGATATTATGGAGAGTACCCTCGGAGATCTACTCGGTCTAAAACAAACATTTCTTATAACGAAAAATTAAGTGACGATGATGACTTGGGGAGCTCTTCGAAGAGGGCAAAGTGCGGTTTTCATGCTACTGGAGATCCATTGTTGAAACAAGGAGCACCCAAAGTGAACAAATCAGATAGTCATTCTGTTTATATGGAAGAGGCTGTGAACAAGGTGAAACGGAAAGAAAGTGCTTTTTATGAGGGGAACTTGCAGAATGGGAAAGAAGAAAGGGAGAAAGGAAATGGAGAAATAAGGGCTACGAAGGATAACCACAAGAGAAGCTCTGAAGCAAATGTCGAGTCATCATTGAATTCAAGCTCTATTGTGGCAAAAGATCCAGAAATTTATGAATATCCTGATCCAGATTTCAACGATTTTGATAGGGATAGAAGAGAAGGATGTTTTGCAGTTGGGCAAATCTGGGCTGTTTATGATACTTTAGATGCCATGCCCAGATTTTATGCTCGAATCAAGAAAGTGTTGTCACCTGGGTTCAAATTGCAGATAACTTGGCTAGAGCCGGACCCAGATGACGAGGATGAAATCAAATGGGTTGATGAGGGGTTGCCAGCTTCATGCGGTAAGTTCAAGTATGGAAACTCTGAAAACACCGAAGATCATCCTATGTTCTCACATTTAGTCTACTGGGAGAAGGGCAGCAAAAAGAATACTTACAAGATATATCCAAGAAAGGGTGAAACTTGGGCCCTCTTCAAAAATTGGGATATAAAATGGCACTCTGATTCAGACAGTAAGAGAAAGTATGAATTTGGGTTTGTGGAAATCTTGTCAGACTATGCTGAGGGTATTGGTGTTTCTGTTGCATACCTGAGTAAGGTGAAAGGCTTTTCATGTCTTTTCTGTCGAACAGTGAAGGAAGGAATGGACTCATTTCAAATACCGCCAAATCAACTGTTCAAATTCTCCCACAGGGTTCCTTCCTTTCAAATGAGTGGTGAAGAAAGAAAAGATGTTCCTAAGGGATCTTTTGAACTTGACCCCGCTTCTCTGCCTACTAGCCTAGAAGAGATTGATGTTCTTGATGATTTGAAAGTGGAGGCCACAAACATGCGTTCGGATATTTCATTTTTTGAGCGCATTCGTGCCAACAATTGTACTGAAGACCCTGATGTTGTTCTGTCTTCAACTCCAGAAGCTTTTGAATTTCCTGATCCAGAATTTTTCAACTTCGATGCTGAAAAATCCCCGGAGAAGTTTCAGATTGGTCAGATTTGGGCATTATACAGTGACGAAGATGGCTTGCCAAAGTACTATGCTCGGATTACGAAAATTGATTATTTGCCAGAGTTTACATTGCATATAACATGGGCTGTTGCCTGCCCACTGCCAAAGGACATGATTCAGTGGCTTGATAAAAAGATGCTCATTTGTTGCGGGATGTTTAAGCTTCAAAAGCGTGCATCCATCACATATACTGAAACCAATCCCTTTTCTCATCGATTAAGAGTAGAACATACAGATAAGAAGGATGTATATGCCATCTTCCCCAGAAAAGGTGAGGTTTGGGCACTATACAAGAACTGGAATGCTGGACTTAAACGTTCTGACTTGAAGACCTGTAAATATGACATGGTACAAATCCTCGAGGAAGATGAAATGAAGATAAAGGTTTTGTTTTTAGAGCTGGTGGGTGGTTTTAAGTCAGTTTTCAAGCCTCAACAGGGGTCAACATGCATGATGGAGATTGCTCAGAGGGAGCTGCTTAGATTTTCCCATCAGATTCCTGCTTTCCGCTTGACAGAAGAGAGAGGTGGCAGCCTGAGAGGGTACTGGGAGCTTGATCCTGCAGCATTGCCCGTCACTTTTTTCCGTTCAAGTTGATATTGGGAGGGCGGGGTGGATGAGGGAATCTAATATTTATATGCACCCGATATCTGTGATACACCTCGGTGGCTAAGGCCTTCCAGTCATGTGATTGTTCGGTAAATGATATGTTTTGGTGGAGGACTGGCTCAGACTGGATATGTATTCAAAAACCTTGAGCCAGTTCTGGGATGAATTAATGCGTCGACTTGTGCTTTCCCAATTTTGGTCATCCTGATGTGCATACATGGGCCGTCTTACCAGGACAGTGGAGGTCCATTTCTGATGTTTTTGGTCTGTGGCTAGCTGCATTGGATTGAAAAGGTGACTGTTTCTATTGCTTTATCCCTTTCTCTTTCTCTTTTTCTTCCTTTTCTTCTTCTTCTTCTTCTTCTTCTTTTTGGGTGAATCGCAGCTTGGCCAATTAGGTTGACTAGTAATCGGCAGGATGACATGAAACAACTATTGTTGTCTAAACTGTAGTGTCATAATTCACTGAGACTTGTTTATCTATGTATGTAGATGTACTTTTGTAAGCCTTTTTTAATATCTCGACTTTAGTAGCCAAGCAACTCAGCTGCATATTGTTGTTTTACTTTCAGCAATGTACTGATGGCCTCAGTTTTTTATATCTCAACTTTGGTAGCCATTGTTAGCACAAGCTACTCAGCTGCATATTGTTTGACTTTTTACTTTTAGCAAATTACTGGTGTCGTCAGTTATATCCTCTTATGTGGGCTTTTTAGTGCAGCTTAAGAAGCTGCTTATAACTTCTTTTTTTGGGTGTGTACCTTTAAAATCTTTTTTAGGAGTGTTTGGTGCAATGGTAGAAATAGCTTAAATAAGTTGAAAAAAACTGATTATTGAAAGCAAGGGAGATGTGCTTTTAGCTTTTGATTTCTGATGTTTAGCTTTGAGGTTGCTGAAAGCTGCACCAAACAGTGCCTCTATTTGCCGAGTCATCTGTGTACTCTCAGTACTGAAGTTGGATAGAGGTCTTAGTTGTGCATTAGCTTATTGTATCAAAGGATTGTGCTCTGGTAAAATAGTTGAGTTGGAATCTCTACGATGACACTTGTTGCCAAGGCAGCTGACCTGGATACTGCATATAAATGTTCTTTAAAAGGACTGCGTGATATTCATCATCTGGCGATATATAGCAGTCCTTGACATAGATGCAAATATTTAGTTTTCTGCTTCTACAGATGTGCCTATTTTACCTTGTGTGCATTTGTGTGTAGTATTTATTGTGTTTTGTTGTTTGGTTGCTTGATGGTGAATCGATTAGCAAGTGATGTTGGTGAATTGGTTACTTATATAGCATTCGCAATGTGTTGCTATTCTAGTAGTAGGTGAACAAATGATCACTTTTGTCTATTAGATGAAGATAGTCATGTGTTCTCTATCCACATGGCCATGTAACAGGCTAGTGCAAAATGCTCTAATGGTCCTGTTTGGCAGTGTTGATGTTTGGTGCAACTTCTGTATACAATTTGATTATTTCTAAGAACCAAACCAAACAGAGAATGTTTTGTTTGGGGCATTCTGATAATCCAACTAGGGCCCTCTCCAACCCAATGCCCAATTGGTATTTTCTTCTTCTTTCAAAGTTATTTCTGTACTTTTTAAAAACAGTTTATTTTAAAGTTATCAACAATAGGAAAGCCAAAAAAGAAAAAAAAAACCCTATTGCCAAAGCAATATTTACATGCTTTTATAAATTTTTTTTTATCAAAACAATTTTGTAAATAAAATCATTACTTGCCTTGGCCATAATTTTTATAAAGCTAGGTGCATGTGAATAGTCGCGACACACACACAAAAAAATAAATAAATAATAAAAGTAAATAAATTACTTGTGATGATAAAAAAGAGTTATAAAAATGTTTTTTAACAAACATTTTTAGCAATTTGATTAAATCGTCACAAAACAAAAAGGTTATCTAGAAAATATAATATAAAAATTAAGAATTTAATTTAATTTGTAGAGAGAATTGTTGAAAAATTCAATTTAACAATTGTCTAAGTCATTAAGTACAATGAAATTTTTTTATTCGTGAGAGATCCATCATTTGTAAAATATTTTAGTGAGAATTTTTTTTATTATTTTTGAAGGATATTTTATTTTCAATTTTATCTCTTATTTATTTGTTGAATTTTTTTAACTATCTGTTCAAATTTTTTTATTTGTTCAATTTTTTAATTATCTGTTCAATTTTTTTTATCTGTTTAATTTTTTGACTATATCTGTTCAAATTTATATCTATCTGTTCAATTTTTTTTTGTATAAATTTTTTCTGTCCAATTTTTTATTTGTAGAATTTTTTTTATCTGTTTAATTTTTGAACTATCTTTTTCATCAACAACAGTAACAACACAGATCTGGATACCACAAACACATCAAATATATCCAGATCTGGATTGACCCGTTTCAAATCCAAAACACATCAATGTATATATATATATATATATGAACTGCCTATTCTGCAATGAAGAAAGAGCCTAATTAGAATAGTAAGTTCTACGGTGGCTTTTGTGTTCTTATATATAAATGGACCCAAGCCTCTTCCACCTTCACTGTAAACTCCTGCTTTAACAATGAACCCAAAAATATATATATATATATATATATGAACTTCCTATTCTACAATGAAGAAAGAAACTAATTAGAATAGTAAGCTTTACTGTTGCTTTTGTGTTCTTATATATAAACCAAAGCCAAAGCCAAAGCCTCCTCCTCCTCCACCTCCACCTCCACTGTAACTGTGACTCTTGTTTTAACATCGATCATCACCCCATCTTTATCCAATGCCAATCATTATCTCTTACTAAAACTTACCAACTCTAGCAACAATAACACATTCGAGATCAGAGATCGATGCGGGGACCAGATCGAAGATCCCAAATTTGTTTCAAATTTGAGATCAGCGGTGACTGAGACGGCTACGGTGGTGTTGGGATGGTGGAGGTGGTGTCGAAGATGAAGAGATAGAGAGAAGAGAGCGACGATTGAGACGACGACGATGGTGTTGAGACGGTGGTGGTAGTGTCGGAGATGAAGAGAGGGAAAGAAGAGTAAGAGGGTTTGATTTCCTGAAGAGATTTTCTTTTTCTACTGTATAACCTAAATATATATATATATATACATGAATAATTTGGTCATTTTATGACGGAGTGCCCTAATTTGTATTAGATTTTAAATATTGTTATATGGGAAAAACACTAATAAATATCAAGTTTAGATAATTTTAATCATATAGTCATGCAATTTATTTTGTAGACTGAAAGGTCCTAAGTTAATGTTATTTACACTTAAGCCCACGAATGTAACGCTTGAGTTGGCTGTTTGGAGAGGTTAATTGGGTGTTTAGGTGATGTTGTAGCTACCAAAACTCCCAAAAGCACTCTATAACAATTTTTTCCTTTTCCTTCCATTACGAACAAAACAGAAGCTCAAAAATTGAAACTTCAACGTTTCTTTGCAGACGCTGCAACGTTGATCCTCATTTTTTGTGAATTGGACACTAAATTTGGCAACGTTGCACCTAGTATTCTTTATTCCCCAAACTAGAGGCCGGGCACACGTGATGCGTGTGCAAACTCGTTTAAAATTATAATATGATTTTGATATTATTTTTTCTAATAATATACATATAAACCATATGAATAATTATGTACAATGTAACATTTGATATTAACGTATTTGATAAATAAAACATATGCACATTACAATATGTACACGTGTTTTGAAAATTGAAATATTTACTAATCTTAACTAAAAAAACTATACAATAAAAATTCATGTAAAATCTAAATTTGATAACATGAGACCGGAGATCCTGCAAAATATATATTTATATATATATATAAGATATATTTATCATAAGATTGCTAATAGTATACATTGATTAAAATTATATTTCACATTCTGAGGCATAATTATACATAAGTTTGGTTTTATAATTGGCTTATTATGTATAAAGGCACAAAAGGTAATTATTGTGTTAATTTTTTGTAAACAAAATCTAAAAGTTGAAAACTTACATATCGACATAGATTGACATCGTTCATATCAAATGTCATGTTCAATGATCTCTTCAAATTGTTTTGATGCAATTTTTGCCATAGATCTATGACAACATTAAACTACAAAAAATAAGATGGAATTGACCAAAAATGAAGTACGTAACTTTAGTTATACATACAAACCTATAAATAGATTACCTTGTAACAATGTTGCACATGTATTTGTAAGCTTTCAATTTTTGTATCATTCGTTGCCTGTAAAACTGAGGAAAAATATCTCACAGTCATGTAAGTTGATTGTTTGACAAATTTATAAAATCTAAAATTAATTTGTAAATTCACAAATATGAATATATGGAGCGTAGTAGTAAAATTCATAAGACTTGATCTTTTACCACATATATGTCCATATTGTCTTTGCTGCATATACTTGCTCTACCAGATATGATAGGATTTCTATAAAAAGATTACAATAACTATTAGCAAATGTAATATATTGAAATTATTCATATAAAATACCACAAACACATTTCATACCGATGTTGTCATTTCCTCAAAAGCTCTCGCACAATTAATTTTCCCAATTGTTTTTTATCAACTTTAATAGAGACCTTCCATCCAAAACTGTATATGGAGAACTGTTTGACCTACATTAATTTAAAAGGTATAGTCAAACTCAAAATATATGCGAATATTGTCAAATTAAATAGCAAAAATTTTACAAACATTATTTTTTGAACATAAGTGAAGCCAATACCTGATTTTTAACTTTCTTATCTGCAACCATGTTTGCTTCCTCTTGGTAATTCTCCCAAAGCTGAAGTAGCTTTATTTTTTCAAGTATTCCTACAATCAATAATTATATGAAGATATATTATAAGTATATTAATTGTAGATTTTAAGAAATGACATAATATAAGCTGAATAAGAACATATTTAGTACATACCTCATGTATCAATAATTTGGTAACAAAACGTCTTTGTAGACTACATTGCGGGTATACACTCCTTCTTCATTATTAACTGAACCCTTTTTAACCAAGACTTTCGTTGTTTGATCTGACACCCCTCGAGATAAAGCAACATATAGTTGCCCATGACTAAATACATGATTCGGAAGGTAAATTCCCACATGTGGAATTGTTTGACCTTGTGATTTATTTATCGTCAAAGCAAAACTAAGGCGAACTGGAAATTGTGTGTGAGTCATTTCAAATGGAAGTTTTAAGTTTTCCGGAGCCTTTAATGGAATGCGATGTAGGAAAACTCTCGTGCCTTTGAAATGTCCTGTCAAAATCTCTGAATCTATGAAATTATCGTTCAAAGCTCGACACAGTAGCCTTGTGCCATTGCACAAACCAGAAGAAGGGTCAAGATTCCTCAAAAGCATAATTGGGGCTCCAACTTTCAAATGCAATGCATGTGGGGGCATTCCTCCTGGTGAAATGGAATTTAAAAACTCTTGTTGATACAAATTTTGGGTATCATTTTCAACTTTATCAAATGAGTGGTACACTCTTGATTCTCCTGGAAATCTCTGAATGATTTTCTCATTGAGCTTGTCGACATCTTCATTGTGAGGAGTTATTATGCCCCTACTAACCATATACTCGGCTTCAAAAGAATGGTTTATGATATCAGGATAAATTTCTTCTAATAGTTGAACTATTGATTCTTCGCCATTCCATGGTATTGCCATCGATGTTGGTACTTTGATCATTTCATCTATAATGGTAGGTTGTACACCATTTCCAACAGATAAAAGAAATTCACCAAACTGTTGGTCATTTATAGAGCGCATGTTTTGCTTTAAACGAAGTATTTGAATGTGACTCCAAAGAGGTGATTTGACTATCGATGCAGCAATAGTTTCCGCTTTTGTACCTTTAGGAACAACTGGAAGTACTTGTTGAAAATCACCACCAAACACCATAATTTTGCCACCAAATGGATAATCAACACCAGTGATGTCTATGAGTGTTTGATTCAAGGCTTCAAAAGCATAACGATTTGTCATTGTAGCTTCATCCCAAATGATGACTGTTGCACGTCTAATCAGTTCTGCCAAATCTGATTGTTTAGTAATGGAACAGACGAAGCCTCTGGATTTAAGGGGATCTTGAATCTTGAATGGGCTGTCCTTCCACCAGGTAAAAGTGTAGCTGCAATTCCAGAAGTTGCTGTTGCAATGGCAATTCTCCCTTGACTTCTCACTGAGGCCAATAGTGCACGATATAAATATGTCTTTCCAGTTCCACCTGGGCCATCCACAAAGAAGATTACGCCAGTATTGCATTCCACAGCCTCCATGATTGAATTGAATGCTAAGTGTTGATCACTATTTAATGTGGCAATAGAATTTAAGTCTTCTTGAGGAGTTACAATGGAAAACTCATCTTGTATGACCTTTGGAACTGTTGAATTATCACCCAAATTCATTGTCATCTCAGGCAAATCGTATTCTGATATGTTCTTATTATGCTGTAATAGGAGACAGTTTATATCTTGCAGGGTTTTGTTAAGGATATACATATTATTCATACTGTTTGAAGATATGTAATCTTCAATCAAGTAAGGATAAATTTCATCCCACAAACTTCGCACCCCTGTTGGCACACAGTAAACCAAAATTGTAACGAACAATCTCCTTAAAGCCGATGGCATGTGCATGGTTGCAGCTTCTAACAAACATTGTCGTATGCTATCATCATGCTCTAACAAACCATGATGTTTAGCTGCTTGTTTAAAAGTTGGGTACGCAATTCCATTAACCATTAACAAATGATCGAATGATTTTGGTCCTCGAATATGATTGAGTAAAATTCTCAAGTAAAATCTCTCCCCTTCTGATGGCGAAACTGTGTAAATTCTACCAATTACTCTTTGATGGTTCAATCTTAACTGCCAAATCTTTGCGCTATTACACCATCTATAGTGTTGTGGTATCTCTCGATATAAGTATCGATTTGCAGTTTCATCATCAACATTTAATTGAAAGAATTGGGTAAGCATTGTTCTGGAATAATACTCATCGCCTAAAACATTTGTGATGTCTTGGAACGTATAAAACCTCACTTGCTGCTTATTTGGTAAGTGTATTTGGAGGCGTTCTACGCTAGGAGTCATTTTGGTCATTGAGAATTTGAATATTTTCCACAATGCTTCTGGAGCACAAACCCATCTTCCATCTATGAACTGTTGTACTTCGTTATAATTAGGACCTTGACGAACCTCTAGTGCAACACGGTCAGGCCCTTTATAAACATATTTGTATAAATACTTCACACTTGTAACACTACTGCAAATTTCAAGATTGATATGACAATCATATTTCAAGAGCAACCATGGGTTGTATGGAATGACCCAACTATTATCCACCAAGACGCTTGGATTACTCTCTACAGGAACTGACTCCCCTTCTCTTCTTCGATAAATAGGATATGAATCGTTTCCAAGTGTAGTAATTGAACAAAATGGCTTTGGGAAACGTCTTTTGCATCGACCATTTGTCATACACGGGGACCGTTCATTGTACATTCCACATGGGCCATGTATCATGTGTTTCAGAACTGCACTGTATAATCTAGGCTCTAATCTCTTGTCTGGAATTTCAGCTCTGACAATGTTATCATAATCGTTAGGAGTGCGTAACTTATCATTTTCATCCAAAATAATGACCATGTGGGCATGTGGTAAGCCTCTTTTCTGGTACTCAATAACATATGCATATGCCAGAACCTTCCCGAGTACATGTTTTGTAAGAATGTCGGTCTTCATCTCATCAAATTTTGAATGAAATATTCTTGTTAGCAAATCAGGACGATCATGTGGTGACTGTCCAGGTAGCAACTCAGCTTTAATTTCAGGCCAATTTGGATTGCAGGTCATCGTAAGGAAAAGATCAGGTTTTCCATACTTTTGGACCAGAGCCATTGCATCTTGATATCACTGATACATGTCTCGTGGGCTACCAACAAATGACGATGGCAATATTGTTCTACGACCAACATTACCTAAACAAATATTTCACAAAAGGAAAAAAGAAATTGTATGTATGAATATAAACAAACATGCGTACATGTAATTGTAATATCGTACGTGACAATTTGTACCTCCATAATTTTCACCAGCATGTATTGCATCTAGAAGACCTTGATAAAAATCTGCTCGAATGTGATTCTGATGAGTACGTATCCATCTTAATTTGTTGGACTCAATCTTCACGTAATTATCTACAACATACTGCTGTAAGAGACGACCTCCTCGAAGAAAAAGAGATTGATCACCAGGGCGAATCTGAATTGATAGTATTTCAATACTTATAAATAATTAAAAGTAAAGATTTTATACGAAATAATTATAGATTGAATAACTTCGACGAAGTAAATTTTTAATATTATGTATACGTTGTTACCTGTAGCATATAAGAATAGAAATCACAACATGTTACTTTTCTGCCATCATTACTTCTGGTATTTACATCCCATCCATATGAACCGTAGGGTAACAACAGAGGATACTGTAATGGATCATAGTATCCGACAATATCAGAAATATTTAGGAGGTGACCACTGGTTGATTGGACAATGATATCTCTTGGTTTTAAATTTCCAGCTTCTTCGCCACCTACTAAAACTGCAGCAACTTCAGGAGTAGTAGGAAGGTTGTATTGGGGCCTATTACGTGGTTGTTCTTTGATTTGAAGTCTGCATTCATGTATGTCTAGACGCTGAGCCAATTGGCGGAATGTGTGTACAAATGGATTATGAGTATTTAAAATATTCTTTATCTTGTCAAGCAAATCCAAGTGCAATTATTCATTTTCAGACATTCGATTCTCATTCTCATGGTCAGTGTCATAAACATACAGTTGCAAATATCTCGGTCTGTCGCTAGAATTTGGTAAGAGACTCCCAATCTTATGATATATGGCTCCTTGTGCACGAAACGTGTACACACCTCGAGTTCTTGTTGCTAAGTTTTCATCAACATGAACACCCATTGAAGTGAATGAGAAAACATGATTGTAGGCTCGAATATTTTGTCTGAAATGATGACCTTCCACTGTTTGGTCAGAGAAAATATCAATCATCTCATTTGGAGCTACTACTGGTGGCAAAATAATTGTTCCATTATTACAACACATGGTAGATGTTTCACGGTGGAACAATCTTGCGTTGCAATGTCTACATGTAGTTGGAGCAGGGAACTGCATTCTTTGGAACCTTTCACTTTCATGAAAATTTCTTGCACAATTATGATAGCTCCTATGGATAAATGATCGATTATCTGGAATATCTTCATCACTGAAAGCATCCTGATTGTGGTCGACGTGAGGGATATTTCCTATAACAATATATGTATAATGTATGGGTTTATTATTAACACAGTAGTATTTATTTGAAAGTGTTTGAGTTTCATGTTGAATATTAAATGTAATTGTACTGCATATCATATTTGCATGATCATATTTTTTACATTTATTGTAAAGGTTGTTTATTTTGTAAAAGTACTTAAACTAAATAAATTATTTGTACCTTCCATCTGAACTTCACGAAGATCTTGTCTGTTGCCACTTGTGCTTCCATGCTCATACGTCGAATGAGTAGGTGCATATCGGGGTAAGTCGATACGTGCGAGTGCAGTCATTCTACTTCCCGTCTAAAAACATTAGTCGCAACCAAATTGCCTTCTTCGTGAATGGTTGGCAAAACTGTTGCTCGCGGCCTACGCCATCCTGTTCTATTTCTTCTTGGGATTGCATCGAAAAAGTTTAACATGCATCCTAGCAGTTAAAATTATAAATAATAAATTAAATGAATATTAATGTCAAAAGTGTAAAAGCTTACAAAAAAAAAATGTTTATAACATTTGAATACTTACTACTTGTTTGTGCATTCGCCATATTATGTACTTGATTTGGATGAGAAGTTTGTTCGATATTTTCAGATATTTGCCTTCTTTGTCGATAATTTGTTCGTCGCCTTGCAAGTTGTTGTTCGCGTTGTTCAATAGTCAAAGCAGCCCTCCTTTGTCTAGCATAATTACGCCAACTTTCCCTTTGAATTTCCCTTTGTTGCACATTAGAGGTCGCACTTTCCTCGCGAATAAACAATCTTCGCCTGCGCTGAGTAAGACGACGTTGCTCCAATCTTGCTGAGCGTTGTTCAGTGCTTAAGTTTTGAAGGCGTAACTGTTCGAATTCTCTTTGTGATTGTTCAGTTTGAGCATTTGGTTCCGAAGCTGAGCGTTGCCTCCTCTGTTGTAGGTATAAACGACGTCGTTCACGATTTTGTTGTTGTACATGTCTCAAATTTGATGTGTTAGGGTAATCGTGATTCATTTTTCCTAAGATTGTAAGCAAACTAACACTTACGTAGATGAAATCCGACTATCTTTAAAATGTGCCTACATTATATAAAATTATGTAAGAGGCAATTATAGTATATTCACAATGCGACTCGTATACTCACAATATAATAAGCTTTATATTTTTATGTAAGTGTTTTCATATGTTTGTTTTTATATTTTTATAATGCATATTATTTTAAGTACTAATCTCATTTTGTGGAGAATTAAATAAAATTGCAAGTGAAAGAGATTACCTAGTAATGATGAGCCAAAGCGTGTGCAACTTGAGATATGATTTAAAAACAAACTGAATATAATTTTTTCATACATTCGATTAAATATAAAAATAAATAGAAAATAGAATTAAAAATACTTACAGTCAAAAGAGAAGTAGAAGATAAGTATTAATAAAACACGACTGTAGAAGTTATTTGTTCTGACAATCACAAACTCATTACGTAATAAATATAAAAAAATCAGATGAAATTTTGGGACCACTGAATTCTTTCTTGTCAAAAAAATACACTTCAAAACAAACATATGAATAAACAAAGGGTTGTTTAGAAAAGTTACAATTAAAAAGATTAGACACCTACAACTTTCTTTGAATTTTGGCCACCCATGGTTTTTTCCAAATTTCATGAGATTTGGCCAAACTTTCATGAATTTTAACTAAAAAATTATACAACAAAAATTCATATAAATAAATAAAAAAAAATTACATATAAATAAAAATAAAAATAAAAATAAAGATTGAATAAAAAAAATTACATATTTGATTTTTTCAAGCATAGAAAAAGAAGTTATATATTTGAAGCCATTACAAACCGAAGCAATAGAACATGTACCATCAAAGCAATTAGGTGTCGATAGAGAATAATCCGAAAAGTTTATTCTGAACAACACAAAGTTATAAAGCAACCTTCTGAATCAATAAACGAAGGAAAATAATAGTCAGTTTTTCTCTCCAACAAATCGATTAACATACTTTTTTCCTTTTACTTTTTAATGAAGAAAATAAAAAGTGTAAGTAATAATGGTACACACAAAATAACAAAACAGGAACCCATATTCTTGGAACACTTGCAGTAAAAAATAAATAATAAACCAAAAAAAAAAAGACTTATTTGTTTTTAATTTTTTTGAAATAAAACAATTTTTATGAACATTGAATTGTTTTTAAGAAAACCACACACACAAAATTAAGCAATCAAACAACCTAATTTTTTGAAAACATAAATTGTAAACACACAAACACAAATGTTGATATCAAAATTCAGACCCTTCTCTGAAACCATATTTGACCCCTCTTGGTAACATGAGACCGGAGAATATGCTCCATATTGTCATAAATCTAAATTGATAACGACTTGCATAAAATCTTCGGTATCATGTTACCAAAATTCTTTCATCTTCACCTCTCTCTCTATTTACTATAAAATCTTCCCTTTTATTTGTTCAATGATTTATTTCTTTTTTGTTGGGAGAACTACTATTGAAGAACATTGCAATCTTATGATTCTCTTTATTCGAAATATATATCTACTGCTTATCCTACAATGCAAGTGTAGTATTGTTAATTATATTTTTATTTTCTTCAATAAAAAGTTTCATTATGTAATTAGGTTCTATGGAGAAAAAAATATATTGATTCAGAATACTATTATGTATTTTGTTTCTTCATTAAAAACTTTCATTGTGTGTGTTTTTGGAGAAAAAAAAAAAAACAAATCAGCGCTCATAATTTTGTGTGTGTCTATTTTTGGAAAAAAATCGGTATTTTCTGTATTTTAATTAAATTAATTTATAGGTTCTTAATTTTTAGGTTTTTAATTAAACAGTTTGACACCTATGTGCAATTTTTTAGAGACTTAAATAGTTTTGGATTTTTTCCTCTTTCACTTTTTAAGCTATTGTTTCTTTTTGTGTATAAATTCAGCTTTTTTATAATTTGATTTGTTTGTTTGTTTACTTTTGTGAGAACACTATTATGTATTTTTTTTATTATTCATTAAAAAGTTTCATTGTGTGTGTTTTGAAAAATAAATAAATAAATAAATAAATTCAGTGTTCTTAATTTTGTGTGTGTGTATTTTTTTGGGGAAAAAAAAAGCAGTGTTTTTTGTATTTTCATTAAATAATTTTTAGGTTCTTAATTCATATTTATGCAAGCTTCTTTGAATAATTTGGCACCATGGCGTAGTGTAAAAGAGACCCAGTAATCAAAGAAACACAAACATAAAGTCAACCCAGACAACACACATTCACATACATTATTTAGGATATATAGTTGATAGTTACTCACAGATCAATAAATGTAACGCCCTCAAAATAACAACATTAAACCCATCAATAAAGATATGCATTGATATGTAAAAGTTCCACATTCTTCCATTTTTCAGAGTTTCATTACAAAAAGTATTACATGTTAACAACAAAAGCAAATGCCCTATGGGCTTACAGCATTCCAAGTTAACACTTGGTTACAACAAAAGGGTACTAACTCGTTTACACATTAAGCCCTTGGCTTGAATTTACATGTAATACATCAAACATAAAACGACATAAGTATGCCCGCCTCTAGCCTCCCAAGCTATGTCCTTGGAGGTGGCATGCTACATGTACCTGAAAATGATATTCCCATATAGGGTGAGCCACAGCCCAGTAGAAATACACTAAACCAACCATGAACAATGACTAAAAGATTAGCAATTGATAGATGGCCAACACTGATACATTCACATAAATCACATTTTATGTCATCCGACTCATAAGTCCAAGTTACTATTCATTTTCCCTTTTTCAACAGATAAGCATGTTAGCTCTATCATTATTTCAACAGATATGTATAAAAACTATATCCCACATTCACAGATAAGCATATAAGCTATATCCACATTCTCAACAGATATGTATAACGACAATATCCCACATTCACAGATAAGCATATAAGCTGTATCCACACTTCACAAAGATAAGCATATAAGCTGTATCTTCACTTCTCTAGACAAGCATATAAGCTGTATCTACGGAGTTCATCCCCTATCTTCTCCCAACACTATCCAGTTTAGAGGTACATCCCCCATCTTCTCCTAAACCGCGGAGTACATCCCCCATCTCCTCCTCTACACATAACGTATACAAACACATTGGTTCTATATACAATCACTCAATACATATAGTTAATGTATTCTATCAACCGTCAAATTCCATGACACATTCCATTGATTAGTTTCCATTTGCCTAATCATCATGCATTGTCTACAACAATCACGACTATCCTCCACCGATAGCCCAAAGCAATTATTTCTAAACAGAAAATAAATGCACAAATGGATATTCAATCAACATTTCAATCCGGTGAGTGACAAATAATTCAACTACACCCTTTAACCCCATACATTCCCACTCTCAACAATTCCATTTCATTACCTTATTTCTCACAATTAATTATCCCAATTAATCAAACAATGTAATTAGGTCATTTTTCATAATTACCATTTCAACCCTTAGGTCCCATTTTCATCAATGATTCAACATTTATTCCATTTCTCTATGCCGAACATGCATCTAGGTTTATTATAAATAAAACCCCAACTTTTGTAAAATTACACAAAAGCCCTGAACTTTCACAAAATTACCAAACCAACCCCAACATCTCAAAATACTAAAATTTAAAGACAAAACCCATAGAGAGGAGTAGGATATCCCTACCTCGAAGTTTGAGCCAAAAAGGAGATGAAGACTCGAAGATCAACGTGCTCCAAATCCAAACTTTTTCAGATTAAGTCAAAGCTCTCAACGCCCTCTATCTTTTTAACAAAGGCCCTAGGCTAGATTCACACTATAGGGAGATCAAATCTTAGAGAGAGTGTAGGTTTAGAGAGAGAGAGTCTCGGATCTAGGGTTTGAAAGAAAAAGAAAGTGAAAAAAATTGATGTTCAAAAACGCTACTGTCTGCTGATATAAAACACGCTCGCTCGAGCGACCAGACACAGAAAACTCTCGCTCGAGCCAATAAGTTCTCGCTCGAGCCGAAAACTCAGAAGTGCGCTCGAGCGAAAGAATGCTCGCTCGAGCCAAGAAATGCAACTCTCAGGTCCAGAACCAGACGCAATCGCTCGCTCGAGCGAAGCCACTCTGGCTCGATCCACCAGACACGAACTCAACTCTCGCTCGAGCGACCAACTCCTCGCTCGAGCGAAGGTCCAAAAATCTGGGCAGCAGCACTAGGCTCCCAAACACAACCAACCTATAACAAACCTGCCCAACACATCCTATAACTCAAATACGAAGTAAAAAGGATGCAAACAAGATAATAAACAACTACCAATATCCACGGACACATGTCCGGATCACTGTACAACAAGGGTAAACCTGGGATCGCTATAATAAATCATAGATAAAACCACAAAAAACATAATTAATTAAAATTAGAAAATTTAAAAGAGGTGGTGGTGCTTCTTTCCTTGTCCAGTTGAAAACAACCATATGAAAAAACAAAGGTTTTTTTTTTAAGAATAGTTACAAATAAAGAAAATGGCACAAAAGATGATATCTATACAAATCCAAACAATTTGACTAAACCCAAAGAACTTGCAAACATTAAGTCCAGCTAAAATGACCCTATGTTGTTTCAAGATTGAAAATTTAAATCTGCCAAACAATAATAACCTTTTCCTTCAACATAGAATTGAAATCAGAACAAAATCATTTAAAACAAATAAACTGACCAAAACCCAAAATTCTTAACTTATTACACGCCACTGAATGATTTTTATTTTTTATTTTTATACTGATCATTCATATAAACTTATTGATCATTCTTAACTTATTAATAACTTTTGGTGTCCTCCTTGTCTATCTATTGTATGTTCTATTATTTGTATTTGGATTTCTTATTTGGGTTTTTCTTTATTCTTAAATTTGTGTGTGTGTGTGTGTTTTTGTGGAAATATATATAGATATATATGTATATATATAAAAAATGAGAGAAAGAATTGGACAAAACAATGAAGAATTGATTCATCACAATTGATATGTCACAATTAAAAAAAATAAAATAAAAAGAAAATTTGAGTGAGAAACTTTGGGCGAAAATAAAGCATATTGAACTCTATATGGGGGGAGGGGGAACTCTACAATAATCCATCAATAAGTCTAGAATACTTACAGTAAAAGTAGATAAGTGTAGATAAAGAATGACCTGAAAAGTTGTTTATTCTGAAAAACACAAACTCATAAAGCAACCTGCAAAAAAATTTACATTATTACATGAAAAGATACAACACAAAATAATGTTTGATTTAGTTGAAATATTTAGTATTACAGAAAGTATAATTAACATTATTACAAAAAAAAAAACGAAAATATATATCTGTAGGACCCTAAATTATGGGAAAAAGCCCCTAAAAGGCCAAAAGTTTTTAAAAATTGAATTATGGGAGGTTGCTACTAAAAAAAACACATAAGAGAAACAAAAAATAACACAACATGGGCAAAGAGGTTGGTTTACTTAAATTAGAATTTTACGTTGTTAAAATGAGCCACAATTGTACACATGCGTACTTTGACTAATAGAGTACAATAATAATTTTGGCTTTCTAATTGGCTTATTATATATAAAGGCACAAAATGTAAATATTATTAAAGTTTTTTATAAATGAAACTAAAAAATTTAAAAATTACATTTTGACATAGATTAACATAGTCCAAATCAAATGGAAAAAAAATCCCAAACTTTTTAAGTCTAAGTCTAAACAATTACACACATTTTATGCTTCACAATTTTTTAAATATATATATAAAAAAATGAATACAAACTTACAATATAAGTTTTTTTTTTTTTTTTCTTTTTTCAGAAGGAATCTTTTTATTTTCTATGAAAAGTATAATTAACACATTTTATGCTTCACAGTTTTTTAAATATATATATAAAAGAATGAATATAAACTTACAATATAAGTTTTTTTTTTTTCCAGAAGGAACTTGATATAACATGATGGATCTTTTTATTTTCTATGAAAAGTATAATTAACAGTAATACACCAAAAAATACAAATTGAAGACTGAAAACACTTACAATTATGTAAAATTTAAGAATAGTGAAGAACACTATATTTTTTAAACACACATTCTTTACACTACATTTTTTTTACACAACATTTTTTAATACACCCACAATTACACATGCGTATTTTTTGGGATTGAGACAAAATAAAACACAAAAACAAAAGCATCAAGGTTTAAAAGAGAACATTGAACATCAAATTCTGAAGTGTCGATAAGCATTTTGCTTACGGTCAAGAATAATGAAAACATGATAGAACATACAAAGAAGAATTCAATTACCAACTTTTTTCCTTAATGAGAACAGTCATTTGAAACCTTGTTTAAGTAAGCAATTGGAGTACAAACAATATCAAAATTAAAAAAAATAAAAAAATTATTTCAAACATTAAGACCAATCCGAACATGAAAAAGGGATAATTAAAAGGCCTAAGTTGTTGGTGTTGTTGTTGTTTTTTTTTTTTTTCCTCTTAGTAAGCAGGGATCAATCAAAGTTGCTGGAAATAACTTATATAATTGGTGCGTATTTTTAGAAGTTTATTACCTAAGTGTTGTTAGTTTGCAATGGTTCCAGCATTTCATCAAAAACCTGGTGGCCAAAAGCATAGATAGAGAGGTCCACATGCTTAAAGAAAAAGTTCCTTAAAAAGAATGACAGTAATGTTAAAAATGTTCTTCCAGTGAGTCTATGCAATAAAGGACTTCGTTTGATACAGTTTAAAAAAAAAAAAAAAAAAAGAGATTTGCTTGCTCATGCAAAAATCTCCCATTTCAGTGTTTTTAATTCGTGAATCCAGAAAAATATGTCTGGAAAACTCTGTTTTTGATTTATGGGTTTGTCTATTTTTGCTTCTTTGATCTTTGTTAACCAATATATATATCTATACTATTATGTATGTATGTATGTATATCAAAATTGATAATAAGAGGGAGATTTAAAAATGTATAGTTGATCTGGTTTAAGTTCTAGCTTGCTAAAATCTCTCTTTTTTCCTTCCCTATCACCTTTAATCATCTATTCTATTATACACACACAATTCAGTCACAATTCAGAGTTATACCATCACGATAATCATAAGAGAACTTACCAAATAGAAACACAACCAGTCATATATCCACAGGCTGCTTTCAAGTGTTATGAAGTTGCAGAATTTTTTATGAAGTTGCAGATTTTTTTTTTGCAAAATACAGTGCAGTTATTAAGAATAGTTCAGTGAATTCAGAACAAAATAGAAAATGCAATGATGCTATAACTGCGTGAGGACTGGAGACGTGGGAAGTGGGAAAGTGAATTGGTTGTTTCAATTTACGATTTTACCCCTAATTAAAACTGATGTAAGTGTAAGAAGTTAAGGTCATTTTAGGGAAACTTGGAAAAAAAAATTTGAGAAGTGGCTTCATGACACCAAAATTGGTGCTTGCTTTTAATAATAGAATAGATAACATTACAGGACCCCTTCAAAACCCTAGAAAATCCAAAAACCCCTTCTAGCAAATTTACAGAGGTGAAGCGGCGTGGGCACTGGGACGTCTAGGAGTGTGATTAATGTTGTCCACGTAACATCGACAATTTCACATAAATCTATCGGCGGCAGCGTTGATCATGTATTGGTGCAATGACAACAGGTATGGGTGTCTTCAATATTATTTTGATTGTTTGTAGAACAATAGGACATCAAGGTCAATGCTCAAAATTGGATGTTGTTTAAATGATATATAATGTGGGGTTTTAGGTGATGTTGTTAATATCGCGGTTTTAAGGGTTACCAGTGACACCAAATGTAATGTTGTGCATGTACGTAATGTAACAGACGCATAGTGTTTTAGTTAATGTTTGCATGATTAGTTGGTCTCGTCTAATATTATTATTTTTGCGGGTGTAGGGGTTACCAGTGATTACAAATGTGATGTTGTGCGTATATATAATATAACAGACGCATTGCTTTTATTTAATGTTGTTATGATTGTTTGGATCTCTTGCAATGTTAGTATTGTTGGAGGTCAGTATGAGGATAACATCAATAATGTAACACCAAATAAGTAACATTAACAATCCCCACAATTACTCCACGAAATCCTTAAAAAAATGGAAATGTTAAACCATATCTTATCCACATACACTCATATCTCCAAAAAAATCAAAATCAAAGTCAAATCTCAAATAAGGGCAAACAAGCAAACTCTAATATTATTAAATCAGATCAATAATACATACTACTAATAAAAAGGACTAATCGATTTATAAAAAAAAATGTAAGATTAAATGGACTAACATTTTTCCAGATGAAATTTATGAGTAATTTTTTATTGTTATATTTATAAAAAAAATTAATTTGTATACATTATGAACTTCACTAATACGGGCAAGGAAGTTCCAAAGTACTACGTTTTCTCTTTTTGGCAAACAATATTTGTATTTTTAAAATTTTTTAATCTCTTACATAAATTCACACTAAAAATAATATTTATATTTTTATATAAAGTGAACATACCAATTTTGTATAAGCAACAAAATAAAACTGTGTCACTTGTTTCTAATTTTAAGTAACACTAAATTTTATTATTTATTTGAACATCACAAATTATATATATATATATAAATATAATATTTATACTGTGAGGTAAAATGTATCACTATTTTTTCTTATTTATTTATTTATTATTTATCATTCTCTTTTGTTATTTTTATGATTATTACTTAATTAATTGTGAAAAAAAAAAATTGCACTCCATAATTGGACTCTTTAAATATCTTGGAAGTATTATAGTCACAAAGTCCATATTTTATTTACTATTTTGGACTTTTAGAATTTGGACTTTTTTGACTCCTTGAATTTTTGTATCTTTTTTGTATCCACGAAAGATTAGCCTTGACGATCTAGTCCGTCATCTAAGTATCCATATGTCCACATCAATTATTGGCATCAAGATACTCAGAAGAAAAAGACAAAATTGTAGAAGATAAGGCCTCTCTTCAACGATCAACAAAATTCACTCCAAAAAACGACAACAGCTACTGTAATTATTTGTGTCTGTAATTATTTACGTCTGTCAGTAGTAAGGTTTTTCCTTCACTCACTACTTTAATAGAGCAGATGACCCCTACCCTGCTCCATTAAACAAAAGCTGTGAGGTGTAACAAATTATAGTGTTAAAATTTTATCAAGATGAGAGGATTGAATGATGTACGATGGGGCCTAAAGCAGTACCCGACGTTATTATCCTAACCTTTTATTGATACGTGTCTAGAGTAATAGAAAGCTGATCATAAAAGGTGTCAAAGTCCATATATTTATTATGTAGAAATTTATAAACTAGGCTTTTGGACTTTTTGTTCAAAAATTAGATGTAAGGATAAGCCTTTGGTTTTTGTTTGTATTTCATCAAATGTAGTGTATAAATTGGCATTCATTCCAACGGATGGAGCAATGAAAAAATTCTCTCCACTCTTCCTTGCAAAAATTTCTCCAACTTCTCAAACCCTCGTTTAAAAAATTCTAAGTGTTCAAGTCTTTCATAACTTCAAAGTCTGTAACATAATCTTTGTAAGTATACAACATAGTAATATGAAGTGTGAGTAGTCTCTGTTTTTCCTTAGATATTTTAAAAGGGTAACTTTTCTGTTCTATTTTTTTTTTTTTTGAAAAAAATTAAGTTTATGGAATGTTTGCTTCCTTGCTCATTAATATTACATGCTTTGAACCTTCATAGTATCTATTGTTTTTTATTTCATTACTGAGTGATCTTAGCTGAAGAACCCGTGTGAGCCATGGTTTGGCATTGGTGGTAAATTGTTGGCAGAAAGGGAAAGGTAAGAAATAGAAAATAAAAATATATTATGTTAAACGAGACTTAGCTTCAAGGTGGGAGTACATGTAATGAAAGCAAACATTGCTTACAAATAGTTTTACCAAATAAGAAAAAGAATTTAGAATATAAGGAGAGTAACCTGAGTAGAAATATCAAAGAAATATTTTTCATATAAGAATTTTAAAATCAAAATTTTATATTTTTAGAAGAACTTAGAATTAAAATCAGATCTAGTACTGAGCTTATGCAGAAATTAGAAGATCAAAAACTAAGATATCAATTTTTGTTATCATGCGCCTCCAGTAAATCTCTAGTACATTATAGTTTGAAAATCACACAAATAAATAGACAGATAACTATAAAACAAGAAGCCTCACAGCTAGCTATACAACAGTTTGAGGATTTATTAGCATAAATGTAGAATTAATTAGAAAATTCTTAGCCCAACTTCAAAATAGTGGAAAACCACTAACTCACCCCAAAAATGGTATCAAAACAGTGTTCAGTTTTAGGACAGTTTAAGTTAGTCTATGCATTTTGCTTACGGAAATAGAGTAGTTTTTATTTTCGACAATTTAGTTATAAATTTCATATTATAGTAGCTTTTAATAATTTTAAAGTAGGATTTAATTTTGTGTATGAAAAGAGTAGAATATTGACATTTAGAACTCAACAATCATAACCATCATCTTAATATAGATAAAAATAAATTTCGTTGTAATTTTAAAGGTACTTTTACACATCAGCTCCATAGCGAACATAATTCTCAACTAAATAGTATTGCAGATCATCAGATTAATTTTGCAGAAACTATTAAAAAGGACGTAGATAAAATCAGTAATCTTTTTACTTCGTCTATAGACCATCTTCGTAATACTCGCAATATAATTAAAGACCAAGATAAAAAATTAGATTATATCCAAGATCAGTATAGTTCAACCTTACAAAAACGAATAGATTTAAATTTAGAAAAATTCTCCACCAAGCTAGAAATATAAACTCTAATTTCAACCATAAATATTAGTAACTTGAAGCAAATAGAGTTAGAGTTTAAGCAATTAATTGAAAAAATTCATAATCAGATACATCAAATAGCTAGACAAATAGAATAGATCAACCAAATTCAAGATAATTTAAAATAGAAATTTGAAATTTTAGAACAACTAATAAAATCTTAATTTATGCGTAGTGATAAAAAAAACTAATAGAGACTACCAGATTATTTTAAAACAAGCAGAAGACTTTCATAATAACCTAGAATGAATTAGTAGCTATCAAGGAATAAATCAGTCAGATAAAATATCAGTAAGACAAAACAATATAGAAATTTTATTTCTTATCCGATTGTGTGAAAAATTTGAAGAATTATCAGAACAACTACACAATTTAAAAAATCATTTAGCTTCGTTAAAAAGATTAATACTTCAAAAAGGAAAAGGAGTAGAAGGACAAGCAAGTAAAGCCCAATCTTGAATAAACGAAGAGGATATAACTAAATATTTTGAAAAGCTTAAATTACCAAAGAAACCTGCTTGTAGAACTTATAGAAAATAAAAATGTTTAAATAGTTAGTAAAAGGAAATAGCAGTAAAAGTATAATGAGGATGAAGATATTAAAGTAGAAGAATTTATAGATGTAGAACAACAAATAGAAAAATTTAAAAAGGAAAAACTAGAATTAATTCCAGCTAAATATGTATATAAGCTAGGAAAAATTCATAAAAAATAATATTTATTTAAACACTATGGTAAACAAATGATTAGTGTAACTCAAGAAGATGAAAAAATAGAGCTAAATTTAATAAATAGAGAAAGTTATAAATATGTTGTAAATGAACACCTCAAAAGGACACACTTAGGATTAAATTGTGATAGGAGTTAAGGCTTTAGTTAGAGAAGCTTTAGGAGCTAAAGTTTTTGTATGTCTTTATGATGATAGGTTTAATGATGTAGGACAATGTATTTTACGCAGCTATGAATTAGATATGAATTCGAAAGGAGGAATAGTTTATTTTACACCAGATTTCTTTTTATCGACTTCGACCTTTCATAAAAAGATAAAAATAGGAATAAAAAGTAGAGGATATAAAATGAAAAAAAGGAAAAAGAATTTATTAGTTTGCACAGGGTTTTTAGGCTTAGCAGTCTCAGAAAGCAATATCCATTATAGACTTACAAATGATCAAATTGTTAAGATATTAGGCGCAAAAGGAATAAAGGCACTACCACCTAAAAAATATAATTCTAAAGATAATGTAGCACTAGATTGGAATTTAGGAGATTTTCTAGGACAAAAGAGGTTAACCCCTCAAGATAATTTATTATATCAAAAAGTAGATGGAAGTTATTCAGTAAGATTTACTCAACACACATATGTAGCACCAGAAAAATCCGAAGATGATGAATTTAGTAATGTAAATAGAGAAGAAAGTCAAGATAATCATAGTGACATAAATCAGCTTTATGTAATGACAGAGGAAAAAATAATATCACAAAATAAGATATCTACTATTGATGAGATATATTTGAAAAATTTCACCCTAAGTGATATGAATAAAATATTAGATACCAGACACTATGAATATATAGCTAGGGGAGATACCCATTATAGCGATCCCGGGTTTACCCTTGTTGTACAGTGGTCCGGACATGTGTCCGTGGATGTTGGTAGCTGTTTATTATCTTGTTTGCATCATCTTTACTTTGTATATTGAGTTATGGGATGAGTTGGGCAGGTTTGTTTCAGGTTGGTTGTGTTTGGGAGCCTAGTGTTGCTGCCCAGATTTTTGGACCTTCGCTCGAGCGAGGAGTTTGTCGCTCGAGCGAGAGTTGAGTTTGTGTCTGGTGGGTCGAGCCAGAGTGGCTTCGCTCGAGCGAGCGATGGCGTCTGGTTCTGGACCTGAGAGTTGTATTTCTTGGCTCGAGCGAGATTTTCTTGGCTCGAGCGGTCTGGTTTGTTCTTCGCTCGAGCGAGTGGTCTGTCGCTCCAGCGTGCTTCTGGTTGCAGACCTGAGGGTTTGAGTTGTTGGCTCGAGCGAGCATTCTTTCGCTCGAGCGCACTTTTGAGTTTTTGGCTCGAGCGAGAGCTTCTTGGCTCGAGCGAGAGTTTTCTGTGTCTGGTCGCTCGAGCGACAAAGGCTTCGCTCGAGCGAGCGTGTTTTATATCAGCGGACAGTAGCGATTTTGAACTTCACTTTTTCACTTTCTTTTTTGATCAAACCCTAGATTCGAGACCCTCTCTCTCTAAACTTACACTCTCTCTAAGAATTGATCTCCCTAGAGTGTGAATCTAGCCTAGGGCCTTTGTTAAAAAGATAGAGGGCGTTGAGAGCTTTGATTTAATCTGAAAAAGTTTGGATTTGGAGCACGTTGATCTTCGAGTCTTCATCTCCTTTTTGGCTTAAACTTCGAGGTAGGGATATCCTACTCCTCTCTATGGATTTTGTCTTTAAATTTTAGTATTTTGAGATGTTGGGGTTGGTTTGGTAATTTGGTAAAAGTTTGGGGCTTTTGTGCAATTTTACAAAAGTTGAGGTTTTATTCATAATAAACCTAGATGCATGATTGGAGTAGAGAAATGGAATAAATGTTGAATCATTGATGAAAATGGGACCTAAGGGTTGAAATGGTAATTATGGATAACAACCTAATTACATTGTTTAATTAATTGGGATAATTAATTGTGAGAAATGAGGAAATGAAATGTTGATTGAATATCCATTGTGCATTTATTTTCTGTTTAGAAATAACTGCTTTGGGCTATCGGTGGAGGATAGTCGTGATTGTTGTAGACAATGCATGATGATTAGGCAAACGGAAACTAATCAATGGAATGTGTCATGGAATTTGACGGTTGATAGAATACATTAACTGTATGTATTGAGTGATTGTATACAGAACCAATGTGTTTGTATACGTTATGTGTAGAGGAGGAGATGGGGGATGTACTCCGCGGTTTAGGGAAAGATAGGGGATGTACCTCTAAACCGGATAGTGTTGGGAGAAGATAGGGGATGAACTCCGTAGATACAGCTCATATGCTTGTCTAGTAAAGTGAAGATAGAGCTCATATGCTTATCTTTGTGAAGTGTGGATATAGCTTATATGCTTATCTGTGGATATTGTTGATATACATATCTGTTGTAGAATGTGGATATAGCTTATTTGCTTATCTGAGAATGTGGATATTGTTGTTATACATATCTGTTTAGAATGTGGGTGGTGTTTATATGCCTATCCGTTGAAAAAGGGAAAATGAAAGGTAACTTGGACTCATAAGTCGTGTGGCATAAATATGTGATTTATGTGAATGTATCAGTGTTGGCCATCTATCAATTGCTAATATTTTAGTCATTGTTCATGGTTGGTTTAGTATATTTCTACTGGGCTGTGGCTCACCCTATATGGGAATATCATTTTCAGGTGCAGGTAGCATGCCACCTCCAAGGACATAGCTTGGGAGGCTAGAGGCGGACATACTTTTGTCGTTTTACTTTTTGATGTATTACATGTAAATTCAGGCCAAGGGCTTAATGTGTTTGAGTTAGTACTCTTTTGTTGTAACCAAGTGTTAACTTGGAAAGCTGTAAGCCCATAGGGCATTTGCTTTTGTTGTTAACATGTAATACTTATGTAATGGAACTCTGTTAAATGGAAGAATGTGGAACTTTTACATATCAATGCATGTCTTATTTGTTGGGATTAATGTTATTATTTTGAGGGCGTTACAACTTGGTATCAGAGCGTACCGGGTTCGAATACTTTGGGTACGTGGGAAGTGATTAGTATCACAATGGGTTTGTCTCGCTTGATAGAGACTTAGATGTAGTATCATATGCAATATGCTTAATTGATAACATGCTTATGTGACTATGTGGGTATGGGATTTAATTTCTAGGATGTTGATTGGATCCTTGGGTTTCTGGGAGTCTTGTTGGAAAAGCACTTGATCAATGCTATTTCTAACCGGAACTCTAGTAACGCCTCGGGACTATCATTATTCGGAAATGAAATTCGTAAGTGCTTATGTGTTTATGTGCTTACGTGGAGTGAATTACAGTTGTCCATGCATTAGGACGTGAGTGTTTAGTTTCGGCACATTTGTGAATGTGCTAATGTTCTGTGTTACCTTTATTAGGATGTCAGGACGAGGAAGAGGTGCTAGGCGTGCTAGACCTGCGAGGCAGGAAGTACCGTTACCGGGTGAGATTCCGGCAGTGCAGGAGGGGGTTGGCCAGGCCAATGTGGCTGAGCCAGTGGGTTAGCAGGCCATGGGTGCCTTGGCCGGAGAGATAGCAGGAGCTTTGGGTATTCTTAGAGCTGGGAATCAGGCATCTGAGGCAGGGCCTTCTTTCTTGAAGAGGGAGTTTTTCCGGTCTAATCTGGATGAGTTTATCGGGGATCCGAAGGAGCCACTGAAGGCTGATGAGTGGCTAGAGCAAATGAGTAAGACATTCG
Organism: Camellia sinensis; assembly: GCF_055761805.1. NCBI lineage: Eukaryota > Viridiplantae > Streptophyta > Magnoliopsida > Ericales > Theaceae > Camellia > Camellia sinensis. The sequence goes on along the minus strand of NC_138966.1, from coordinate 192,300,986 downwards.
AGATGCTTGGCATCGAGGACGGAGCACTGAAAGTGACCTTGGCATCCTTCCAACTGAAGGGAGATGCGGGTCAATGGTGGAAGTACGAGAAGGCTCGTGTTGGTGGTACTTGGGAGGCGTTTATAAATGCTTTTCAGGAGAGGTTTTTGTCTGCAGCAGCTAGGGAGAAGCTGATGGATCAGTTTAGCCGGCTTAATCAGCAGGGCTTGTCAGTGGCCGAGTTTAAGGCTACTTTTACCAGTCTGTCCAGGTTTGCACCTGAACTGGTGGCGTCTAAGGAACGTCGTTGCTATGAGTTTGAGCGGAAGTTGAGGCGGGGCCTCAAGTTGAGAGTTGGTGGGTCTTATATCCGAGAGTATAGACACCTAGTGGACGCTGTAGCTCATATGGAGCTCATGATGCAGGAGGAGGATGAGGGGCAGAGAGGCTCCAAGAGGAGCCAGGATGGTCAGGGCGATGGCAGGAGGCAGAGGGGTTCTAACCCTCAGCAGTCGCAGGGCGGTGTTGCTAGATCGACCTTCCCAGTGCCGAGTGCAGGCTCCGGGAGAGGTGGTCAGGGGGATTTCACTTGTTACAAGTGTGGCCAGTTGGGTCACAAGGTTTCTGTTTGCCCGCAGAAGGGTGGGAGTCAGAGAGCTGCTTCTTCTTCAGCTAGACCGCAGAGTTAGAGTTTGGGCAGGGGGCAGCCCTTGTCTTGTTATCAGTGTGGACAGCCTGGGCACCTGAAGAGGTTTTGCCCACAGTTGAGTGCCACTTCGGGAGCGTCTGGTTCCAGGCAGACGCAGGGTTTTCAGCCAGCTCAGTCTGTGCAGGCCTCGAGGGCCAATCCGGGAGCTTCGTCATCCCAGTCTGTGCAGCAGTCTTTTGCTCCGAGAGGTGAGCAGGTAGACCATGGGCCTACGGGGCGCGTGTATGCTGTTACCGCGCAGGATTTAGTACCAGCTCCATCAGTAGTGAGAGGTACTTTTCTGTTTTGCAACTCGGTTGCTAATGTGTTGATAGACACGGGTGCATCTCATTCTTTTGTATCTGCTGCATTTGCATCTGTTTTGGAATTGGAGTTAGCACAGTTAGCATCTCCTATTTGTGTGGTATCGCCTTTGGGTGGTGAGTTGATCTTGAAACAGGGTGTTAGAGGTTGTGATATAGAGGTCGCTGACTATAGGCTTCCTTTTCCGTTTGCTGTCATGCCCATGAAGGGTTTTGATGTTATTTTGGGTATGGACTGGCTATCGTCATACCGGGCTGTTATCGATTGCTACCGCCAGAGGGTCACGTTATGTACCTTGAGCGGGGAGTGGTTCCATTTCTTGGGAGACCGGGTTGGTAGTGTTTTGCCACTGGGGTATGATTCGCGAGGGCGAAGTGAGCTTAGTAGTCTACTTGCTAGCTTTGAGAGTGGTGAGAGTAGTGAGACCCAGCTTGTATTGCCGAGGGTGGTTTGTGAGTATTCGGATGTCTTTCCCGAAGATCTTGTTAGTTTGCCACCTCACCGAGAGATAGAGTTCTCTATTGATTTAGTGCCTGGTACGGCGCCGATTTCTATGGCACCTTACCATTTTGCTCCAGCAGAGTTGGTTGAGTTGAAAGTTCAGCTCCAGGAATTGCTAGATAAGGGCTTTGTTCGCCCTAGTGTTTCGCCGTGGGGAGCACCGGCCCTCTTTGTTAAAAAGAAAGATGGTGCCTTGAGATTGCGTATTGACTACCGGAAGTTGAATCGGGCTACGGTTAAGAATAAATATCCTATGCCCCGTATAGATGATTTGTTTGACCAGTTGAAGGGTTCCCGTTGTTTCTCTAAGATAGACTTGAGATCGGGTTACCACCAGTTGAGGGTCAGGGAGGAAGATATTCCGAAAACGGCATTCCGTACGCAGTATGGCCATTATGAGTTTCTGGTGATGCCATTTGGGCTTACCAATGCACCGGCAGTCTTTATGGACTTGATGAACCGGATTTTCCGGGAGTTCTTAGACCGATTTGTGGTCGTCTTCGTGGACGACATCCTTATCTATTCGCCTTCAGAGGAGGAGCACGAGGAACACTTGGGTCCAATGGGTCTAGCCCATTTTGCCCATAACCTCTCCCTCTAAAACACTTGGGTACCCCTTGGGGCACACCCCAAGTATCTCACCCTAAGCCTTATAAACCCTTTCAAAACTTCCCACCAAATCAATGTGGGACAAGCCAATTTACAACCTTAAGGAATTTCCACCAAAACTCCATTTCCATGGAGCACACTTTGGCTTCAATTTCCCATTCACTCGGTAATGGTTTTGAGCAACCAAATATACCACGTGAATCACAACGCGGCATAGAACGCGTTACCACTTTGACCCGAGTAAATCGACCCTCGGGGCCCACCTAAAAAATAGACCAAACTTGAGGAAAAATTCTGGTTTTACCCAGAATTTTTTCCACCATTTCCAACAATCCCCCACATGAATGGAATTTGATGACAATGGAAATGCAACAAAATGCAGACTTAACGAAAGAGTATAAGTCGAAAATATCTTGTATCAGGATAGGTAGTTTTCGGCCTTGAACCTTCCCTAGTGATAACCTATCGGACTTACTGGCTAACCAATGGACGCAATGCCTTGAATTGTTCAGCCGTTTGTGTAAGCCAAGACAATAGATTTCACACAAAATATCTTCTAACACTGTTGTGTTCATTTTGGCCTTGAACGCACCTGGTTTTCATAAGTGTTTCTAGAGAATTTAGCCTCTTCATTCTCATAAAACCGGCCCCAGTTCAACACTCATATAGGTGATTCTTATTGTGAGTATCTCCTTATACTCATCTTGATTTTATGCCTTAATCAAGATATAAGTAATCATTAAAAGCAAAGCTTATCCTTATACCCCTGCATACAACATATGTTGCAGATATCACTCTCACCATAGGAATGGGTAGGGAATTTTTAATCCCCTGGTGATTTCTGGTGAGCCATACATAACTTAGTTGTCCCTTTGAACTTAGTTCTTGGGATCTCCAGTCATATAAGTAGGGTTACCATTATGACGACTCTTATGTAATAGGCTTTAATCCCATCCCCTTTGATGAACTATACACTAACTCTTTTGTCAAACCTTTTGTTAACAGATCCGCAATATTCTCTTTAGATTTTATATAATCTATTGAGATTATTCCGTTTGACAACAATTGCCTTACGGTATTATGTCGACGACGAATATGTCGTGACTTACCGTTATACATGTGATTCTGTCTGCCTATTGCAGATTGACTATCACAATGAATGCAAATAGCTGGCACAGGTTTTGGCCACATTGGAATGTCTTCTAAGAAGTGACGAAGCCATTTTGCTTCTTCACCTGCTTTGTCTAAAGCAATGAACTCGGATTCCATTGTGGATCGTGCGATGCAAGTTTGTTTCGTGGACTTCCAAGAAACAGCAGCGCCTCCTAGAGTAAAGACATATCCACTAGTGGATTTTGAATCTTTAGTATCCGATATCCAATTGGCATCACAATAACCTTCGAGTACTGCTGGATATCGAGTAAAGTTCAAACCATGATCACGAGTAAATCTTAGATATCTAAGAACTCGAATGATCGCTTTCCAATGGTCTTCTCCAGGGTTACTAGTGTACCTACTCAATTTACTGATAGCATAAGCTATATCAGGACGAGTACAATTCATTAGGTACATTAGGCTTCCAATGATTTGGGAGTATTTTAACTGAGACACTGCATCACCTTTATTTTTTGATAAATAAAGACTGATGTCTACAGGTGTTCTAGCTAAATTCAAATCATCCTTGATAAATTTATCAAGAATTTTCTCAATATAATGAGATTGAGATAATGCATATCCGTCAGATGTTTTAGTAATTTTCATTCCTAATATAACATCTGCGACCCCCATATCTTTCATATCAAATCTTTTGTTAAGCATCTGCTTAGTTGATTTGATCATGTTTTGACTGCTTCCGATGATAAGCATGTCATCCACATAAAGACAAACTATGACATATCCTTGGTCAGTGTTTTTAACATAGACGCATTTGTCACATTCGTTTATCTTAAACCCATTAGTAAGCATTGCATGATCAAATTTTTCATGCCATTGCTTAGGTGCTTGTTTTAATCCATAAAGGGATTTTACAAGTCGACAAACTTTCTTTTCTTGCCCTGATACTACAAACCCTTCGGGTTGTTCCATATAGATCTCTTCATTTAGATCACCGTTTAAGAAAGCTGTCTTAACATCCATTTGATGTATTTCTAAATTAAACAACGCTGCTATAAAAATAAGCATGCGAATGGATGTTATTCTTGTCACAGGGGAATATGTGTCAAAATAGTCCAGACTTTCCTTTTGTCTGTAACCTTTGACAACAAGTCTTGCTTTATACTTGTCAATTGAACCATCTGCTTTCATTTTTCTCTTGAATATCCATTTATATCCAAGAGGTTTAGAACCTGGTGGAAGATCCACCAATTCCCAAGTATGATTTTGCATAATGGATTCAATTTCATTATTAACAGCCTCTTTCCACAAAGGTGCTTCAGGACCTGTCATTGCTGCCTTAAAGCTTTGAGGTTCATTTTCTAACAAGTATGTCAGAAAATCTGGACCAAAGGATTTTGATGTTCTTGCTCTCTTACTTCGTCTAGGTTCATCATTGGTTAAATCCTGTTGGTCGAGACTATTACTAGTCTCTTGTGTTTGATTGTCATTAGTCCCTTGACTTTGTGTACAATCATAAGTTCTTTTCTGTGAACTTAATTCCTGTCCTTTCTTGTAAGGAAAGACATGTTCAAAAAACACAGCATTCCTTGACTCTATAATAGTGTTCACATTTATATCAGGTATTTCTGATTTATAAGTCAGAAACTGATATGCACTACTATTCTGAGCATAACCAATAAACACACAGTCTATTGTTTTTGGTCCAATCTTAGTCTTTTTAGGAACAGGAACTTCAACTTTTGCCAAACACCCCCACACTTTTAAATATTTGTAGGAAGGCGATCGACCTTTCCACAATTCATAAGGAGTGCTGTTGGTTTTCTTGTGGGGTATCTTATTAAGAACATAATTAGCAGACAATATTGCTTCCCCCCACAAGTTCTGTGGTAAGCCTGAACTTAGTAACATGGCATTCATCATTTCTTTTAAGGTTCTATTCTTCCTTTCAGCAATTCCATTTTGCTGTGCAGAATAAGGGGCTGTAGTTTGATGAATAATGCCATGTTGTGCACAAAATTCATTTAATGGTGCATCATATTCACCACCCCTATCACTTCTAACCATTTTAATGGTTTTACCAAGTTGATTTTCAACTTCTGTTTTGTAGAGTTTAAACATTTCTAAGGCTTCATCTTTACTTCTAAGTAAATAAACATAACAATATCTTGTGCAATCATCGATAAATGTTATGAAATACTTTTTGCCACCTCTAGTTTGAATAAATTTTAAATCACATACATCAGTGTGAATTAATTCTAGAGGTTCGGTTTTTCTTTCAACCGATTTAAATGGAGCCTTAGTTAGTTTCGCTTCTACACAAATTTCACATTTATGATTAGGAGTAATTTCAAACTTTGGTATATGATCTAAACCAATTAATCTACGCAAAGCATCAAAATTCACATGTCCTAATCTACCATGCCATAAATTTGACTCAAGAATATAAACAAAAGATGTGTTATTCTTATTCATAGCAACTTTCGATACAACTGTCATTACATTCGACTTAAAGAGACCATCACTCATGTATCCCTTACCAACATACATACCACTCTTTGTTAATACAAATTTATCAGACTCAAATACAAGCCTAAAACCATTTTTACTTAACAAAGACCCAGAAACTAAATTCTTCCGGATGTCAGGTACATGCAGTACGTTGTTGAGGGTCAGTTCTTTCCCTGATGTCATCTTCAAGATCACTTTCCCTTGTCCAGCCACAGTAGAAGTAGAAGAATTTCCCATGAAAAGTTGTTCACCATTTGCAGCCTCATTGTAGGTAGTGAACATCTTCTTGTCCGTACATATGTGACGAGTTGCTCCAGTGTCAACCCACCACTCTTTGGGATTTCCCACCAAGTTAGCCTCAGACACCACAGCAGAAAGGTTGATGTCATTCACTCCGTCAGAGATGTAATCCAATTCTGTTACATTGGCCTGATTGGTGGTCTTCTTACTTGTACTTCCATGATTCTTCTTAGGGCGGCGGCAGTCAGAAGCTCGATGTCCAGTTTTGCCACAGTTATAGCATTTTCCTTTGAACTTCTTGCTACTATCGCCTTGTTTAGGACCATCTCCAGTAAACTTTCTCTTTTTTTTATGTGGTTTATGAACTTGTTCAACCACATTAGCTTTGGACTCAATGGGATTTTTCCCATTCCTCTTTTCAGCCTTTCGGTTATCTTCTTCAATTCTTAATCTTACAATCAATTCATCCATAGTCATCTCTTTGCGTTTATGTTTTAAATAATTTTTGAAATCTTTCCAAGCTGGTGGTAACTTTTCCACTAAAGCAGCGACTTGGAATGACTCGCTAAGAGACATACCTTCTGAATGAATATCATGCAAAATTATTTGAAAACTTTGAACTTGAGATATTACCGTTTGGGAGTCTACCATAACAAAGTCCAGAAATTTACCGACGACAAATTTCTTCGTGCCGGCATCTTCTGTCTTGTATTTCTTCTCCAAAGAATCCCACAATTCTTTTGCTGTTTTCAGAGGACTGTATACATTATACAGCATGTTGTCAAGGTCATTTAGGATGTAGTTTCTGCACAGGAAATCTGAATGTTTCCAAGCATCTACAGCGGCAACAACTTGCCGATCACTTTCACCCTCTTTAAGTGCTGGAGCCTCTTCATGAAGAAACCGGGCCAAATTAAGAGTTGTAAGATAGAACAACATCTTCTGCTGCCATCTCTTAAACTCGGTACCGTTAAATTTTTCCGGTTTTTCTCCATGATTGATTGGTATATGAACATGGTTCTGAATAGGGACCGATGTAGATGTAACAATAGGAGTACCACTGCCAGATGCAGTTTCAGTTGTAGTAGCCATAATCTCTGATTACAAAAATCAGAAAAAATTAAAACACAAATTAATTTTCTAGTTACTAAAACCAGAAAATAAATTATAACAACAAAATAATTTTATTTTCCTTGTTACTAAAACTAGAAAAATAAAATATATAACAAGAATTTTCTGTAATACCAAATAATATTCTGAATTGTTAATGACACCAGTATCGTACTACTAGTTGTTGTCAAAGAAAAGAGACAGTATATTACTACTATCTGTCAAATAGCATAAATCACTATTTGTTTTTCCAACCAGAATATTAATTTGAAAACACAGAAAATTAAATACAATGAAGATACCCAAAAACGAGTCTGTCTTAAGATTGTTGGACAATCTTCACTGTATTTAAAAGATTTAATTCTATTGTGTACACAACAACAAATAGAATTTAAAGAAATAAAGAAAAGGAGAGAATTTGTTTGATTACAAAAATCAAACTCGAAATAAAAATAAATAAATAAAAACAGATTTTATTTTGTTACAAAAACAAAATTAAAATCTGATTTAAATAAATAAAAACAACACTGAAAATAAATTAAATAACTTACTTGATTTAATTTCTTCGAATTATTTTATGATCAAGTCCAGTGTTTGACACTGTGTCCTTAAGACAGATTCGTCCTCTCCACGGTGCTTTCAGAGTTTGGACGTCTATCTCCCAGGATGAAATGATCTTACTGCAAACAATAGCAGCACTACAAATTGTTTGCCTTACGAACACACTAAGTGTTTACATTCTTTCTTTCGGAAATAAAATGCAGCAAGATGAAGAATATAATTAGCAGAAGTGAAATACGAAATTTCTGATTGAAAACATCAAATGAGGGTGGTCCTATTTATAGATGTGAAGGTGGCTCTTGGTTTTGAATTGAACAGGTATGTGGCTCTTGGTTTTGAATTGAACAGGTATGATACCTGTTGGTTTTGAATTCAAACAGATAGCAAAACGGGAAGGGCTCTGTTTGGATGAGCAATAAATCCAAATCAGTTTAATTCTGTTTGAAAACGGGAAGGGCTCTGTTTGGATGAGCAATAAATCCAAATCAGTTTAATTCTGTTTGAAAACAGGAAGGGCCCTGTTTGGATGAACAAAAAATCCAAACCAATTTAATTTGAATTCTGGATTTTATTTTAATAAAAAATAAAATTAAATTCAAATGTTTTTGGCCCAAAAAGATTAGAAGCCCAACCCCAGCCCGCCCGACCGGACGGCGGCGCGCGTGGTGATTTTTGGGTCCAATGGGTCTAGCCCATTTTGCCCATAACCTCTCCCTCTAAAACACTTGGGTACCCCTTGGGGCACACCCCAAGTATCTCACCCTAAGCCTTATAAACCCTTTCAAAACTTCCCACCAAATCAATGTGGGACAAGCTAATTTACAACCTTAAGAAATTTCCACCAAAACTCCATTTCCATGGAGCACACTTTGGCTTCAATTTCCCATTCACTCGGTAATGGTTTTGAGCAACCAAATATACCACGTGAATCACAACGCGGCATAGAACGCGTTACCACTTTGACCCGAGTAAATCGACACTTGGGGCCCACCTAAAAAATAGACCAAACTTGCGGAAAAATTCTGGTTTTACCCAGAATTTTTTCCACCATTTCCAACAGATTTAGAAGAAGATGTAGTTAATGATGATTCAGAAGTCCATAGCATAATCAGCGATTATAAATACCAAATAGAAGCCATAAGTTCAGAAAGTGATACAGATATAGACAATCTTTTTAGACAACTTAACCAAGAAATAAGAATATCCCCTTCCTATGATAATTTTTTTATGATGGAATGCAATGCAGATACTGAATGTCAGCATAATTTTCGGATAGGATTAGGATTTGATATCACTAGATGTAGTTATTGTAATTGGTTTCCTGCTAAAAATAAGAAAGCTCAATGTTTATTATGCAGTATAACCTATTGTATAGTTTGTCTAGAAAAATTAAATATGACACACAAGATAACATTAGAAAGTAACGATGAGATACGATAAGATCATAGTATAGAAAGCAAAGAATTACACCTAACAATTAGAGAATTAGAAATACAAGTAAGAGAATTTATACTACAAATACGTGAGATAGAAACTAAGTGTCATGACCCAAACCCGCCCCTATAAGTTTAGCGTTGTAACTGGCCAGTAATCCTTGGATTACCGAAGGCCTTTTAACAGAATAACATATAGTTAGGGACTGCGGAAGCAATATAAAGTACAATGTCCATTAAGCTATGCAGACATAAGTGGGAAAGAATAACTTTAAAACTCATAACATATACGTAACGTTGCATAGATATAGTAATTTTACGTCACCCTATGTACAGATAACCAAAAACTTGTTCAAAAACCAAAAGTAAACAAAGTTTTAGATGCTTGTTAAACAAGGCCACAAGGCTTGACTTGATCCGAAACCTCTTCGGGAGGCGCAAAAGGATAGCTGACAAAACGAAATCTTAGGCCATCAACTCTGGGCCTGTTCACGTGCCTGGTCACCTACATACATAATATAAATAATGAGTTAGAGCCCAGTGAATAATAATAGAGTAAAGGGTTTAATGAATGCTGTCCATAATAGTTACAGAAAACAAAGTTTATGTTCAGAAATCATAGGTCATAACAGATACAGATTCAGAATCATATTCATAATCAGAATTTGTAGTTAAACATATGTGGTACATTCATTAGCACTTCTAGAAACAGTTGACCTATACAGGGACTGCTATAAAGGCGTATAGTTGACCTATAAAGGGACGACCATGAAGGCAAACAGTTGACTCACGTGCACGGAGACGATACAGTTGACTCATAAGACGTACAGTTGGCCCATATTGGGACGTATACAGAAGGATCCATAACAGTTGGCTCATGAGACGATCAGTTGACCCATAATTGGGACATATACAAAACAGATAACATATGTCATATGAAACTAAGAATGCCACAAATATGTTTCAGAAACATTGGGCAACCATTCATTTGTGCAGAAAATAATATTTCGGAAAACAGATCATCTTATATCATTTAGAAAATACTTATACATTGAACATACCTTTACAAAGTTATTACTCACAATTAACAGAGGGCTCCAAGGCAAATAGACAGAATGGACAAATCATACGTCTTGCGGCGCGTGACCTACACAGTTACAGAATGAACACGTGCTGAATTACACACCCGAAAATATTAACTTAAATCTTTTCTTATCTTGGTGTGTTTCTACTTCTTATCCTCATTTTGGTGTCTTGATCTTGGCCTAGGATGTAATGAAGATGCTAAAATTCACTTGAAAACACTTAATAATAATTGCTGAAAGCAGGGGTCCCGCTCAAGCGTAGCTTCTTTCGCTCGAGCGGACATGCAAAATGCGAGTGGTCGCTTGAGCGGTCTGTAAACAATGCAAAAGTGCTGGTTGCTTGATTTTTTTCACTCGATGATTGCTCAACGCTCACTCGAGCATGAAACTCGAGCGCAACTTTTGTTGCTCGAGCGGTCTGTAAAACATGCAAACTTCTGGGAGCATCCATTTGACGCTTAGCGAACCTCTGGTCGCTCGAGCAGAAGTGTGAAAATGAAGGTGAATCCGTCGCTCGAGCGGAGAGGTCGAATTCTGAAATTTCCAGATTCACCTCTAAGCTTCCAAACTCAACTCAAACACTACAAAACTCATCCTTTTGGGCCAAAAATTTGAGAAAACTCTTGTAAACTTGGAAAACATGGTGAATTCAAAATCAATTTCATAAAATCAAGATTCAAGAGCATGTGATATATGCAAAACCAACCTAATTCTTTGGAAACACAACATGACCATGACATGCATGATATGAATGAGATTTCAAGTTTCCAATTCAAGATCAAATAAGATGTTCTACTCAAAGTCATAGTGAATTCTTAAACTAAAACCAAAATATGAACATGCATGGTATGAATTCTTAGCTAACATGCTCTAAATGCAATGTAATAGACATGCATGTATGTATACTCTACTCTTCTACTTCATTAAGCTTAATTCTTGCTTCAATTCACTTAATTCTTTGACTACATGATTTAGGTATTCTAAGTACACAACTAAAGGCTTGATTTCTTACCTTAGGTTCTCAATTCCTTGAATCCTAGTGAGTTCTTGCTCAATTTCTTCAATTCTCCTTAATTCTCTAGCGAGTACAAATTCCTTTGTTTGAAGACTTCTCCCTAGTCTCTCTCTTTCTCTCTACATGTTTTGTTGCACAAGGTGATGGTAAGAATGAGTCTTCTCAACTATTAGTGGTCTATTTATGTGTTTGATTAGCTTAGGTTAATTAATTGTGATTGAAACAAAGTTGATTCAACTTAATAATTTATTTATCTTAATTTAATCGTTTCGAATTGAATTTTAATTGAACCTACCATAATCTTCTAAAAATTCCAAATAACACATATACTAAGTCAATTTCTGAATCAGATGTTGATAAGGCCTTTATTTCGCAAACCAAAACGGAAACATGAATAGATCTTTCTATAATAAATAGATATCAGCACAATAATGCAACATACACAAGCAATTTAATTCTGGATTTCTCTTAATTACTGATCAAGCTTATTTAACCACGAATTAACGTAAATCAGAGGTCGGGGTTGTTACACTAAGTCTAATTTTGACATAGAATGTTTAAAAGTAGAAAATAAACAACTTAAACAGCAGATAGAACAATTTCATACTAAATATCCTTTAAAAGATAAACTTGTTGAAGAACATATGTACTCCTTAGAGCCAACCTAGTTGATTCTCAACCCTTTAGTCAATATTCCCAAGTACAATCCGACAACACATATTTACCATTTAATTACCCTGTCATACCCAAGCCAAATTTAGTTGAGATCTCTTATGTAATCAAATTTGTAGAAAAAACTCTTAGTATAGATGCTATGATAGATACAAGAGCCAGTACATCATATATTGAACAACACATAGTTCCACCAGGATGGAGTACAGCTTTAGTAACCCCAACTTTAGTCAGTATAGCCGATGACACTAAACAGACATATACACATTGCATTAGTGGAGCACAAATTAGTTTTCATCACATAGGCTCTCAAACTCAACATATAGAGTGGTTCCCTTTACCCAAAGTTTGGATTGGCAATACTCAACAAAACCATCCCTTTATATTAGGCCTTAATTTCATACTTAGTCTACAAGGTGGCATGTTTATCAACTATAGTAGCATTAGTTTCTTCAAACGAACAGCACATACACCCATAGCATATGCCCTCAACACCATTGCCCATTCATCAGAGTTGCGTGCGAAACGTGGTGGTACCATAGGAGTAGATTTAGTTCCCGCTAGTTTTTTATTTCATAGTAGAAACATTTTCCCTGAGTTGGCCCAAAAATATATACAAAATGAAAAGATAGCAAATATTTCTTTAGAAAATTTAGACATGGAAGACTTTGAATCAAAAAAACATAGAAGATGTTGAATTAGAAGAAAAATATGATTCTTGGAGTATAGAAGATTTCCAACAAGTTGTTAACCTAGACTTAATTTTCACAAAAATAGGAAAATTGAAGAAAAAACCAGCATACAAAAGAACAGAAAATGATTGAGATGAAATAATAAGATTAGTTGAAACAATAGAAATTTTAGAAGAACAACCCATGAAATACTGGGAAAGAAATAAAGTTTTAGCTAGTTTAGATATAAAAAATAAAGATTATAGGATTACATCAGCACAAATAGATCATACGCCAGTAGATATAAAAGAATTTAGAACATAGATTAAGAAATTATTAGATTTAGGAGTAATTCGACCTATTAATAGCCCACATAGGAGCGCCGTATTTATGGTTAGAAATCATGCAGAGATAAAAAGAGAGAAAAGTAGAATGGTTATAAATTATAAGAGATTAAATGACAATACAAAAGATGATAAATATAATATACCAGATAAAGTTCAGCTCATAAACAGAATACAGACAACAAAAATATTCAGCAAATTTGATTGCAAGTCAGGGTTTTGGCAAATCAAAATGGAAAAAGAAAGCATACATTGGACAGTCTTTTGTTGCCCACAAGGACATTATGAATGGCTAGTCATGCCTTTTGGACTAAAAAATGCACCTTCCATATTTCAACGTAAGATGGACAGTATATTTAATAAATATAGTTTTATACTGGTATATATAGATGATATATTAGTATTTAGTCCAAATAAAAATAGTCACATAGATCATCTATACATAGTATTAAAAGAATTTATAAACAATGGAATAATAATTAGTAAGAGAAAAATGGTATTAAACAAACCTCATATAGAATTTTTAGAAATGAAGTTAGGAGATGGAAAAATCAGGCTACAACCCCACATAGTTAAGAAAATTTTAGATTACCCAAATAAATTAGAAGATACAAAACAACTTTAATTATTTTTGGAAATTTTAAATTATGCACGAATGTATATTCCTAACCTTAGTAAAATAATAGGATCACTATATAGCAAGACCACACCCACAGGACACAAATATTTTAACCAGCAAGATATAGCTTTAGTAAGAAAAATTAAAGACATTTATAGAAATTTACCCGAACCTACAACTTCTTTTAGAATCAGAATATATAGTCGTAGAAACAGATACAAGCCAATTAGGATGGGAAACGGTACTATTAGCTGAACCTAGCAAGTATGATAGTAAAAATAAAGAGCGTATTTGTAAATATAGTTCTAGGAAATTTAAAGAAAAAGATACAACCATGACCAGCTTAGATTTTGAAATATTAGGAATAGTATATGCAATAAACAAATTTAGGTTATTTTTACACAAGCCCTTTATAATTAAAATAGACTGAGAAGCTATAATTAGATTTTATAATAAACTTAATGAGCGTAAACTTAGTAGTATAAGATGGGCAAAATTTTTAGATTGTATAGTAGGACAAAGATATAAAATAGAATTTGAACATATTAAAGGGAGTGATAATAAATTAACAGATTGGCTAAGTAGGAAAATTTATTTAGAAAAAGAAAATAACCAGTTTAATTTTTGTGTAGATAATGGAGAACAACAAAACAATGAATTTTGGGGGATTTGCTCTTCCCATTTATGAAGGCAGAAACAAATTCAAACCATTAATAGGAATCGAGCTAGACCCAGTTCAACAGCGTCTTTTAGATAACCTTTGGAACAATCTCAATCACCCAGCTAAACGTTTGTCAGCCTTAAACTCTCTCAGTATATATTTTTCAAAAATCCAGAATAAACATTTTTCTAAAAGCTTTCTTTCTATGTAGTAACTAAAAGAACCAAGCCTGGTATTTACCATGACTGGGTAGAAATTGAACTTTTAGTTAAAAATTTTATTGTACCTCAGTTTAAAGGATTTTATGATTTCAAATCAGCAAGTACTTATGTCCACAGACAAATAGAAACTAGTTACTTTATTAGCCAAATAGGTAAAGATTATCTGGACACATTGAGCAAGATGCAGTCAACTATTTTGCTACTAGTGAAATTCCAGTTAGCCAGATAACAAGAAGTAGTAGTACTAACCCTTAAATTATCAAAATCTTTTCCAAATGTGCAGACATTGTGAAGGCCTTATCAAAAATTTCAAGAAAATTATGGATAAAGGCAAAAAGGTCAGTGAAGAGCTAGACTAGCTTCGAGACGAGAAAAAACAATTGAGAGCAACCATTCAAACCCTAACCAGCCAGCTCAAAAAACTAACTCCAAAAAAAGCACCTACTCCTTTTCCAAACGTAAAAATCAAACAATTCACCAGTGAGGAATTTGAACAATTGAGTGCTAGAATGTATTTCTTCAGAGATTCTATCATTTAATCTTTTTGTGAGAAAAACTGAGAAATAGAAGACCTTAAACCCTATATATATACCTTAGCCGAAGATAGTAGAAATAGTGAGTTAGTCACTATACAACAGTTTCTTCAAAACCTCTCCACAGCAGGAATTCAGTGCCCTAGTATGGAATATCAATAGACTTATCTCTACGAGGATGAAGAACAACCTTGTTTACAAGAAGAAAGATGTATAGATAGGCCAGAATATTTTAGAAGATGTCAGTGTAAACAGGGCAAATGTTGAAATCTAGATTACACTGACATCTTCCAAAGCTATATTTTGTTGGTTAAAATATTTTTTTCCTGTGGGTGTGGTCTTGCTATATAGAGGTCCTATTGTTTTACTAAGGTTAGGAATATACATTTGTGCATAATTTAAAACCCCTAAAAATGATTGAAGTTATTTTGTATCTTCTAATTTATTTAGGTAATCTAAAATTTTCTTAACTATGTGGGGTTGTAGCCTGATTTTTTCATCTTCTAACTACATTCCTAAAAATTCTATATGAGGTTTATTTAATACCATTTTCTCTTACTAATTATTATTCCATTGTTTATAAATTCTTCTAATACTATGTATAGATGATTTATATGACAATTTTTATTTGGGCTAAATACTAATATATCATCTATATATACCAGTATAAAACTATATTTATTAAACATGCTATCTATCTTATGCTAAAATATGGAAGGTGCATTTTTTAGTCAAAAAGGAATGACTAGCCATTCATAATGTCCTTGTGGGTAACAAAAGACTGTCCAAGGTATGCTTTCCTTTTCCATTTTGATTTGCCAAAACCCTGACTTGAAATCAAATTTGCTGAATATTTTTGCTGTCTGTATTCTGTTTATGAGCTGATCTTTATCTGGTATATTATATTTACCATCTTTTGCATTGTCATTTAATCTCTTATAATTTATAACCATTCTAGTTTTCTCTCTTTTTATCTCTGCATGATTTCTAACCATAAATGCGGCGCTCTTATATGATCTATTACTAGGTCGAATTACTCTTAAATCTAATAATTCCTTAATTTGTGTTCTAAATTCTTCTATATTTGCTAGCGTATGATCTATTTGTGTTGATGTAATCCTATAATCTTTATTTTTTATATCTAAACTAGCTAAAACTTTATTTCTTTCCCAGTATTTCATGGGTTGTTCTCCTAGTATTTATGTTGTTTCAGCTAATCTTATTATTTCATCTAAATCATTTTCTATTCTTCTGTATACTAGTTTTTTTTTTTTTTTTTTTCAGTTTTCCTATTTTTGTGAAAATTAATTCTAGGTTAACAATTTGTTGGAAATCTTCTATACTCCAAGAATCATATTTTTCTTCTAATTCAACATCTTCTATGTTTTTTTGATTCAAAGTCTTCCATGTCTAAATTTTCTAAAGAAATATTTGCTATCTTTTCATTTTGTATATATTTTTGGGCCAACTCAGGGAAAATGTTTCTACTATGAAATAAAAAACTAGCGGGAACTAAATCTACTCCTATGGTACCACCACGTTTCGCACGCAACTCTGATGAATGGGCAATGGTGTTGAGGGCATATGCTATGGGTGTATGTGCTGTTCGTTTGAAGAAACTAATGCTACTATAGTTGATAAACATGCCACCTTGTAGACTAAGTATGAAATTAAGGCCTAATATAAAGGGATGGTTTTGTCGAGTATTGCTAATCCAAACTTGGGGTAAAGGAAACCACTCTATATGTTGAGCTTAAGAGCCTATGTAATAAAAACGAATTTGAGCTCTATTGATGCAATGTGTATATGTCTGTTTAGTGCCATCGGCTATACTGACTAAAGCTGGGGTTGTTAAAATTGTACTCCATCCTAGTGGAACTATGTGTTGTTCAATAGATGATTTACTGGCTCCTGCATCTATCATGGCATTTATGCTAATAATTTTTTCTGCAAATTTGATAACACAAGAGATCTCAACTAAATTTGGCTTTGGTATGAAAGGGTAATTAAATGGTAAATATGTGTTGTCGGATTGTGCTTGGGAATATTGACTAAAGGGTTGAGACTCAACTAGGTTGACTCTAAGGAAAAGTATTTCCATATATTCTCTCACGTATCAGTTGATTCAAAGGGATTATTCATCCATGCCTTTACCGCGTCTTTTTCCCATTTTTTTTATTACTTCTTGCCATATTTGTGGGTCGAATTTAGCTAAGTCTAAAAGGGTTCCTTGATTGGTTACTGGCTGTAATTATATACTTATATCTGGTTATCTTCGCTTCTCATGAAACTTATACTTTTTGTTAGGATCTGCTTTACTACGTCTTGTATTGGTTAATGGTCTTCTTCCTTCTACTTCATAATGCATTGGTTCTACTGGATCTTCTATCGTATGTTGTGGGTTGCTAGTTACTGTGCTTTCTGTTGTTTGAGTGTTCATATAAAAAGAGTCTTCTAAGTTAGATTGTTTTGGTATTTTAAATATTTTGCTAGGCTGTATTTTATCTTCTAAAATATCATCTACATATTCGGTATGAAATTCTTGACCTAAAAATGATACTGCTTCATCATGGGTATCTCCCCTAGCTATATATTCATAGTGTCTGGTATCTAATATTTTATTCATATCACTTAGGGTGAAATTTTCCAAATCTATCTCATCAATATTAGATATCTTATTTTGTGATATTGTTTTTTCCTCTGTCATTATATAAAGTTGATTTATGTCACTATAATTATCTTGGCTTTCTTCTCTATCTACATTACTAAATTCATCATCTTCGAATTTTTCTGGTGCTACATATGTGTATTTAGTAAATCTTATTGTATAACTTCCATCTGCTTTTTGATATAATAAATTATCTTGAGGGACTAACCTCTTTTGTCCTAGAAAATCTCCTAAATTCCAATCTAGTGCTACATTATCTTTAGAATTATATTTTTTAGCTGGTAGTGCCTTTATTCCTTTTGTGCCTAATATCTTAACTATTTGATTATTTGTAAGTCTATAATGGGTATTGTTTTCTAAGACCGCTAAGCCTAAAAATTATGTGCAAACTAATAAAATTTTTTCTCCTTTTTTCATTTTATATCCTCTACATTTTATTCCTATTTTTATCTTTTTATGAAGGTCGAAGTCAGTAAAAGGAAATCCAGTGTAAAATAAATTATCCCTCCTTTTGAATTCATATATAATTCATAGCTGCCTAAAATACTTTGTCCTACATCATTAAACCTATCATCATAAAGACATACAAAAACTTTAGCTCCTAAATTTTCTCTAGTTAAAGCCTTAACTAATTCTAAGTGAGTCCTTTTGAGGTGTTCATTTACAGCATATTTATAACTTTATCTATTTATTAAATTTAGCTCTATTTTTTCATATTCTTGAGTTACACTAATAATTTGTTCACTATAGTGTTTAAATAAATATTATTTTTTTATGAATTTTTCATAACTTATATACATATTTAGCTAGAATTAATTCTAGTTTTTCCTTTTTAAATTTTTCTGTTTGCTGTTCTACATTTATAAATTTTTCTACTTTAACATTTTCATCCTCATTATGCTTTTTACTGCTACTTTCTTTTACTAACTGTTTAAATATTTTTATTTTCTATAAGTTCTACAGGCAGGTTTCTTTGATAATTTAAGCTTTTCAAAATTTTTAGTTACATCTTCTTCGTTTATTTGAGATTGGGCTTTTCTTGCTTGTCCTTTTACTCCTTTCCCTTTTTGAAGTATTAATCTTTCTAACGAAGCTAAATGATTTTCTAAACTGTGTAGTTGTTCTGATAATTTTTCAATTTTTTCACATAATCAGATAAGAAATAAAATTTCTATATTGTTTTGTCATATAAATATTTTATCTGACTGATTTATTCCTTGATAGCTACTAATTCCCTCTGGGTTATTATGAATGTCTTCTGCTTGTTTTAAAATAATTTAATAGTCTCTATTAATTTTTTTTATCGCTACTCATAAATTAAGATTTTATTAGTTGTTCTAAAATTTCTAATTTCTGTTTTAAATTGTCTTGAATTTGGTTGATCTGTTCTATTTGTCTAACTATTTGATTTATCTGATTATTTTTTCAATTAATTGCTTAAATTCTAACTCTATTTGCTTCGAGCTACTAATATTTATGGCTGAAATTAGAGTTTCTATTTCTAGCTTGGTGGAGAATTTTTCTAAATTTAAATCTATTCGTTTTTGTAAGATTGAACTACACTAATCTTGGATATAATATAATTTTTTATCTTGATTTTTAATTATACTGCGAGTATTACGAAGATGGTCTATAGACGAAGTAAAAAGATTACTGATTTTATCTACTTCCTTTTTAATATTTTTTGGAAAATTAATCTAATGATTTACAATACTATTTAGCTGAGAATCATGTTCGCTATGGAGTTATGTGTAAAAGTACCTTCAAAATTACAACGAAATTTATTTTTATCTATATTAAGACGATGGTTATGATTGCTGAATTCTAAATCTAAATATTATACTCTTTTTATATACAAAATTAAACCCTACTTTAAAATTATTAAAAGCTACTATAATATGAAATTTATAACTGAATTGTCCAAAAATAAAAACTACTCTATTTTCGTAAGCAAAATGCATAGACTAACTAAAAAAAACTTAAACTTTCCTAAAACCGAACACTGCTCTGATACTATTTTTTGGGGTGAGTTAGTGGTTTACCACTATTTTTAAGTTGGGCTGAGAATTATTTAATTAATTCTACAGTTATGCTAATAAATCCTCAAGCTGTTGTATGGCTAGCTGTAAGGCTTTTTGTTTTATAGTTATCTATCTATTTATTTGTGTGATTTTCAAACTATAATTGAGAGGGAGATTTATAATGTGGCTTTGGGCCGTGGTAGAAGCCGAGCAGAGAGAGGTCCGAGCATGTTTGGGCCGAGCTAACGTGGGCTTGTCCAGAGTTGGTTTGCTCGGTCGAGGCCCAGGTCCCACGTTGGGCTGAGCTAACTTGGGCTAGTCCAGGGTTGGTTTGCTCGGCCGGTTCCCAGGCCCATGTTTGGGTCGAGCTAACTTGGCCGGGATGATTGTCTGCTGATCCTCGTTTCACGGTTTGTGCATTTAGCTCGGTGAGAGAGGCCTTCTGAAGACCGGCTTAACCTGTCTTGAGCTTAGTCGTATCGGAATGTTACTAAGCTCGGTTGTGGTGGAGCTCGGCGAGTGGTGCCGTCGGACTCGTTACGTAGCCTGGTCATATGAGTCCGAGGTGACACTGCTGGGCTACCCCGTTCCTGGTAATGTTGTCTGGCGGTTTGAGTAGGTGGTGTTTAGCTGGATTTGCGCTGACAGATGGGAGAAAAGCTTCACGTGCCAATAAGCGAATGGATGCAGAGGTGAGCGTAGAAAGTATATAAGTATGACTGCGCCCCCCATGCTGGGGATGGAATATCATTTGGTGAGAAAAACTCTACATTCATTCAGCTCTCTCTCTCTCTCTCTTTCTGAGTGTATGCTAACTTGACCGTCGGAGGGTTTTCCGACAACACACCGCCGAGTAGCTCACCGCCGTTGTGCTTGTAGGTTGGTCGGAATAGCTTGGACGAAAGGAGTACAGACAGCGGCGAGTATTTCCTCCCCATATAATTGGAGCCGTCTGTGGAAAACCTTTTGCAGACATAACTCTGTCCTCCAAGCTCGTCTGATTGCCTTCTATGGCGAACAACGACGAAATACCGTTGTCTGCCATTGACGGTGTTACCCCGAAGTCAGCTAGACAGAGAGACGGACTCCCCCCCGTTCAGAACATGGCGGGCCTGGAGACTTCCCCAGGAGGACTCCCAAGAGATGCGCGGGATAAGCACGCTCGAAGTTTTGGTCACTCACGAAGCCCAGATGGACACCGACGGCGAAGAGAATCGCACGCTAGACGTCTGGAGCACAAGTTAAGAGACCAAGACACTCTCATCCGGAGAATGGCGGCAGAGATGGAGGCTCTCAAACAGCAGGTCAAAGGAAAGGGTGTTGCTGGAGTGGGAGACCACAGTGAGCGCACCCAACCACGCCGCTCAGACAGCCAGAGCCAACGGCACACGCCCTCCATTTCTATCACCAGGAGCTATAAGGTTGGAGACTCCGACACGCCTGTAGAGCAGTCTAGCGCGCAAGATAGTACCTACCATCCCTCACGTCCGGTGATGACATCGAGATATTCCTACTCCGTCCGTTAGGAGAACTTGCGGGTTGTCTTGAAAGAACGGGCTCGCTGACGAGAGGATCAAAGGGTGCCGACGCTCTAGCGGTTATCTTACGGGGGTCACGCCAGTAAGGAGGTCATAATGCCACCGTCGCGCTCAGCCGTGCCTGTCCCTTTAGACACAGATTTGGCGAGACTGAACGCCACCCCCTTCTTCCTTAAGATAGAAACCACACCGCTCCCAGCGGGCTTTCACCAGCCCAAGTTTACGCTTTATGACGGAAAAATCGATTCGTACATGCGTGTAAGCCATTTTCGGCAAGTCATGGCCGGACACAGGCATAATGATGCTCTTATGTGCCTTATTTTCCAATCGAGTTTAGGTGAGTTGGGCTTGAAATGGTTCGAGAGACTACCGGATGAGAGCATCGAAAGGTGATAGTAGTTGGCGGAAGCATTCGTGACTCATTTTAAAACCAACACCAAAACGCCAAAGAAAGTAGACCACCTTTTTAGTGTCAAGATGAAGTCGAGTGACACCCTCAAGGCATATAACTCCAGGTACTGGGAAACCTTCAATGAGATCCTAGATTGCCCGATCAACCTAGCAATCACCCAATATAAGCGCGGTCTCCCGATCGGACATAGGCTGAGAGACTCGCTTACAATGAACCAGCCGATGTCCATGAGGAAACTAATGCAACGCATCAATGAGCACATTCGAGTAGAGAATGATGCGGCGGCGTCCACTGAGAAAACAACTCTGGTGGCAACAGAAAAAAGGGCGACTGGTAAGGTACACACGGTCGGACAGGAGACTAACCGTCCAAATGATCGCACCGGGAAATCTGACTGTGGATCAAATCATCGAAACCGGGGTAGAGGTCGCGGCAATGATCGAGCAGAATATCCCCGCGACGACGCAGCTGATGCTAACAGAAGGTTGAATGCTCGGACGGGCATCACCGCGGTATTTAAGATTCCAATCTATCGCATACTTAGTGAAATCCGCGACAAGGATTACGTCCAGTTTCCTGCTAAGTAAGGCGATGTGCAAAAAGGCTTTAATCCGCGGTACCGCTGCACATATCATAGGGAGCGAGTTAGTTGCAGTCGGTCACTTAGACCTTTACATTGATGGGGGCGTTAAAGCCGCGCATCCCACCTCGGTCAATTCGAGTTGTTCGGATGACTTAAAGGCGCCCCCTTAAGGAGTGGTCAATGTGATCCACGGCATAGTGGAGCTGGCGCGTGTATGCGAGCTCCGAGGAATGATAAAAAAAGCGGAACATATGAGAGAAATTTTGTCAGTCCAACTCGCGATCAAAAGGGGGAATACCGAGGAGAAAGATGTGATTAGTTTCTCAACTAGGGACCTAGAGTGCATTCAAACGCTGCACAACGACGCCCTAGTTGTCACCCTCCGCATCAGGGACTTCGATGTCAAGCGCATTTTGATTGGCCAAGGAAGCTCGGTTGAGATTATGTACTACGACGCGTTTAAGCAACTCAAACTCCGGGACACAGACTTGGCTCTGACAACTTCACCACTAGTTGGTTTCAACTTACAGCCGGAGTGGCCTATGGGAAAGATAATCTTATTAGTCAAAGCCAGATCTGTGGTCAAGCAAGTGGAGTTCTGGGTATTAAAGGTGCCGTCCACGTACAATCTGATCCTTGGTAGGGGATGGCTTCATGCTATGCAGGCGGTAGTGTCAACCTACCACCAGGTTATGAGCTTCTCCTCGGCTACAGGGGGAAGTTGAGGAGATTTGGAGTGATCAAGTTATGTCGAAGTAGTGTTTCGTGGCGGTGAACGGGAGCCGAGCTGCCAAAGGCTTCGTTCAAATGATCGAAGGTCCAGAAGACCAAAGCGTCCTTGATGACGTGGGTACCAGGGCCGAGGAAAAGGCTGTTGAGGAATTGGTGGAAGTACGGATCGACACAGAAAGCCTTAACAAGTTTTTTTTGCTAGGGTCAAGCCTTACCGCCCAAGAAAGGACCGAGATGGTAGAATTCTTGATGGCGAATATCGAAGTCTTTGCATGGACGCCATACGACATGCCTAGCGTTGATCCAAGTTTTATTTGCCACCAACTTAATGTTTTCCCGGATGCATGCCCTGTCATTCAAAGAACGAGGAGATCGGCTCTCCATCACGCCGAGGTAGTCGCGGAGGAAGTAAGGAATCTGCTAGAAGCAAGGGCTATCCAGGAAGTGCATTACCCTCGGTGGGTTTCTAACACGGTCGTAGTGCCCAAGAAGAATGAGAAGGCGAGTTTGCGTTGATTACAAGACTGTCAACCGAGCTTGCCCTAAAGACAGCTTTCCTCTGCTCAGAGTAGACCAGCTGGAGGACCTTACGGCTGGACATAACAGGCTCAGTTTCTTGGATGCCTACCGCGGTTATCACTAGATCACCATGCATGGTCCCGACCGCGAGATAACCTCTTTCACTACCCCGAGGGGACTATTCTGCTATCGAGTCATGCCTTTTGGTTTGAAGAACGTTGGGGCGACTTTCCAAAGGATGGTGACCAAAATGTTTGCTCCTCTGCTAGGCCAGACGATAGAGGCTTACATCGACGCTATGGTGGTCAAAAGCAGGCATCAGGCTGACCACTTATCCGACCTAGCCGAGATGTTCGCCATTCTCAAACAGCATAAGCTACGCCTGAATGCGTCAAAGTGTGCCTTCGGCGTGGGATCTAGGAAATTCCTAGGCTTCCTAGTCACAAACCGAGGCATCGAGGCGGACCCCACCCAAATCAAAGCCATACAGGAATTGAAGCAGCCCAACTCAGCGACGGACGTGCAGCATCTGGCCGGTATGGCCGCCGTGCTTAATCGATTCATAAACCGGTCATCAGATCGCTGCCGTCCTTTCTTTCGAGCCTTGAAGTCCAAGTTTTCATAGGACGACGAATGTGATAGGGCTTTGGCTGAGCTTAACGCATATTTGTCTTCTGCCCCATTATTGGTGACACCCAAGCCCGGCGAAGAACTCTACCTTTATCTGGCAGTTTCTCAACATGCAGTTAGTGCGGTGTTTGTCCGGTCATAAGGTATCCAGCATTTCCCTATCTTTTACGTAAGCAAAACCTTGCTACCGGCAGAGTCGAGGTACTTGCCGCTGGAAAAACTCGCTTTGGCGTTGATGATGGCCTCCAGGAAATTGGCGCACTACTTTCATGCTCACACAATCGTCGTGTTGACCGAATTCCCCATGCAAGCCTTGTTTGAGCGGACGGATTTCTCAGGCAATGTTTTCAAAACCGGACCGGTGAGCGAACCGGAAAAGGGATCGGGTGGACAAGTCACCGGTTCAACCGTCGGGTCAAAGCGGTCGAACCGTGACGTCATAATTAATATTATATAATTAAAAAATATAATTATAAATTATAAATAAATAAAAATATATATAAATAATCAAATAAAAATAAAAAATTGTTGCATAGTATTTATTAATAATATTTAATAAAGTCATAATTGATTAAAAAAAGTCACTTATTTTAAAGAAATTAAAATTTTTAAACATTCCCTCCAAATAAATTGATTGAATGCTATATTTAATTTTGGAGGGAAATTAAATTTTCAACTCTCCCTCCAATCAATATGTTTCAAATAATTTGATTGAATCCCATATAAAATTTTGTAGGTTCTCTTTGAAAAATCTTTTCCTATAAATAAGAATAGACTTTCATAATCTTCTCAAGCTTTCAATAAGACTCTTCTTTATGAGAGGAGGCTCTTGAAATAATAATTTTTAGTCAAAATTTTAAAATATATTTATATATAAGAAAGAAAGAAAAAAAAAAGTAAAATCGAAAAAAAAAGAGAGACCGGTCTGACCCTCCCGAACCGATCTGGGTCACCGATTCGACCACTGGGTCACCGCTTTTTCCCGGTTTTGGCGCCACTCCGGGTTTAAGGGGTTGACCGGACCGGAACAAGGCCCGGTTCCCGGTCCAACCGGTTCGACCGGCTGATCCGGTCCAGGTTTGAAACCATTATTCTCAGGTCGAATTTTGAAGTAGGAAATTGAATTGAGACAATTCGACATCAATTTTGAACCTCGAACGGCCATAAAAGCATAAGCATTGGTAGATTTTGTTGTTGAGTTCTCGCTTGGAATTCACCAAGTATGCCCGGTGGATCTCACTGCGGCAGCCGAAATGGTGAGCGAAGGCTCAATGGAAATTGCACAACCAGGCGATGTGGGTGACGCAAAATTTGTGCGCCCGTCTGTAGAACCTCTAGTCGGAATGGTACTGTAGCCCGGCAATGCGGCGGTGGACTTGGGAATAACAGACCAACTTATAGGGTCCAATGCCACATCGCCAATGGGGGATGAAGTGGTACCGAACAGAAGCGAACCTGAAGGCGAACAACCGAGCGACTATGATCCCATCTGTTTTCAAGCCTTCCAGGACCCCTCAGAGTGTTGGAAACTCTTTGTCGGTGAAATGTGAAAACTTTTTGTAGATGGCGCCTCAAATCGTCATGGCGCTGGGTTGGGTGTAGTTTTGATCTCGCCAAATGGTCTGACCATCGAACACTTTATCACACTCGGCTTTCCTGCGTCAAATAATGAGGCTGAGTACGAGGCACTGCTGGCTGGGCTTAAGAGCGCGCTCCAGTTGCACGCATCCGAACTGATAGTTTACAGCGACTCCCAACTTGTTGTCAACCAAGTGTCTAGGGTTTACGAAGCCAAAGATGATAGAATGGCAAAGTACCAAGCTCTGGTAAGAGAACACATCAAGCGATTCCAGACGATAAGGGTCCAACAAATTGGTCGGGAAGAAAACGGCCGTGCAGATTAGTTAGCCGGTCTGGCTTCCATGGTCAACAGAATATCTCCCAGTCCTCTCCTGATTGAGTTTCTTCCATGGCCTAGTATTGAGGAACCCGAGTAGACAGAAGTACTTTGAGTCGAGTTTGGCCCTTCTTTGATGGACCCTATTATCCTTTTCTTGAAAGAACGGACCCTTTCGGTCGATAAAAAGAAAGCGCATAAAGTCTAGGTGAAGTCAGAACGGTTTTGGCTCTCTCCACCTGGCGCTTTATACAAGAAGTCATTCACCGGTCCTTACCTCAAGTGTGTACACCCAAATAGCGTGGAGGCTTTCCTGTACGAGATTCATGAAGGCTTATGCGTAAGTTACATCGGGGGAAGATCTTTGGCCTACTGAGCTATCTCGCAAGGATATTGGTGGCCACGCATGCAAGCGAACGCTCAGAAATATGTTAGAAAATGTGAGAAGTGCCAGAAGTTCGCCCACCAAATTCATCAGCCGGCCAGAGAACTTCTTCCCCTCACAAGCCCTTGGCCTTTTGCGATGTGGGGGCTGGACATAGTGGGACCACTCCCAAGGCTCCGGGCAACCGGAAGTTCTTCATTGCGGCTACGGATTACTTCACCAAATGGGTTGAAGTTGAGCCCTTGGCGACTATCAAGGAGAAAGACGTCAAACGGTTTGTCTGGCAGAATGTGGTAATGCGGTTTGGTGTCCCTAAGATTCTGATTTCTGATAATGACACCCAATTTGACGGGCGCTTATTTAGAGAATTTTATGAGGAATTGAAGGTCGAATTCTACAACTCCACTTCGACTTACCCGCAGTCCAACGGCTAAGCCGAAGCATCAAATAAGACCATTCTTGATGGGTTGAAGAAAAGACTTGAGAAAGCCAAAGGAAAATGGGTCAAGGAACTCCCAAGTGTCCTTTGGGCATATCGGACGACCCCGAGGCGATCTACCGAGGAAACTCCTTTTGCCCTGGCATACGGCATGGAGGTGGTCATCCCATTGGAAATCGGCATGCCCACCATCCACAGTGAAAATTTTGAGCCCGAGATAAACTCTGAAGCAGTCGCCCTGGAATTGGACCTAGCTGACGAGCGCCGAGAAAAAGCTTTGATCCACATGGCCGCATACTAACAAGAATTGACCCGGAAATACAACAAAACAGTGCACCCCAGATTGTTTAAAGTGGGCGACTGGGTGTTAAGGAAGGTCATGGGCAACACACTGGTGCTGGGCGAAAGCAAACCAGGGGCAAACTGGGAAGGGCCTTACAAGATAACCGGTCTAGCGGGTAAGAAGGCATACCACTTAGAAAATTGGGATGGCAGAAGCATACCTCGGCCATGGAATGTAGCCAACCTCAAACTGTACTATTTTTAGTATTTATCGTTCTTATGTAATTTTTTATGGAAAGACCTATTTTCCCTACATTTCTGAATATAATACTCTTTTTGCCAATGTCATAGAAGCGAATTATTTTTGCTGAAGAGGTTTGTTATGATTGAAGCAATATAATGACTGAGGGGCATACTCAAGTGTTTTAGCTGAGATGATTTACCCCGGCTGCAAGAGTTGGTGATTTGCCCAACTCAAGTGTTTTAGCTGAGATGATTTACCCCGGCTGCAAGAGTTGGTGATCTACCCAACTCAAGTGTTTTAGTTGAGATGATTTACCCTGACTGCAATATAATGACTAAGGGGCATACTCAAGTGTTCTAGCCGAGATGATTTACCCCGGCTGCAAGAGTTGGTGATCTGCCCAACCCAAGTGTTTTAGCCGAGATGATTTACACCGGCTAAAGGAGTTGGTGATTTGCCCAACTCCAAGGCTCTAGCCGAGATGAGCTACCCTGGCCAAAAGGGTTAATGATTTTTTTATCCCTAGAATTTTAGCTGAGATATTTTCGCCCGGCTAGAATTTTATCCCGGCTATATGCATGAATGACTTTGTTTACGTAGCGCTAACAAGCCTGTTTACTGTGACCAAGATAATCTTCTCGGCTCTATAAAGAATAGCGTGGTTAAAACGAAAACTACAGCAGACATTGCAAAAGTAAGTGCAAAATAATAACTTTTCATTGATGAAAAAATTGGGTACATATGGTGGGGCTTGTAGCCCGGTTACAAAAATTCAAACAAATCAAAAGAGATAAGCCTAAACTAATCTAGAGAGGAGAGATCGGCAAACTCGTCACCGGTTCCCTCTGTCGCGACCTCTAGGTCAACCACAACAGCCTTCTCCTTCTCGCCGAGCTCCAGTTGGCTACCCTCTTCCCCGACTTCTTTGTCTGCCTCCTCTTGCAAGGCGTTGAAGACTTCATTGGCATAAGGAATTAGGTAGACCGGCAGGAAGGCCGGGGGAGGAGAAGCAAACACCTCGGTCTCCGATCCTTGGCCGAGCTTTTCACAAGCGGCCTTCCAACCAGACTTGAAATAAATGTCCTTAGTGGCTTCGACCTGCTTGGAGTAGTTATCCTCGACCTCCTGGAAACCGAGATTGTTGGCCTCGTCCACGGCAACCTTCCTCCATTCTTTTTCAGCCGTGAGTTAGGCTTTCAGTTCGTCCATTTCTTGCTCAGCCCAGCCAAGTTGGCTGAGGAGTCTTGCATTGTCAGCATTGGCCATTTCAAGTGAAGCCTTAGACCTCCCCAGCTTGGTCTCAAGATTTTTAGCCTGGTTGTTGGCATCGGTCACCTTCTGCCGGAGCTTATGAATCATTTTCATCACCAGATGCTGCTTTTGGATAGCCTGTAAGAGAACGTAAGAGATCAAAAGAGTAACCGTGGAAACACTTAACAAATTTGAATAGATAAACAAAGCTCTTACCCTGGTGATAGATTTAACTGAGGATTTGACAAGCCGGGTGTCAGGAACATGCTCACTGTGGGTCATATCGCTCGGTAAAAGTAGTGCTTTTGTCAGGTCAAAAGCCAGAAGGTGTTCTTTATCGCCTTTGACCGAGGTGTTGGCCGGGATCTCTTTTTCCCGGTGCTTCAACTTCGGCTACCATGGCGGAGTTGGTTCGGATCCTTCCGCGAGTTGCTCGGTGCTCAACTCGGTTGCAAGCTCGGCAGATGGGTCGGCAGACCGAGGCCTTTTGCCTGCTTGGCAGCCTTCTTTGCTGGCCTGCACCGAAGTTGTTGACGCCAAGGCGATGACGGTCTCAGATGATTGTTCAGCTGTTGAGGTGCGAGGGGGGACGCTCGGTAGCTCGGCGGATGTGGCGGTGGTGAGGTTCTTGATGCGGCTTCGCTTGACCATCTCTTCTTCTTCAGTTAACCGGATAAAGGGCACGTCCGGTTGTAGACACCCCATTTTTGACCGACCTTAAGGCTTAGACGTCATCGATTGAGCGCTTGGTGATTGTGCATGTTGTGCTCGTTTTGAGGTTTCTGGAGTTTTGGCCGGGTGCCTTGCCTCTGGGCCTCTGAACTCTTTGTGCTTCGGCTCGGTTTGCGGACCAAGCCTTGTTTTCCTTGCCTGAGGGAATGAGAGGTCTTGTAAACCCCTTCTTGTGGTCATAGACCACTTTTCGTGGTCGTAGGCCACTTTTCCCGTTTGGAGACTAGTTACTGGTTTTCAGAGCATTCGGTCGCGCACCTTATCTCGGGACCGTTTAACGTTCTCCGTTTGGCATGATTTTTGAACCACACTTTGTTTCCTTGGTCTAGAGGGCCACTATGGTTTGGGAGACCACTTTTGTGGTCGTAAACCACTTTTGGTGCTTGTCAGCTAGTTTTCGAGGCTCCCGGCTGTGCACTTTGCCTCCCGAACTTTTGTCTTGCATCCGTTTTGGTTTGTTTTTTGTACAAACCTTGTTTTCCTTGTTTGGAAGGTGGTACAAGGGTGGGAGACCACTTTCTCTCCCCGCAAACCACTTTCCTTCCTGCCAGCCAGTTTTCTGGTCTGACAATTGGTCTCCTTGGTCTTTGGTCCATCTTTTCTGGTCGACCACCACACCACTGCATTGTTTTCATACTCTAGACTCTCTCCCACCATGGCCGACCAGTTTTGTCTTAGGAGACCACTTATGGTGGTCGGCCGACCACTATAAGTAGCTGGCCGACCACTTCTTTTTGTCACATTTTTGGAGATATTTTCCTCCAGCTGGCACAGCTGGAGGACACTGAAACCATCCTCCATACACGTGTATGGAGGGATTGCCTTGAACCCTTAGCTTCCTTAAGAAGCTTTACCTTTTGTTCTCTATAAGAGAGAACCACCTCCTCCCTCCTTTAGGTTCAGAAAAAATTGCCCTAAGAGTTATAGATACACCCTTGTATCTATCTTGCCCTTTACTTCATTTTTGTGCTTCAAAAGTGTAGTTTTGTCACACTTTAACACACAAACACACACTTAAACACCTTACTCTTGGAGCTGAGGTCCCTTGAAGTTGTTTTTGAAGTTCTTGGACTGGTTTGAGCTCAAAGAAGCTGTTGGAGTTGCAACTTTAAAGGTGGTCTTCAAGAGTGAGCTTTTAACCTTTTAAACCCCCATTTTTGCTTAAGCTTTTAGCCCTACTTGCATGCTGTTTTTGCTTTGACTTTCTACTGCAAAAAGTTCTGTTTTTCAGTCCTTGTGAAGTTTGTTTAAGGTCACTTTTGTATTGGGGTGGTCCACCCTCTCTTAGGCCTTGTTTTCAGCCACCTCTTTTGGCTCTTTGTTGTAGCCTTTGCATGACCTTTCTACCACTAAAATTCAGAGGATTTTCAGTGGTGGAAAGGTGGTTTTGAGGTCCCTAATAGGAGAGGGTCATCCTCTCCTTGTGTTTTGTATACTTGCTTCATATGCCTCATGTTTGAGCGTGTTTATTAAGCTTGTGTTGGCTTGTTCTTAGCATTTATTTGGGGTTATTTCCACATGTCTCAGATCTATTTTGACTTGGTTTGGTCATTCCATACATGCCTTATACACTTGTAGTGCAAATCTTGCAAACTAGCTTTGTGTGCCTCATGTTTAAGCTTGTCTTTCTAGCTGGTTGTGGGGCCATCTCAGTAGGTTTTTGGTGTTATTTTAACATGCCTTAGATCTATTTTGTGTTGCTTTCGTTGGATCTTGCATGCCTTATACACTTGTAATGTAAATCTCTTAAACTAGTCTTGCATGCTTCATGAAATAGCA
The DNA here is from genome assembly GCF_055761805.1 of Camellia sinensis. Classification (NCBI taxonomy): domain Eukaryota; kingdom Viridiplantae; phylum Streptophyta; class Magnoliopsida; order Ericales; family Theaceae; genus Camellia; species Camellia sinensis. The sequence goes on along the minus strand of NC_138966.1, from coordinate 192,269,984 downwards.
TATCATTCTAGCTTCATTTGAGTCCATCTCAGGATGTTTTGGGTGATGTTTTGCCATGTCATACCTCTGTTAAGGTTTGGTTTGGTCACCTCTTGCATGCTCTATGCACTTGTAGTGCAATTCCATGAATTAGCCTAACATGCATCATGTTTTAACATGTCATTCTAGCATGATTTTGGCTTAACTTCAAGAAGATTTTGTCCATGTTTTACCATCTCTAGCTCTGATTTGTGTTGTCTTGGTCATGCATGCCATGCTTGGTATAGCTATAGTGCATTCTAGCTTGTTAGCTTTGTGTGTCAAGTCCACTAGCATGCATTACTTGGGCTATTTGAATGATTTGGCATCATTTCATATGTGATTCCAGTCCATGTTTCATGCTCATGCACTTGCATTTATCACTCGTTCAATGCGTTGGAGGGTTTGCCCCTTTATGCCTTAACATGAATCATTGAGTATGCCTTCATGCCTTAACTTGCGAGCCATCATTTCAATGTGTTTTTGGGGTTATCTTGCCATGATATAACTCTGATTTTTTTTGGTTAAGTCATCCCATGCTTGGTCTTAATAGGTGTAGTGTAATCCACCTTATTTGCCTTGTATGCATCATGCCTTATGCCCTTCATGCTAGCATATTTTGGCTTCCTTCCATACATGTTTTAGTGTTTTTTTGACATGTTCTAGGACTGTTTTAGGTTGCCTTTGCCATATGCTTCATTTTTTGCATAGTTGTAGTGCAAGTGCTCTTGCTAGCTTCAAGCTTTGGGCACCATAGCATGCTTCATTTGTGTTGTGTACATGATTTGACATCATTCATCATGTCATTTTAGAGTGTGTAGCATTGCCATGCTCCCACTTCTTCCACCCTTTGAATACCTCTAAGGGTTGTGCATTTATTGCCTTGTTTATGGCCTAATGTGTATGTTTGCATGCCTAAGCCTTTGAGCCTCCATCTTAGCATTCTTTGGCCCATGTTTTGACCTACTTCAGCTCTGTTTGTGGTTGGTTCATGCATTTGTGCCATATATTGCATGTCTCATTTGTAGTCTTCTTTGCTAGCTTTCATGCTTTAGGACTTTTGCATGCTATACTTGTGTTTGTTTGAATGATTCGGCATCATTTTTTACGTAATTTTAGTGCATTTAGTGTTGTTATACTTCTGCATTTGTCACTCCTTGAGGGTTGTGCTCTTAGGCCTAGTTGAATGGCCAATGCATTTGTGCATGCATGCTTTGTATTTTGTGCCTTTATTTTGGTGTTATGGCCACTAATTTGGGCATGGCTGAGATCTGTTCATTTTGGTTTAAGTCCATTGAGCATTGTGTATGCCATGTAGTTCATTGCATTGTGTATGCTTAGGTTACATCCCATTGAGTATGGCATATACTTTGCATTGTGTATGCTTAGGTTGCATCGCATTGTGTATGCCATGTTGCACATTGCATTAAGTATGCCATGTTGTTGTTTGCATTGTGTATGTTATTTTGTTGCTTTGCATTGAGTATGCTATGTTACATTGCATTGCATGATTTGCATGCTTGTCCCTTGCATGTTGTTTGCATGCTTGTTTTATTGTATTGCATGTTTGCATGCTTGAGTTACTTTGCATTGTGTTTGGAATAGGTGTTAGTCCAAATACAGGAAACGAGAGACGTTTCATACTTAAAGTGATGAAACGTGTCTCAATTCTCGGTTGCTGACGCTCTTGATCATACATGATAGAGTTCTAGGCATTATGTGTTTACTTGTGCATTTATTTTCATATTGAATTGTGCAACTTCGCCTCTCGGCCATCATGCATTGAAATGCGCGATTGGTGGCTCGAGGGTCGAGAACCACACTCTCTCGAGCTTATGAAATGATAGGGAGGGTGGTTGTGCACACATATCTTGCAAATACATTGCCATGCCCTTTCTTGCTCTCTGGTGTGGAAAACTGGAGTTTGGCAGCAACAACTGGTCGGCCAGCCAGAAAAACTAGCTAGCCGATCGCTTTTTCTGGTTCACAGCAAAGACAGGTGGTCGGCCATAGCTGGTGACACCTATAGGTGGTCAGCCACCCTCCTATGGGTTCCCATGGTGGAGTTTAAGCTTTCTGGAGCTTGGTGCAAGGTTCTGAGAACAATTGCAAACAGAGGCAAGTTGGGGCATCGCGATGGATTTCCGAACGAGGCGACCGGGCATGCATGCTTTCTTCCCTCTGAGGGCACCTCTGTTTACTGCTTTACTTAGCTAATTTGCTTAGCTAGTTTATGCTTTGGTTATGTAATTTAAGTAGTTAATGCGTTTAGCTGCTTATTCTGTTTTGTAATAGTTAGTTAATTAGGATTAGTTAATTAGCTTTATTATCTAATAATTAGTTTAATTAGCTTAAATTAGCTAGTTAGCTTCTTATTCGGACCCTCTATCGAGAGGGCTAACTATTGTAATAAGCGTGCGTGTGTGCAATGCATGCCTTCCAATCCCAATTTCTTTCTCCATTTTACTTAACAGCTTACGATGGTTAGTTTTAGGGCATATTTTGTTTAGCATACCTTATGCTCACATGCGTGCATCCATTCATCTGTTTTATATGCACCGGGCTCAGCGAATCATACTAATTGCATTGTATTTCAATTCCTATTTGAATACATGTACCAAGTTGCATTTCATATGCCATCTTAGAATGACTGAGCCTATTTTAATTGCATTCTCACATGTGTTGCATTAGCCATCTTAACATGAACTAGGATCATACATGATTTCTAATTAGTTCTCTGTTTTGACTCGGAGTACACTGTAAGTGTTTACGCTTTAGCATACTGCATGTGTGTTATTGATTGCCATGAAAACATGCTTGTCATGAGGCTAACTGCTTAGTTGATATAACTGCCTGAATGCATGTGGGTGAATGTTGGATTGCTTGAATTGGAACAATTAATTGAAATCTCCGATTTAGCCTTCTTGAGAGTAGCAAACTTCAAACCGTTTTCAAACAAACAAATATGCAATGTTTTGTTCCAACTTAGGCGATCTAGTCTATACTTGTTTGCTGTGCGCATAATATAGTAATTCTAGGTTAATAAACGGAATAAGAGCACATGTGTTTTCAAAAACAAAATATCATACTTAATACAAGCCGATCTTTGATCGGGCGAGTGGAGGTGTTCATTACATGACCTTCCCCTCTCGTACCCAAGTTTCCGAGCCGAGGCAACTTTGGTGATGACGGACACGTGGCCTTAGGCACGAGTCAAGGTTTCCTAAATTTCCCCTAAAACAAAATATGTAGGTAGCGACTCTGTATCTAGCAAAGTAGTTCATGTTTGACACTTTTTTATTAAAATCAGTTTTCAATTTATATTTATAAAAATTTTAAAAACTGTCATAAAAACTTATTTGATAATTTTTTGGGTTTATAAAAAGTTGTCTTAGTTTGTAAATTTCAGAAAAAAATGTAAATTCAAAAAATGAGTTTACGTTGATTTTTAAATAGAAATTTAAAAATTTTACTAACAATTTTTTTTTCAATTAATTTTTTTTTTCAAATAATTTTTTTCCAATTAATTTTTTTTTTTCAATGATTTTTTTTTCTTCTAAATTATAGTAACCGATGGAGCAATTTGTAATGCTACTTTAAACCTTATGGAAGAGATTGTAATTTTTAAAATGTGAGGGGTGTCAATGTAATTTACCTAGTGAGGGCAAAATTGATATTTAAAAAAATTAAATTGTTGAGGAAAAATTTGTTATGAAACTTTAAACTTTAAGAAAGGAGATGTAATTTTAAAAAAGTGAGAGAAAAACTAAAATAAATAGAAACCTCAGGATGTCTGTGTAATTTACCCAAACCAAAAAAGCCCTCTCTATATTTGCTTCTTCTCCAACCGACAAAAGAGATAAAAAAAAACCCTAGTAAACTTTTCTTAACACAGTAGAATTTGGGAATCGAATTTTCCCTCCAAAATCCAACACCATCCTTCGAATCTCCCCTTCTTTTCCCGCCACTCAACTTCTTAAACCCTAAACCTACCTCTCTCTCTCTCTTCACTGCGCATTTCACCTAAAAAGCTTGATAAATCTGTCTTTTTATAGATGCATAGTTATTTGTTACTTCCGATTGTGATAAAATAGCTTATTTATTGGGGGGTTTGAGTTTGAATTTGAATTTTGATGTCGGATGAGTTAAAAATGGGGTCGCTGGGAGACCATGACGATGAGATCCAACCAGTTAAGCGGAATTCGGTTCTTGATGGTGGCGGCGGCGACACCGAGACTCAACTCTTTGGCAGTCAGTTTTCTTTGCCTCCAGTGCCTGGTAATCACTTCACTACCAGTCTTTCCATTTTCTTTGGTTATTATTGGGCAAGTGATGAATGGCATTTCTCTGTTGAATGAGAGTTGGAGAAAATGATATTGGGTCAGGAAAACATGCCGTAACCAAGAAAATGGTGGAAAGTGATAACAGTTAAAAAAAGAACAGTATGTTTGAATTTTAGGTATTGTTATGATTCAGCAACATGCATATATGTATAAAGAAATAATAAAGAATAAATTTGGTTAAAATCTGAGCAGAAGAATGTAGTGTTTAATTTGCTATAAGTGTCACTAATATGCGAGTACAACCAAGCTTTGGTTTCTTTTTTTCGTGTTGTTTTTCCTTTACGTTGTGTTTGAATTATGGATTTGGGTAGTGATTTGGAAAGGGAAAGGAAAAATGTAGGTCAAAAACATGACCCAGGAAGCAACATATTATGAATCGATAAATATGAACAAATATTAAAGACTCAATTTTAATTGGGACGATGAAAGGGTATAGTTTTTGTCTGTTGCATTAGCATTGCTGTTTGTGTAAATGATAAAACACTTTGTATGGGTATGGTTAACCTTGAGCCTTTGTGATGGCCCATAAACCCATGTATTCTACTAACTAGTTGAAGACAGAGAAAAATTAGATGAAGTAAGGCAGATAAATGTTGTGTTTCTTATGCATAATATCAGTTGGCTGATTTCTTATGATGACTCAGTAATGATGTACACAGACTTGGCACACGTGAGGAATCCAAGAGTGTACAAGTATCAGTTTTAACATGTCAAGTTAATTAGATGTACAAATTTGACATATACATGGTTAAAATGTTACATTATATTTTACCCATTTATTGCAATAGGTAATAAATTGAAGGACAAGGACTTTAATGAGTTACAGTTTCTACAAAGTACATTGCCGTTTATTGGTACCGTTCCACTTGAAGATGCATTTGAGACCCAAGTCACGAGTCTTGCTGGTGAAACTCAAGTATTGGATAATCATTATGATGCTGAGAACATGGACACCCAGTTGTTAGATGAGTGTGATGATGAAGTTGTTGATACTGATGACGGAGGAACAGACAGAACAGAAGTTTTGGGTGATACTGAAGAGTTGTTTGATGATGATTCTGTAAACATAGTTGGTAGTTATCCAATGAACCAAGAGAATAAGCTCTATACCATTATTTCAAAACAAGACGATAAGGGTTGTAAAGGAGAATTAGATGGGTTGATTAATGAACAACGGAGTTCAGGTCAGTCTTTTTTCTTAGTAAAAGACAATTGTTGTTGATGTTACTGATTTCATTTCACATCTCAATTACCTATCATTACTCTTTATCTATTTGCTTAAATTTTCTAAATCTTTAGTCAAGCAGATGAAACTTTCATAAAACTTGTGATGATTTTGTGCATTAACTAAGGAAATCTTTTTTAGCTGGATCAATAACAAAAGAAGTATAGGTTTACACTTTCAAAAATTTTTTTTTTTTTTCAATCTCTTACTGAAAAAATTTAAATCATTGCTGGTAGATAATTACATTTGACAGGAATGCTGGTGAAATGTGGAATGCCTTCTTTTGTTCTTTTAGAAGCTTTGAATTCTGAAGGTCAATTCGTGGACATGATTTAACTGTTATGTAAGTCTGGAATTGTAATTATTACTTGTTGACACAGGATCCATAAGAAGGAATTTCACTTCAGTCCGTGCAGCAGCTTTACGGGCCTCAGGTTTAGCAGCTCGTAACATGGCTTTTAAGGGAACCAACAATGAGCCATGTTCCATTAAGGGTGATGATCAGTCTTTAAAACAACATACTGCTGAGGATAATGGGATGACTGATATCAGAGATTCATTGGCATTTGGAAAGGAAATTGATGAGGATTTTCCAAGGGAGTACAATGAGCAAATGAAGGGATTAAAGAATCAAAACAAGTGCAGGGTTGGTAGTTCAACAGTGAGAAGGCTTTTTGCGGATGATACACTTGCTGAGATTGAAGGACTGAATAACTACACAAATAATGCTGGTGGAGGAGTTGACTTGCCTCAGTTGACCGATTGTGGCAATGAGATGGCTGGGTTGAGCTATGTCGACTCTCAAGAACCTGGAGAGTTGTCGCAAGCCAATGCACTAGACTTTGTGGACAGGTTTCTTAAATTCAATGACATGGATTTTGGTAAAAAAGTTGACATAGTAAGGTCCACTGGGGGAAAAGTAAAACCCATTTCAAGTGCAAAAGGCACCCAAAGTTTGGCCAAAAGAACTAATTTTAAAAGTACAGCGGGAGGAAGAGGGATTTTTGATTGGGATGATAACCGTGAAGATGAAGGAGGGGGAGAGTTCTTCACCAAGAAAAAGGAAGCATTCTTTGATAATGGAAGACAGAGGCATAGATCTCTTACCCAACCTCGTATGCTCAAGCATCTTGACTCCAAAGGAACTGGTGCTGTAGATGAAACTAGAGACAAGGAAGAACGACTAGAAATCCATCGAAAGACAAAGGATTTAGCGAATTCCGATTCACGGTTAGTGTTGCATAATTCGAAAAGGAATTACAAGACAGTGAAGCTAACAGAAGCAAAATCTAAAAAGGACCTTACCAAGGAAATGGATGAACAGCTAAAGATTGGTTCCTCAGATGGAATCGAAGCTACTGGTTCTGACATGGATACGTCGGAGATGCTGAATGTGGGGGTTGATACTCAAATGGCTGCGGAAGCAATGCAAGAACTATGCTTTGGTTTGGACGTGGCTGACCATGACAACAAAGACACTAATCAAGGTACCAAAAATACGTGTGAAGGTTCTTCCAGAGGAGAAGAACAGAATAGGTCATGGTCTAAGAAATATTCTCGACAGAAGAGATCAAGTTTGTCTGGTTCTAGAGTTTTAACAAGAAATTCAAAGCAAACTAAGATTATTGGTACCAAATTGAGTGGCGAACCAACTCTTTCATCATTGAAACAGGCTAAGAATGTGAGGAAGGAAAGTGATATTGAGTTAGTGGCAAAACCAAAGAAGGCCAAGTCAAATGATGGAGTACACTTAACCACCAATTTGATTGAAAATGCAGACAAAGTATCTCCTGAAGTTAATGAGCAAATAAAAGAAGTAAGAGCTCTGAAAAGAAGTAACATTGATGAGGTTGGCAGATGCCTTGCCAATGCATCATCAAGTGGGCGTATATCAGTCAAGAAACGCCGGTTGGAAGAACAAGGTGGTTTTTGTACACCCATAGCTTGTCGAACTAGGCAGCAGCACAGGGTAAAATATAAATTAAGGGCTGGGATTGCGTCATATGATTCTAGAGAAGGGAAACATCTGAATGACAGAAGACAAGAGGGCATTACGGAGAAGGAGAAATCACATCAAAAGTTGATTGATACGATTGCTGCTGTTAGAATTGGTGAATTGAGAAACAACAGAGGAAGAAGAACTCAGCGAAAACTGTCAGGTCCTTTAAATGGAAGCTGCAACCTTCATAAATCAATCAATCAATTTGTTGGGAAGGAGACTAATGGACAATCTCTTGGAAAATCAAACAAATCAAAGACCAATGCTGTGAGTCCTTCCATGGATCTAGGCGTGAAGAGGAAAACAAAAAGGAGACAGAGTGATGCAGATACCATGTCAGCTGGTGAACATGCTGGAGGAAATGCCAGATTAGAAGTGTCACCAGGAGACAGATGCAAACCATCTGGTCCAGCATCGACTACTCCTGTTAATTGTACCACTCCTATAAATGCTGCATCACCTATTTGTATGGGTGCAGATTATCTCAAACAGTCATGCAGGAAGAATTTGTCAAAATCATTCCTTATTAAAGAAATCAATAGCTTAATCTCCAAGGGACCAGAGCCTATTTCCCCAACCAAAGACTCAAGGAGGAGAAGAGATATGGCTAATGTCTGTGTCTTGTTTAGTCACCACTTGGATGATGATTTAATCAAGCAGCAAAAGAAGGTAGTCACTTATGGTATACTCTACTCTTTCCTTGATACAAGCAGATTCAAACTTCAAAATGTGCCTTATTCTTGGTCTCTTGTTACAGATTTTGGCCCGGCTAGGAGCTTCAGTGGCACCCTCTATTTCAGAAGCCACACATTTTGTAACGGATAAATTTGTCCGAACAAGGAATATGTTAGAAGCTATTGCTTTTGGCAAACCTGTGGTGACACGTTCATGGCTCGAAAGCTGTAGACAAGCTAGCTGTTTCATTGATGAGAGGAATTACATATTGAGAGATGCCAAAAAGGAAAAGGAGTTTGGGTTTAGCTTGCCGGTTTCATTGGCACGTGCATGCCAACATCCACTTTTACAGGTGCACTCAATTTTCTTTACAGGAAAACTCTGCTCACCCAGAAAATTTGTCAAGAAGTTTACCCAGAATGGGGAAGTGTGGTTGAAATTTAATTGGTGCATTGTGGGATGGGATCCATGCATAGAAAGAATCTGGACCACTCATTGATGTTTCTGGATAAAATTCTAGAAATATAGTGGGTGTTTGGGAAGTGAGTTTTTTGTAGGTTTTTTTAGTTGTAGGATATTATTGGAGAAAAAAAATTTTGTGTTTGGAAAGATAATTGCGTTTTTTTGTGATTGGATGTGATGTTTGTGAGAGAAAAAATGAAATGATTATGGGGTTTGATGTGATATTTTGTGTAGATTTGTTTTTTTTGGTTTTGTAACCAATTTGTGTTTTAGTGAAAAAAAACGAAAAAAAACCCAAAAAATTTGTTCCCAAACAGCGCCATAGTGTACTCTTATTTTTATTAATCAGATGCTGCAGCTGTGTGGTTCCTTGTAATAAGTTGTCCTTCTTTGCAGGGGCTAAAAGTTTTGATTACTCCAAATACAAAGCCTGGTAAAGAAATATTGGTGAGCTTGGTTAAGGCAGTCCATGGCCTGGTGCGTAAGTCTGCTAGTCTTTCTTTCGAGCTAAGTGCATTAATGATGACGAAGTAGCACATATTAGAATTCAGTTAATTTCACTTCAACACATTTTTGAATTCTCGTATGAAAACCAAGTTGAGTTGAAATGTCAGGCGGTGGAGAGAATTGGTCGATCAGCATTCAAGGACGATAAAATTTCAGAAGGCCTGTTGGTTTTATCTTGTGAGGAAGATTATGCTATCTGTGTGCCTTTTCTTGAGAAAGGTTAAGAATAATTTACCTTCTGTTTTGTTGGCCTTAATCAAATTAATAAAGATGGTATGATTTGAAATTTTTTAATTTTATGTATGTGCAGGTGCAGCAGTTTACAGTTCAGAGTTGCTACTGAATGGAATAGTGATTCAGAAGCTAGAATATGAAAGGTTGGTCTCACATACTTTTTCTTGAAAAAATTGAATTGGTTCTATCAGAGTGGGGAGATTGATGTGCCATCAACTATGCATGGGCATCATAATTGCATGCTGGGGCTGTTCTTACCAATGAATTATGATCTTTTATATATGCATACAGGTGTGTGTGCGTGTATAAGATATCAATTTTTTTCTTTGCCACTGGCTAGAGGATGAAATGATCTTAAAAAATCCTTTTCCTAGTGCTAAGAATGCACAGACAACACATACATGCGGATACTGAAATCTTCAAACAATGTAAGATACGTGTGTCTCAAGTATCTGAAACTAGTCTTGAGTTTAACAAAAATAGGACATATTTAAAAGTGTGTTTGTTAGACGCCACCTTAAAAATGTCCGTACTTCTTGAGTTTGTTATGTTGGATTGCATTTGAAGCGAAGATTTAAGTGTACAAATTTCTTTTACCATTGTGTTTTGATTTCTAACACAATTTTATGTTTTTGCTGGGCAGACATCGTCTCTTTGTAGATCATGTCAGGAGAACCCGTTCTACAGTACGATTGAAACAAGACAGTAATCACTATCTGCCTGTCACTAACCACAAATAAGATTGCTCCCTCTTCCTTCCTTTTATGTATGCTGTTCATCTCTCAAGGGCTTGTCTTCTGCATCTTGTAAAGAAAGCTTCAATGTTTATATTCTTTGCAGATTTATCCACATGATTTTGTTTTTGTTTTATTTAATTTTATTTTTTGGTTTCTTGGAGCTTGCTGAACTACTTATCTCGCTCCGGTCACCAACATGCACATTAGAAAATTTCCACCACAGTTCAGGTTTCCTTCCAGTTTGAAAACGAAAATGATACTAAAAATGCGGTTTTCTCAATTATTGAAGGTATGAACCTACTTGAAAGAAAAGGGGTTTTTATAGCTGATGAGGATTGAACTCCAAAAATCTAAATCAAACCAACTTAGGGTTGCATTGACGAAGCAGAAAGATTTGAGCATTTGTGTTGTTTTTCATTCACTCTTCTTGACCAGTGACTGGTAAATTAATGTTCACACTTTACACGAGAGTTTGGATCCTCTCCGGTGAATAATTCAATTCAAAACATGTGGAATAAGGCCTATTTCTGTGGGGTCTACAATCCCTCTAATATTATTTTGAACTGAACCTTCGCGTCAACTTAGGAGAAAACCAACAATAACCAGAATAAGGAGGATATCCTGCTAACTAATATATTTTGAACCAAACTGAAGCATTTCGAGGAGAATCCAAACACTAACTAGAACATGGGAATGATTAAACAGGGCTCGAGTTTTGGGAAACTTGAACTCGCCAAGCATAATATTGGATGTAAAGTGAGTTGAGGCACATTGCCATCCCAAAACCCACAACTGACGATAGCATTATAGCATAGACTGCCTTCAGATGAAGCTGCAAGAAAAAAACATGTACATTACTTTTAAGGTACGAGTCACCAAGAAAAATAAATAAAAACATAATAAGGAACACTGACATGATATGAATACCAAAGTATATACACAATCATCAGCTTTTTCATTAGTTTCGTTCTTTATTTTTGAGGAATTTTATTTATTTTCTACACTAAAGAACACTGTTTTGCAGCAATCGAATGGCTTACAAGAGAAACAAAACAAACACACAAAATACAAAAAATAAGTGGTTAGCCAATGTGTTTAAGTCCACAAAGAGGATATCAAAAACCATGTGCAATAAAGATTACAAAGCTCTGAACCTCTCAAATCAACTGCTCTACAATGGTGTTACACTCTGGCATAGTAAAATTCTAGCCGAAATTAGGAATGGCAACAGGCCGGGCTAGGGCCGGGGATTACATTCTCTGTCCCCGATCCCCGATGGCAAAAAAATCCCCGCTCCCGCCGTTGGGGGGCGGGGGGAGTCATCATCATCATCATCAATCATCATCAACAACTTTTAAAAAAAAAAATTCTGAAATTGTATCTATCATCATCATCAACAACATAAAAAAGAAAAAGAAAAAAGAAAAAAAAAAGAGAGATCTGAGATTGTTCATCACCCACACACGTATATATATATATATATATATATCAGCATCATCAACAATCATCATCACACACACACATATATATATATATATACATACATACATACATAGAGAGAGAGTGAGAGAGCTTTACGATCTGTTCAGATCGGTGATCGTTGGCAACGGTCACGATCTGTTCACGAGCGGTGGTGAGGGAGAAGCGACAGCCATCGGTGTCGTGTGTGAGAGAGTGAGAGAGGGAGGCGAAAGCAGCGGCGGTGAGGGAGCAGCGAAAGCGACAGCCATCGTGTGTGAGAGAGAGAGGGAGGGGAAAGCAGCTGCGGTGAGGGATAAACGGCACTGCAGTCGTTGTGAGAGAGAGAGAGAGAGAGAGAGAGAGAGAGAGAGAGGGAGGGGAAACCCTAAGCCGTGAGAGAGAGAGAGGCCCAACACTTCTGTGAGTGTGTGAATGAAGTGAATGAGAACCAAACCTAAGCGCACATATATATATATATTGCGCATAATGGTAATTTTGCATCGGGGCTATTCGGGGCGGGGTGGGTTCAGGGCTGGGATATGTATCCCCGTCCCCGGCCCGAACATCATCGGGAATTTTTTTTTTAATATCATCCCCGGGTTGCGGGGGATATTTTTCGGGGAATAACCGCTCAATTTGGGGTCGGGGGGTCGGGTCACCGTCGAGCCGGGTTCAGATTGCCATCCCTAGCCGAAATGAATTAATTAGGATGAGGAAAGGCTTCCAATTCCAATTTACAATGCTGTTTGAATAGTTTACTTCCTGGGTTCTCCAGTTTTAAATGTGAAGAACACAAAAATTGTTAATAGCCATAGTGAGTTGTTAATCATTGCATGTCCACATTCATATTGGCCATTTTGATTATCATTAAATTCTTTACCATGTTTGGTAACATTATCTATATTTTTTCAATAAGAAGCCAAAGTAAAGGTATTGTGCTCTGGAAAATGAAAAAAGATATATTTATATTAAAAAAAATTCAGAAATGCAAATTCACCAAAAAAATCAAGGATGGACATCAATGATGGAAACTGAAACAAAAATACATAATCAATTAAATAATTTGAGGAAGCATTACTCACCAGAGAATAAAATACATGGAGAATTATAGCCACAAGTGCGAACTCAAGAGCAGCGAATGTCCATATATACTCCTTGATGGCTGCAAGTGAAACAAGTCAGTATCAAGACAATCATACCTCATCCATCAAGATGGTTGAAATTTTGGAGGTTTGGCTATACCTAAGAGGACTGCAAATATTGATGCCAAAAGGCCCAATGTAAATGCAAATGGTGCAGCAACCACGATTGCTTGCGTTTTCATGTCATGAATCTGCAAAATGGGACGTAAAATTAGAACTGCTAGGCCGAATTCCAATATATATGCATGCAATAAAAAGTGGTGAGGGTTGGTAAGAGCTATCTCACTTTCATAGTGGGTATTGGCTCAAACATTCTATAATTATTATTATTTTAAAAATTGTTTCTAGAAAGTGAAAATACAGCCACAACAAAAATAACCAACAAAATCCACTTTATGACTACGAGGACATTCATAATACTTTGCCCTACAGGCTACAACACTCTTGAAGGTGGTCTTGATTCATGATTTTGTATGTTGACAAAACCGAACCAAATAGATGCGTCAAGACCATCAACAAAACATCAAGTGGAAAAAGTTTTGGCAGATGCAGTGAAAGATGTATGAGTTTACTGAAATTAGCAAAGGGTAAGTGCAATAACAATGTTCATATTCAAAATGCTGATGACTGTTGCTTCAGTCAAAATCTGAAATCAGAAATACTTTTCTTTTTCTCTTTTTTGTTTTTTGTTTTTGTTTTTGTTTTTTTTTGGGGGGGGGGGGGGGGGGGATTCTCTTTGCAATACGGTATAAAGACACAGTAGGCCTTGTTCAAGCTTGAAGTTATTCAGGATTATATTACTGATGAAAATGTTTAAGCATCTATGCCTGAGCAACTCCTATCCAATAAATGTATTTCACAAATAAATTTCCTTTTTTTTATTGTGTGCGCGTGTTGCCAATGAGAGAAGGAAAAGGTTCCAGCCTATAAAAACATCAAACCAATTCTATAATGATTTTTTTTAATTAAGATGAGATAGCATACCAGTAGCTGCTCAAGAAAGAAGAAATAGCATATTGTGCTAATCAAGACAAGAACCACAAAGTCCTGCCAGGCACTGCATATAAAAATATCCATCAACATTACTTCAAAAACAATCACAGAAAAGAAAAAGAAAAGGAAAAAGAAAAAGACAGTGAATCTATGTACAGTATTAGTTGAATGCGGTTTTGTCAATTCAAATTTTTGTATGAGATTTTTCATCTATTTTCCCCATGAGAGCAAATATCTAGTTGTAAACTCTGGTGGTGAATTGCTCAAGACCGAAACTAAGCTGAAGCAGATGTTATTCAGTTGAGTTTGCTAGACAGATGAGTATCAGCTGATATAAAGATTGGCCCAGACTTGCTAGTCTAACATCAAAGCTTTACAGCATGACGTTGAATGAAATTTTGCATGTTAATTTTAATCACCTTATCGTTCGTGAATTCAAACTTTGCGGACTATGCTCCTGCCTATTATTTCTTTGATTTAAACTTGGCACTCGAAGCAAGGTTACTGGTAAGTTCAAAACCTCTTGCCCACAGACATCACAATTCTTGTTTCCTTTTGTGCTAAACCACTTTATTGCACATTCTTCATGAATAAGTCTAAGGGCACCTTTGCAACTGCATTCCATCTTGAGTGTATTTCCTTCCTCACACACATCAAAACAGATCCGACATATTGCTTCCTCTTCAGCAATCTCTTTATCGTCTTCTTCTGGCGGAACAGGAGTAATTTGATCTGACTTGCCATGAGAAAATTAACAATAAACAAAGGACTGTCAGACAAAAACAGTACAAAATAAGATGCAGATATAAGATGGCCATGAGACGAAAGAAATGGCCTACAAAACGCAACCAACTCCAGATAGTGTCTGAGTTGAGAATCTAGATCAGTTGTGGGGGCAGGAAGGCTTGACTTGGCAACGTTTAGTTTCCAAAATCTTACTTATGGATGGTTAAGAAAAACTTAAAGCAAATTAAGAGCATTTGAACTTCAATGAGAAATAATATTTTATTTTTTCTCTTTAATTCAACCACAGACAAAAGTAAAACTGTTAAACAGATATTTGGAACAGTCCTCCTAGGTGCACAGATGTTTGGTAAGGTTTCGGCGAACATTTTTCAGTGTGCACATACTGATCCTATTTGGAAACTTGATCCACTAGGAGCAATGAACAATAATAGAAGGAAAATACTAAAAGTGGTTAATTTTGGTATATATGTAAAAGTGTATTTGAAATATAGAAAATAAAATAAAAAAAGTAATATATAAAAGTGTATGGGGTTATGTGAAATGTGTATAGGAATTCTGACTTCTCAAGCATTAATTGGTTTTTAACAAACGCCAAGTGGGCAATCATTAGCAGGACCCATAATAGAATCATCTACATCTCAATGGTATAGAGTCTATAGACTGAAAGAGAAGCAACTCAGACAAATCAGTGCCTGATAAAAAAAGCTTAGCATTAGTAAATTTTACAAAGTTTTGAGGTTTCTGAAGATATAGCTAATAGAAAGGCTTGGCAATGACCCTACAAATTAATGTTGCTGCACAAAAAACAATATGACAGAGTATATGATCATACTACAAACCTTCAATCGTATCTGTTTCAGCATACTCTTTACAGTTAGCAAAAGATACTGATCTTACAATGACAACATTTCGACCAGGGACAGAGAAAGACCTTGAAACTGAACCTTGAACCGACCCTATCTGAAAGAAATCAATCACAGATAAATTAACACATAATATGTCTAATCTGCCACTGTTTGCTGATATAAAAACCTTACATTTGCTGCCATAGTTGAGAGAAGGTGCCTATAACAAAAGTAGGGGATGGCCTAATCAGCAGCCTAAACATAGGAAATATTTTAGTAGTAATTAGAAAACATTGTCCTCTCTCTCTCTCTCTCTCTCTCTCTCTCCAACAATATCAACAATATAATGATTGGAACTATTTCTTTCAATTTGAAGCATAACTGCTTTTTGGGAGGGTGGGAGGGTGGGTTAAAATTCTACTAGCCAAAGTGTATAAAACAATTTCAATAGTTCATAAACCAAGTGATATAGAAGATCAACTTACATGTGACTTAACCCGTTCACCAGAAATCCTTGCTGAAGCAGGTGTGGAAGCAGAAGGGGACAGGTTTGATGCAGGTGACACAGGAACAGAGGCACATTTTTTCCAACCAGACATGAAATTGGCCAAAACAGGACTTTCAGGAGCTGTCTTAAGGTCTGGATAGAGAAGTGAGCTTTTTTCACCATCAGGTGTCGTAACCTTCTTCTTGAAACTTAAACCCCGAAGAAAGCCCCTTGATGAAGAACTACCGCGGCTACTTCCCAAACCTACCGGTCTAGGAGGTATTTGAAGGGAGAGATCTGAGCGCTTCACGCTTTGTCCTAAATTTACAACTTCATCAGTGGAGCCTCCAAATTGGGGGTCAGCCTGCAGGTGATGAACATTTCAATACCGAAGATTTGGGATTTCAATTCATTTATCACATAAATCCACTCAAGTAATAACTCGGGTTCAAACATTCCAAAAATTACATGATAACTACTTAGTAAATCTTTCTACATAATTTAACTTCCATCTTTGCATAATTCCAACGGCTCATTTCAGGTGTCGTTTGTGCAAAATCACTTGAAAAATTATGCACTGTTTAAGTATTTACTCAATATTTGTACAAATTAAATGACACACGCCAATTCACAGTTGTAGTTACTTTGAGTTTGCACAATTTCAACAGCTCATTTCTGGTGTCGTTATGCACAAGATCACTTGCAAAATCATGCACACCGTTAAGTACTTGGTAAATATTTGAACATAATTTAAATGCCACGTACCAACTCAAAGGCACAGTTTAAGTGTGGTTACGAACAAAATCACCTGAAACATAATGGATTCCAAAGCCAAAGTCTTTCACATGTAGTCAACTATTCTGAAGCAAAAAGCTTCTAAGCATAAACTCAAATGAAATTAAAGTTAGGGCAAATTTAAACCCCAAACAGGCCAACAGTCTCACACGATTGCCTTGCCAAAATTGAACCACCATATGTATAAAACCATAAATACCAAATAGAACCCAATATCTGACTAACCCTTGATCCTAAAATGAAATTAACATTTATGAAAAAAAGAAGAAAAAACACACAGAGAATTGAAGATAAGGAAATCTTTAAATCCTAAATAGCCAACAGTTTCACATGATTTGACAAAAGTGAACCACCATATATAACCATAAAACCAAAGAGAACCCAGATATCTGACTAACACTAGATCATAAAATGAAATGGAAAAGCTAAAACCCACACAAAATTGAAGGAAATCGAGAACCCAATTTCTGGTGAACCAAGCATAAACACCACAATATATATATATATATATATAGAGAGAGAGAGAGAGAGAGAGAGAGAGATGGACCTTGGGAGGATCATCTGCAACAGCACTATTTTGCATGATTTCTCAACTTGTTCTACTTGTTTCCCTCAAAAATTATATGAAAGAAATGAAACTAGCAGAGGTTAATGGAGGTTGGGACAAAGAGGGACTGTGAATTCACTACCAAAATGGTTAAATTTAACAAATAAATAATTGAGAAAACAAAACAGAGATGAAGAGAGAAATGTATGGTGCTTTGCTTGGAAGATGATGAGATAGATAGAAAGAAAGAAAGAAAGAAAGAGGAAGTTGTGTTGTTGGTTCAGGCAGCAGGTGGATGACCCGCCCTAGTGGGTCCCTCGTTAGAGATGATAGCTACCTATCGTCCTCTTCCCGCATTCAATTCTGTGTATTTTTCTGGTTTCTTTTCCCCACTCCTTCGTTTCTCTGTCATGGGTACTGCTTCTTCTAAAAGGGTAAATTATCAATACACTTTCTTAAATTTATTTAAATTTCAAATTACACATTAAAATTTTAAAATTTTCATTATGTTTCTTATTATTTTTAATTTTATAATTAATAAATTTTTTTATTAATAAATTATCAAGTTAATTAATAATTTAAATAATTTTATTATTATATATGTGAACAGTTAGAAATTTTATTTTTTTAATTAATTCTATTAAATAAAAAATTTTGACAAAGAGATATTTATAATTTTTTAAACCACAAAAAATAATTTGTATTTTAAATAAACTAAGTGTATTTGTAATTTACTTTTCTAAGAGCCACCTGCACTTTCATCCATTTTTCTTCTTTCTTCTTTATTTATTTTTAAATGCTCCCTTTTTTTTTATTTATTGGGAGAATTACTTAACAATGGGATAGAAAAAAAAATTACAAAAAGAGATAGCAAGTCATTATGTGATGAAATACAAATGAAAATTTGTGAAACATGTTTGTGTCTTTTTTTTTTGTTTTGACCCCTAACCTTCTAAGATTATTCTTTGCTTATTTTTCTTTTAACTCTTACCATATTTTTAACTTTGTCATGCAACTTCACTCTTTCTCCTCTTTTTCCCGCAACCTTCATTCTTGCTCTAACCACCCTCTTCACCACTTCAACCACCATTTCTATTAGTGTTGCCACCACTCCTAACCCCTTGTTACCTTTTCTCGGCTCTTTTTTGCCAACTCCCAACCCCCCAATTTCAGTCATAATAAATTTTAGTAGGCTATTTTATACAACTATCTGCAACTCCAATGCCTTCTCAAATCTAACACGGCTCCCCTAACTCTTCCACCACCACCTAGCCTAATTCAACTAAATAATAAAAAATACATAATATATGACATTTTACGTCAAAATAAATGGAGACTTAAGGCATGTTTGACACATAATTAAAATAGTTATATACATATATTTTTATCTTTAGTGATATTTCTTAATATTATGTAGAAAAATTATTTCTCCAATCCATTTGTGAAGATGAATCTAAAAAATAGTAAAAATCCACACACAAAAAATAAATAAATAAATAAATTTGCTTCTTATTATTTATTTATTTATCAATTCTAAACTTAAAACTTCATTTAAAAAAAACACCCAAACACGGTCTCAGCATGAAAGTTATGCCGTGTGATCTGAAAAGTTGAGCCGTCGAGTGAGCAATTTCCTACAAAAGATTGAAATATTTGAACAATAAAAAAAGAGAGAGAAAGGGAGTGGAATGATCTTTGGAAGGTATTCTGGGTCGCGTAATCGTTGACAACTTGAGTGAAAGTCGTCCACTACAACTTGGTGGTGTTCAACCTGACTCCTCTTATTAGTTTCCATTATTTAATACTGTATTATTAACTATAGATTTCATGTTACATTTCCAAAAGTTTTCTTTAATAAAATTTATCAAAATTTCATTTTATTTGTTTTTTCAATTTAAAATGTTCTAACCAAAGTTTTACTATTTTTAAGATTGATAAAAAGGAAATAGGAGATTGAGATGTTGCATAGTACAATAATAAAATTTGAACTCCAGTTCAATTCTAGACTCAAAAACATATTAAAATAATAACTATTGATGCAAAAAAGAAAAAAAAAAAACCCTTATTATAGACCAAGTGTTTTCTTTCTCTTTACTTTGTAAGACAAATAAATAATTAGAGAGTGCAGGTCTTTTGCAAGCTTTTTTTTTTTTTTAACACAAAAAAAGGAGGTTCTGTGGGGGCATCACGACCTCCGCACGCCCAGGCCCCGGGTAATCGGTTGTCGGCCTGGTTTAATCCAACCTATAAGAAGGGACCTACCACCAAGGCACCAGTGGAGATTATCAACCACCCCCAGTCACGAACAAGCTTGAATCTTTCATTATCAAGTTAATAGTGAGTTCATAGAAGTTTACAATTTAAAAGATTGTAAAATGTATTAAATGTCTCTTTTTGTGTGTAATTTACATCCAATGCGTAATTATAACTTGCCACCTTCTTACAGGGTGAATTGTTAGAAAGAGTATATATATTTATAGATGTCACATTGTTGAGATGTTTAAATTATAAATAGAATTAGTAAACCAATAAATATATGAACTAAATAAAATATTAAATAAATTCCACTTCAAATAATAAATTTGACATGCGTGTCTTGTGTTTATATGATATGTTAATTAATACATTATTAATTTTTTTAACATTACTCTTTAAATTACAAACAATAATCTCTATATCTAAATACACACTAATAGAAAAAGAGAAGATGTAAGACCCATACACATAGGTATGGAATTCCTTTCATACTGTAAGTCTTTGATAATTGATAATATAGCTTCTATGTATTTCCTTCTTGAAAAGTCTTCCTACATATGATTGATTTTGAACCCCACTAAATATGTTGATATTTTGCATAATTTACAATTGCATTTCTTTCAATTCACTTTTGCACTCTTATATGCTAAGTTATTCATATTGTCCTCCACGACTATATTCAAGCCACTCAAGTCGTGCTCAATTATTTTAGGATAAATTACATTGACACCCCTTAAGGTTTATATTTATGACCGTTCCTCTCACCTTTTGAAAATTACGTCCCCCTCCTTGAGGTTTAAAATTTCATTATAGATTGCTCCCTGAGATTTAAAGTTTTATAACAGTTCTCCCCTTCACCGTAATGATCATCATACATAAAATTAAATTAACAAGGAGGGTTAGTGTAATTTTTCAAATGTGAGGAGAGAATTGTAATAAACATAAACCTCAGAGAGTGTTAATACAATTTACCCATTATTTTAATCGATAATTCTTCTCATATAATTAAATTCATTTTCATCTTACCTTGACTAATACATATAATAATTGTGCTCAATTATATTGATGGATAATTCTTTTCATATAATCAAATTCATCTTATCTTGATTAATACATATAATAATCTTTTGAGTCAAGCTTTGATTGAATGAATATATTTAGCTAATATTATAAGCTAAACTTTTTATCGTACTACAAATAAACAAAACTTAAATAATCTTAAAAATGTTTAGGCATGGCCACAAAACAGCTCATAAGAAAAAACCGATTTATATTTGGTCGATTTTAAAAAATGATATAAATTAGACTATTTTGTTTGGTTTTGAATTGGGGTGTAAAAATGATTCAACGTGAACCACACGTTGGCCTGTCGTCGTGTCGTCGGGCTTAGCGAGCTCCAGCCAAAAATCAGGCCAGGCCATCAGGCCTCAAGCTTAAGCCAGGCTTGACTATTTTTTTTTATTTTTTATAAAAAAAAATTTATTTTATTTTTCACTAAAATAACTTAAAAATGACATTAGATTTCGGGACGGGCCTTGGATTGGATCCGGCCCCAAAACACATGCTCCAGGCCCAGAGTCACGGGTGGACGTCAGGCGGGTGGGTCGATTTTGCACCCCTTTTGGGGTTCACTTCCCAAATCAAATCTCTTTCTCTCTCTCTCCTCGTTCTCTCTTCTCAGGTTTGTGTTTTTCTTCTGCTTCACATCTTCTTCAGTTCTTTCTCTGATCATCTGTGTGTATGCGTTTGAGTATGGCTATTTGATTGTTAATTGCTGAAAGGAACTTGCCCTAATTGCTCATTTTTGTACAAATTTTCAGTGGAAAAAGAAGTGAAATAGAGAAATGAAGTTTTGGGATTGGTACCTGAAGATATCAGTCGTGTCGGCGCTGATTGGAGGTTCAATGGAGTTTTTCATGGTCAAAACCGGCTTCTGTGTGAGAACACTCCTTTAGCTCTCACTCTTTTCCATTTTGCTTCATTTTTATCTGTTTGTGTTTTCTATTAATGTTCTGATTTATGAAATTTTGATTTTTTGGATTCAATGCTCTCATTCATTATGAATTTGCCCAGCTAAAATGAATGGCTCACTGTGGGTTATGGATTGAATTTATCAAATTTATTCAATGTGTTGATGAGGAGATTGGGTTGTAAACAAATTGCAAAATCAATGGATTATGTGAATGTAATTCATAATTTGCAGATAATCTATTAGAGATTTAGATAGTGTTTGGTTCATTGGAATGAAATGATTATTTCATCAAAATATTCATTCTCATGTTTGGTTAGACTTAAAAAAAAAAAAAAATGACAAATGCATTACAAATGGAATCATCGTTTACTAATTTTAAGGAATTGTCATTCTATAGGAAAGCTTATGGAATCACCATTCTATTCCCTCTCATTCCAATGAAAAAAATAGAGCATTAGAGTTTGTATCGATAAGCATAATTTTCACTGTAGTTAATTCTAAAATAGGTTTTCAGTTGGTACTGCTGCTTTTAGCCTTTATCTGAGTGGTTGGAACTTGGAAGTGTTAAATTTAGAACTATTAATTGCAAGAGTTGAACTATTTCAATGGTTTAAAAAAGAAATGGCTTATTCAATTCTTGCCTTCAGTCATTGCTGTATGGAAATGCAATTGATTTAGAGTTATGTACTCTGAATTTTGGTTTGCCCAATGATCAGAACCTTGATCTAACATGAGTTACTTTTAAAAAAATTTAAATGTTTTAAAAACATTAGTTTCGTGTAGTTCAACTCTAGTGTTTAGACAAAGTTTTATTGGGAATTCTATTGGCTGGGCAAGTGTATGTATTCGTCATGAAAATTTCAAATTCTATTATATACAAACAAAAGAAATTAGAAGGAAAATAAGGGAGAAAACTTGTAGAAAGCAATGTAGGCCGAAGAATCTTACTCAAGTACATCTCATATGATAAAGTTTTGGACAAACATTATGGTTAGGTTTTGCTTTTAGTAGTTTTGCAGACATGCATAGGAGTGACAAAAAATTTATTGGTTTTGGATTTTGGATTAGGACTGATTTCATCACGATTCGCGACATTAATATATGCGTTGAGGTGAAATTAAAACAAACTCTTACGAGCTTGTAATATGCTAGTCTTGGCAACATATGATAAAGCTGAACCTGTTAAATACATACTCAACTCATTAAGGCCTTTTATTCTATTTACTTCTTGTTGGCTTCATGTACTGTTTTTCTCAATTCAGCTGTCTTTGCCATCATCTTCCAGCCATCATGACCGGCATTAGGTCTAGTCAACATTAACAAGCATACCCTGTTAGAATTCATTCATATTATTCTCTCTGTGAATGAGTTTGCCTTTCAATTTAAGTTTTAGTAGGGCTTACATTTGGCATGTTGGCAGATGATAGAGTAACTGTTTTGGAATCAGAAAAGAGAGCTTGGGAAAGTTCCCCTGAAGCTCAAGCTATCAGAGAAGCTCTCAATCCTTGGAGAAATCGCGACACAGAAGCAACAAAAGATACCTAGTTTTTCCAGATTTTGGTGGTTGCTTTATTAAACTTTTTTTTTCTTCTTCTTTCTTGAAAAGGACCTATATGGTACGTGAGGATGTTGGATTTTTTACACAAGAAGGCACAAAAACAAGACTCTAGTTCTGAAACATTTAAATGTTGTAGAAGATGGACAACATGTCTGATTCATGTTGTTAGCTTATTATTGAACAATACGGATGGTGTATGTTTTTATGGAGCCCTTGATTTCATTGAATTACTATAGTCATTAATAATAATTGATCATTAAAATCCCTATTCCTCTGTCCTAATATGCAGTTGTATGATCATGTCCAATTTTTTTGTATTTTTATTGGTTGTGTATTGTGAATATGGAGACGGAGACTTTTGGAATGGAGAATCCTTGGTCAAGTTTGATCCCAAACACTAGAACTTGGACATACCACGTAGTTTTGTGTGTACTTACATAGGACCATTTTGTCTAAAAAATTGAAACAAAATAATCATAAACCAGACCCACTAGATATTTTCTTCCGAAAAGCCATTTGGGTTGAGATCACAATTAAGCGACTAATTGAGCTCTGTGAGTAATAGCAGTTGGAGATGCTACCACCTAAGCAATCAGCAAAGTAAGCAGGAAAAACTTCTTAACATAATTTTCTGAATAAAAACAACCAACTAGTAATGTGATTTGAGTCTCAATATAGAAATCATATTACATGGTGACTGTGATAATGTTTAGGCAAAATTTCTGATTCCTTGCGACAAAATACAAACCATATCCTTGAGGTCAGCACTGTTTTAGATGGCTCGAAAAAACTGTCAAATAACTAGGCACACTGGAGCCTACATTACAATTACAGAATCCCAGAATAGAATTTGTTTTTCATTGAATAATTCATGTCCACTCTTCTTTGGATCAAACCCAGCAATGACACCTTTCCCAAACACTGCACAACTAGTCCACTGAGAAGGAAGGTTCGGATCTGTTGAAGAGAAGGCATAAGAAGATATTTTAATGAATGGGACAAATGAATTCACCAAAAAGTGAGTACATAACAACAAGGATATTAACAATATTGACAAGGATATTGACAATGAGTATTCTCAGGTTTTCTTCATTAAAATCTGTTCGTATTAAAACAAGATATTTTCCAAGAGACGTCAAGCAACAAAGATAGCCATGCTTTTGTGAAAAAAAAATAAGAACGCGCTAAATGGTTTCCATTGATTTTCAAAATGTAGTTGTTGTACTTACATCAAATAGAGGACATTATGCAGTGTTTTTCACTTGCAGCAAGTGTTTAATTTGATTCTTTTTAGCAAGGGTTTAATTTGATTCACTTTTCAGTACTTGTTCTTTCTTTTCTTTTGGGGTTCCAATTTCCAAATATGATTCGTAACATTTACCATTACTTTTAGAACTCAAAAAGCAAAAACATGCTTTCATTGGCAATTTTTCAGATGTGTTGGGCAAACTAGTTTCTACTTCTAAACGTTTGCTGTTCTCTGCCTTTCATGTTAGGGGTGTACACAGATCCGACCAACCCGTTCAAACTGCCCGGCCCGGCTGACCCAATCCACTTTCGGTCAGTTTCAAACATTGTAACGGTCGGCCACAGTTCAAATTAGTTTAAAAATCCGAGTTTTGAGTGTTCAAATTAGTTTAAAAATCCGAGTTTCGAGTTGAGTGGCAGTATGAATTTGAAATATTCATTTAAACCGAACCGGCCGAACATTTAATACTCTTATATTTTTTTTGTATGTATTTATTTAAGTAGTGCCTATCAATTAAAGCTGTCTATACATCATAGCTGTATCTCATAAAGATACAATAAAGATTTTTTACATGACAACTGCATCCCTTAAACAGCTCATCAGTCACGTTTTTTTTTTCTATTTTTAAAAAAATGATTCGAGAATTCTACATTAAGAGCTCTAATAGCTCTAATTAATGTGAGTCCCATGTGATATGTGATGTAATGTTTTGACCTTGGTTTTTATTTTCTTTTTTTATTATTTATTTTTCACATCATTAGTGCTCTTTTAAAACTTCCAAATTAAAGGAATGTATCATTTTGTTATTTTTATCTTTTCTTGGTCTTACCAATTCATAAAGAACTTTTACTCCTTCAAGCATCACTCTATCTTATACCTTTCCACTTCCCAAGTTCCCATGTAAACATTCAGTAAGTCCTCTCTCTCTCTCTCTCTCTCTCTCTCTCATAAACCATAAGAGCAATGCTTGGTTGCCCAAAAGGAGGTTAGCTCGAATGGTTCGAAATTCATCTTGCTGGTCGTTCGGACGATGTCCGACAAAAAGGTTGACAGTCGCGGTCGACAAAGGTGACAACCGCGGTAGACAAGTTTTCATCCGGTCGTCCGAGCGGACGTCCGGCCAACACCCATTCGGACCATTCAAGCCCCTCCTTTTCGGGCTACTAAGCATTTTTTAGACCATAAACCCTACGAAGTCCAGTAAATTAAAGAGACCCGCTCTCTCTATCTTCAATCTAAATCTATTCTATTCTTTTATCTCATTTTCTTCTCTCCCATTGAGATACAAATACTTTCTTCCTTATATTTGTTTCTTCCTCTTCCCTTCCCCCTTTTTGATGTGCCGGTGGCGAGGATGATTGATAGTGGTGATTGCGATTGTGTGTTAGAATTTACTATCACCTACCACCACTACCACCTCACCTACTCCACTAAACCTAACCCACTACACCACTACCACCTCACCTACTCCACTAAACCTAACCCACTACACCACTATCACCATCCACTACACACCATCCACTACACCTACATCTATATAAGGAACCATTTGTAATAGACAGAAAATAACAATATATCAATCAATAATAATACATACAATTTATTCTCTCTCTTTCTCTATACATTATTTCTAACATGGTATCAGAGCAGGTTTAGAACCTACTATTTTTTGCTTCCCCGGCGGGCGGCAACCTCACCTTAGCCGTCCGCCGGACCTCAACCTAGTCCGCCGGACCTCTACACATACCTTCACTCCGCTGCCTCAAACACACACATCTGAAACAAGCATTGTTTCTTTCTTTCTTTTTTGGTTTCTCTTCCCCAAAGCAAGACCGGAACTAAAGCTTGCCGGTGTTGATGCCCGGAGATCGGCTGCCAAAGTTCATAGCGCTGCCGTGTCCTTGCGAGCCTCCACGGGCAGGAAAGATTGCAAAGAAATTTGAACCCACAAAGGTTATACCGCAAGCTAATAGAGCTCCGACGTAAGTGCTTATGAGGTGGAAGGCACTGCTTTTGTAAAGATAGAAGGCACTACTTTTATATATTATATATATATATAAGCAGTGCTTATGAGGTGGAAGGCACTACTTTTTTGAAAATGATAGAGAAATTCACATTCAAGTCATGATCAGCTGAGCAAATCATGTGACTGGCACAGTTCTTTTCTGAGCTTTTGAGAGAAAAGCTTGCAAGCATCGATGCTTAGATCAACGGCCGCTGACAATGCCACAAATACAGCTGCATCCTCCGTGCAACTCACGTGTTGCACACTCACCTCCACTGCCGGTTTACTGCACTTGCTTTCTTCTCCTTCCACGCTTGCCGACATCACTGCTTTTGTACAGATGGAAGGCATTGCTTTTATATATTATATATATATAATATATATATATATTTTTTTTTATTTTAATATCTTTCCACCCATGTCTTCCACCATCCTCTAAAATAACATTTCTTCACACCCTCCCACTTTGACCCATTCTTTGTATTATTATTATTATTATTATTATTATTATTATTATTATTATATATCTTTCAAAAAAAACAAAAAAAAAAACAAAAAAAAACAAAAAAAAAAAACAAAAAAAAACAATTTACCAATTTACACAACAAACCATATTTTATTCCTCTCTGGGATCAACTCCGATCCTAATTTTACACCAAAAAAAAAAAAAAAAAACAAAAACAAAACAAAACAACAACAACAACAAAAACAAACAACACATCCACAGGCGGGATTTTTTCTTATCTACTCTGCCGCCAGTCTTTTCTTCTTGCCTCCGTCCTGGGCGGCCCTTGCCGGTGTTGCCTCCGTATTTCCCACTCCACTGGGCATGATCACTACTCCCTCCTGCTCCTCCACTGCAGCATATGGCGGACCTCCAAACCGGAACATCACGGTGGCCTTCCGCTTCAGCTCCTTATTTTCCGCCTTTAGCACACTTATCTCTGCTCGCGCATCCTTATACATGCGTTGGAGCAGAGCCAGCTGGGAGTTTAACTGCTGCACCTCATTTGCCCTACTCTGCAGCCGGTTCGACAAGTTTGTAACCGCAGTCATGGTTTCCACACATGACTTTAATGTATACTGATTGGCTTCCACATCCGACTGCACTGCCATTCTTTGCTCCACAGACCGCATCGGAAAGTTCAGCGGAGTAAACTCCGGGGCACTCGGTTGAGGTTCCAGTGCCACCGCTCCAGTTCTCTCTCTTGTTGACTCGTTGAGGTCGGGAAAGAGGGTGAGCAGACTCCGGGAAGACGAGGCCATTTTCTGGGCAACAGAGTGTTACAGAATATCTCTCGTTACAGAGTATTACAGACTATCTCTCTCAGCATAAGGAACTCTCTTTCTCAGCAACACGAAGGATTTTTCAGAGGTTTCTCTCAGTTTTTCTCTGCCTCAGCCTCTGCCTTCGTCTTGGTTATATAGCCAAGGCAGCCACGCGTATCGCGCGCCACTTGCCACCAGACGACAAACGGGCACGCCAACCAAGGCACTCACGTGCCTCGCCATCATGTCCGGCACACCTTTTGATGAATTGGGCACGCCTTTTGATGGCACGCCTTTTGACAAAATTGGGCACACCTTTTGAGGGTGCGACTTTTTAAGGGTCCGACAAGACTCTGTAAACTGTCCCGACATAGATTCCGGTTAGTTTCTACAAGGGTCCGACAAGACTCTGTAAACTGTCCCGACATAGATTCCGGTTAGTTTCTACAAGGGTCCGACAAGACTCTGTAAACTGTCCCGACATTGATTCCGGTTAGTTTCTACAAGGGTCCGACAAGACTCTGTAAACTGTCCCGACATTGATTCCGGTTAGCTCCTTCATGGGTCCGACAAGACTTTGTAAACTGTCCCGACATTGATTCCGGTTAGTTTCTACAAGGGTCCGACAAGACTTTGTAAACTGTCACAACAACTGTCACAACAGTGTCTGCTACAACGGTCCGACATGACCCCGTAAACTGTCTGCTACAACGGTCCGACATGACCCCGTAAACTGTCCTACTACATCGGTCCGACATGACCCCGTAAACTGTCTTCTACAACGGTCCGACATGACCCCGTAAACTGTCTTCTACAACGGTCCGACATGACCCCATAAACTGTCTTCTACATGGTTATGACACCCCCATACAGTGTCCTCTACACCGTTATGACACCACCTTTCAGTGTCTTCACCAACGGTCTGACACGACCATTCAGTGTCTCCTATCCTTTTTTATTTTTATGTATTTTCTTGTTTTGTTCCTCTCTTCAAACTCAAGTTGGTTAGTTTCTATCATCCTACCACCACTACCACCTCACCTACTCCACTAAACCTAACCCACTACACCACTACCACCTCACCTACTCCACTAAACCTAACCCACTACACCACTATCACCATCCACTACACACCATCCACTACACCTACATCTATATAAGAAACCATTTGTAATAGACAGAAAATAACAATATATCAATCAATAATAATACATACAATTTATTCTCTCTCCTTCTCTATACATTATTTCTAACATTGTGGCTGCCGTGATCGATGGTGGCGGCGTTGATGAGCGACGGTGTGGGAAGCCCCCCTTCATACTTTTCTCCCAGTTTTCTCTCCTTTTTTCTTCATCTTTTATTTTATTTTATTTATTTTTGCTGTCTCTCCATCATTTTGTTATCTCAGAGATCTGTATATATGTATATATGTATGTGTGTTTTTATATAAATATATGATTTAAGTTATTTTTCTTCAATTTAGAAAGAAATTTCTTACTCTAAAATTTGATTTTGATTTTTTATAATTTTTTTCTCCATCAGATGTTTGAAATCAACTACCGACCGCCAATCCGAATCTTTTCATTCGGTCAATTTCGAACAGCTGTTCGGCCGATAACAGTTGATCACTTCTCTAAACCGATGGGGTCGGTTCAGATGATGGGCCAGTGGCATACCCAACCCGACCCATGCACACCCCTAATGTTCATTGAAAACTGTTAAATTCTAAAAACAATATTCACTGAGTTTGAAAAATTTCTAGATGAATTTCTGCTCTGCTTTCTTTCCTTCATTTTTTTGAACGAGAGAACTAATTATTTATTTGTTTTATTCAACACATAAATAACACAACCCAAATTATGCAGTTTTATGTATTAGTCTTTCAGAACATATGTAATGACATAATTGGAAAACATACCAATTTGGAAAGATCAACGACCGGCTTCAGAAGCTTGTGCATAGGCATAGTTATCTGCAGCAGTAGAAGTTGATGAAGCAGTACTTCCAGTAGTGGGATTGGCCTGGTACACAGTTTGGGTAACCGCAGAGGGGGCACCATTTGATCCCGGGGCTGGTAATCCCCCGGGAACTGTTGTTGGGGCATTCATTGTTGGAGGCCTCGGCAGACTATTTAATTGCATGGGCAAGGAGGAAGCAGTTGGTGGCTGCCCCATACCCGGTGCCTGCCCCATACCTGGTGCCATCATTGGAGTGACCCCATAACCTGCCAAAGCCACAAAAATAAAAAAAAAATAAAAACAAAATTGATTTGATGCAGTTTTTTGTTTCTAAAATATAAAAAATAACCATTACTGCAGGGACATATTACATGGATGGGTCAAAATTTTGTGTGAGAGTACACCTAAATACAAATAAAGGAGAGAGAAGATGTGTTTAGTGATAAATAACCGAGCTGGGCCAAGGATCTAGGATGCCAATGGTAATTATATGTACAAAGATTCCAGATATTGTTAAAAATTAAATGCTAAGGCTATAAAATACTCTAATCCACCAATCAAGAAATCAATCCATAGATACATGAAATCTTATAAAATCAAAAAAGTAAATGAAACAATGAAATAAACGTTGCAAATTTTCAAAGCAGAAAGAGTGAGCAGTCGTGGACAAATATAAGTCAATAGCAGTAAACGAGAAATTATACAGTTTATTGTATTTCCTGAAAAAGAATAATAAAACCTCATGAAATCAGCTAGATGCAGTACTACCTAACAATAGAATGAATATTTCAAAATTGAGAAGATAGTAAACAACTGAAATTCAAGTTCAAAACATAAATGAAAAGAACTTGAAAATTGCTGGGGTCTATTGCATTCCACAAAATGTGAAAGAACAATATGCAGACACACACAGAACAGCTGAAATGCAATAGCTCAGTAAGAGTGGCTGAAAATAAAAAAAGGCTCGAAAATATCAAAATTATTAATTACAGCCACAAGTTTCTCTCTTCTCTCTTCTATCTTAAATATACATATAGATACTACAACATTATTAGACTTTCAGTGAAAGGTAGGGATGAGACCATTTTTGCCATATCAAAATGCCATTTCATTGGAGGCACTGTGGCAAATAAATCTAGCTATCGGAAATCTTGTCCATTTACTACTACCAGAAAGCAAGAGTTTATTCATTCAGTCTTCTTGGAAATGCAGGATTTAATGAAGAAGGCGGAAGATTCTCCAACAATGTGACATCCAGGGCATAATACACTAAATCAATATGCATGTGGGCCAAATAAAGAAATACTGGTTAAACAATGTAAACAACTAAAAGCCTTTTAGAGTTCCCTTCAATGGGCAGTCCATGCCCGCAAAGTTGATAAGCATAATAATTTTACATTTTACAGACCAGCATTAAAGGGGGAAAAAAAATAAAAAAAATGTCAGCTCAGTTTCACCATAATCCCCATAACATACTGCAGTGAAATAACAACTTTAACATAAACTGCGAACCACAGCAAAAAAGGATAGAAGAAAATAAGAAAGAACAAACATGACATTGTCCACAACAAACCCTTGTAATTGCACCATAAACTTTGCAGAGAATCTATCTGACTCAGCATCAGCAGAATCAATATAACATATAAAATGTTTAATTACCTGGAGTGCCAGGTCTTGGCAACACAGGAGGCCTGATCCCTGGAAACATTGGTGAGGGCCCAGCTCCTGGAATTTGTACCATTGGTGGTGGTAAAATAGGTAGACGGGGACGTTGAGGACTTCCTGGAAAAGAAGCAAGATGTTGATTGTAAACTGCACCTACTTGCTGGTACACTGTGCTCTGCCCCAAATGCTCCTTGATCTTTTGATCAATCAAACTTTGTGTCTGTTGTTGCTCAAATTGTTGATAATAGGCCCGTATATTTGCCTGAATGGCAAACAAAATAAGCATCAAAATCATTGACAACATTATGTGGTTTATGATAAAAAAAAATCCTTTCTATAATATTTTTAGATAGGTACCTTGTGTTTGTAACCGGAATTGTGTTGCTTTCTAACAGAGGGCTGAGAAAGTAACATAAGATAATTCTTAGTGACAAAGAATCATAAAGTGGTTAAGAATTAAAATGTCTCTAAGTGAAGATACTGAATGCTTCATGTGCATATAGGAACACAAGATAAACAATATAAGTATTACCATAGTCACATAAAATACAGTGTTCGACTATTAGAGTCACTGGAAAATAAAATGGGGTTCCTATTTATTTCGAACTGTCATCAGACAAATATTTGATTTACTATCCTTGAATTTTTTTTTTCCCTAAGCAAAAAGGATAGTAAGGGTTAAACAGTAAATTTAAATGATTCAAATTATGCCTCTGTCACACTCCCCACAAATTCCCCAAGTTCACACTTCACACAGACTTTTCTTCCTCTCTATTTCTAACATGCACCATGTTCATTGCATGTGAAAACTCTAATTATGTCAAAAGAGAGAATGCTGACAGCCTCATGAAAACATAAAAATCAACAGAACAAGAGCCTACTAGTGAAGAGAAATTTTGGCACCACTAAATTAGAAGGAATCGAGTCAATTGGCTGAACAAAATTAGCATAAATAATGTTCGAAGAAGTGGGACATTTAGCCGAGAGAAACCAATGTCAGAGGAAAAAAGCCAATTAGACGAGAATTTTCGAACAGCCAATTCGTGCAGGATTGAATCAGTATCCTGCACCACTGTAAAGTATACTTCTATTGGAAAAACTGATTTCCCAAATGCACATGGTTTTGATCTTACCTCTCAAACACAAGTTGTTTAATTGAAATCGAATTATCAAAGTAAGGCTTTAAAAAGTTTTAAAACAAATTGATTGAATACCTATCAAAAGATCGTCACTTTGGCAAATAAGTTCAGAAGTGCTTGGATTTTAAAATTGTGTCTTGAAAAGAAGCGTGTTTGGCAACCAAAAAAAAAACCCCAATTTTTTGATAGCTTTCAACATGTACATATCACAAGCTGCTAGGTTGAAGACGATTAAAAGTGAAAATCTCATCTCATACACCCCAAAAAAAAAAAAAAAAAAAAAAAAAAATTGAAATAAACTCACAGAATCATGAGTCAGGTAAGTGTCGCAGTAGTCACAATAATACCTGTAATGGCGCAAAAAACGCAACACAACAACAAAGAACAAGCAATTGATCAGTATCAGAAAACACAAATCGAGGCCTATATATGTATATAAATATACATACCGGGGCATTATGTATGATGAAAAAGAGATTCAGATGTTAGGATTCGCCGGAGCTAGGGCTGATTTGAGACGATCAGGTTCGGAGTTCGGTGCGCGAGCTACCACGGTTTGGTTCGGAAACACCCACTAAGAGCTCACCACGTCAACCTTTCCATATTAATATCTTCACGACCAGTGGCCCAGCCCAGTGGCTCTCTGGGCCCAAATTTTCCGGCCCATGTAACAGCCCCTCTCTCTCTTACCTTTTTTTTTAAAAATTTTTTTTTAATAAATTATAAATACACCTCCTTGAAATTTTCTTAAAATACAAAACACCTCTGTAATTTTGAAAATTACATTTTACCCTATGTTTTATAATTTCATAACAAATACCTCATTTTATTAATAAATTATCAACCCAATTAACTGTTTTTAATGATATCAAAAAATATATTTTAGTTAATAATTTACACAAATTTATTATTGTGTAGGATGAAAGTTATGAATTTCATTTTTTCAATTAATTTTGTTAAATAATTTTTTTTGACAACAGGTATTTATAATTTTTCAAATCACAGGGAACAATTTATATTTTAATCAAATATTAAGGAGTGTATTTATAATTTACTCGTAAATAATTTTTAAGTAAATTACCCTTAAATAATTTTTAAGTAAATTACGTTGACCTCTATAAAGTCTGGAAAAAATAAAGTAAATTTCACAACTTTAACATAATTATATTGGATTCTCTTAAAATTTTAATGCATATAGTATCATTTAATCTATTTTTCATTAATAATTTAATAGTCAAGTAAATAAAAAAAATATGTGTAAATATGGATAAAATGAGAACTAAATTTACACAATTGAAACAAAGGCAATTTTTTTTTAAATACTAATTATACTAATATATTAGCGTTGCCTTTGTAAAAATAAAATAAAATAAAGACTTTTTTTTCCTCATTCTACACAAAGAGAATCCAAACCGAGACCGGGATTCAAATTTGAGAATAATGTACTGAAATTTCAAGAAAGACTGTGTGTACCGAATGATATTAAACTGAAAAGAAGAGTTCTGCAAGAAGGCCACAATTCGAAATTGTCGATCCATCCGAGGAATACGAAAATGTACCAAGATCTGAAACAGAATTTCTGGTGGCCAGGAATGAAGAAAGAAATTGCCGACTTCGTGTCCAAATGTCTTCATTGCCAACAGGTCAAAGCTGAACATCAACGACCTGCCGGATTAATGCAACCCTTACCCATACCGGAATGGAAATGGGAGCATATCACGATGGATTTTATAATGGGATTGCCTCGCTCCAGAAAAGGTATGGATTCAATCTGGGTTATTGTTGATAGACTAACCAAATCCGCTCACTTCTTACCTGTCAAGACAACCTATAATGCGGACAAATTGGCTGTTATCTATATTGATGAAATTGTGAGACTGCATGGAGTGCCTGTGTCTATTGTTTCTGACAGGGATTCGAAGTTTACATCGAGGTTTTGGCAAAGCCTACAGACTGCACTGGGTACTGAACTGAGACTGAGTAGTGCCTATCATCCTCAGACAGATGGCCAATCAGAAAGGACCATCCAAACTCTAGAGGATTTACTGAGAATGTGTGTCCTTGATTTTCAGGGAGATTGGGAAAGTCATCTGCCATTAGTTGAATTCGCCTACAACAACAACTACCATTCGAGTATTGGTATGGCGCCTTTCGAGGCATTGTATGGCAGGAAATGTAGATCTCCGATCTGCTGGGCAGAAGTTGGAGATAGGCCTTTGCTTGGTCCCGAGATTGTGTATGAAACGACTGAGAAAGTGAAACTGATACAACAGAAACTGAAAACTGCACAGAGCAGACAGAAAAGTTATGCTGGTGTCAGAAGACGAGACAAAGAGTATGAAGTGGGTGATCACGTTTTTGTGAAAGTGACACTAATGAAGGGCCAGACTCGTTTTGGAGTCAAAGGAAAGTTAGCACCGAGATACGTCGGACCATACGAGATCATTGAGAAAATTAATCCGGTGGCGTATCAAGTTGCGCTTCCTCCTGAAATGGAGCACATGCATAACGTCTTAAACATCTCTATGTTGAGAGACTACCTTCGGGATCCTTTCCATGTAATTGAGCCTACTCGTATAGTGCTGAGTGATGACTACACTTACGAGGAACGGCCTATACAGATTGTAAACAGACGGATCAAGAAACTGAGAAACAAAACGATCCCACTGGTGAAAGTTGACTGGCAAAACCATGGTGGCGTGTATGCCACTTGGGAAAGGGAAGATGACATGGCCAAAAGATATCCTGAACTGTTTCCACTGAACCCTGTTTTCTTCCAGAATGAAGGTAACTCGAGTTTAGAGGACTAAACTCTTTATAAGGAGGGGAGACTGTAACAACCCTCATACTGTTTACTGATTAATGACTGATTGATTACCGATAATCACCGATTACTGTTAAACGGAACTGATAATGACTGATAACTGACTGAGAATTGAACTGATTACAGTACTGAACTGACTGACCGAAATTGAAACTGAATTGAGTGAATACATCTGTTTGAATTGCATTTTATCTGTTGACTGTTTGTTTAATCTGTTCGTGTTTTATGTTTAAACTATTAATTGAAGGCCTTATCGGCGGCCGAACCGGAAATGGGTTAGTGTATTATGATCGTCATATTTAATATGATTTTATGGTATAATTATCTGAAAACTGATTAGGTATGATTAAATTAGATTAAATATTGATCAATTGCAGAGTTGGCCTTATTTACCGAACTACCCCTAGTGGACCACTATCTCACACACACACTTGAGCCTTATACATTGAATCAAACATTTCTTTAGCCTATTTGTGAGACCCTTAGCCGACCATAGAGAGAGAGAGACTTGAGGAGTTGAGTTCATCTCAATATTGCTTAGAATTTGAAGAGAATTGAAGTGTAGATTGCTAAATTGAGCTCCTAGTCTTCTAATTCAAGACCTAAGGTAGAGTAATTACCCTCTTGCTTATGAATTGAGCTTGTTCTTGCATGATTCATGTCAAATTAAGGAGCTAAGTCTTGTTTTAGTTCATACATGTTGAAATAGAACATAATTCATGCATGCATGTTTGAATTGTTGGATTTTGAGTTGAATTCATGGCAAATTGTCACATGCATGTCCATAAATTTGTAATGGTCCATGTTTTCATTTTGTTTGTGAATCAATTGGCTCACTAGAGCATGTTTTGAAGCTTAAAAGTTATTTAAAGATCATGCATGTCATGTTTGAAGATTTTTCTTGAAAATGATTTGAAATTGAGCTTGAATTAAACACCCTTGGGCTTTGATTTCTCAAAATTGAGCTTTGAACCATGTTATACTATGTGTTTATAAATGTTTTCCATAAAATGGGCCCAAGAGGATTGGTTTTGATGCATTTGAGTGTGAGTTGGAGCTTGGAGGTGCAATCTGGAATTCCCAGATTTTGCACTTACGCTCGAGCGGGAAAAGTGGCGCTCGAGCGTGGAATCCGAGCATCCAGCATCTCTCTGCATTGTTTTGCAGTCCGCTCGAGCGGAGGATTGGGCGCTCGAGCGGAGTCATGTCTCACGCTCGAGCGGGCGTCGAGCGGAGATTTCACCCATCTAGTACTTTTACAGTACGCTCGAGCGGGAAAGTTTACGCTCGAGCGTGTACCTTTGTTGCATTACCGCTCGAGCGGGGAAACCTGCACTCGAGCGGAACTCTGTTTTTCTGAAAATGCTTTTAAATGTGCATCTTTGCATCCTCATCTCATTCTAGGCATTCTTAGGCCTAGTTGTAGACATCTTGTTGAGGATATAGATGTAGAACACACCGAGGCATTAGGGGTTAAGTTATTATCTTTCCCAGCTGTGTAGCTTAGTGTGTTCAATCTGTTAATTGTGTAGGGTTGGCGACTGGAGAGGCACGCTCTAGCATACTGTAGCCCGAACTCTGTGAGTAACAATTGTGTAAAGATATGTTCAAATGATTATCTTCTGAATACTGAACTGAACTGTTTACTGAACTGATATTGTTTACTGAATGAATGTATGTCCTATCTTCTGAACTGTATTGTGGCATCCTTAGCACCTACTGTTACTGACTGTTACTGTTACAGAGATCTCTGTCGGTTCCCTCGTGGAACCACTACTGTTTAGTGATTGATGGCCATCACTACTGTTCGGTCTTTAAGACCTACTGTTTACTGCTATGCTAATGGATGTACCACATATGATTGAATAACTGTTCTGACTGAAAGACTGAAGTATTGTTTAATGAACTGATTTCATTACTGGAAGGACATTCATTCTAAACCCCTTTACGCTTTATGTTATTCACTGTGCTTTAGCTCACTGCTCATATATATATATGTAGGTGTACAGGCACCGGATTGAAGCTAGAGGCGTCAGGGTTACTCCAGTTTTGTCAAGCCAGCCTTTGTGCCTCACTGCGAGGTTCCGAGCCTAACGTGTTAGGGCTTAAGGGTGTTTTACAACTCCCCCTTTTGTACTGTTTCACTGTTTTGTATAGACTGAATGTTTACCGTACTGTTGCCTAGGGTTGAGTCCCTAGTCTGAATGATTGTAAATATTGTGCATACCGTTCTGTACTGTTTACGTATAAATGTATGAAAAATCTTTTCATATAGACTGTTGCAACTCATTGGGCATTGTTTATTTATTGTTTTGGCTTCCGCCAGGCCCTGTACTCTGTTTTACTGTATTACTGTTCAGCAGGCCTTCGGTAATCTCGGATTACTGGCCGGTTACGGTGCTAAACCCATAGGGCCGGGTTTGGGTCGTGACAATAATTTTAGAAATAATAAATATTCAATTTTCAAATGAATTAACAACAAAAATAAAATTTCTAATTATTTTCATATACAACAATAAATTTATTAAAATTGTTAATTAAAATATATTTGTAACATCATAAAAAAAACTATTAATTGTCTTATGCCTTAAAATTGTTACATCACTTTATTTACTTTTCTTCATATCTTTTTGTAAAAAGTTATTAAAATAGTCTGTTCTTAAACGAGACCTTACTAATTAAAATGGATAAATTGTTAAGTGATGAAAAATTTTGAGAGACATAATGTAATTTTCAAAATGACAAAAGACAATTTATGTTTTAGAAAAATGGTATGAACCCACCTTAAATACCTTAAATTTATTCCGAATGAGTGTGGCATGGTTAATATTGAATTTATGTATAATATGTAGTGCGGGTTTTATGTGTGGAATAAAAATAGTAATTTTGAATAATTTCTAGATAGTTAAGTATAGGCTTGTAGTATTACTGTATATTTTAAGCAACTCTAAAACTGTATTTTATTCATGAATTTAAGAAAAAAATTGAGAAAAAATAAAAAATAAAATAAAATAAAATATAAATATAAATATAAATATATTTTATTAACATTTTATCATATTTTTTTCTTTCCAAATCTATCGTCAGATTATTGAACGAAACACGGCCTAAAGAGCCAGGTGTATTTATAATTTATCATAAATAAATAAATAGCTTTCCACTTGGTCGGGTGATTTCATCTCTCAACCCTCGAGTGTCTCTCTACCTCTGTGTCTCGATTAAAATCAAACATTATCACAAATTCAAGGGAATCAGCATTATAATTCTGCGAACTCCGTGGGGAGCAATCTTCAGATTTCGGTAAATCTTCGTATTTGGCATTGGATTTTTCATAAATTAGATAAGAGTCATTTCCATTTCTGCTTTGATCTATTAATATAATCTCCCCACATGTATATAGTTGTAGATTGATTGGTTGTAATGAGAATGTGAACTGCTGACGATGAAATCGATGCGTGCTCTTCATGAAAAATTGAATTCTTTTGTACATTGAAACTTGATTTTTGCGATGAGCTTAGGGCCTAAAATTTCATATAAATTTTGTGTCTTGTATGATTAGCTATTACTCTTACTCCTAAATTTTCTTGTTTGATAAGTTGTTATCTTGACTAAGCTTGACTTGGTTATTGGAATTTTTTTTTCTCATTGTTCTTGTTTTTTGATTCACCAAGTTATAATTAAGAAGAAATTTGGTATAGATATAATATTGATAGGAGTACTCGTGCAAAATCATGTCAAATAATGTATTAAAATATTAAGCCTGTGTTTGTATCATGGATTTGGGTAAAATTCTCTTTCCAAATCCCTATTTAAATCCACGATCCAAACACTGGGTAAGAGACTCAAAGAATAACACTAACTACACTATCTTAGTGTGCTACTTATTTGAAATGGTTTTCCTCAAAGGTCAGTTTTCTTCAACTGGGTATGTCTAGTTTTATTATCCTAGAATAATGTTAGAGTGATCATATTTATGTACGATCTGATGTGACACCTCACATGGCACTAACTACACTATCGAATACGTCTTACCTTTTATCTAGAAAACATCATCCTTAATGATATTATCTAAGTCATACTTCATGTTGGTTGGGTTTGTTTGAGGACAGTTCAGCAAGATTAAAATTACAACTATTTTGGAAATATTTTGTTTTGATTTTATATACAGTAATGTTACCTGCACAGAAAGTGCAAAAAAGTTGCACATCATCGCGCATTGATTTTTCTGTGCACTTTCGTGTATCAGGAATGAAACAATCCAAGGCATGGATCGGATATTGGAGTTGCCGGTATTTCTTATCCAATAGATACTATCTTGCCTTTGTACAAAGGAAGCAGCTAGAACCCGTGTGTTGTCCAAGACATGGCTGCATGCATGGTCTACCAATCCCAACTTGGATTTCATTGACACCTTATTCCCTAGAGATCCAGCAAATTTCAATGATAGAGAGAGATTTTTAAACATTGTGGACAAAAACCTTGCAGACATATCATGAGCAGAGGATACCAATTCACGAATTCAGGCTTTCCTTGACCCTCATAAATGAGTGGACTTCTATCATTGACAATTGGATAGGAATACTGTTGCAAAACCACATCAAAGAGCTAGAACTCCAAATTTTTCCCGCAAATGATCAAGGTACAAGGTACACTTTGCCTCAAACGGTCTTCACTGCCAAATCCTTGACAGCACTGAAGTTACATCAGTGTAAATTAAAACAGCACTCATCTTATGACAGTATAAAGCTTCACTCTCTGCAGAAACTGTCTCTCATGTGGATCGATGTCGATGAGCAGATGTTTCAATCTCCCATTGCCCTCTCATTGAAAATTTGTGTGTTGTCTGGTGCGATGGGTTGTCAAAGTTAGGTTTAATGGCTAGTCTTCATAATCTAAAGAAAGTTAGGATCTCAGGATTGAAGGAAGTTGAGATCAATGCGCCAAGTCTTCAATCCTTTTCGTATAATATTGGGGAGGGCGATACATTTGTGTTGAACATTGATTCATCTTGCGATCTTAAAGTTCTACATTTGGAGGGATTGAGCATCAGGGACCAACTTTTCAAAAACCTTATGTCGAAGTTTCCTTTACTCGAGGATATTCACTTGCAATATGTCAGTGACTTGAAAAGGATAGACATTTCTAGTCAGAGTCTCAAGAAGATTGATTTGGACAATTGTAATCAGTTGGTGGAGGCCAAGATTGATACTCCAAATTTATTCTCATTTGAATACGTGGGTAATGGAATTCCATCTTTATATTTTTTCAGAGCTCCACACCAATTGAAGGCCACTATAATTTGCTTAAAATATGATATTAATCCTTCATGGCTCCTTGCGTTGAGAAAATTCGCGGCAGACTGGAATCCCTCTAGAGTTTTGACTCTGCAGGTAAAACATGGTTGGCCTGAGATGAAAATTTGTGATGCAGACGAGTTGGAAGAAACATACATAACCAAAGTACCTGAAATAGAGCATTTGAATCTAAAAATATTATGGGGTCGTTGTTGTAAAATTTGATGTATATTATTGATTGATGTTGATTGATTACAAGATTGATAAATTACAATTCCTATACAATCTATATATAGAAGAAAATGTGGTAGTAGGTGTAGTGGAGGTGATAGTGGGTTAGGTGAAGTGGAGTGTGTGGTGAAGTGGAGGTAGGTGAAGTGGAGTGTGTAGTGGAGTAGGTGAAGGGAAAGATGGGAAATTCTAACAGCCCCCGCAAACTCAAGGAGGATAGAAACTAACCAACTTGAGTTTGGAGAGAGTAACAAAACAAGAAAATACATAAAAATAAAAAAGGATAGGAGACACTGTATGGGGTGTCATAACGTTGTAGAGGACACTGTATGGTGGTGTCAGACCGATGTAGAAGACAGTTTATGGGGTCATGTCGGACCGTTGTAGAAGACAGTTTATGGGGTCATGTCGGACCGTTGTAGAAGACAGTTTATGGGGTCATGTCGGACCGTTTGTAGAAGACAGTTTATGGGGTCATGTCGGACCGTTGTAGAAGACAGTTTATGGGGTCATGTCGGACCGTTGTAGAAGACAATGTTGTGACAGTTTACGGAGTCTTGCTGGACCCTTGTAGAAACTAACCGGAATCAATGTCGGGACAG
The DNA here is from genome assembly GCF_055761805.1 of Camellia sinensis. Lineage (NCBI taxonomy): Eukaryota > Viridiplantae > Streptophyta > Magnoliopsida > Ericales > Theaceae > Camellia > Camellia sinensis. Next base: position 192,228,745 of record NC_138966.1, on the reverse strand, counting down.
TTTACAGAGTTTTGTCGGACCTTTGTAGAAACTAACCGGAATCTATGTCGGGACAGTTTACAGAGTCTTGTCGGACCCATAAAGGAGCTAACCGGAATCAATGTCGGGACAGTTTACAGAGTCTTGTCGGACCCATAAAAGTTGCACCCTCAAAAGGTGTGCCCAATTTGTCAAAAGGCGTGCCATAAAAAGGCGTGCCCAATTCATCAAAAGATGTGCCATGAAAAGGCGTGCCAGTTTGTCGGGCGGCAAGAGGCGCGCGATGCACGTGGCTGGCCCTGGCTATTTAAAACAAGGTTGAGGCGAAGGCTGTGCATACGAGTCTGAAACCTCTGAACGCTCGGAGAGCTTGTCTCTGCAAATCTTGAAACACCCGGAAACCAACCCTTCTCTGAAACACTTAGCAACTCAAAAACATGGCCTCTTCTTCCCGTCCAGTTACCCAGAACCTGCTCACGCTCTTTCCAGAACTGAACGAGCCCACAAGAGAAATAACTGGTGCGGTGGCCAGTGAACCGCAACCAAACACCTCTGGTTTTGCTCCATTGAACTTTCCGATGCGGTCGGTGGAGCAAAAAATGGCGATGCAAACTGATATTGAGGCTAATCAGTATACTTTGAAGGCATGTGTGGAAAGCATGACGGCGGTCACAAATTTGTCGAACCGGCTGCAGAGTAGGACAAATGAAGTGCAGCATTTAAACTCCCAGCTGTCTCTGCTCCAACGCATGTATAAGGATGCGCGAGCAGAGATAAGCGTGCTAAGGGCAGAAAACAAGGAGCTGAAGCGGAAGGCCACCGTGATGTTCCGATTTGGAGGTCCGCCATATGCTGCAGTGGAGGAGTATGGGGGAGTGATCGTGCCCAGTGGAGTGGGAAACACGGAGGCAATACCGTCAAGGGCTGGCCAAGACGGAGGCAAGAAGAAGAGACCTGCAGCAGAGTAGAGAAGAAAAATCCCACTGTGGGTGTGGCTTTTGTGTTTGTGTGTTTGTTTTTTTTTGTTTTTGTTTTTGTTTTTGTTTTTGTTTTTTTTTTTTTTTTTGTTGTGTAAAAATGTGATCGGGGAGATCCCGGCAGGAATAAAGGAGTTTGGTGTGCAGTGTTGGTTGTTGTTTTTTTTTTTTTTTTTTTTTTTATTTTTTATTTTTTTAAAGAGTGACACAAGGTTGTTCAAAGTTCAAACCTGCAGAGTGAAAAAGCCCAGAGAGAGAGCATTCGGGCAGAAAGAGAGCATTTGTTTTTTTTTATTTTATTTTATTTTATTTTATTTTATTTTTTGTAAAGGGAAATATCGTGGGCATGTGAGTTGATTATTAGAGAGAGAGAAAGAGCTGGGAGAGAGAGTGGGTGGAAAGTGAGAGAGAATCAAAAAAGAAGAATAAGTCTGGACTAGGTGCGCAGAGAGAGAGAGAAGAAGTGGGGTGTGTGTGTGTGGTTATTCTTGAAAAACAGGCTGTGTGGTTATAAGAGAGAGAGAGTGTGTGGGTGTGTGAATCTCAACAAAGGAGTTGGAATATCATAGAAACCCTAGCAGAGCTCGATCCTCCACCATTAGCTAAACCACCATTGAAGTCGGTGCTCTGGTTCGAAAGAGAAGAGGAGATGAGAGAGAGTAGAAATAGCGGTGATAGGAGAGATGCGGCGGTAGGGAAGGCTGTCGACGGCGGCAGATCAAAGAAGACGGTAGCGATGGAGTCTGTCGGCAGAGATGTGGCAAGCGCCAGCAAGGCCGCGGCGCTGGACAAGAGTCGCGGCGTGAGGAGAGCCGAGAAACGATTGCGGCTTGACGAGTCGCCTTCGACGCCCAGGAGGAAGCCATAGCTCAGAGCTCGTCGATGGTCGTCTGGTGACTCAGCCGGAACACCACGGCCGAGGAAGGACCGCCTGGGAAAACGTGTCCGGCTAATCAAGCCATGGAGGTGAATGATGAGTTCATCTTCTTCTTGAGTGAAGTTTCCTCTCTTTAGATTAGGTCGAAGGTAGTTTATCCATCGGAGTCTACAACTCTTTCCACATCTATGCAAACCAGCAGCTTTGGGGAGAGATCTCCAGCAGCCTTCACCATGAGCTTTGATGTAGTTGATGAGGCGTTCATCTTCTTCTTTGGTCCATGCTACTTTGTTTGTGTGTTCTTTCTCACAGCAAGGAGATCTGCCCATGGAACTTGGAAGAAAGAGAGAGAGAGAGAGAGAGAAAAATTGGGTTGAGGACCGGCGGGCGGCTAAGGTGAGGTTACCGCCCGCCGGTGAAGCAAAAATAGTAAGTTCTAAACCAGCTCTGATACCATGTAAAATTTGATGTATATTATTGATTGATGTTGATTGATTACAAGATTGATAAATTACAATTCTTATACAATCTATATATAGAAGAAAATGTGGTAGTAGGTGTAGTGGAGGTGATAGTGGGTTAGGTGAAGTGGAGTGTGTGGTGAAGTGGAGGTAGGTGAAGTGGAGTGTGTAGTGGAGTAGGTGAAGGGAAAGATGGGAAATTCTAACAGTTGTTGTTGTGAGTCTCTTCTGGATGGCCTGTTTTGGAGTTGTCATCCTAAGAATCTCTCTCTAAAAGAGGTTGCTGAGCATCCAGACACTGATCTCTTAAAGAAATTCTGTGAGTTGCTAGTGGAGAGAAAAGAAGATCCTCAGTGTTGCACTACTTCTAAGTATTATAAATGTTGGAGGCATTACTTAAAAGGTGTGGAGACTGAGATTGGTGGAGGGATCAAAGTTGAGAAACCTCTTCATTGGGAAACTTTGTCAGATGTATTGAATTCTCTTGATTTTGAAGACCAGATGATTTGTTTCAAATTCAAATGGGGGCCTTAAAGACTGGGCCTCTGCTTGTAGGTAATCTCTCTCTCTCTCTCTCTAATTTTTTATTTTTTAAAATTTTGTAGTAGTTACTTTTGGTTATGCAAAAGGGCACAAAGAACACTGAAGGAAATCATATTACTACATAACTCAATTTACATAGGTTACAAGGGTTTGATTCTTGTATTCTTTTTTGAGCAGTGTTTGGTTCAATATATATAGCTTGTTTTATTCTTTCTTGTATTCATTTCGAATCTCTAGTATTTTTGTTAAATTTTTTTCTTTTACTATTCTTATATTGTTTTTATTTATTTATTTATTTATTTATTTTTATACTGCTATTTCTTGTGCTGAACTCCACCACTATGCTATTTCTTGGAGAACATCATTCTTGGACTTAACCACATCCCAACCTCCCCAACCATGTCAAACTTATTTGATATCACAAGAAAAATTAATATTAATATTTAGATTAATTACTAATAATCAATCAACTTCAAGTAAATGTATCCAATATTTCCCCTACCCTCTGTCTGCCTTTTCTCCAAGGCATTTCTTATCTCCAATTGGAAGGTGTTGGTAGAATTCTTACCACAAGTCTTGTAGATTATGAATATATATATACATAGGGAGTGGAAGTCTAATACTCCGTTTGGATGATGGGGTTTGGTAAGAAAAAATGTAGTGAGAATAAGAAATCATTTCACTTGTTTAGATGGTTAAGTAGGTGAGAAATAGTGAGAAATGATGAGAGATGATGACAGAAAGACTTTAGCAAATTTATGTTTTGTTTCTCTTAAAAAATGGTAAGATTTGGTGGAAAAGAATTGGGTTTAATAAAAGTTTTCTAAAATATCAAAATTATCATTATAAAAAATATTACTTATTAATATGAAAGGTTGTTCTCATAAAATAAAATATAACACTTTTCTTTTTCTTTTTTTTTTCCCCTTATTTACTCTATCCAAATAAGATAGGTGAGGAATCATATTCTCTTCTCTTTTATTTATTCAAACATAACGGTGAGAAACCATAATCATTATTTCTTCTTTTTTTTTCATCTAAGTGAGAAACCTCTCCGTTAATTGTAACATATTTATTGAGTTAGTTAATGCGAAAAAATTGGAAAATTAAAAAAGACAAATCTTTTTGGCTTGTTTTGACTTTTTAATTTATTTTTTTTGTTGAAATTTTATGGGAAAAAAAAATACTTTTAGATTTGTTTATATCCGACGGATCGAAAAATTAAAAAATATTGACATAATTTTCAAATAAGGTCACTAAGATGAAAAAAATAAAAAAGATGTGGCTTATTTCTAACTTTCCAAACAACATACGGTTTCATTTGAAAATTGACATTTTTAGTAATTTTTTGAATTTTTACGAAAGATAAATAAAAAAATAGAGAGAATTACATTTTTGTATTGACCTTTTAGTTAAAATAACTTATTCCGGAATAAGGCCTCAGTCACAAACTGTGGGCTCATTTGGCAACACCATAAATAAGTTTTTTATTGGTTTATTTAGGTTATATCACTTCTCTACTTTTATCTTTTCGTAATAAGTAAAAAAATTAACTTATAAGTTATAAGCCATACCCAAAAGCCTGCATCACAATTTTGACATAAAATTCTATTAGGTAACTCACTTTTCTTTTTCTTTTTCTTTGTTTTTTTTTTTTTTTATTATTTCCAATTCTCTTATCATAGAACTAAAAATTTTAATTAAAAATTTAAGGGAAAATATTTAAGGGAAAATTAGAATTCAGTGTAGTTTTTAAAAACCAATTTCAAATCAGTGATAAACTTTATAAATATTAATATTTAAAGTTATAAATTTTTCTATATATTTATAATTATTTGCGAAACATATGTTAAATTGTAAAATTTTCAAAATTTAAAATGATTCAATTATTATAATGACATGATTTTATTATATTTATATTTTAAAAGTAGATAACAACTTTAATTTAAAAAATGAGATCATTTTACTATAATTTTCAAATTAATTTAACTTCTATTTTTATTTAAAAAGAAAATCAAATTATGAATATAAACCCTAGGTTGGTCGGAGAGGAACCGCCATGCGACGGAACCACCGAACTATATTGATAGTATATGTAAGAGCATCTCCGATCATGAATATGGAAAAGTTTTATTGTTCCTTTCTCCATCATCTTTGATTCTTTTGGTTCTTTATCTGTTATTTGACCATAATTTGATTATTCACCATTTTATTTTTTGCTCACAAGTACAAGGAAACAAAATTATGGAATATGGGAAACATAAATGAATGCAGAATTCAACTGCCAAAAGATTGACCTCAACATTGAATTAATTGATCAAGAACACATTACAAGAGGTTAAAAATTCTCTCGATCTTACATATTTAATCAGACTTAGATCCGCTTTCTTTTGACCTGGTTTTTCGCCGCTAGGCATCTTGTGTTTGAGCCTTGTTTGGCATAACCTATATAATCCATCTTTTTATCTTTTTATCTTTTTTCCATCACATCACCTCTCTACTTTTCTGCACATCTTTTCGTAAAAAGACAAAAAGTGCACTTTTTTAGGACACCCCAAACCAACCCTTAATTTTTACAGTATTGGAAGATGATAAATTCAAATTCTAACTGTCACCCTCAGCGTTTTAAATATTAGCTGACACCTGCTATTGTTGTTTGAAGCCGTGGGTCGCCCTATTTGTACATTGTGGAGAGAAGCGAAAACCCGACATCTCTTCTATGACATAATCTCCAGAGCCTCTCTTTTTTGACCAAGCATATTGAACACTGTTGCTGCAATGTGGACTGGTGTGAGACCAGCTTGGGACAGTTGGTCAGTTGGTGATCCGTGGTCAATGTACCGATCAGGGAGAACCACTGGTCTCCACTGCACAGGATTTTCAAGGGCAGAGAGTAAGTACTCTAGTGCTGAGTTCGAAGTTTTCTTCTTTTTGGTGTATGGGTAGAAAAAGTAGAAATAACCAAATAACAAATAGATCATCTACTACTCACACACACCCCATATATAGAATCAGTTTAAGATATGTTTGGTTCTGTTTTCATTTTCTTTTTTTCCATATTTTTGAAAACAAAACAATGAGAAGTTCAACCACCATTTGCATATCATTTCATTTTTGTACAAAACATGTTTACAAAAATTTGAAAACAACTTCTTGGTATTTTGTAAAAAATGAGTTGTTTTCAGAAAATTTTCCTGAGAACTGTTTTATGAAATAGCTTGCCAAACAAGTTTGTGCTTCTTAGTTGTTAAGTACTTACCTTTCATTTGGACAGAAAGCTAAAACTTTCTAATGGAAATTGAATTAAAGCATAAATTGTGATGTTCATTTCCAAGTTCAACCATGATCCAAACTTTGCTCAAATGTTTAAAAACTATAATTTGGATTCATACCTTTACTGTGCCATCAAGAAGCCCATCCAGAGCCATGAACTGAGCAACATGTGACCCAAACCCCCCAACTGATCCTTCTTCTACTGTAATCAAAATCTCATGTGACTTTGCCAGGCTGCGAATAAGAGCCCGATCCAATGGTTTGCAAAAGCGTGCATCTGCAACTGTTAACCATAAACCACGGGGTTCTACCAAAGCGGCTGCAGCCAAACAGCTTTGAACAGCCGTTCCATATCCCAGGAGTGCTACTCTCTCCCCTTCAATCAATATCCGGCCTTTCCCAACCTGTTGCAAAAGTTTCAACAATCTATAAAACTTCATTTGTTCAGATTAATCTTTGTGGCAAAGATTACCTTTTTGATTTTTTTTGTCTTTTGTGATTTTTTTTCAAATTTCGGTCAAAAGTTATCTACTTTTCACATGCAATTCAATATTTTAGCCTAAAAAGCCAACAATCTATACCAAAAAGTCAAAAATTTTCTTTTCTCTTCACTTTTTGCACATCTTTTCGTAAAAAATCAAAAAATCATTCTAAACATACTAATTTTTTTATCTCATATTTTAGCCAAAAAATAAAAAAGATACTAAAATAGACTGTTCCCAAACGAGTCTAAAAGGATCTTTTTTCTTTTCTTTTTTTAATAAAAAAATATCCACAAAAATATCACTAATACAAGAATTTTTATTTTTATTTAAAAAAAAAAAGACTTTTTCCCCCCCCTTTCTTCATTGTCTTTAGTAGAGAGTTCAAGAAAAGTGGCTCAAGCTTGACATAAGAAAGCATCAAACAAAGGAAGGAAGGAGTTGGCTTTTTTGGCCCAACAAAAGCCTTGGAACAAAAATAAGGGAAAATGAAAACTTTGCTATCAGAGTCAAGGAAGCAAAAGATTAACTGTCTGTTCTCGCCTGTTGATGGATAGTAGGTTGCTTCCAAGCTTAAACCATTGAAATTGAATTGCTACTTTTTTCTTTGAGTGTTTGTTTGTCATTTAGGCTGGTGGGTGATATTTTTAGTGTTTCCTAGCCTAGTGGACCTAAAAGTGAAAAGTTTTTTGTATTTTTTTTTAAAGAAGTTCGGTAAAAATGAAAAATAGTCAACAAAAAAAGGTGTTAAAAAAGCAATTGCCAAACCAACTGGAGAGCAAGTGGAAACTCATTTGAGTCATACCTCAAGAGGAATGCCTTTGTTCCCTGATGGCAGCGCGACGCCCACACCGTTTCCTCTTGGGTAACGGAAACAGCTTGGCCTGTCATCTATGGCGGCTGCAGTTGCAACCATGTGGAAAAGCTCGGCCTCATCAGAAGGAGCCATCACAACCATGTTTGGTAGGCATGCCATAAATGTGACATCAAAGGAACCACAATGTGTTGGACCATCTGCTCCAACTAGCCCAGCTCTGTCCATTGCAAATCTCACAGGCAACTTCTGCAAATCAACATCATGGACTACCTGTGGTACAAACCAAGACAGGTTCATTGCCAAATTAACTCAATTTTAACATAATTTTGTAATGATCTGATTAATATGGATGGGGATCAAGGAAGGAAAAAATAAGTTGGCTTTTTAGTTTTAGCCAAATGATGGAGAAGGTGGCTTGCCTGGTCATAAGCCCTTTGCAAGAAAGATGAGTAGATTGCACAAAAAGGTTTAATGCCTTCGCAGGCCAGTCCTGCAGCGAAAGTTACAGCGTGCTGTTCTGCTATCCCAACATCAAAGCATCGTGTTGGGAAACGGCGAAGGAAAAGATTCAAGCCTGTTCCACCACCCATTGCAGCATGGATTGCAACGATATCTTTGTCGGCCTCTGCTTCTGCAATCAAAGCCTCTGCAAAGTATGTTGTGTAAGACTGAGTTTTAGCACTGGCTTTGAATTGTTTCCCAGTCGCTGGATCAAACTTGGCCACTCCTGCAAAGAACAAAACCCAGGTACTATTTAAAATTATATGTTGTTGTAATTATCACACAAAATGTATTGAGACAGACATATGGAAACTAGATGATTGTGATATTCCCCTTGGGATTTGACATGGAATAATATTGTTTTACATGACAACTCCAAATGAGTATATTTGTCCAAAATATTGTAAAATCCCTGTGTTTGTTTTCGTTTAAAGAATCTGCTTTATGAAAAAATCTAAAACACTCATCTTTTTCATATTGTTTTTCTTTTTTGTGCAAAAATAGTTTTTAAAAGTTCAAGAACAGTCAAGTAAGAAACGAAAAGAAAGGTCTTTATTTACAGTAGTCTGCCAGCCAGTAGTACCAGTAGTCAGAAAGCGAAAGCCATCTTTTAGAGAAAGGGGAGTACTCTTTGACATAACTGATGCTTTGCTCTATTATTGGAGCAGCCTGGCAATACCCACGAAAAACAAAGGATCGTTCACTTTTTGGGGGATTTGCGCTTGAATTGAAGTAGGGCCTTTGGAATGAGTAGGGCTCCCAGGTGGTGTGTTTGTGGAGGCAAACCGCAGGAAGAGCAAAAGGAAGGTTGGCTTAAAATTTCTAAAACACTAATCATTTTCCCCTTTTTGTGCAATAGTAGTTTTGAAAATCCAAAAACATCTCTTTGGTATTTTCACCAAGCTTGAAAATCCAAATTTACTATTTTGTTAAAATACAGATTCTGCAAACAAAACTAAACAGTATTGTGCTGAAATGATTAGCAATCAAATCAGAACAGTATCACTTTTTAGCAATCTCAATCATTGTAAACTTGGCTCTAATTTTTCTAAATTTGTAAATAAATTTCTATATATACCATGGTACTTGTCCGCAGCTCTCTCAGCATATGGGTATCCTCGACCTTTCTCAGTGACAACATGGATGAGTACAGGACCGGTTGTTTTAGTGCTCTTAACCTCTCTCAGAATTGAAACAAGATCATATATGTTGTGACCATCAACAGGACCAATGTAATAGAGTCCGAGCTCTTCAAACAGTGTTGATCCAGAACCACTGATCATTCCACGAGCATATTCATCAACTTTTGCAGCCAGTTCATGCATAGGCCCGCCAATTTGTTTGGTTACTCCCTGCAAAAATCTCAACCACGGTAGAATCAGGTTCATCAAAAGCATCATCGTTAATGAAGTGTTTCTCAATTAGTACTCTGGTGAGCTATTACTAACCTTGGCAACTTCTCTTAATTCTCTTAGAGGCTTGTTTGATTGCAAACGACTCAGAGTGCTGCTCAAAGCTCCTACAGGTGGTATAGGCCCGTCTAGATTAGCAGTGGGCAAAGAGACTTGTTTGTTGTCATTGAGAATAACAATCATATCGGAATCAAGATACCCTGCATTGTTCATGGCTTCATACGCTTGGCCTGCTGTCATTGCCCCGTCACCTATAATAGCAACGACATGGTTCCTTCTTTTCTTCAAATCCCTTCCCACAGCCATCCCTGTCCACCCAAAACAAGCCAAGGATCAAAATTCTCAGGGAGAATTAAATAAAGGCTCATAATTTGGCTCGGAAACAAAATACAGTATCTTGATGACAGTGGCGTCAATGTGATTTACCACTGAGGGAAACATAAAAATCCAAAATAAAGTTGTTTCCCATCATTTGGACACGTTTGGTTTCATTTTCATTTTATGTTCTACAAAACAGAAAATATATGAACTGATGCGGAAAATTTATTTCGCAGACTATTGTTGGGAAAGTTTATGAAAATACCCACTTTGAAGGAAACGCTTATAAACATGCCAAAGATCAAACTTAAAATTCTTGTTCTATCTAACTTTCGTTGCAATAATCAACCAGATCAGAACAGAGAATTACCCAAGCCTGCTGAGATAGTAGTTGAACTATGACCTGTGCCAAAGCAATCATACTCGCTCTCCGATCGCTTAGTAAATCCCGAAAGCCCATTTGTCTGCCTCATTGTGTGCATCTTATCTCTTCTTCCAGTCAAAATTTTGTGTGGGTAAGACTGCACAATTTTTTTAGGTTACTAAGCTTTTCGGTTTTCCCTACGGAAATATCTATTCTTACAAAAAAAATATATCCAAAATGATAGAATGATGTGATAATAACATCTTCAAAATTAAGAAACATCACATTTAATTTGAATAGTTCCAGTTCAACCATATTATTCTGTTAAAAAAAAAAAAAAAGGCAAACTACCAATAAATCTTAATAATTGAACTTAATTCCCATAAAATCCTATTGAAAATAAGTCCTAATAAAATCGTTGCCAAAAATAATTTTTTGTGACGTTTTTTTGTCGCTAAAAATTAACAATTAGTTACTTTTTTGTCACAATTTGTACAAATTGTCCTGTAAACTTACAATTAGTGACGTTTTCGGTGACGAATTTTTCAAACTGTTGCTGAAAGTTGAACATTAATAATTTTTTTGTGACATTTTTTTAAACTGTTACTAAAACTTATAATTAATGATATTTTTTGTGACACAATTTCTAAATAGTAGCTAAAAATTAACAATTAATAACCATTTTTAATAATGTTTGATGAAAAATATTATTAATTATCATATGACTTATTGAATAATAAGTCCACCTATTGAAATCTACACGTAAGTTTCAAAAAAAATTGTATAATTTTTGTGAGTATGACCTGATGGCCAACATCCCACAATAACTTGTCCTGAGGAGCATTGAAGACATAATGAAGAGCCACAGTGAGCTCGACGACACCGAGGCTTGAACCAAGGTGACCCCCAGTCTTGGAAACATTGAAGATGACATCAGACCGTAGCTCATCTGCAAGTTGTTTCAGTTCCTGCATCAAAAGATTGTTTTAATTACACAGATTATAGGTTAGGAATCCTCGGTCCTTAAATCTCTTGTCATTCTGTTCCAAGATACTTTCGGTCACACGATGAAGTGTAAATCTCAACACACAAGAATCTCAGTTGTGAAGTAAAAATCTCAAGTACACACTTTATAGGTTAGGAATCCTCAGTCCCTAAATCTCTCGAAATACACGAATCTCATTTATGAAGTAAAAATCTCAAGACACAAAAATCAATATTTGGGTTCTTGTGTCCAAAGACACTTCCAAAAAAAAAGTAAAAACCTCGAGATATAGGAATTTCATTCCTGAAGTAAAAATCCCGAGATATGGATGTAGGGGTTATTTAGGGTGTCCTAAATAAGTATACTTTTTGTCTTTTTAGACTAAAAAGTTGAGGGAAAAAATATAGATGTTTGGGTTAACTTTTTGACTTTTTATGGAAAAATGTGTAATAAAAATTTGTAAAAATTGGTTTGTTGGGGAAAATTAGAATTGGGAGTTGTGCAACCGTAATTGTTACTTTTGATAAAAAGTGTTAACTTTTTGAGTAACTTTTTGACTTTTTCAAAAGTTTCCAAACTTGGCCTTAATATCTCTGATCTTTTGTCTCAATATACTTTATTTATTTATTTATTTTTAAGTAGACATAGGAATCTCAACAATAATAATAATGATACATCCTTCTAATTTAGGAGCTCTAATGATATGAAAGATCTAAAAAAAAAAAAAGCCAAAACATCACACCACAGTGGGGCTCACCTCCCATTAGAACTCTTAGAGCTCCTATATTAGAGCTCTAAAACATTTTTGATGAAATCAATATCTCCATTCGTTTGTCTCAATATACTTTCCCTGAACTAAAAATCTCGAAACACATGAATTTCATTCGTAAAATTGAAGAATAATACTATATAAACCAATTGGTAAACTAATTAATATATCAATTGATAATGTAGTATAATTTTAAAAAAATTTAATATTTGTAATTTGTATAATGATTATAGTCAGTAATAACTAATAATGGCATAACACTAATTGGTAGTGCATATACCACCGCCGAAAATTGAAATATCAAAACATGAAAATTTAAAGATACGATTGATTGAGAGTTCATTGGAACTGAGAATCTCGTGCCGTGTATTAGAATCCATAGCTCTTGTAACAAGTTTTATGAGCTTTCAATGATTTTATATACCTTAATAGAAAGATTTTTCATGTGGATTGGATAGTTGATGGTGTCCAGGAGAGGCGTTGGTGGTCTCTGAGAATGATACTCTCCTCTCTCTGAAAGTGATGCCCAAAACCCAACTGCCCTTTTCTTGACCTGTGGACCAAAATCAAAACCCATATCTTTCAATCACCTCTATCCCAAAATTGACAATACAAACAAATTCAATCAAACAGTAAATCTTTTGATTTCAAGTAAATGAGAGAGTTGTGCTTAGCAAACCTGGTGGTAGTTCTTTTGCTGAATTTGACACTGCAGATCTGTTCCCCATAGGAAATGAGAAGAGAGAGGACCATTTCTATGGAGATCTGTGGGGCTCAAATTCCAGGGAAATGAGAATGTACACAGAGCCATTAGAGAGAGAGAGTGTGTATTGGAGAGAGAAAGCTGGTGCCCCTGTTGCTACTCCACTGTTGCTTAATACCACTGCTGCTGATATACATACATACATATATATATATATATATATAGAGAGAGAGAGAGAGAGAGAGAGAGAGAGAGTGGGTGTGTGTGGTGTAGGAAGTGTGGAGAGGTGAAAATGGGGGGAGAGTTTAGAGTGTTGAAAGGGAGTGGACCTTGGTGGCCTCTCTAGAGCCATGGTGTTGGTGGGTGTGAATGTTCCAGGATTGACATGGTGGGTCTCTTCCTATTGGGCCACGTATGCACAAATAACAAATGGGGATGACAAAGATATATGATAATATACATATCTTCCATTCTCTACTATAGTGGGAAAAGAAGAATAAAGTTGTCACTTTCATTTCCATTATATATTTTTAGTCAATTCATTCCATTTGCATTTATGCTTTCACTATCACTTATTAAATGATTATGGATGATTATGAAGTGTTTTTCAGAAATGGTCAGGTGATGCTTGGGGGGAGATTGTGATGCTGATAAATGGTACGAATGAAATTTATTATTTTGTGTTGAGACGTAAGTAAATAATAATAGATATGACAATTAAAGATTGGCCGGTGACAAAGACATGTGTGCCTTTAACTTATATTTAACTTATAGAACCCGTTAAATCATTTAAATTAATTCAAGTTGATTGAGATCAGTAAACAGTACATATTTATATACAAAAAAAAAAGTGATCTATATTCTAAATCATACTTTTGTTTATTTTTTTAAAAAGAAGTGTTATCTGATCACAATTATTGCAATTTCTTTTCAAATTGTGTTTGAATTTGTAAAAATAAGACACATCAACAAAATTCTTTTGAATATCTAAAAAGACAGCATATTTGTTTCGCAGATGAAAAGGATGCTTCTCTTTTGAAATTAGGTTTGGAAAATAAACAATTAGTGCCAAAATATTAAACCAGGTTTTTTTGGTTCCAGCTTGCATTTATCAAACAAAGAAGACGATTAGAGAGTTAAATTTGCTTTCTGTGAGGAACTGGTCGTCCCATCTCTGCCTGTCTTATATGTGTAGGAACCAGTTCTTTTTTGGTTCCAGCTTTCCCTTGAAAACATAGGGTAGTTGGGTTCCATCATTGTGGACATAGGAATGGGATAAATATGTGGCACTACGATCCTAAACTGATTTGGGACAATGTTACTTGTGAAATCCAATAACTGCTCCTATTTAAAACTTTAAATGTAGTTTATGGGCATTCATTTTGATCATTGAATAATCACACCAGATCGAAGTTTTATGATATAGGACATGTTTCATGTAACTAATTAAGTCTGTTTATGGCTTTTTTTTCTTTTTTCTTTTTTTTCCCCATTTTTGAGGATGAGTTAAAATGTTTAACACACTTTCTGTTTTCAATTTACGAGGCAAAAATAAAAATAACTTGGGATAGATATATGTTTAACTTCTGGTTTCTAATTATCAAATTGTACCAAACAGTGCCGAAATTATCACACTGAAAACAAAACAGCACGGAAGATAATTTTTGTATCTAGCTCAAGTTAGTACAAATATTCTGTTTAGAAGGAATAGCAGCAACATGGTATTGATCCAAGATAAGGGATAAGCACAGATTGGCATTATCCGAGGGCGGCTTCTCATTCACTTCATCTTTGCCTCAGTAAACAGAACATGACGATTCACACGTGGGTCATACTTTCGGAACTCAAGCTTCGTCTGGATCCTCTTGGGGTTCTTCCTCTTCACATAAAAGAATCCAGTCCCAGCAGCTGAAACAAGCCTGATGAACAACGAAGCAGTCTTCTTCTTCTGACCCATCTCTTATTCAAGCAAGAAAAAGCCAAACAAGTCAATAGGAACTCACAGCAAAGTTATGAAACATGCAAACAACTGAATGTTTTACCACACTATTTCCCAATAGTTGTTTTGCAACATTAGGCAACACAACTAATGGAGAAAAAAAAACAATGATTGTAAAGCCCACTATCCAAGTGGAGGCTTATCAAGCCTCCATTTTCGATAGAGACTTCATGTACAAGATTGAATCGGTAAAGTACCCATTTAAAGTGGAGTATTTTCTTTTACATATTCGTCGAAACATAATAAAAGGTTCCATGTGAGCCCGAAGACATAAAACAGTTACTTGGGAACTTTTTCAAGCAAATGCACATTCCCCACTTGTTTTGGACAGAATAAACAAGTTGTACCTTTTTTTCCTTTTGATATCTGAGGACTAATGAAATTAATTTTTAGATGTTGTGTAGAAAATGGAGCAGAATTTAAAATTTCAGATCCGAAGACAAGATAAAAGAAGGGGAGAAAAGGCGGAAGGAGAAAAAAGAAGAGAACAAAAGAAAAGAAAAGCGCAGATAGAAAGAAATAGTAACCTCCACTTGAGATCGAACAAAGGTTTCATAAAAAAAAGAAAACTTTATAAGTTCAGTAAAATATTTAAAATAAAAACGAAAGCTTTCACATGAAATGGAGGCTTTCAATTTCTAAAAATGATGATAGAGCCTCAATTTCAAATAAAGGCTTACTTATGTATGTAGAGCATCAAGCACTTGTGGGTATGTTAACTATGCTAGTGTTTTGCAGCTTTTGATTGGGAAGTCATGGAGATTTAAGTTACATGTAAATTGCATTGGTACATAGGTATGTTAACTATGAGAGTGTTTTGCAGCTTCTGATGGTTGAGTGAATCTGGGATTATATGCAATTTTCTTGAATTCTCAAAGCTCAACAACTGTCTTTATTTCATATGAATTTGATTTAGCAGTGAAGCTTGATTTAATCTAATTCATGGATTGAGGGATTTTCATGTCTTAATTAGAACTATAGATAACAAACATACATTCATTTCTGCATCTTTGATTTGTGTATTTATTGTAAGTAACAACACAACCAAAAAAAAAAAAAAAATTTAAAATATGTTGGGAAGTACCTGAGTTTGCTGTTGAAGTTCACAGACTCTGCAAATTAAAAGGAAATTCTTGATTTTAATCGGAGAGAGAGAGAGAGAAAGCGAGAGAGGGGCTGAGCCGCTGGTCGCTGATGAAGAGGGAAGATGATGAATCAATCGACTGAAGAGTATATATGTATATACTATGGTATTCTTGTAATAATAGCAAAACTGAGGGGGTAAAAATGTAAAACAGAAAAAGCCGTCCCCAACCTGTTTATTTTTCTTTGCATTTTCTCGGTAACCAAACGGGACGATTTCTCATTTGCTTTGCTGAAGATCGAGTGTTTGATTGATCGGAGTTGGAGATGTCGTCGAGCACTGTGGATCCGGCCGGAGATCCGATTCCGACGTCGGCGGTGCTGATGTCGTCGGCGAAGCATATAGCGAGCAGATGCAGAAACGAAAACCTAGCCTTCCTCAAATGCAAGAAAGACGATCCTAATCCAGAGAAATGCCTGGACAAAGGCCAACAAGTCACTCGTTGTGTTCTTAGCCTGTAAGTACATTCATATACACCTGCATTTATAGTGTTCATGTCACCACTGTATAATTTTTTAGTGTTGATCAAGTTTTGGGGCTTTTGTATCTTTGAATTTCATTGTTGTGGAGAAGAAAGTGATGATTTGTCTCTTTTTCTAAGGTTAAAATGATGAATTTATGTGTTGAACAACAGAATCTGACTGGACATGGAGCTGAATTTTGCTGATGTTTCGCTTAGCTTGTGTTTGGATCTTAGATGTCCTTTTTGCTTTTTGTGAGAGCTATATAAAGTGCTGATCAAATATTCATCTCAGATATTAATCAAGTTTGGGGCTTTTGGATCTCTGAATTTCATTGTTATGGAGAAGGAAGTGTTGAATTGACTCAGTTTTTTTTTTTTTTTTTTTGTCGTTGTTGAAATGATGAATTTCTGGGTCTAAAACATGGCGTTGAACTTTGTCGCTATTTCGGTTAGGCTGTGTTTGGATCTTGGATTTGTGATTTGTGGTAGAAAAAGAAAAGGAAGGGGATATGTGTACAAAGTAGAAGCTAAATTTTGTTCAATTTTCCCTTCCCATCTCCACAAATCATTTGCTAAATCTATGTGTCAGACACAACATTACTGTAACTTGAAAAAATATTATCTTGAAATGTTGAGGCATTGTCCATCTTATTGTATACGTTTATAGATTAATTATGAACTGGATTAGGAAGTGAGGATTTGAGCTTATGATAACATTAAAAAGTGCATAGTTTTTTGTTCTTAAATAACCGTCTAACCGGATAATTTTTTGTTGGTGTCTGAATGGATTGGGATGGGTTTTCAGATTCCAATTCTAAACTGAAATCCAAGTCAACAATTCTTCCCTCCCCTAATTTTCTTGTGGAATAAACATCAATAAATTTAGTAAGCAATTTGATCTCCATTCTTTGGGGTTGATTTGTAAGGCTGAACGTCCTTCATACCATTACATGGTGTGGGAATATTATCCCACTTCGCCACACAGCATCCCCATGTCACATTGTGCCTCCACATGTCAGCCCACTCAGCCCTTGAGGTGACATATGGCCCATGTGCCACCACTTCACCTCTAACATGACTTCTGTACTCTCCCTTTCATGTGTAAGCCAATGCATGTAGAGCCCTGGCCTCTAACCTAGGCACTTGTGGGCATCTACTCGAGCCACTCACTAATGTATTTTTTTCATCTCTGCTCATAGGTTTGACTGAGCATGTCCTCCACTTGAGGGTATCCTCCATTTGTATTACCTCAGCCTTTGTCCATGGCACCGTAATGCAATATGCCTACGGCCTGCTTAAGTCCACATCCTACAATTTTTACTACATCTAAGGATTTCCACTAAAAATGTATCAAGTTGGAAGGACTAGCACTTCTCCTTCACACCAGCCTAGGCATGAGTTCCAAGCACATTACACTAGCCGGCCTCCATGGTCTCACTCTTTTTAGAAATAGCAGGCATCCATCCCCTTCTCCAAGTAAGCAATTCCTCTTTGACTCTAGCCTCCAATACTACTGCTACTACTACTTTCTCTTTCCCTCGCTCCTAATATTTCCTTGCCCAGCCTATCTCCATTGATCATGTGCCATCTTGATTGCTAGATTTTCCCTACTTTCTTCTCCTTCAAACCTCTTATAACCGCATGTTATCTAAAAGCAAAATCATGTGATATTTGGGAACAAACCTTATTATTTTCTTTCATTATAACTTATAGTGCTGCCAGCTAATTCCTAGAACTTCTTATAGCTTAAAATGCCATAATTCGCTTTAAAAAGGCATCTCAAGTACTTCATTTTCTATAAATATATGACTTAATTAAGTTTTGAGCTGCTGCTTGGGGACACTCCAATTGCGTTTTTAGTGGGAAAGGTCCTGTGTGGCCACACACGACCAGGTAGAAGATGAGTGGTGGAGTTAGGGGTAGCAAACACCAAAAGATTTTAATGTACGATCCAAATAAAATTAGACTTGCTAATAAAATTATACCACTTTTATTTATACAAATGGAAGATTGAACCTTGTATCCATTATTTTGTATAAGGTTTTTGCATTTGGCTTTTATCATCATGCTTGCCGCCTCCCAGCATGAGTTTTTTTCAAGTTCTTTTTTAATGAGGCATTTCTTTTATTTGAATGGTTTGTGATTATATGATGGACCACGTTAGTACTCCTAATCTTTTCTAATTTCATTCGTTTCCTTGCTCAATTGAACATGCTAGTCGAAAAACTCCCGGGTGGAAAAAAGAAAAAAAAAATGTAAGATTATAGGGTTTGTTTGGGAAGAAAAAGCCCGGGCCTTTTTGGTTATTTTAGTCACAAAAAAATAAAATAGGCTTTCTAGCCCAATAAGACAAAACATTACATTCAACCCATAATCATTACTTTTTTTTTCTCACAAAAGTCAAAAAAGCCAAAAAACTCATCCCAAACGAGGTTTTTTAACCCCAAGCTAAAATAGCCAAAAAGCCAAAAAACCAACCCACATCACCCACATCCCAAACGAACCCTATGAAATAACTTTTGCGTTGACTTTTGAGCAAAATTATCTCATTATGACAAATCTGCTAATGGCTTAAAAGACTTTCTATGGTTCTTTCCCCTGATTTTAGGTTGAAAAAAATGCTGGTCTTCTCCTCTTTTGAAGTGGGATAGCACTCGGGAGGGATTTTGTACTGAAAGTGGCTCCTTCCCTCTTGTAGTGATGTTAGGTGATGAGCGTAGGAAACTCTTGTTCTTAGATGATTATGTGAAGAATGTGTCGGATTTGTGATCATACAAAATTTGCATGGAAGTTTGAACTATTTCTGAGTTTTATGATAATTGGCTCTGCAGGTTGAAAGATCTTCATCAGAGGTGCACAAAGGAGATGGATGCTTATGTCGGTTGTATGTACTACTATACAGATGAGTTTGACTTGTGTCGCAAAGAGCAGAAAGAGTTCGAGAAAGCTTGTCCTTTGGAGTGACCGAGCAGATGATACCCAAAATCCAATGCTTGTAATAATTTTGGCCAGACTACAACGAGCAAATTTTACTAAAACTAATGCCACCAAACCCGTGTGGCAGAGATTGTACCTTTTTTTTTTTTGCTCGAGCAGAGATTGTACCTGGGAAATGCTTCCAGGATATTACTTTTTTCCATTTTCAATCATAATCGTAGATAAATACTACATACATTGTTGGAATAATTGATTTTTCTTTTTCTTTTTTTAACGCTCGTTTTCCATCCAGATGCATTTCAAGGTGTTGTGCTTGATGAGAGCATTTCACAGGAGCCTGATAGCCTGTTTGGATTGGGCGGTTTGGAAAGAAAAGAAGAGAGGAAGAACTCTCTTCTCCCAAGAAAAAACCCTGTTTTAGCTCAAGTCTTAGTAATTGTTTGGGATGTAAGTGTATTTTTTGATTTTATGGTTAAAAAAGTAGAGAAAAAAATATGTATGTTTAGAATAATTTTTTGACTTTTTACGGAAAAAAATATATGATAAAATATTATAGTAAAGTCAAAATGATCATTTCATCCTATTTGACTTTTTAACTTCTTTGGTAGTTGAATTTAAAAGACAAAATAATAATTTTGTTCTAGTGGCTTCCCCCCTCCCCCCAAGCTACCATTGAATAGTATAGACTTTTTAACATTTTTAGTAACTTTTTAACTTTTTTAGTTGGAGAATTGACTAATAAATCTCGTTTTGTAGACTTGTAATTCATAAGATTTTAAACTTTTTTTTGTGACCTAGTGGTCCCTTAAATTATTTGTTGATTGTTTTGCTATTGTTAGTACAGTTGGAGGCAAGTGGTGTAGTTATGTATGGATAAAGTAGTGGGGTGTTTGTGTGTCACGTTGTTTGAAAAACGCACTAGTAGTTTTTTTATAGTTTGGTTATTTTTAACACGTCCAATGTTGGACGTAAATTCCTTATTAACTGTTTTTTAGCGCGTGACGTAAAAACATGCAGTAATTCAATCAAATTAGATCTGTCATGTTGAAGTGCCACATGTCACATTTAGGAAAAGTACACGAAGGAGTTTTTAATTTTTTTAGAGTGTCACAACATACCTATCACGATATCACATTTGAAAAAAATATACTAAAGATTTTTTTTTTTTTTTTTTTTGAAGTATCATATCATATCTACCACGTTATCACATTTGGCAAAAGTACATTAATGATGAGTAAAAATTTTGGAATGTCACATCATATTTGCTACGTCACATTTATAAAAAATACATTAAGAAATTTTTTAATTTTTTTAGAGTGTCTCATCGTTAGAGTGTCATATTAATACCTGTCACATTAAAGTATCACACCATATCTGTCATACATTCCAAAAAAAAAAAACTAGTCACACACTACGCTTAGTAAAAACTCTCCAATTAACCATTTAAAACATGAGACCAAATGATTCAAAAATTTCCAAAATAAAACTTTCCAATAGATTTTTCTTTTTAGTTTATTCCAAACAAAATTTTAGTACGGGGGAAATCATACAGTTTTCAGTTCTGAGGCTACATTTTATGAGAAATGGATTTTATTTTTATTGTGATTGAGATGTCAAATTAAACAATATTTAATGAAAAATGGAGTTGCTCAAATCGTGATTGTAATAACTGGAAGTGTCCCTAAATTTACCCTTATATGCCGTCAAGAAATTGCTTCTGTTCTGTTTGGTACACATGAAAGTAGACTAAATTACAATGTTCATTATTTAATCTCTTAATGAAATGACTATTCACTTTGTAAGTTAATGAAATCTTGACATAATTTTCAATGAACGAAATGTGGGAAAGAGACCGTTCCACCTTCATTTCAGTGCCCCAAATATTAGTATACATACAGAGAACAAGGTTCCAGTCCAAACAAGTAAAGGCATTCCACAATAGGACCCGAACATGCAATTCCAACAACAAATTCAACCATAGAAACCAATAGATACATTAATTGTATACTCCATTCAAAATAACATACTCCAAAAGGGCTAAATAAGGGGTCTATCAAAAACAAAACAAAGTCACCATAATATGTCAAGTCTACCAAACATCCTATTAAAATGGCTACATACATAATATGTCAAGTCTACCAAACATACTATTAAAATGGCTACATATAACAGTAGTAGTCTAGCATTCACTGATAAGGAGCACACACTGCGAAGAACGGCACCAAGGATGCCATACTATTGCAATTCAAGTCGAACATCCATCAGCGAGGACTGCAAATAAAACAATATAAATGAATTAGTTACATCATGTATATGTGTGAACATATGGGTGAGTACGAATACAGATATGAATGTGTATGAACATGTACATGTATGCACGCACATATTTATTTCAGTCAACAAAACCATATTTACAGACAGTATTAAAGGTAGAAGAGTCTACCCTCGTTAAGCTAAGGTACAAGTCTTGAAGCCCAAAAAATTGTTAAATTGTTGAACAACTAAAACTACAAAAATATAGGAAACTAAGCATAATGAAAAGCATAGAAATATTATAAGAGAGAGTAAGTCCTTTGGATGACATCTTGAAATATGTATATAAATGTTAAACTCACCTCACAGTATTAATACTTGAAGCAAGTCTCATTGAAGTCTATAATATATATACAAATATAAGATATCATAAGTATAATGCGGAGGAGAAATCAAAAAAGCCGCTTATTTCTGGTGCAATTTGTTGATCGAACCCTTTCAAATTTCTACTCGAGGCAAGTCCCATGAGCAAAAGCCCCAGTTAGTAGTTACTTGACCCCCAATTCCTTGAGTGCTTGCATGCTGAGATAATGGCCCCGACCTCAGGGCTAACCCTCAAAAAGCCTTTCTAAAACATGTATGCTTCTTAGCAATATTTTAAAAACAGAATTGGTGAGTGAACCGGAAAAAAGATCGAGTGGACGGGTCACCGGTTCAACCGTCGTGCTGAACTGAAATCAAACCGTGACATTATAAATATATTATAATTATATTTAAATAAAAATATAAGTAACAAAATTATAAATTAAAAAATTAAATAATCTTAAATATTTCTTCTAATACTTTTTTTTACTAAAAAATATAAAACTATAATTTAAAATATTATTAATTTTAATTTTAGAAGAAGAAATCAAATATTCGATATTCTCTCCATATGATTTTAATTCAAATAATTTAATTGAAAGAAGAGCAAAAATTTTGAAGGGATATCAAAATTTTAAGATTCCTTCCGATAAATTTG
Source organism: Camellia sinensis (assembly GCF_055761805.1). Classification (NCBI taxonomy): domain Eukaryota; kingdom Viridiplantae; phylum Streptophyta; class Magnoliopsida; order Ericales; family Theaceae; genus Camellia; species Camellia sinensis. The sequence goes on along the minus strand of NC_138966.1, from coordinate 192,206,467 downwards.
ATTGAATCCCGCATAGATTTCTTGAGTTTTTTTGGAAGAATTTTTTTCTTATAGATAGTTAGAGGCTTTCACAATAATTTCAAGCTCTCAATGGGATTCCTCACAAGAAGAAACCCTTAAAAGAGATTTCCAATTAAAATTTTCTTATATATATATATATATAATATAAAATAAGAAAGATAGAATAAATAAAATAAAAGGAACAAAAAAACAAAAATTTGATTTTATTGACCAGGTGAACCGTCGACCGGTTCGGCGGTTCAACTGCCGGTTTCCCCGGTTCTCTCAAAATAAGCCAGTTTTTTACTTTGAACGGTTTAGTGGGTGTATCCGGACCGGAACCCCGACCGGTCGACGGTTCAACCGGTTGAACTAGCCGGTCTAGTCTAGTTTTTAAAATCTTGCTTCTCAGAACCACAAAAGCAAAGGCAATATTCCCAAAACCCATATGCAGATCAAACATGAGGGCCCAATGAAAGAGAACTATGACCAAATTTTTGAGTAGACTACAGCTCCACTCCCACTTAGGTCATGAATTTCATATTTTCCATCCAAACAAAAACTCTATGAAAATGGTACGTACCTGTAGGATCGTGAATGAGACCTTGAGGGACTCCGCCCATTTCCCCTAGGGCTCGGTGACCTGCTGGGTTCATCATACCTCTCATCACGGGGACTACGACCATTCTCTCTCGGGCTTGGGGACCTGTGGTCTGACCTGTAATTTCTCTCCTGGCGTGGAGAAAGAGACCTTGAAATGGATCTGGAATGCCTTGTGGACTTCTGGTTTGACCTATAATTTCTCTCATCAGGGGGTGGTGAAACTGATCTTGAAACAGATCTAGATCTGCGTGGAGAGTAATAATCATCCCTGGACCTGCGGTCCCTGTATCAGTGAACAAGAAAACACAAACAAACAAATCAATTTCTATATTAAAACTGCAAAATAAGTTCATGGATCAATTATTAATGCATCTAACAGGAAATACAAGACCAACAAAAAGCATCTCTAACTTCCCCGTGAGAGAATGTTATCAAAAGTAAAGAATAATACTACTACACAAAAGCAATTTCAGCACACACTTGATTAGGAAAATAAGCGAGATTATGTAAGTTGTTTTATAAGTAAGAAAATTTACTCAAACCTCCCTTAAAATCCAAACAACTGAAATGTGACCTTTACCTGAACCTTTACAGAGTTTCTGCACAAAAACATGAAACTTTGATCGAAACACTGTTTAAGGCTTTAAAATGGTGTACTGGTGGATCAGCATCTGATAACTTCACAGCTTTCTTGCCTCAACTTTTTAAAACATCATACTATCTTTTCTTGAACAACCCACCATACCTCTACCAGTTCCCATCTTTGAAGATTTTCTTTGGCCAATTACAAGCTCTATATTCTTTCTTTAACTGGATAGTATGCAACATCAAGTCATCAAACTAACAATTTAAATCAGAAAGAAAATGAAGTTCTTGTGTGATCGTAATCATTTCACAAACCAAGTCCACCTAATTGGTTCCATTAGATGATAGAAGCTTTACAAGCCAAAAGCATAAAATAGGAAAGGCCTATGCATATTGTAGTTTATTATTGATGAAGGTGAATTTAGAAATGAAACTTCTGAAGAGGCTTTGATCAAAAGGTAAGCAAGCAGTCTCGACTTTATGATCTTTGTCTCTGACTTTATTAATTCTGAATTCTTTAAGTCTCTCTTTTTCACTAAGAATCTGCATGAACAAGGCCACTGGCAGATGTCATTCAAATCCACTAGAACACGTAACATCACCCAAAAGAACAATAAATGTGTAGAATATGAAAAAAATCACAGCAATGAAACATCATCTATACAAACAAAAAAAACAAAAAAAACGGGAGTTGTACGAACAAGAAAATTTAGAGATTTCTCAATCATATGACTAAATGAAAAAGAATCAAATGGGAAAACAAAGTGTTTTAAGAAGCTAACAGGAGTACCCAATAGATTATTCTACAGTTTAAACCACTCTTCCAGGAAATGAATGCCCACAAACACAGTAGTTACTACAAGACAGTTACTTAGTTTGTAAAAATGTGACATGTGTATGATTCCAACAATAAATGAAGGTAACTAACTAAATTTTTTTAGTCCAATAACTATGCATACAATCCAAAAAACATTATGATGAGAAACGGGATAACATAAGATCAACATTGAAAGCTTGAACGTGAAAGCACAAAGAACTTAGTAGTGTGAGATATAAAATGACAGCCCAAGAATCCCAAACCAAAAACCAACACAGTTCAATTAATACTCTCTTTACAGATATGAAACCAGACCTTATGCCACTTCTTTCTGGGGAAGGTGAGCGTGAATAAGCTGTCATACAAAACATAACAACATATTAGCAAGGAAAAGAGATTATCGAACTACAACATGACATAATTTAAAGCTGCCACAATAAGCATTAAGTGCACAACCCAAAAACAAAAGTAAAATGGAAAATGTTTTGAGACCCCCAAGAAACTCCCACAATTGTACCCACAATGATATGGCATGATATAGGACCCAAGTCCCTTGCCACATCATTGTAGGTGAATTTGTGGGTCTAAAAGTGTGGGAAAATATCAAATGAACGAAAAAAAGTTTAACACGTGAACTGACAGCGATAGCGGCGTCTTGGGGACCTTGCTGGACTTCGCCTCCTGTAGCTTCCTCTTCCACTACAAATGAAAATAAAGCAAAACAAAGTCATCAACTGCTTAAAGGATAAATGAGATTTTCCCAGGAGGGAAAAATGATGATACTGCAAAAGAACAAAAAAACTACAGCAATATTACACCTTGGGCGTGTAACCCTACGCATTTCTTGAGGCGTTTTCCTGTTCTCTTCTGCAAAAACAATTCTTATCTCACGTCCTCCAATAACTGTATGGTTCAAATGATCCTTTGCATCTGCTGCATCTTCAGGATAACGGAACTTCACAAATCCAAAGCCTCGTGGTTCCCTAAAAATTCAAATCAGAACTACATTAAGCCAAGCATCAACATCAAAATAAGAATTTAGTAAGAGGCAAACCATTCATCCCTGATCTCTATGTTCAAGACAGAATTCATTTGACTAGTAGCTGAACATATCAACAAAAGCATTAACGGCAACACAGTAACAACCATAATAACAATAACCATTACAAATACCTATTTCGAAGAAATCATGACTTGTATCTAATTTTTAGATCAGGGGATATAAACTAACTTTAGAGCTTCCCAGGCATAGAATATTGTCAGATATTACTACTTTAGAGCTTCCCACCTCGTCAACAGCATTCTCCAGCATTCACCACTCACTGGAAGAATGGCCATGGTTGAAAACAGTAGGCCTTGGGCTTTTGTCTCCACCATAACTGCAGACCCATTCCCAAGCCCAAACAGAACACCTTGACAGAAAAATAAGGCTGACAAGCACCTGCCCATCTCCACGACTCTGGGGCATGTAGATCCCCAAAGTGTCAAGCTCCTCTTTTGCGTTTCTCATTAGAAACTCATTTCCCTCTAGCAGCCAAAGAATGATTACCAGCCACAGATCCCAACCCAACATAATTACAACCAGCCAGCCCAGAATTTTGGGTCAGCCAATCATCCACTTGAAGTGAACTAGAAGACTACCAGCCCAAAACCAGAGGCTTCTTAGTCCCTCCACACAGCATCCTCTGCACCTAGGGCTGCAAATGAACCGAGCTGTTCATGAACAAGCTCGGCTCGGCTCGGCTCGGCTCGTTAAGGGCTCAACTCGGCGCGGTTCGTTTAATAAACGAACCGAGCTCGAGCTCGAGCTCGACTATGAGGCTCATTTACTAAACGAGCCAAGCTCGAGCTCGTATAAACTCGGCTCGTCAAGCTCGACTCGTTTATCTTTATTTAAATAATATAAATAATATTAAAAAAAATTAATGAGCCGAGCCGAGCTCGAGTTTTATTAATGTTAACGAGTCGAGTCGAGTCGAGTCGAGTTCGAGCCTAATTTCTTATTGAGCCGAGCTCGAGCTCGAGCTCAATAAACGAGCTCGACAAGTAAACGAGCCGAGCTTGAGCTCAGCAAAGCTCGTCTCATTTGCAGCCCTATCTGCACCCTCCATCTGCCCATTACCCCACCTACACCCATCTTTTCAAATTCAAATCACACTCCAGCTGTCTCCCACTATCACCTACACACACCTGAGGCCTTTTTTCTTCTTTTTTTTTTTTTGGAATAAGTAGAACTCTCTAGATATTTGATAACAAACAACAAAACAAAAAAATACGGAAGTATAAAAGTTAAAATAATCATACCCAGTGTAGTAATTCTTAGGTAGATAAACATCCTTTATCGGACCAAATCGTTCAAATGGGATTCTAAGATCTTCTGGCCTGTAAAGAATCAAGTAGAATCATTAGATTTTCTCTTTCTTTTCTTTCTTTTAAACAGAGTGTAAGAGAATAATAACATTTAAAACGATCATATAATGACAAGATCAAGGTTTAAAATGATATTTTTTACATATTTAGAAGAAAAACTTATCTACCAAAAAAAAAAAAAGTAAATAACAATTAGGGTATCTGGGTCTATGGCTCCACTTGCCATGTGGCTCAACCACGTCACCACTGCATCACCTTCTCCATGTTCTCTAACCACGTGTGAGCCTCGAGAGGTGACACGTGGATCAATAGGCAAAAGGCTCTTTGACCCTGCCCCGTTGCCAATTCCTACATAAGGTTCCTATGCCAACCTACCCATCCCCTACTACCCACAACCGCAAATCCCATTAAGTTCATAAAGACTCTGAACATTGAAAAAATGAACTCCAGTGCCGTGGATCGGATTGACATTAGAGTGAACTCATATAAATTGGGACAAAAAGGTTGCTGCTAAACCAACTATAAATTCATGAGAAACCGCAACAATGAAAGGCTAAACAACAAATAATCAAATACTTGAGGTAGCCCTGTAACTGTTGGTGAATGAATCTATTCAATTCCTATTTGGTTGTTCACATCCAACCAACATTTTTTCTCATTCATCAAATTGCCCAAAACTGCTAAACGATTTTACTCATCAAACCATCCCAAAATTTAAATGCAAAATTGCAAACCACAAATCAACACCCTAAAGTAATAATTATATAAATATGGATATATATATAGAGAGAGAGAGAGAGATCAAGGGATTGAAGGATGATGATAATAATAATAATAATAATAATAATAATAATAATAATAATAATAATTAGAGAGAGAGAGAGAAATGAGAGACCTGGCATCGAGGGAGATGTTGCGAACGAGGAGACCAGAAGGGGCAGGGGAGCGTCGGTCCCTGCGAGACCTGGATTCGCGAGGGTCGTCGTATCGCTTGCCACGCCTTGGGCTGTAGCTTCGGCTTCGGCTTCGGCTTCTGTACCTCCCCATTGCTGTGCTAATCTTCTCTCTTCTTCTTCTTCTTCTTCTTCTTTTCTCTCTCTCTCTCTCTGTGAATTGAAAACCCTAGTTGGATGAAAAACCCTAACCCTAGAAATAATGGTGCGTCGACAGAGAGAGTTCACACCGGAGGGTCTAGAAACAACGATCACTTAAAATACCCCAATTTTAAACAGGATAATTTTAACGCTCCGTTTCGAGAATTATTTTTTTAGCTAAAAAGTTAAAAAGTTATTTTTTTAATCAAAAAGTCAATAATTTATACTAAAAAATTAAAGATTTTCTTTTCTCTTTACTTTTTGTACATCTTTTCGTAATTAGTCAAAAAATTATCCCAAACATATAAATTTTTTTTACTTATTTTTTTAGTCAAAAAGTTAGCCAAAAAGTTGGCCCCGTTTGGGGACTTACTTTTTTAGTCAATTAGCCAAAAAGTTACTAAATTAGCCAAAAAGCCAACAACTCATACAAAAAAGTCAAAGATTCTCTTTTCTCTTTACTTTTTGCACATCTTTTCTTAATTAGCCAAAAAATCATCCCAAACATAGAAGTTTTTTTTACTTACCTTTTTAGTCAAATAGCCAAAAAGTTGCTAAATTAGCCTGTTCCCAAACGAAAAAGTTGCTAAGGCCTCGTTTGGGAACAGGCTAATTTAGCAACTTTTTGGCTATTTGGCTAAAAATGTAGGTAAAAAAAACTTGTATGTTTGGGATGACTTTTTGGCTAATTACGAAAAGATGTGCAAAAAGTAGAGAGAAAAGAGAATATTTGACTTTTTGGTATGAGTTGTTGGCTTTTTGGCTAATTTAGTAACTTTTTGGCTAATTGACTAAAAAAGTAAGTCTCCAAACGGGGCCACCAAAAAACCAACAACCCATACAAAAAAGTCAAAGATTCTCTTTTCTCTCTACTTTTTGCACATCTTTTCGTAATTAGCCAAAAAGTCATCCCAAACATACAAGTTTTTTTTACCCACATTTTTAACCAAATAGCCAAAAAGTTACTAAATTAGCCTGTTCCCAAACGAGGCAACGTTTTAGTTTTTTTATTAAAATATGAGCCATGACCAATGGTTCGTCAAACCTTATATTATATTTGAAATTTGATAAAAAGTCACTTTCTGATCCACCATTAGGTTGACTAACCGGTCGATCAGCTCATGTAAAAATTGACCTGTGAATTGATTCAAATTGTTCAAATTACTGGTTCAAACGGTTCAAAAAACATTTAAAAAAAAAAATTGACCTTACCGGTTGACCGGCCGGTCAACCAACCGGTCGACTACTTCTCTTTTGATGCACGGTTGGAGTAAGCCATATCAGATTGAGAAAATTGGCTATTTTTTTATTCAAATTTGGTAAAAAATTTGGTTCACCGTTGAAGATGTTCTGATGTAAACAAATTAGTATTTTTTGGAATTTTTTTTTTGATTTTTTATAATAAAAAAAATGTGTAAAAAGGTAATGAGAAAATAAAATTTTCAACTTTTTAATATAGGTGGTTGATTTTTTTAATTTTTTAGTAACTTTTTAAGTTTTAAGTTAAAAAGTGATGGTGTCAAACGAGAGCTAAAGGTAGGGTTTGGTAGAGTTTTCTAAATATGATTTGAAAATAGAAGTTGCATTTTAAGTTTATGAGTTTTGGAATTATAATTTGTGTGTGGAAAATTTGTTTGGTGAATCAGTTTTTTAAAGAGTTTTGAATTGAGTGAGAAATTTTTGATGTGACATGTGATATTTGATAAAAATTTACAACTCATAACCAAACACACAGCTCAAATTTTTATTAAAGCTCACAAAGTTTTTTAAAAAATCAAAAAATATTTTTTTTGAATATATAAAAATTAACATGTGTCAATTGAAAAATAATTAAATAAATAAATATTACATCGTTCTGGTAAACAGGCCAGATGACCGGTTAGGCCAAATTTCAAAAAAAAAATTGAAAATCGCACCTCACACAGGATTTTCTGTAAAGTTTTCTAAATGTTGTGAAAATATAATTTGAACATCCTATTTAAACATCATATTAAAATGTATGGGTAGAATTATAGTTCGGAAATCATTAAAAACACAGCCAAACTCCCTCCTCTCTATTATTAGTCCAACAAAAAAAATATTGGGACAATTATAATATAAATAAAATATTTTTTATTTTTTTAATTTAAACAATTCATTTATTTTTATTAAATAAAATTTACTAAAAAAAATAGGTATTTAGCTCATTAAATTTAATATAAGTTTACATAAAATATCTAAAATATTATTTTTTTAATTTAACTATATAAATACATATTTTTCACCAATTTCAATCAACAAAAGAAATTAAGGATAAATTATAAACACACCACTTAAGATGTACTTAAATTACAAATTACCTCCGTAATTCTAAAATTACATTATGCTCTTAAGATTTCAAATTTCATAACAAATATGTCATTTTGTTAATAAATCATCAAGTTAATTAATAGTTTTAATAATGTTCAATCTTTGAAATTTTTCTTATAATTTTCACCAAAAAAAATAAATAGTAAACCATGTAACCATCTGCGTTCATTTGGGAAATGGGTTGACTTTTTGGCTTTTTAAGGACTTTTGACTTTTTTGTGAGAGGAAAAATGAAATGATTATTGATTGAATGTAATTGTTAGATTTATTTATTTTGATAATTTATTTAATTATGTTTTAATTTATTTGAAAGATAAAAATAGAATCAACATTTATTTTGATAATTTATTTAATGATATTTTAATTTATTTGAAAGAGAAAAATATAATCAAAATTTATTTTTGCCCCATTATTTCTCACCTAAACCTTTATTCTAAATGTTGTTAGAATGTATTTAATATTTGATTAAATTAAGAGTTCAAACAGCCCAGTACAACAGCAATTCAAAAGGTTTAAAAGGTTCAAGTGGAAGATATTCAAATTAGTAGTTATGGAGTGAAAAATATTCAAATTAGTAATGATGGAGTACAATATCTATAAACGGCTATAAATTCAAATGAATACAACTATTTTCATTATACCAAAGCATCTAAACGACTATAAGTTTCATTATACCAAAGCCTCTAATATAAACAAGTTACAAAAAAATAGAAAATATTCTTTGATCGATAATCACTCACATCTATTTTCTGAAAAATTCTTTGAGAAGTGTTCTTCAATTTTTGTTTACATCATCTTTTAGAAATTATACACTGAGACGTATAGCTTTAAGCTCATCTTTCTTGTATGAGGTTTACAGAAAGACCAGAGCTTCATTTTTATATCTATCTTTGAAAGATAATTCTTGTAGCTTTCTGTGAAAAAAAAAATACCTTATTTTCAACCTTGTAAAAGTGTAGTACACTCGGTGTTCTTGACTTAGAAAGTTTGTGTAAAATCTGTAGAGAATTGCTCCATCTGTGAAAATGTTGTTAGCACCCTGTGAAGCTAGAGAATAGTGAAAAATCTCAAGTGAAACTTGAGGAGTAGACGTAGGCCGAGTTGAAACCGAACCACTATAAATTTGTTTGTCTCTCTCTCCGTTATCTCTTTATGTTATTTAAATTGCCATAACTATATTTCATATTTTTATTATGCTAAAATTATTAATTGACATAGTTGTTAGAACACTTGTTTTAATTATTTTTATTTCATTAACTATATTTATCTATTGTGCTAGTCATAATTTTTATTAGGGTATTATTATTTTTAATTGTAAAAACCGAATTCACCCCCCTCTTAGGTTGCCTTTTGGGTAACAATCGGTATCAAAGCTTAGACTCTTGTTTTAGATTTAACCATCAGGAGTTTCGATCCATGGCAACCTTAGCTGAAGGACAAGCCACAAATAAGCCACCATTGTTTGACAGAAACAACTATAGTCATTGGAAGGATAAGATGACCCTATACCTACAAGCCACTAATTTTGCCATGTGGATTATTGTCACCAAGGGTCCAAAAATTTCTACTAAATTAGTAAACAATATTAGTGTACCTAAAACAGAAGATGAATGTGATGAGAGGGATCACAAATTATTGCAAGCCAATGCTAAAGCCAAACTCACTATTGTTTGTGGATTAGACTCTAAGGAGTATAATAGAATTTTAAGTTGTGATTCGGCAAAAAAAATTTGGGACAAACTAGAGGTAACGTATGAAAGTAAAAACCAAGTGAAGGAATCTCGTATTGATATGCTTGTTCATAGTTATGAATTGTTTAAAATGAACTCTGATGAATCTATTTCAAGTATGTTTACTAGATTTATTGAAATTGTAAACTCTTTGAAATCTCTTGGCAAAATTTGTACTAATAGTGAGTCAGTAAAAAAAATTCTTAGGTGTTTACCAAAGAATTGGGAAGCAAAGGTCACCGCCATTATAGAAGCCAAAGATCTCTCCACACTTGGATTGGATGAGCTTATGGATTCCCTTATGACTCATGAGATCACCATGAATGGACATGAGGATGTTGAAAACAAAAAGAAAAGTGGAATTGCATTCAAAACCTCATCAAATGAAGAAGAAAATGAAAACTATAGTTAGGATGAAAGCTATGCCATGTTTAGTAGAAATTTCAAAAAGCACTTCAAAAAAAATAATTATGAAGAAATAAGACCTTTCAAAAAGGAGTATAACAAAGATAATAAGAAAAAATCTATTATTTGCTATGAGTGCAAAAATCCTGGACATATGAAAATGGATTGTCTAAAATTGAAAAACCATGGAAAAGACTACAAATGAAACAAGAAGGCCATGGTAGCAGCTTGGGGAGAAAGTGAAGATGAAAGCTCATGTGATAAAATTGAAAATGAAGTAGCCAACTTGTGTCTCATGGCTCTTGAAGATGAAAACTTTACTCAAGATGAGGTAACTACTCTTTATGAAGAACTTGAAAGTGCATTTCATGAACTACAAGATGAATTTAGAAAAGTTTGTGCAAAAAATAATGTGTTAAAAAAATCTGTTGTATCTTTATCTAGTAATGTAGAAGAATTAAAGAAAAAAAATTTATTTTGAAAAATAATTTTGACACCATCTCTAATGAGAAAACTGTTTTAAAAAATAATATTGATGATTTAAGAAAAATACTTGAAAATTTTGTAAAAGGTAGAAATAATCTCAACATGCTTCTTAGAAATCAAAGATGTGCTTTCAATAAAGCAGGCATTGGATATGACCCTATTAAGAAACAAAAGAATCTCAATACAATTTTTGAAAAGGCACCTCGCATGACACACCCTTATATTACTTGTCATTATTGTAGAAAGAAAGGCCATTATATATCTTATTGTCCATTCAAAAAGAATATGAACATAGGAATTAAAAAGATTTGGATTATTAAGGGATCTAACAAAATTAACCAAGAAGGACCCAAGAAACTATGGGTACCAAAAACCAAAACTTGATTGTCATCTTGTAGGTTTGCTTTAAGTCCAAAGCTAAAGAAGGAAAGTGGTACCTTGATAGTAGATGTTTCAGACACATGACCGGAGATAAATCCTTCTTTACTAAACTATCATCCAAAGATGGAGGGTTTGTTACTTTTGGAGACAATAAGAAAGGAAAAATCATCAGTATTGGTAGCATCGGTATTTCTCCTAACCCTTCTATTGAAAACGTTTTACTTGTTGATGGACTTAAGCATAACCTACTTAGTATTAGTCAATTATGTGATGAAGGTAATCGAGTTATTTTTGATAAATCACACTGCACAATTGAAAGCAAAAATGATCATAAAACTTTATTTGTTGGTAATCGCCATGATAATGTTTATGTTTTTAATCTTAATGATCTCTATGCTAGTGATGTTAAATGTTTATATGTTAATAATGAAAATAGTTGGTTACGACATAGAAAACTTGGTCATGCTCATATGGATTTAATTGCTAAATTTTTTAGAAAGGATTTAGTCATTGGACTTCCAAAAATTAAATTTGAAAAAGATCATCTTTGTAGTGCTTGTCAACAAGGAAAACAAACTAAAACATTATTTAAATCAAAATCTCATATTTTCACAACTAGACCTTTACAACTATTGCATATGGATTTATTTGGTCTCTCAAGGACATCTAGTCTAGGTGGTAAACATTATTGTCTTGTTATTGTTGATGATTATTCAATATTTACATAGGTTATGTTTTTAGCACACAAAGATGAAACCTTTTTTTCTTTCACAAAACTCTGTCGTAGAATTCAAAATGAAAAAAGGTTTTCTTATTACTAATATTCGAACCGACCATGGTAAAGAACTTGAAAATGAGAAATTTGAATTGTTTTGTAATGAGCATGGTATTGGACATAATTTTTCAGCACCTAGAACCCCTCAACAAAATGGTGTAGTGGAAAGGAAGAATAGAACTTTAGAAGAGATGAGTAGAACAATGCTTTGCGAAAATAATCTTCCTAAATATTTTTGGGCTGAAATCGTTCACACCGCATACTATATTTTAAATCGTGCATTAATTAAACCTATTCTCAAAAAAACTCCTTATGAACTTTGGCATGATAGAAAGCCCAACATTAATCACTTGCATGTTTTTTGTTGTAAATGTTTTGTGTATAATAATGGTAAGGATAACTTAGGTAAATTTGATTCAAAATCTGATGAAGCAATTTTTCTTGGCTATGCCTTGACTAGCAAAGCTTATCGTGTTTTTAATAAAAGAACTCTTGTTGTTGAAGAATCTATACATGTGGCATTTGATGAAACTAACATCTCTGCTCAAAAATAAATTGTTAGTGATAATACAGATTTGGAATCAAATGTGGAAGATTCAAGTATCTACAAAGAAGAGAACCAACCATGTAAGTTGAACAAAGAGATTGAACAAACTGTTCTCCCACCCCAAGAAGAAGGAGGAAACAATGATAATTTGCCAAGAGAATGGAAGTTTGTTCATAATCACCCTAAGGATTTAATCCTAAGTGATCCTACAAAAGGTATTGAAACTCGCTCTTTACTTAAAAACATTTGTAGTAACTTGGCTTTTCTTTCACAAATTAAGCCTAAAAACTTTCAAGAAGCCGAATTCGATGAACATTGGATGATAGCTATGCATGAAGAGCTTAACCAATTTGAGAGAAACAAAGTGTGGGAACTTGTGCCAAAACTTAAAGATCATACCATTATCGGTACCAAACGGATCTTTTGAAACAAGCTTGATGAATTCGACACAATTATAAGAAACAAGGTGCAGATACCTCATTTTTGACCGACCTTAAAACTCAGACGTCGTCGATTAGTGCTCAGTAATTGCGCATACTGTGCTCGTTTCGAGGTTTCGGAGTTTTCAGCTGAGTGCCTTGCCTCCGGGCCTCTGAACTCTTTGTGTTTCGGCTCGGTTTGCGGACCAAGCCTTGTTTTCCTTGCCTGAGGGAAGGAGAGGTCTTGTAGACCACTCTTTTGTGGTCGTAGACCACTTTTCCCGCTTGGAGACTAGTTTCCGGTTTTTGAAGCCTTCGGCCATGCGCCTTGTCTCGGGACCGCTGAACGTTCTCCGTTTGGCATGATTTTTGAACCACGCCTTGTTGCCTTGGCCTAGAGGGCCACTGTGGTCTGGGAGACCACTTTTGTGGTCGTAAACTACTTTTGGTGCTCGTAGACTAGTTTTCGGGTCTCCCGGCTGCGCGCCTTGCCTCCCGGGCTTTCGTCTTACATCCGTTTTGGTTTGTTTTTTGTACAAATCTTGTTTTCCTTGTTTGGAAGATGGTACAAGGGTGGGAGACCAGTTCTTCCCCTTGGAGACCACTTTTCTTTTCGCCAGCCAGTTTTCTGGTCGGAAAACTGGTTTTCTTGGTCTTTGGGGCACCTTTTCTGGTCAGCCACCACACCACCACCTTGGTCTCATGCTGCAGACCACCACTCCCACCTGGCTGACCACTTTTTGCCTTGGCCGACCACTTTTACTGGTCGGCCGACCACTTTACTGGTCGGCCGACCAGTAGAAGTAGCTGGCCGACCACTTGCTTTTCACCAGCTTCCTGAAGATATTTTCTTTACAGCTGGCACAGCTGGAAGGCACCAGAACCATTCTCCATACACGTGTATAGAGGGATGGCCTTGGACCCTTAACTTCTTCAAGAAGTTTGAGCTTTTGTTCTCTATAAAAGAGAGTCTCCCCCCTCCTCCTCCTCCAGGTTCAGCTTTTGGTGTTAAGGAGTGATAGATACACCTTTATCTCTATATCTCTCTCTTTGTTTCATTTTTGTGCCTAAAAGTGTAGTTTTATCATACTTTAACACACAAACACACACTCAAACACCATCATTTTGTTGCTGAGGTGCTTAGGGGCTAGTTTTAGAGTTTTTGGATTGGTTTGAGCTTGAAAAACTTGCTGGAGTTGCAGTTTTGAAGGTGGTCTTCAAGGGTGAGCCTTTAACTCCTTAAACCCTCATTCTTGCTTAAGCTTTTAGACCTATTTGCAAGCTGATTTAAGCTTAACTTCCTATTACAAAAATTTCTGATTTTTGGTCCTTAAAACGTTTGTTTAATGTCACTTTTGTGTTAGGGGTTGTCTACCCCCGCTTAGGCCTTGTTTGGCCTTGCTTTTGTGCCTTCTGTTTAAGCTTTTGGGACCACCCTTGTTTTGACCTTCTCACTACTGAAACTTAGAGGAATTTTAGTAGTGGAAGTGGTGTTTTGAGGTCCCAATAAGGAGAGAGTCATCTCCTTTCCTTGTGTCTTCAATACTTGTTTCATTAGCCTCATGTGTGAGCATGTTTGTTAAGCTTATGTTGGCCATATCTTAGCATGTATTTGGGCTTATTTTGCTGTGGCATACCACTATTTTTACTTGGTTTTGTCACTTCATACATGCCTAATACACTTGTAGTGTAAATCTCATAAACTAGTCTTGTATGCTTCATGAGGTAGCATGTCATTCTACCTTGTTTTGTTTCCATTTCAGTATGTTTTTTGTGGTGTTTTGCCATGTCATACCTCTGTTAAGGTTTGGTTTGGTTGGCCCTTGCATGCTCCATGCACTTGTAGTGTATTTCCATGAACTAGCCTAATGTGTATCATGCTTTAACATGTCATTCTAGCATGCTTTTGGCTTAACTCTAAGAAGCTTTTGTCCATGCTTTAGCATTCTCTAGCTCTGATTTGTGTTGTTTTGGTCATGCATGCCATGCTTTGTATAGCTATAATGCATTCCAGCTTGTTAGCTTTGTACATCAAGTCCACTAGCATGCATTACTTGGATTATTTGAATGATTTGGCATCATTTATAATGTGATTTCAGTCCATGTTTCATGGTCATGCACTTGCTTTCTTTACTCTTTCAATGCGTTCGAGGGTTTCCCCCTTTATGCCTTAACATTGGTCATTATGTATGCCTTCATGCCTAAGCTTGCGAGCCATCATTTCAATGTGTTTTTTGGGATTATTTTACCATGATATAACTCTGATTTTTATTGGTTAAGTCATCTCATGCTTGGTATTAATAGGTGTAGTGTAAGCCACCTTATTTGCCTTGCATTCATCATGCCTTATGCCATTCATTCTAGCTTGTTTTGGCTTCCTTCCATACATGTTTTAGTATTATTTTGACATGTTCTAAGACTGTTTTGGGTTGTCTTTGCCATATGCTTCATGCTTTGTATAGCTGTAGTGCAATTAGCCTTGCTAGCTTTGTGTTTTGATGACTCATGCATGCTATCTTTTAGCTATTTAGATGGTTTGGCATCATTTAATACTTCATTTTAGAGCATTTAGCATTGCCATGTTCCCACTTCATTCACCCTTTGAGTGCCTCTAAGGGTTGTGCATTGTTGCCTTGCTTGTGGCCTAGCATGTATGCCATCTTGCCTAGGTCCTTGAGCCTCTATCTTAGCATATTTTGGTCTTTATTTAGGCCTAATTAAGCTCTGTCCATGGTTGGTTCATACACTTGTGCCATGTATTGCATGCCCCCTTTGTAGTCCTCTTTACTAGTTTCATGCTTTAAGGACCTTTGCATGCTATGCTTGCTTTGTTTGAATGATTTGGCATCATTTCATACCTTATTTCAGTGCATTTAGTGTTGTCACACTTCCATGTTTATCACTCCTTGAGCACCCTTGAGGGTTGTGCTCTTAGGCCTACTTGATAGGGCAAGGCATGTGCATGTTTGCCTTGCCCTTTTCTGCCTTTGTTTTGGTGTTATGGCCACTGATTTGGGCATGGCTGAGGTCTGTCCACTTTTGGTTTAAGTCCATTTAGCATTGTGTATGCCATGTTGTTTGCATGCTTAGGTCACATTGCGTTGAGTATGCCATATTGTTCATCGCATTTGTGTATGCCATGTTCATTGCATTGTGTATATTATGTTGCCATTTGCATTGTGTATGCTAGTTGATATTTGCATTGTGTATGCTAGTTGTTGTTCATATTGTTGCATGCTTATGTTGTCTTGCATTGAGTATGCATGCATTAGCATAGTTTGCATGTCATTAGCTTTGTTAAGTTAATCATGTCACATTGCATTAAGTGGGCCATTGTAGACGCGCCCGAACGCCCCGAGAGGGTGAGTCCCGTTCTGTTCATATTGGGCTCAGTACAGTTCGGACTCTCGAATTGTCACGGTTTTTAATCTGAACCAAAGAGTCCAAATCCGGCAAATCGTTTTGAGAAAAACAGAATTTTAGAAAAGAAGTACCAAACATAGACTACTTTGCCAGATACAGAGTCGCCGCCTAAATATTTTATTTTGGGAAATTTAAGAAACCCTAACTCGGTGCCAAAGGCCACGTGTCCGTCATCACCAAAGTTGCCTCGACTCGGGAACTTAGGTACGATTGGGGAAAGGTCAGCTATGAGCACCCCCTCTCGCCCGATCAAAGATCGGCCTCTACTAACCGTGTTATCTTGTTTTGAAAGCATTATGTGTTCCTATTCCGGTTATTAGCCTAGAATTACTATGTTATGCGCACAACAAACAAGTATAGACCAAATCGCCGAAATTGGAACAAAACATTGCATATCCGTTTGTTTGAAAAATAGTTTGAAATTTGCTACTCGCAAGTAGGCTAAAGCACGGATTTTAACGAGTTGTTCCAACTCAAACAATCCAACCTTCACCCCACAGGCATTCAAGCAGTTATATCACATAAGCAAGTAGCCTCATGGTAATTATGCTGTCATGTTAACATTCATATTCATGCGAGATGCTAAAGCATAAATGCTCACCTAGTACTCCGTGCCAAAACAATGAACTAGTTAGTAATCATATGCATGATCCTAGTTCATGTTAAGTGTCTAATGCGACACATGCAAAATGCAACTATGATAGGCTCGGCTAATCTACAATGACATGTGAGATACTACAACTAACACATATTCAATTTGGAATTGAAGTACAAATGCAGTTAGAATGATGCGCCGAGCCCGGTGCATGCAAAACGAATGAATGGATGCAAACATGCTATTATACTGTATGCTAATTGAAACATGCTCTAGACTAACCATTGAAAGCTAGTAAATAAAAAGGAATAAAGACGTGGGGTTGGAAGACATGCACACACTCACGCACACTTATTACAATTGCCCTCGCTCAGAGGGTCCGAATAAATATTACAGTCTGAATCAATAATACTAAATTAATCATTACAGAATTTCTAATTAATTAACAAATTAAATGTAGAAAGAAGGTGGCCACTGCCGCCTCGAGATGCGTGAATGATGCATGCTTGACTCGTCTCGCCCGAAAATTCGCTGCCATAGCATTGTTGCCTCTGTTTACACTGTCCTGCCCCTCTAAAAATTCTGAGAGTCTCCAGAACTGCTTTGAATCATTCCCTGAGTATTCTGGGATGCCACCAGCCAAAGAAAAGGGTCACCGCCCATGAGAAATGAATTATCAGCCAACTGTTGTGAAACCGGCTGGACTGTGATGGCCGGTCGGCACTGTATATGGCTGGCCGGCCAGAAATTCCTGCAGAATCCTGCAGTTGACAGCAGCAGAAGGCAAGCAGTGTATGGCATGGAATTTTCAAGCAAATGTGAGCATGGCCACACTCCCTATCATGTAATGAACTCGAGGGAGCGTGGTCCTCGACCCTTGGGCCATCAATGGTGCATTTCGATGCATGATGGCCTAAGAGGCCAAGTTTGCAACTTAATATAAATGCATGCAACACACAAATGAATGCTAACACCCTTTCATATTGAGGTCAAGGGCATCGGCGACCGAGGGTTGAGACGTGTTTCGTCACTTTGGGTACGAACATACCTCTCCCCTCATGCTTGGTTTGACACCCCAAGCCAAGCAATGCAATGCATGTATGCAATGTACAATGCAAAGTAATGCAACTCATGCAATGCCATGCGAGCGAGCTAATCAAATCCAACAAGACATTAGCTAACCATGCAAGCTAGACTAATGCAATGTGGGCATATCAAGTATACAACAAGACTATGTGATGCAACTTAACTAAACAAGGTGCGAACATGCAAACAAGATATAATGCAAGCATGTTCCTAATGTAATGCAACATACATCATGCCAAGTATGTAACTAGGTACAAAAGTGGTCTTAAACTGAAATGGGAGGCCTCAGTCATGCCCCAAAACCGTGGCCAAAAGGGCCCAAAATGGTACCAATTATGCATGCAAGCATGCACACGCCAAGGCCTATCATTTGAACATGAAAGGGAACAACTCTAGGCATACTTAAGGGTAATATACTTGGACTTTAAACACTCACATTAAACTTCGAAAAGCATGCAAAAGATGACACCAATACATGCTAGGGAATGGATGAAACATAGATGGCATTCAAGACTACAAATGAGAGCATTGCTCAACGCCTACCCCGAGCAAACATGGCATGGATCTTTCAATACAAAACAGAGTTTTAGCATGCAAAATGGACCTCCAAAACCCACTGATATGGCAACCTAAGACCCCAAACACATAGGCATGTACAAAAGCCCAAACATGGAGCATAAGACCACACCTCTTTAAGGCATTAAAAGGGGAACAAATGCAAGCATGTAAGCATCAAACATGGACTGAAATGACCTAATGAGTGATTCTAAATCACTAAAATAGTCTAGCCAATACATGCTAATGACTCACACACCCGATACCAACGTGCTAGAATGCAAAGGGGGCCATACAAAACATATCAAATACGACCAAGCCAGCACCTAACAGACCTCAATCATGACAAATAATAACCAAAAGCTTCACAAAGCTAGGTAGAAATATGCAAGCATGAGGGTTTAATGGCTAGGTGCATTTCTAGGCAAAATGGGGGAATACAAAGCAAGTGTATTAAGCATGGGAGAGGCTATTAATCCGACCAAAAACAGAGACATATTATGACCAAACAACACCTAAAAACCTCTGAAATGGAACCAAAAACAACCAAGCACATATGCTACCCTTATGAGGCCAAAGCATGCACAAATAAGACACAAAGGGGAGATGGGTGTCCCTCCCCTATGCAATACCTCAAAACCCCTTCTTCACCATTGAAAATCCACTGGATTTTTGTGGTGAGAAGGTCAACACACAATAGTAACCAAAGCTTAGCAAAGAAAGCACCAAAAGGGCCAAACAAGGCCTTAGAGGGGGAGGTCGACCCCCAACACTAAAACAACCTCAATGAAGTATCTTAAGCATGAAAATATAAGACTTTTTTCAGTTATACACAAAGTCTAAAACAGTAAGCAAGATAGGTAAAAGACTAGTACAAGATTGGGAAATATAAAGCAAAAGTGTTACCCTTAGAGAATCCTTGAAGAACAGCAAATGCAGCCCTCTTCTTCTGATTGAAACCAGTCCAAAACCTCAAGAACAAACCCTCAATGCCTCCCAAATTCGAAGTATGGTGTAATAGTGTGTGTTTTAGTGCAATACTATGAACTAAACACACTTTTAGGCTATAAAACACACACAAAGTGAAGAGAGAGAGGGAGATATAGAGAGAGAGGATGATATATTAGATATATGTATGTATTAGGTCTGGATTTTTTGAACCAAAACAAAGGAGAGAGGAGAGGCTCTTATATAGACCAAGCAAAAGGCTAAGCTTCCAAGAGAAGCTATCCTAAAGGGTCAAGGCTTCTAAGGGAAGCTAAGCAAAGGGGCCAAGGCTTCCTCAAGAAGCTAGACCAAAAAGGTGCAAAAGGGGCAAAACAGCCACACTCGTGCATGGACGGCCAGGTTTGTGCACTCCAGCTGGCACAGCTGGCATGTGTTATGCCTAAAAAAGGGAAAAAAGTGATACCGGCCAGAAAATGAGGCCACCGGCCAAATAAAGTGCCGGTCGACCACTCATAGCGCCGACCGGCCAATGGACTATTTCACCAATGGCCGGTATCAAGAAAACACGGCCGGTGGCCTCAAACCACGGTCGGTGGGTCTCAGGGGGGGCTAACAAGCCACTCCCTATCTCAGAAACAAAAACACAAGTGTTTGGTGCAAAACCAACCACAGAACAGTCGAGTTGAGAGATCCTGAAACAAGGCGCGTAGCTGAGACCTCCGGGAACTCAAAACAAACACGAGCATGGATGATCACCGAGTGTTCAAACGATGATGTCCAAGTCTTGAGGACGGTCAAAAATGGGGTGTCTACAACTATGTTGTTCTTAGCATTGTACATAGTTTGCATGCCATTAGCCTTGTTAGGTTGTTCATGTTGTATTGCATGCTTGCATGCTTAAGTCATATTGCATATTTGTATGCTTGTGTTGCATTGTATTTTTGCATGCTCCATGTTACATAGCATTGTGCATGCCATGTTATGTGTTGCATTGTGTTTGGACTAGGTATTAGTCCAAACACGAGAAACGAGGGACGCTTTATACTTGAAGTGATGAAACGTGCCTCAATTCTCGGTCGCCAACGCTCTTGATCATACATGATAGAGCTCTATGCATTTATGTGTTTATTTGTGCATTCATTTCATATTGAATTGTGCAACTTCGCCTCTCAGCCATCATGCATCAAAATGCGCGATTGGTGATCCGAGGGTCGAGAACCACACTCCCTTGAGCTTATGAAATGATAGGGAGGGTGGTTGTGCACACATATCTTGCAAATACATTGCCATGCTCTTTCTTGCTCTCTGTTGCAGCAAATTGGAGAAGTGCAGCAACAACTGGTCGGCCAGCCAGAAAAACTAGCTGGCCGACCACTTTTTCTGGTTTGCAACAACAAAAGGTGGTCGCCAGGTGGTCTCTCACATCAACAACTAGTCGGCCACCCTCCCACAGGTCCCCAAGGTGAGTTGGAAGCCTTCTGGAGCTTGGTGTAAGGTTCTGAGAATAGAGGCAAGTTGGGGCATCATGATGGATTTTCGAACAAGGCGACCGAGCATGCATACACTCTTCTCCCTTTGAGGCTCCTGTTTTATCGCTTTACTTAGCTGATTTGATTTGCTAGTTTATGGTTTGGATTCTGTACTTAAGTAGTTAATGCGTTTAGCTGCTTAATTGTTTGTTAATAGTTAGTTAACTAGGATTAGTTAATTAGCTTTATTCTATAATAATTAGTTTAATTAACTTAGATTAGCTAGTTAGCTTCTTATTTGGACTCTCCGTCGAGAGGGCCAACTGTTGTAATAAGCGTCCGTGTGTGTGATGTATGTCTTCCAACCCCCATTTCTTTCTCCCTTTTACTTAACCGCTTATGATGGTTAGTTTTAGGACATATTTTGATTAGCATAATTATGTTTCGCATGCGTGCATTCATTCATCTGTATTGCATGCACCGGGTTCGGCGCATCATACTAACTGCATTGTATTTCAATTCTAATTTGAATACATGTACCAAGTTACATTTCACATGCCATTCTAGATAGCCGAGCCTATCTTAGCTGCATTTTGCCTGTGTTGCATTAGCCATTTTAACATGAACTAGGATCATGCATGATTTCTAACTAGTTCTTTGTTTTGGCTTGGAGTACACTGTGAGTGTTTACGCTTTAGCATACTGCATGTGTTAATGTTGCCATGAAAGCATGCTTGCCATGAGGCTAACTGCTTATTTGATATAACTGCCTAAATGCCTATGGGTGAAGGTTGGATTGCTTGAATTGGAACAATTCATTGAAATCCGCGATTTAGCCTACTTGCGAGTAGCAAACTTCAAATCATTTTCACAAACGAACATGCAATGTTTTGTTCTAAATTAGGCGATCTAGTCTATAATTGTATGCTGTGCGCATCACGTAGTAAGATTAGCTAATTAACCGGAATAAGAGCACATATGTCTTCAAAAACAAAATATCATGCTTAGTACAGGCCGATCTTTAATCGGGCGAGCGGGGGTGCTCATTGCACGACCTTCCCCTCTCGTACCCAAGTTCCCAAGCCGAGGCAACTTTGGTGATGACGGACACTTGGCCTTAGGCACGAGTCAAGGTTTCCTAAATTTTTCAAAAATAAATATTTAGGTGGTGACTTTGTATCTAGCAAAGCAGTCCATGTTTGGCACTTTTTTATAAAATCAGTTTTCCAAAACAATTTGCCGGATTTGGACTCTTTAGTGATTTATCGATCTCGCATTGCACTTTGTGAGATTAGATTCAGAACTGTGACATTGAGTCCGAACTTTAGTAGCCTAGAGAACAAAACGAGATTCGTGCCCATCGCGCGCGGATATCGAAGAGTTCTCGCGGGGCACGTCTACACAAGGCTAGACTTGTTGTACAAGGATACAATCAATAAGAAGGTATTGATTTCGATGAAACCTTTGCTCCGGTTGCTAGATTGGAAGCCATTCGCATGTTACTTGCATTTGCATGTTTTAGAGATTTCAAACTTTATCAAATGGATGTAAAAAGTGTCTTTCTTAATAGTTTTATAAATGAGGAAGTTTATGTTAAATAACCCCCAGGTTTTGAAGATCATGCTTTTCCAAATCATGTTTTTAAACTATCAAAAGCTTTATATGGTTGAAACAAGCATCTCGTGTATGGTATGAACGATTAAGTAAATTTTTGATTGAAAATAATTTTTCTAGAGGAACGATTGACACAACACTTTTTGTTAAAACTAAAAATGATGATTTACTTAGGGGTTATTTGGGGTGTTCTAAATAAGTGCACTTTTTGTCTTTTTGGACTAAAAAGTAGAGGAAAAAATATGGATGTTTGGATTAACTTTTTGACTTTTTACGAAAAAATGGGTATTAAAATAATGTATAAAATTGTAAAATTACGAAATTACCCTGCTGACACAAGCAGTAGTACTGCGCAATGCACTTTCTGTCTCTTTTCATTTTTTTTTTTTACGGCATGGGTGGCTACAAGTGTGCCACATAGTCAATTGACAAATTATATAGTACAATTGCAACCTATTTTACGGCATGTGTGCCTTTTTTTTTACGGCAGAGCTGTTTTGGTTTTTTTTTTTTTTCAATTGACAGATTTTCCACTCAAAAAAAAGATAAAGAGTATGATTTTTTTTGCTTTTTTAGTGATTTTTTAGCTTTTTGAATTTTTTTGATGATGCCAAACCAGTCCTTATTGTGCAAATATATGTGGATGACATTATATTTGGTGCTACTAATGAAACCTTGTGTAAGAAATTTGCTAAGTGTATGCAAGGTGAGTTTGAGATGAGTATGATGGGGGAACTAAATTATTTCCTTGGGCTTCAAATCAAACAATGTAAGGAATGAATTTTTATCAACCAAGCTAAGCACACAAAAGAACTACTCAAAAAGTTTGGTATGTATGACTCAAAAATAGCTGGAACACCCATGAGCACATCCATTAAGCTAGACAATGATGAAAAAGGTAAGTCCATTGATCAAACAAAATATCGAGGTATGATCGGCTCAGTTCTTTATTTAATGCAAGTAGACCCGATATTAAGTTTAGTGTTTATATGTGTGGTAGATATCAATTAAATCCTAAGGAATCACATCTCAGTGCCGTTAAAAGAATTTTTAGATATCTTGTTGGCACTCAAAATTTGGGACTGTTTTATCCTAGAGGTGTTGCATTTGATTTAATTAGTTACTCGGATGCCGACTTTGCCGGATGCAAACTTGATAGAAAAAGCACCAGTGACACTTGTCACTTTTTTAGTAACTCATTAGTATCTTGGTTTAGCAAAAATTAAAATTCTGTTGCTTTATCAATGGCCGAGGCCCTTGAAGGCCCTGCCCCGTGCTTTCGTCGAGAGTGACGGCTCCCCGCTGACTATTAAAGGCCAAGAACGACGTTGCTCCAAATCGGGCCATAGAGGTGGTCTTCCGTTTAAGCTCTTTATTTTCGGCCTTCAGTGTGCCTATTTCTGCTCGCGTATTCTTATACATGTGCTGGAGCAGAGAGAGTTGGGCGTTGACCTGATAGAGCTCAATCGTCCTGTTTTGTAGTCGGTGAGCCAATTTTGTGACTGCAATCACCGTCTCCATACAGGACATCAGTGTGAAATGATTGGCTTCAATGTCTGATTGAGTTGCCATTATTTGCTCAATCGACATCATAGGAAGGTTGGGAAGAATAGGAGCTGTCACAATCCAAACCTGGTACCCAAAGGCATGGCGTCGTAACAAAATAAAAATAAAATAATTCAAATAATTTTGTGGTCACAGCACAAGCGAATAAATTAAATAAATTAAAATAAAATAATTAGATACCAAATATTTATTAAAAGGAAACAAAACATAGTCATTTGAACTTTATTGTATTACAAGAGTGTCACGACCCCATTCCGCCCCTAGTAGAATGGTGCCGTAATGGCCAGTAATCCGAGATTACCAAAGGCCAACTTACAAAGATTCACACACATTTAGAGTATACATATGGGGCTTACATGTGCGGAAGTAATAAATTTAAATCTAAGTAGTTCATAAGAGCAGTGCATAGATCAAATGAAATGACATACATCTTAACATGGTTTTACAACTTGGATACAAATAAAATAAAGTACATATTACATCTTGATCAAAAGGCTTCTCAAGCCGACATATACAAAAAAAATTGAATTAAAACTAAGAAACATAATCTTCAAGATGATACAAAACATAAATCAAAACATCTTACACATAACATCTTAGGCGTCACCGCCTACTTGCTCGCCACCTACATATATATAAAGGGGAGGGTGGTCTCGGATACTCAGTGAATGATATAATTAATAAAGGTTTGAATGAATGATATCCGAGATCTTTATCAAAACAATACATATCATAGCTTGTAACAAAACGTGGGATGAATCGAGTTCATCAATCAAATCTTTCAAATCTTCTTGGGATGTTTAATAACATCTACATAATACATGAGGGATGTATAACAACCCCTATCCGCAATTAGCCACTAATCCGTATTTAATGATGTTAATCAGAAGATTAAAATAAATTATGTATTTACTCTGTACTTTGTATGATTTTGACTTTCTATCTGTTACTTATAGAAATATCTGTTTAGAATTTCACTTTAATATGTAAATTGAAAACCTTATCGGCATCCGAAACCGAAATTGACTACACCGATGTGTTATTTGGAATTTTTAGAACCATATGGCAAGTTTTATTAAAAATTGATTCAGTCTGATTCATTAAGTCATGTTTGGTTAGCCTAATGTTCTAATTAATGTGTTTTAGCACCATAGCTATATATGTAACCCTTAAGCTCATTTTTTAGCTCAATTCTTTTACCTCTTAGTGCCAAAATTTGAGAATTCATTTTAGAGAGAGAGAGAGAGTGCAATTCTAGAGAGAAATAAGAAGAGATTAAGAAGGAATTGAAGGCTATAGCTTGAATTCATCAACGATTGTGCAAGTACCTAGCTAATTGAAGACTCTAGGTAAGATTACAACCTCTAGATTGTGTAACTAAGTCATTTAACATGAAATTTCTTCAAGATTATGTGTTTAAGGGTGTGTTTTGAGCTTAGAAGGAAGATTTGAGTTGCAATTCATGCATATATGTACATTTTCTTACAATTGAGCATCATTTCCATGAATCTTCTCTTGCATGTTTGAAATTCATCTTCATTTGGGGAAATCATCAAGTTTCAAGTTGTTTTGTGGTGTTTGATCATGTTTTGAGAAGTTTGATACAAGAAAAATTCATGCATGTTGTGTTCATAAACATTCATCATGTTTTAAGTTGAAATTGTGAGTTTTTAACAAACTCTTGGGCTATGATTTTATGAAATGATCCTAAATTCTTCATGTTTTACAAGTTTACTATGTTATCTCAAGTTTTGGGGCCCAAGAGATGTGTTTTGAATGTTGAAATTCGAGTTTTGAGCTTGAAGGTGCAATCTGGAAATTTCAGAATTTGCATTTACGCTCGAGCGTGGGAGTTCACGCTCGAGCGACCAATCTGAGTGCGTGCACTCTGCTCGAGCGACCAAAAGTCCGCTCGAGCATAAATTGCAAACTCCCAGAAGTTTTATATCGTTTACAAATCGCTCGAGCGAAGGAATGTGTGCTCAAGCGACCATTCACATTTTGCATGTCCGTTCGAGTGAGGAAAGCTACGCTCGAGCGTGAACCTTATTTTCAGAAAATTTGACTAAGTGTTCCAATTCATGGTTTGGCATTCTCATTGCATCTTAGGCATTCCTAAGCCTTAATTAAGCTATAGTAATAAGGTTATGGATTAGAAACACACTAAGAAAAGAATGTACTAAGTTCCGAGACTGCAAGTGTGTGTGTTTTAGGCAATGTGATAAAAAAGAATAAGAACCAACGTAATGAAAGCTAAGTCTTAATGGCCACTTGAATGTGTAATGATAAGACATGCTTGTGTTATGTATTTTGTGCTTGTAGGTCAAAACTCGAGGATTGATTGACCGCTTACTGGAACTACTGTGAGTAACGTTATTGTAAAGATACGTTCATATGAATTATGTTCCAAATGAAATGTGATAAGCTATGATTTCTGAAATGATATCTGTTTACGTGAACGAGCATCTCAAGTTTGAAATCTATTATGGCATCCATAGATAGTCCCAAGTCATGGGGGACGGCATGAAAACGCGGGTCCATGACATACAAGTTTAAGAGATCTCGTTAGCCACTTCATTGTGGTGATATGTGTTTAATCGGTATCCGGAACCGATTACTCTAATCGGAAGACGTTCTGTGATGTGTTCTATGGGATGTCCCATTATTATGTTCTGATATGAAAATGATTATGCTCTGGTCTATTTTCTGCTTATGATATATTCGGATTTCGTTCACTAACCCCTTTACCTTAATGTTATTCATTGGGCTTTAGCTCATTGTGTGTATATGTATAGGTGAGCATTCTGGAGCCCGAGCCTGAAGGCTTTTGTCTAGATCTGTGTTCTGTTGTCAGCCAACCATTGTGCCTCACGTGGAGGTTCCCGAAGTGTCCTGTGTTCAAGTTCTGTTGGTTCTATGTATATGTATGACTTGTTTTAATTCTGTTGGCTGGACTTAAAATACTGTAATGTGTGTGGGTATAATATATGGTTGACTACCGGTTATGTATATAAAGTTTTAAATATTCTGTTTCATATAAGTCAGCACAGTTCATTGGACAACTATATTTATGTATTTGCTTCCGCTAGCCCCTTATCTTGTTAATCTGTTCAGAGGCCTTCGGTAATCCAAAGATTACTGACCGGTTACGATGCTAAACCTATAGGGGCGGGTTTGGGTCGTGACAGGATGACATTCCGGACAAAATAAGGGAATAATCGACCCAGAATCGATTAGACAAATCCACCCGCACAAGGCCGTTGGTGGGGCCATCCGTACAAGACCGTCGATGGCAGAGATCTCTCAAACACGGTGCTACATGGGCTTATAGTCCCCTAGCATGAAAGGACTTTCCAAGAATGTCATCAAAACAAGATAATACTTGATACAAAACTAGGGATAATCATTCATACTTGAACAAGTACTTTTCCAAAATGAAGCAAAGCTTTATGAAAACTTTATAACATAGCTTTATTAAAAATACCACTCACATAGCTCTTCGGGTGTAGGGATTAAGGCAAGGATCCAAGACCTACAAATACATAATAGAGTTTACTGAATGCACTTCAAGAAGACAAGAAGGAATGCTCAAAGATGGTTGTGCAATGCATCCTTAAAACAAGCTTTACATGAATGAAAATGATCCCGGCATTTCTTTCCAAAACCAAGTCAAGACAAAGTAAAACATGCTGGGAGTTAAATCACTATTTTTCATCTAGGGAAAACATGCTGGGTACTAACCATGTCTTGGAATGGATGCACAGAAATGATCTAGGCAAAAATGACTTAGCTGGGCGAACTCGGGAGGTCTTGGCCGAGGTCCCACACCTCTTGGCCGAGGTGTGGTTACCTAGGCTTCGGTGTGCAGCTATCTGCCGAGGTGTTACAAGGTGCCGGCAAGGGTGTACCATGGTCGGCCTAGGTGTGAAGTGGTTAGCCTAGGTGTGCATGCAAGATAGACTAATGGTGCAAGTGATCATGCAAGGTAGGCCAAGGTGAGATACGATGCTTGGCCTAGGTTTGAGATCTAGGCAAGAATGGTCTCGGTGACCACACCTAGGGAAAGGTGAAGTTTGGAAATCTAGGTTTCTTCCCTTGAAGAACATGAAGAACATGAATGTTGAAATCATAACTTCTTTATTCAAAATCTGAGATTTCATGAGATGAGTTTGAAAACATGGACCTGGGTACCCATACTTGAAGATCTTATGAAAACAAACACAAAAACATGGATCTTGATACAAGCTTTCGAATCAAAACATGATTTTTCTTCAAGAACACATGAATATCAATTTCTCTTTCTAAAACAAACTTTAAATCAATGCATGGCTCATGAATCATGCTAGATCATGCAATGTGATTGGATCAACATAAAGAATAACAAGAGTAGATCAAGAATCTAACCTCAAAACACGGATCTAACGGTTCAAGGTATGAAGATTAAGCTTGGAATCTAGCTCTCTCCCTCTAAGAACTTCTTCCTCTTTCCTAGAGCTTCTCTCTCTTCAAAGGCAAAGATATGACAAATGATATGTTTTCTCTCTCTGTTGGCTGACTTAACCCTCTGCTGGGACACGTGGCACTATCGGATTGGGTTTCCTCAAAAAGGTGACTGAATGACAAGACAAGAGCATGACAAAGGGTGTACAACAAACAAGGTGACATGGGTACTCCGGCAGGTAATGATCTCGGATTAGGACATAGGCTTCGGCAAGTAAGGTCTCAATGATCTCGGCTAAGAAAGATAACACTTGACCTAGTGTAGACGCGCCCCGAGGGCCTCATGGTACTACAGTTTGGACTCAAATGTCACGGTTCTGAATCTAATCCCGCAAAGTGCAATGCGAGACCGATAAATCACCAAAGAGTCCAAATCTGGCAAATCGTTTTGGAAAATTGATTTTTAAGAAAGAAGTGCCAAACATGGACTGCTTTTCCAGATACAGAGTCGCCACCTAAATATTTATTTTGGAAAATTTAGGAAACCCTGACTCGTTGCCTAAGGCCACGTGTCCGTCATCACCAAAGTTGCCTCGGCTCGGGAACTTGGGTACGATTGGGGAAGGTCATCTATGAGCACCCCCACTCGCCCGATCAAAGATCGGCCACTACTAAACATGATATCTTATTTTTGAAAACACATGCGTTCTTATTCTAGTTATTAGCCTAGAATTACTATGTGATGCGCACAACACACAAGTATAGATTAGATCGCCTAAGTCAGAACAAAACATCTTATGTTTGCTTGTGAAAATGGTTTGAAGGTGCTACTCGCAAGTAGGCTAAGACATGGATTTGCCACCCTCGAGTGGGCTTAGAAAAATATGATTTTGCCACTCTCAAGTGGGCTTAAAACACACATTTTGATGAATTGTTCCAATTCAAGTAATCTAACCTTCACCCATAGGCATTCAGGCAGTTATATCACATAAGCAGTTAGCCTCATAGCAAGCATGCTATCATGGTAACACTCACACGCATGCAAGATGCTAAAGCATAAGCACTTACCTAGTACTCCGAGCCAAAACAAGAAACTAGTTAGAAATCATGCATGATCCTAGTTCATGTTAAGATGGCTAATGCAACACATGCAAAATGCAACTAGAATAGGCTCGGCTAATCTAAGAATGACATATGAAATGCGACAACTCGATACACGTTTTCAAGTTGGAATTGAAATACTATGCAATTAGTATGATGCACCGAGCCCGGTGCGTGCAATACGAATGAATGTATGCAAGCATGCTAACATAAGTATGCTAATTGAAACATGACCTAAAACTAACCATCAAAAGTAGGTAAGTAAAAGGGAGAAAGACGTGGGGTTGGAAGACATTCACACACGCACGCACACTTATTACAAATTCGCCCTCTTGACAGAGGGTCCGAATAAATAATACAAACCAAATGATTAATCAATTATCCTAGCTAATTAATTATTACAAACCCTTAATTAATTAACAAATTAAGGTCGCCGCAGCTCTACCTCGGAATGATTGAATGATACATGCTCGATCGCCTCGCTCGGAAACCCGTTGCCATGTCACATGTTGCTTCTGTTTGCACTGTTTTGCTCCTCTGAAAACTACACAGGTCCCAAGGATGTTTCTGAACCACTCCCCAAGCAATGTGGGATGTCACCGGCCAAGAGATAGGACCATCGGCCATTGGAAAATGGTTATCGACCATTTGTAAGGCTCTCGGCTAGATTTTGGTAGCCGGCCGGCACTGAAGATGGCCGACCGGCCATATCTTACTGCAAAATTCTATTTTTGCTGCAACAAAGGACAGACAGTGCATGGCAAGGCATTTACAAGATAATGTGTGCACAACCACCCTCCCTATCATACTATAAACTCAAGGGAGTATGGCTCTTGACCCTTGGACCACTAATCACACATTTCAATGCGTGATGGCCAAAAGAGCCAAGTGTGCGAATTAATGTGGAATGAATGCAACAAAATGCATGAATGCCTAGAACTCTATCATGTTGGATCAAGAGTGTTGGCGATCGAGGATTGAGGCACGTTTCGTCACTTCGAGTATGAAACGTCCCTTGATCCTCGTGTTTGGTTTGACACGCAAACCAAACACAATGCAATGCACGCAACCAAGTACAATGCAACATGGGAATGTAAGGCAATGTAATATGAGCATGCCAAGTGCAATGTGATGCAACCTAACGTGCAAACAGCATGGTAATGCAACAAGTATGCAATACTACAATGCGACCTAAATATGGAAATACACAAAGTGATAGGCATGCAACAATGACACTAACCATAAGGATGCAACAACATGTAATGCGATAGGCATACAACAATACACAAATGCATGATCCATGGACTTACACTAAAGATGGATAGACCTCAGCCGTACCAAAAACAATAGCCAAAACACCCAAATTAAGGTACCAAAAAAAGGAAGACATGCAAGCACATACATGGATCCTTAAGCTAGGCAATGATGCACAATCCTCAACCATGAGCAAAATGTGATAAACATGAGAACATGACAATGTAATGGGCTCTGAAATCATGTGAAGAATGATGCCAAATCATATACACAAGTGAAGCATAGCATGCTAATGGGCTCAATGCCCAAAGCTAGTCAAGGAGCTCTCACCATGGCCATGTCAACCAAGCCCCAAAGGGCCAAAGTGACCTAAGACAGTCCTAGGACAGGCCAAAACAAGGCTAGAACATGCATGGAATGAGGCCAAAATATGCTAAAAAGATGGGCACAAACAAGGGGCATGCAAGGCTACAAAGGGAGCATTATACTACGCCTATCACAACCAAACATGGCATGAATTATGCAATGAAAAATAGAGTTATAATATGTCAAAATAAACCCCAAAACCCAATGAGATGGCATCCCAAAGACCTAATCATGGAGACATACACAATGACCCAATCTTAAGGCACAAAACAACAACTCTTCAAAGCATTGAAAAGATGGCAAACATAAGTGTGTGGCTACACTACATGGACTGAAATGTGATTTCAAATGATGCCAAATCATGAGAATAGTCAAAACAATGCATGCTAGCAACTTGGTGCACAAAGCTTAATACGTTAGGATGAACTAAGGCTATACAAAGCAATGCATATATGATCAAATCAACACCAAACAGAGCTTAAACATGGTGAAACATGACTAAAAGTTCCTTGGAGTTGAGCCGAAATATGCAAGCATGATGGTCCAAACGCAAGATACATGTTAAGGCAATAGAAGGGATTACAAGGTAAGTACATGGTGCATGCCAGAGATCAACAAACCAACTTAAAACAGAGGTATATCATGCCAAGATAACACCAAATACTTGCTGAAATGGGGCCAAAACATGCTAAACAAACATGCTACTATGGTGAGCCAACAATACAAGCAAATGAGACACAAAGGGAGGGGGGTGTCCCTCCCCTATTCAAGACTTCAAAACCACTTCTCCACTACTGAAAATCCTTTGGATTTCAGTGGTGAGAAGGTCAAAACAAAAAGGTTTCAAAGCTCAAAAAGAAGGTCACAAAATAAGGCCAAACAAGGCCTAAGAGGGGGTAGACAACCCCCAACCCAAAAGTAACCTTAAAAAAACATATTTAGCATACAAAAACAGAACTTTTTTCAGTTGGACACTAAGCTTAAAACAGTATGCAAGTATTGCTAAAAGCTTAAGCAAAAATGGAGAATAAAAGAGTAGTTTCTCACCCTTGAAGAACACTTCAAGAACACCAACTCCAGCAACTCCTTCTGATCAAAACCAACTCAAAAACTCTGAAATCAACTCTTTAGAACCTCAGTAACTAAGGGATAGTGTACCACTAGGTGCTTGAGTGCAAAAATATGAACAAAAACACACTTTAGAACACTATTACACACACAACTATAGAGAGAGAGGAGATATAGAGAGAGAGTGATATATATCTTCTATATCAGTTGGCTGAACCTCTAGAAATGGAGGGGAGGCTCTCCTCTTATAGGAAGTCCAATTCAAAGCTTCCAAGAGAAGCTAACTATTGGTCCAAATCCCTCCATACACGTGTATGGAGGGCAGAGCCTGTGCTCACCAGCTGGCATGCACAATGCCTGAAAAAGGCAAAGAAAAGGCCTTGGCCAAAAAAAGTGGCCGATCGACCAAAACAATGGCCGGCTGACCAACTAAAGTGCTGATCGGTCAATACTCTTAGCCGATAGCAAGAAAACAAGGCCGGTGGCCTCAGGCCATGGCCGGTGGGTTAAGGGGATGGCCAACAAGCCACTTCCTACCCTCAGGTGCAAAAACCGCAAGTCCTTGGTCCACAACCAAGCACAAAACAATCAAGTTGAGAGATCCTAAGGCAAGGTGCGCAGCCGAGACCTTCGGGAACTCAAAACAAACACGAGCATAGATGATCATCGAGTGTTCAAACGATGATGTCCAAGTCTTAAGAACGGCCAAAAATGGGGTGTCTACACCTAGCTGTGCCACACCTCGGTCTAGGTCATACCAATCCCGGAACAAGATCACTAAGTGCAAGGATCAAAGATCTAGGACGCCTAGATGATAACATCTCGGCCTAGATTATGATATCTCGGCCAATATGCCAGGGTGAAGGTGGAGGTCAACCAAAGTGGTTCCAAGATGGCCCTAGGTGTTGGCATGACCTAGGGTTAACATGACCTAGGCTTGGCATGACCTAGGCTTGACATGACCTAGGCTTAACATGACCTATGCTTAAGACAACAAGGAAGGAACAAAGCATGCATACAACACTTAGGCAAATCACATAAGCACAAAACAAGACAGGGACTTTTACCTAGGCAAAACAAGTCTAAGTCTACAAATGCAAGCTTAACAAGACGAAATCATGCAAATGCACATGAACATGACTAAGACATGAATGTGGGTTATTACAAAGAGTCCGATAAAAACAGATGGAAATCTATAAAAAAAAAAAACAACAACAACAACACAACGATTCATTTTCCATCTTGATCCCGCTAAATCTCGTCACCTGAAAGGAATAACAGCTATAAGCACATAACAGAGTGAGAAATATTATACTGTGAGTATAGGAGTACAAAATAGCCATGGATAGTTATTTAAGCTAAAACATTTAAGTTGCATAAATAAATTATTTAAATGGCAGAAACTGAAATAAAAATTACGTAAATAACTATAACCACGGTACAGAACAGGGGTCACTGGAGTGACAATCAAAACAGGGGTCAATGGATCCATGACAAACAGGGAACCACAAAGTGGTCAAACAGGGGGCCAATGGTTATTTAAGTTTCCTAAGGCATGGGACTCCCGTGTTAGTACTTACAGAAAATAATTGTTTACAAGATCATTGTCAAATAATTTCTAAAATTTAAACATATATAGACATGGGTTTTAATTTAAGCAAATAGAGTTTATAAAATAATTCACGTAATTGAAACATTAACCTAACCATAAACTATAAATTATATAAAATAAATTGTGGTAACTTGAAACATTCGTAAAATATATTATGGTAACTCAAGACATGTAGAAAACATATTATAGTAACTCAAGGTATAATAAAACTCATCTTAAATTAATTTCTTATTCTTTCTTTCCACCACTCAAGGATTCCTCACCCGCTGCCTTCCCTTACATTTTACTTTCTTTTTCTTTTCTGTTGCCCTTAACATGAGCTAATCCTCCCTATATAGGGAGGTAACCGTGGGTAATAAGTTAAGGAAAGTCCGAGTGTTGACGCGTGCAAATCTTGGCAGATTCAATCTTATCTATTTTTCTTTTATTTATTTATTTATTAACCCTATTAAGTTTATCACTTAGAATTTAGCGAGAGTCACTTTGGCCTTTTACTATTCTAAAGGTTATTACCTTATTTGGTAATCCACGATGATTCCTAAAATTATATATGACTATAAGTTAGGTTCATAGCTACAAATCTCACCACCAAACTATAAAACATCACTTACCACTTACTATGTGTAGACACTCCATTTTTGACCGACCTTGAGACTCAGACATCACCAGTTGAGTGCTTGGTGATACTGCATATCGTGCTCGTCCAGAAGTTTTAGAGTCTCGGCTGCGAGCCTTGCCTCCGAACTTCCGGACTCTTTTGTGTTTTGCCTCGGTTTGCGAACCAGGCTCGGTTTTCTCTGTTTCTTTTCCTGAGGGAAGGGAGAGGTCCCGTAGACCATCTCTCAGTGGCTGTGGGCTACATTTTGTGGCTGTAGGCTATTTTTCCCATTTCGGAGCCCGGTTCCCGGTTTTCGGAGCCATCAGGCCGTGTGCCTCGGTTCGGGATCGCTTAACCATCTCCTATTGCTCTGGTTTTTGGCATGCATCTTATTTACTCCCTTTTGAGGGACACTGAGGTCTGAGAGACCCACTTCGTGGTCGAACACCACTCCCGGTGCCTAACAGCCAGTTTTCGAGGCCTCGGGCTGCGCGTTTCGGCCCCCGAACCTTCATTTTGCATCGATTTGGGCTCATTTTTGGTGGAGACCTTATTTTCACTGTTAGAAAGCTTGTAGGAGGGTGGGAGGCCAGCAATTTTGCTGAAAATCCAACTTCTTCTTGGTCAAAAGTGGTTCAGCATGAATCCGGGAAGGAGAAAAATCTGCGCGGCTTCACCGAAACGGGCGTAACTCTTTGCACAAGAGGAATTAAGATATGAGGCCACCACCATTGGAAAGCTTACTTCCGGGGCTTCATTTTTCACTCAAGAATCTCCCAAGTCCAAGTCTGGGGGGGGAGATGTGGTTGGTTGAAGTCTGGTTGGACCGAATCTGCGCGGCTTCACGGAAAAGGGCATAACTTTTTCTACAGGAGGAATTTTAATGCAAGGTTTGCGCCATTGGAAAGATAACTTCTGGGGCTTCATCCTAGGGGGTGGCCGGCCACTTTTTTTCCCATTGAACTAGCCGGCCGGCCACTTTTTCTGGCCGGCCGGCCACTTACCTGGTGGATGACTTTTTTCCCCCTTTTAAACTGGCCGGCCATTTTTGCCCCTGTGAGTGCATTCCTGCCATGTATTTGTTTTTACACTTCACCCATGTCCGAGGGTTTGGCACTTTTGGAGGGAAACTTGACTCATTTTTCCCTCCATTTTTCCCCCGTTTTTTCCCCCTCCTTGGCTTATATATCAGCAGCTCCAGCTGCTGGTTTAGGGTTAGAAAAAATTCCCTCAAGCCCTTTGCATTGAATCTCTCTCCCTCTTCATCTCCATCTCCAAGCTTCCATTCTTCAAACCCGACACCATTTTACACTACACCACCAAGCCCTACCCTTCCATCCTCCACTCCAGCAGTTTGAGGGTGTTCTCCAGAGCTTAGGGGTGCTGCAAACTCAAGCCAAGAGTTGCTAAAGACTTGTCTCCAAGGGTAAGTACCAATTCCCTCTTTTTGAGCTTAATTTTGTAACATTTTTCTAGCTAGTTTGCTTGCTGTTTTGAGCTCCATCCAAAACTGAAAGTACCCTTTATTTGAGCTCTATTTCATGTTTCATTAAGGGACTTTTGTCATTTGAGGTCCCCATCTTGCACTTGCTTCATTATCCCCCTTGTATGTCATAATCTTGCATAGTATTTTTGGCCTGTGTGTGATCTGTTTTGGAGCATGATGTAAACTGTAAGTGAGCTTATTTTGAGCCCCTCTTCAACATTTAAGAGGGCTCATCACTGTTTGGGACCTCCATGTGCCACTTGTCATTATATCCCTCTTTGGTCCCCATTTTTGCATGGTTTATTAGCCCATCATGCTTCTGTTTTTGGTCTTTTTACAGAACTGAAAACAGTCTTATTTTGACCCATTCTTCATGTTTCATTAAGGGTCTTTGGCTGTTTGATGAATTTTTTGTATACTTTGTGTTTTGACCTCTTTTGGGCCCTACCTTGCATAGCATGTTGGGCATACTTGTATATTGTTTTGGGGGTTGCCATAAACTGTAAGTAGTCATATTTTTGGTCCCTCTTCAGTGTTGTAGAAGATCCTTTTTCTGTTTGGGCTTTGCATCTACCACTTGCTTCATTATCTCACATTTAGGGCCATTTTTGCATGCTAGTTTTGCCATCCTTTTGTTTGCTGTTTGGCCATGCTTTGAAATGTAAAAATTCTTGTCTAGGGGCTGCCTTGCTTCTGTCTTTTCATTCCATGTACCAATTATGCATGCTTTGTATAGCTGTAAGCCATTTCATGTACCTAGTTTTGCATTTCGGGAGAAATTCCATGAATCGGGTGTCATTTCGCCTCGTTTCGGGGCTGTTTTACCCCTCATTTTGCTATTGAAAATTGCATGTTTGCATATCATTTTCCATTGTCTTTGTCATGTCTCATTAGAGTGGCATTTCGGTGCCTGAGGGTCGGTTCTCGGTTTGCGTACACGCGTGCACGCATTTCGAGTTATCTTGTTTTCATCTGATGGCCTCCTATGTGAGTGTGGCTGAGGCTCTCTCATGTTGGTGTAAGCCCATTATTGCATTGAGTATGCCATTTCATCCATAGCATTGTGCATGCTCGGTTGTGTATTACCTTATTGCATTGCGTATGCCATTCCATAACATTGTGTACGTTAGGATTGTATCTTAGTTGCATTTCATGCATGTCATGCATATTGCATCGTGTTTGGGATAGGAGTTAGCCCGGGCACGGGAAACGAGGTACGTTTCGTACTCCGAGTGACGGAACGTGTCTCAATTCCAAGTCACCGACACTCCGGATCATCCATGATGGAGCTAGGTTCTTATTGTGTTTACACGTGCATTCATTCTATATTGAGTTGCACATTTCGACTCCTCGGCCATCATGCATCGCTATGCGTGATTGGTGGCACGAGGATCGAGGCATGTATATATCTGTGAAAATACATTGCCATACCCCTCTCCTGCTCTCTGTTGTAGCAAAATGAAGAATCGGTAACTTTTTGGAGCTTGGCACGCATTTCAAGAACAAGTGTAAACAGAGGCTAATTGGGGCATCCCAATGGATTTCCGCACAAGGCAGTTCCTGGCTTGCACGCCAGTTTTACAGCTTTCTTAGTTAATTTGATTAATTAATTAGGAATTTGTATATTATTTGGACTGTAATATTCTTTTATTCGGGACTGTATATTTATTTGGACCCTCCGCGCGAGGGCACAACTGTAATAAGTGTGCGTGTGTGTGTGTGTTGTATGTCTTCCAACCCCACGTCTTTCTCCCTTTTATTTATCCGCTTATGATGGTTAGATTAGGGCATATTTCAATTAGCATACAGTATGATAGCATGTTTGCATTCATTCATCTGTTTTATATGCACCGGGCTCGGCGCATCATACTAACTGCATTGTATTTTCAATTCCAAGATTGAATACATGTTAGCTGTAGCATTCCATATGCCATGTTTAGAATAGCCGAGCCTGCTATAGTTTGCATTTTTGCATGTGTTGCATTAGGCATTTCTGTATACTTAGGATTCATGCATGATTTCTAATGAGTTTTTGTTTTGGCTTGGAGTATCCGGTGAGCTTTATGCTTTAGCATCCTTGCATGCGTGTGAGTGAATGCCATGATAGCATGCTTACCATGAGGCAATATGCTTATGTGATATAACTGCCTGAATGCCTGTGGGTGAAGGTTGGGTTGTTTAAATTGGAACAAATCATTGACTGTGAGTTTTAAGCCCACTAGGTAGTGGCAAAACCATCTTTTCCTAAGCCCACCTGAGGGTAGCAAAATCTGCATTTTAAGCCTACTCGCGAGTAGTAAACCATCTTTCAAAAAAAACGAACATGAAATGTTTTGTTCCAATTCAGGCGATCCAGTCTATACTTGTATGCTGTGCGCATCACATAGTAACCTAGGCTAATAACCGGAATAAGAACACACAAAGTTTTCAAAAATAGATATTATGGTTAGTAGAGACCGATCTTTGATCGGGCGAGCAGGGGTGCTCACGAAGTGACCTTCCCCAATCATACCCAAGTTCCCGAGCCAAGGCAACTTTGGTGATGACGGACACGTGGCCTTAGGCAAACGAGTTAGGGTTTCCTAAATTTCCCATTAAAAAAAAAACATTTAGGTGGCGACTCTGTATCTGGCAAAACAGTCCATGTTTGGCACTTCTTTTCAAAAATCTGTTTCTCAAAACGATTTGCCGGATTTGGACTCTTTGGTTCAGACTTAGAACCGTGACAATTTGAGAGTCCTGAGCTGTAGTGACCCCAAATGAACGGAACGGGAGCTCGTTTCTCCCGGGGCGTTCAGGGGACGTCTACACTATGATATTTAACGTGTGGTGTCTCACTATTTATTCCCTTAACAATGAAATCAATTAATTTCTATTTTCCTAAACTATGCCTTTATTTGTTTATTACTATTATTTATTTATCATTATTATTATTACTATTATTATTATTGTTTATTTATTTATTTTTTTGAGTTTCTATTTATTACAATTTTAAATTTAAAAAGAAAATTTGGGTGTCATAGAAGCCGGGCCACTTGGCCCAGCAGAGCTTATGGGATCGTTTAGGTCCGGAAATAGAGTGAGGGGACGGGATGAGGAAGCTATGGTTTCGAGGTGAGAGGTGTACAAGAAATGAGTTGTGAAAAAACAGAAGAGAGTGGTGAAGAA
The DNA here is from genome assembly GCF_055761805.1 of Camellia sinensis. Classification (NCBI taxonomy): domain Eukaryota; kingdom Viridiplantae; phylum Streptophyta; class Magnoliopsida; order Ericales; family Theaceae; genus Camellia; species Camellia sinensis. The sequence goes on along the minus strand of NC_138966.1, from coordinate 192,167,557 downwards.
GAGATAAAAGAGAATGGTGAAGAAGAAAATTGAAGAGTGTGTGATTAAGAAGAAGGTAAAAGAGAAAAAGACAAGGAGGGAGAGGGAGCCGATGAGAGTACAAATCGAGGCTTGCTTTTGTCAGCCAATGACGCAAAAGTGAGGCTGCGTGTCAAACGTGTTTATCAAAGAAAAAAATGCGACGCGGGAGAGTTGTATGTGTACGCATATATGTACATATATTTTTTGAATTGTACAGATGCCATTTATCACTATCATCCTCCTCCTCCTCCTCTAGATTCTGACCCATGATTTCCTTTTGATAATGTCATAGGGTGAGAAAACTATGATGTCATGTATTATGGTATTATTTTCAAATTATGGTATTATTTTCAAGCTAATCTGATGTTATATATTTATAATTTGATATCTTAGTCTCATATCATGTTTCTAATTAAAGCTTATTTATTACACATGTGTTAACCTATATTTTTAGAAATGAATTCAGGGAGCATGACTTGAGGGGGAGCTTTTTTTATTCCAAAATCAAATCAAAACATCTTTGTGTACCATCATAAAAAAATGGAGATTGTTAGACTTATTTATTTTGATGATTTATTTAATTATGTTTTAATTTATTTGAAAGAGAAAAATAGAATCAACATTTATTTTGATGATTTATTTAATTATGTTTTAATTTATTTGAAAGACAAAAATAGAATCAACATTTATTTTGATAATTTATTTAATTATGTTTTAATTTATTTGAAAGAAAAAAATATAATCAAAATTTATTTTGCCACATTATTTTTCACCTAAACCTTTATCCTAAATGTTGTTAGGATATATTTAATATTTGATTAATTCAGGAGTTCAAACAGCCCAAAAACAGAGGTTTAAACAGCTCAGCACAACAGCAGTTCAAAAAGTTTAAAAGGTTCAAGTGGAAGATATTTAAATTAGTAATGATGGAGTGGAAGATATTCAAATTAGTAATGATGGAGTACAATGTCTATAAACGGCTATAAATTCAAATGAATACAACGGTTATAAACGGTTATAAATTTAAATGAATACAACGACTATAAACAGTTATAAATTTAAATGAATACAATGGCTATAAACGGTTATAAGTTTTATTATATATACCAAAACCTCTAATGTAAACAATTTACAAAAAATTAGAAAATATTCGTTGATCGATAATCACTCACATCTATTCTCTGAAAAATTCTCTGAGAAGTGTTCTTCAATTTTTATTTACATCCCCTTTCAGAAATTATACACTGAGACGTATAGCTTTAAGCTCACCTTTTTTGTGTGAGGTCTACAGAAAAATCAGAGTTTCATTTTTATATCTATCTTTGAGAGATAATTCTTATAGCTTTCTATGAAAGCAAAAATACATTCTTTTCAACCTTGTAAGAGTGTAGTACACTCAGTGTTCTTGACTTAGAAAGTCTGTGTAAAATTTGTGGAAGATTGCTCCATCTGTGAAAAGGTTGCTAACACGTGAAGCTACAGAATAGTGAAAAATCTCAAGTGAAGCTTGAGGAGTGGACGTAGGCCGAGTTGAAACCGAACCACTATAAATTTGTTTGTCTCTCTCTCCCTTCTCTCTTTATTTTATTTAAATTGTCATAACTATATTTCATATTTTTATTGTGCTAAAATCATTAATTGACATAGTTGTTAGAACACTTGTTTTAATTATTTTTATTTCATCAACTTTATTTATCTATTGTGCTAGTCATAATTTTTGTTAGGATATTATTATTTATAATTGTAAAAACTTAATTCACCTTCCCTCTTAGGTTGTCTTTTAGGTAACAGTAATATTTTATCTTTTTGAATTAAAAAACTTATTTTAATTTTTTGGCTAAAATAACGAAAAAAACTCCAAACTTGACTTCCCAAATGAAGCGTAAGTGGCGGTGCACTGCCTTGATGGCGTTACATGGACCCAAAATTAGTGGCTTATCCAAGGCCCCTTTGGAAATTTTTATTTTTTGCTAAAATAATCCCAAAAAAAAAATACAATACAAAAATTATTTAGTTTTTATATAAGTACAAAAAATTATTTTAAATATATTACTTTTTTTTTCACCTCATACAAATATTTAAAAAACAAATAAGATCTAAGACTTTGTTTGTTATGTGAAAATTATTATTATTTTTAAAATATTTTTTATCATTTTATATTATGAAAAGTGAAAATCAATATTTCGATACTTTAAAAAGTGTTTTGAAAATCAGATTAGGCCAATTGATTCGACCGGTTGATCCGTTAATTTGTTCAAGTTCCTGTCTGTATCAACCCTCAAATCTTAATTAGCTTAAAAAATTACCTTTTAAACTAACCCAGTTAAATCCGCCGCTAAATCAGTAACCCGATTGAATCGGAGTTGGTTGAAGTATATGGTCCAATAATTAAAAAATTGATGCTACAGGGAGTTCAACTCATTTGCACCTTAAGCTTTAAAGAGTATGAATTTTCACTATGCCACCATGGCTCGGTGTTAGTATGTACAAGATATATAATATTTATTGTATTTCAAATATATGGATAATTAATATTTTTACAAACAATACTAATATAAATACATATAAACATATAAATTTGACAAATATTCATCTTAATTTATAAAAAATATTTTAAATGAATGTATTTTATTTACTTTAAAATTATAAAAATATTTATAAAATAATTATGACATTGCGGTTTGATTTCAGTTGAACCGATAACCAATCCGCCCAATCCATTTTTCAGTTCACTCGCTGGTTCGTTTTTTAAAATATTGTTTTGAAAACTATTTGATATTTTGAAATATTGAAAAATATTTTTGATTTCCTAATGAAAATAACAAATTTAATGAAATAATATTAATATTATATGAATTTAAGGGGTTGTCCTAAATAAGTGTACTTCTTGACTTTTTGGACTAAAAAGTTGAGGAAAAAAATGGTTGTTTGGGTTAACTTTTTAATTTTTTACGAAAAAATGTGTATTAAAAAATTGTACAAATTAGTGTGTAGAAAAAGGTAGGGAAAGTAGGCAGTATGGCCGTACTGTATGGGCAGGGGGATTTGATATAAGAAATGGTTGTCTACTTTTCGGACATTGCATTGGACAGTGTTGTTCTGCCCATGGGTGCCTACCACAGGTTCCGTTTTGCTAATCGGAACCGTTCAATATGTAGAACTCGTCGAGTACTATATGCTTGTAAAAAATCACGTTGATTGAATATCGATAGCTATCTGATCGGCTTAGTTTTTTTCCCCCAACCGTTAACTATAACACCATTCATTTTTTATTACAAAACTGATTTGATCATGTAGGTAGCGATATCCGATCAATTTGAATCTTTATAAGCATATAGTACTTGACCATTTCTGCACATTGAACGGTTCAAATTATCAAAACGGGATCTGTGATAGGCCCCCACAGGCCGAACAGCACAGTGTTGTTTGTGCACCCCGCCTGTGCAATTTTTCCAAAAAACTCAGCAACCATCTGTGGGACGTCAGACTGAGTTGTAATAATTTGTGCGTAAAATTATTATTTTTTTGTGTGAATAGTGATACCTTTTTAACCTTTTTAGTAATTTTTTAACTTTTTAGATTATTTGGGGTATGCCAAACCAGTCATAAATTTTAATAAAATACAGTATAATTATATTAAGCTTACAAGGCATGTTCCGGTATTTTTAATTTCTTAATTATATGTGTAATTTATTTTGATTATGGGGTATTTGATAATTTGATTTAACACTTAAAATTAAATATATTTAGCTAATCCGTTTGATGTTATCATTTAAAAATTTAAGTATCTCTTAAAATAAAGGTTAAAAGTTAGAATAAATAAATAAATTATATTAAATTTACTTAATTTTAACTAAATTTAAAAACACTAAATATAAGCGCCAATATACACTATTATAAAATTCACTACCACCACCACAACCACTACCACCACGACTATCACCTCCACAACCGCCACCACCATTATCACTGTACGAGCGCAGAATAATTTTCTCGTATAATCCTGTTGATCTAGTTTGAGCTCCTCAAAACGTTGTCACTTTACTCCCTGAAAACACAAACGTGAGCTAGCTGGCGGGTGTGTGCCGGATACCCCTCCGATGCCTAAGTCAGCCAAATAGACAATGGACAAATAGCTCTGTGTATTTGAGAGTTAAAATTGTGATACCTGTACATAGGTCCTGTCATGAGCTTTTATACATTTTGCTGGCACAATCCTAGTAGGACTCTTATTCTACAATGCAGAGTCCTCCTAGGAAACACACTTCTAAAAGATAATGCTTATCTTTCAACATCCTCCTCACTGCTGTAACCAAGTGAAATGGTTTTACCTAGGTAATATGATAAAGCAATTGAGCTAACACCTGCTGAAGCGGCAGATTTCACCAAGCTTTCCTTAGCTTGGTTTAACTTTTGATGCACTTAGCTTGGTTTCTACTTTACTCCAATTTAGCTCGGTTCCGCCTTGCTTTTACAACACGGGCTCTCCTATACCTTGGTTCAGAATATTCAAACCGCGCTAACCTTAGTCTTCCATGACCGTGGTAACAAGGCCTAATGGCGAAGCCCATTTTGTTCAGCCCACAAATTGGTTCACTTCTACCGGGTCCTAGCTCGGCCCAAATTTACACATTTTACCCTTTCAATTGCCCCTTAATGCCATCTGCAACACATGATTTGGGATTACTTGTTACCAGCCGGGCTAAAAGTTTAAACCTTCAGTCGAGCTAAATTGTTACCGGTTTTCGATTTGTCCAGTCAAAGAAAACGTCGTTTCAGTCCTGTTGTACATTTGAATCCCTTTTTATTCCCATGGACACGTGGCTGGCCCCTATTGGTTGAATACAGCTGTCATAGCCGTTTTCGTACTCTGCGATTTTTGAACAGTCCCCGCCCATTCTATGCTTTATACGAAAACTATAGTTTTTGAATTAATCTCTCTGCTATTCATCTTCTTTCTGTTGCCCTTTGAGCCTCCATTTTTGCAACCATAGCACTTGCAGAGCTTGCGTTCTCATCACCATCTTCGCGGTTTTGATCTGCGTCCTCCTGTCTTCAAACTATAAGTAGCTCAATCCCTTTTTCTTTCCATTTGTATAGTCTAGCAACATGTAACATAGCATACACATGTTTTTTCACAGCACACTCATATGGTTTTCACTCAAATGGGTAAGACCCTTTCAGACATAATTACACTCACTGGATTCACAAACAATTTGTAATGGGACGCTTTCGATCCAAAATCACACCACAACCGAGATAGGAACTTGTTTGCCATAGGTGTGTATTAGACCGAACTGGAAACCATACCCAATGTCCGAAATAGAACTGGAGCTAGACCTTTAACCGAGCTAGAGGTCCTGAGTGAGCCCTTTTGTTCGATCGAACTAAAAATACCACGTTTCCCGAATGTGACCGAGCTAGGTTTTTTTCCATTATCTTTTGTTTACGAATTGACTTTTCACTTAGTCCGGTCCAGTTGTCTGAGCATAACACTTGTTATCTTCACCTTGCAGACTCTGACTAGGTTGGCCAGGCACACCTTTGCACGTTCAACCGAGATACTCAACGTCATCTTAACATCGAGCTAGGAATCCGGGCTAAATTATATATAATTTATAAATGAGAAAATATCGGTTCCTAGGAAACTCACCTGGGGCCATTACCGAGTTCTGCAAGGACTACTATATCCCTAATGATGTTCACCTTCTTTAGCCGAACCAGATACCACTCCCTGGGGAAAACCTGGTTTCGTCCCATTCATCGTAATATCCATTGTTGAGGCCGGCCTCCGTTTCCCAGTCCAGCCTCTCCTTTGTGAATTCCTTAGGCAGACGAGACTCTACCCCACACAACTTTCTACTAATTCATATAGAATAATAAATGGCATCGCCGAGCTAAATCGCCGGCTTGGCCTCAACCTCAGTTTAGCCGAACTATTTCACCAATACTCACTTGGCCAGAATGAAGACGGCTGGGTATACTATTTAAGAATAAGAAGATGCCGAGAGAAAATAATTAAAAACACACCGGATAAAGACATGAATGATGATGACTTCTTTTGGATTTCTGGCAATTTTGAAGACCATGAAGCCCAGATACCGGGCTACGATATTAACTAGAATAAAGGGTCAGCCGGTATGAATACCTCGGCTTAATTTGTCTGTTTTTTCGCCTTGGCTGCTTATAGGTTTCTCATCACGCTAGCCGTTGTCTTTTTTCTTATGCAGACTTGAACCAGCTTAAGTCACAATATCAGTACCCCAACTTGGACGCTTTCCGCACCGCGCTTCGATACCGCGATCTAGCAACTCAACTTCGAGCCAACCTACAGATACAGCGGAAGGAGGAAAACCAGGGTAACCGACTTTCTCCTCGAGCCATCCCCTGAACCAGATCTCGCACTTCCTCAAATTAGGCTATCCCGCTAACAGAGGAACAAGAAATGGCAAAGAAAAGAGCCGTTATAGCACTCATCATCGAAACAACAGCTCCAGCTTTCGGGGACCAAACCAAGATACCACAGGCCGGACAAACACATGAGGCCGTGGTAGCCCTTCCAACAGCCCAGGCCTCATCATCTCGGCCCAGCAAGCGTGCTCGCACCTCATCGACTGGGCCACGTCTCGTCGATGAAGATGACACCGTGCTCCCTCAGTCCATATAACCAAACCCAGAACCCGTGCGTTTTGACCGGGCTAGCCATTCAGAGTGGGCACCAAGAGTGACCTACAAGAACCGAGCCGTAACAAACACAGATTCAGTGGTCGCTGAAAAAGACCACTCGCTCGCCTTCAACCTCGCCAAGAGCGTGTGCTTGCCAGCCGACATGGAGCATCATGATTATTTGACCGAGCTGAAGGCCATCCACTCAGCAACGAAGTCGATGGTGCTGGTAAGTTCCTCTGCTTGTCTTTCCAGTTATTACATCTGTTTGCACGGTTTTAACCATAATTGTTATCTCTCCTTTTGCAGGCCATGCAGAAAAATCACGTTGCTCACAAGCGCGTGTTGGAGCTGTGTAAGACCACACAGCTGGCCGTGGCAGAGGCCAACGCTAAGGTGGCCGAACTAGAGGAATCCAAACAAAAAATGACCGAGCTACAGACCGAAATAGCCCGACTCACCAGGCTGGTCAACTCGGCTGAAGCAGATAAGCAGAAGGCTTTGGCCGAGCGAAAAGACAAATATCTGCGCGAGCTGGCCAAGCTTGAGAAAAAGAATGATGTAGAGATCGCCGAGCTGAAGAAGAGAGTGGATGATGTTGAAGACCATGGCTACAAGGAAGGGGAGGCCACCTACATCCTGCAATGCGAAGCTACCAAGGACATATTTTTTAAATGCCGATGAAAGGCAGCCGTGTCAAAGCTCGGTTACGACCAAGAGACCAAGGTCTTTCTGAACCCTCCTCCCCACTTCATTCCGAGCTTCATGGCGGACTATGCTAATGCTATCCAGCAAAAATTTCTTCAAGTAGGGGAGGAATAGGAAGCATCCCTAGAGCCCAACAACGCCTGACTGCTACCAATGATCTTGGTGTGACAACCCTCATCTCTGAATACTGCTAGACTGTGACTGAATATGATAAGTAACTGATTAGGAGAAAATCCTAAACTGATTGCATGAGTATGTTGTTTGGCTGCATTTCTATCTATTTATCAATTGATTGATCTGTTCATGTTTTAAGTTCGAACTGTAAATTGAAGGCCTTATCGACGGTTAAATCTGAAATTGACTGGTATTTTGTGATAATTAGAATCTATGTGATTTTATGGTAGCTTTAATTAACATTTGATTTGGAATGATTAAATTAGATTAAATAATGTTAAATTACATTAGTTTGGTTTTATTACCAAATTGCCATTGAGTGGCCATTTCCTACACATTTTGTTTGGACTTAATGGTTGTAGTTTATATCATTTCCTCATCTCATTTGAGACCAAAACCGTGAACAAGAAAGAGAGAGATAGGAGAAAACTTGAGTCCATCAAAATTGGCTTGGAACTTAGAAGATTTGAAGAGAATTGCATAATTGAGTTTCTTTACCTTGAATTCAAGACCTAAGGTAGAGATTACATCCTCTCATTTGTACATTTGAGTTGTTCTTGCATGGTTCATGGGATTATTAGAGGTTAGAGTCAAATTATGGTTTAAAGTGTTGAATTGAGGCTTAATCCATGCATGCATGTACATATTCTTGAATTTTGAGGTTGTTCTTCATGAATTTCCACATGCATGTCCATTTTCTAGTTGTAGTCCATGAATTCATCATGTTCTTGAGCTAAAACTTGCATTTGGTCATGTGTTAGTAGCTTTGAATTCAATTGAACACATGCATGTTAAATGTACATCTTGTTCTTAAAGTTTATTTGAAATTGTGTTCAATTGACTTACCTTTGGGCTTGATTTTACAAAATTGATCTTTGAAACATGTTGTTTTATGGGTTATCAAGTGTTTTCCAAAGTTTTGGCCCAGAAAAATGAGTTTTGGATGGTTGAATGTTGAATTTCATGTTTGGAGGTCAATTTGGATTTTCCAGAAATTTAACCCACGCTCGAGCGGGGACTTCCACGCTCGAGCGAACCCTGAATACATGCATTCCGCTCGAGCGGCGAGAGTTACGCTCGAGCGTAAAATGCGTATATCCAGAAGTTTGTATGTTTTGCAGTACACTCGAGCGAGAGAGTTCACGCTTGAGTGAAGACCTGAGTCTCACGCTCGAGCGGAGGTCGAGCGTTCGTCGAGCGTGAATTGCATGCATCCAATACTTTTCATGGAGTTTACAGTCTGCTCGAGCGAAGGATGTCACGCTCGAGCGGAGCTCCTTTGTCTACATGTCCGCTCGAGCGTAGAAAGCCACGTTCGAGCGGGACCCCTGTTTTCTGAAAATTTTGAAAAGTATTTTAAAGTACATCTTTGCATCCTCTTTCCATCCTAGGCATTCCTAGGCCATGTTTAAGGCATCTTAATGAGGATATTGATGTAGAACCACATCGAGTCGAGTTAGGGACTAAGTTGTTGATTCCCAAGTGTGTAACTTAGTGTGTGTTCGTTCTGTAACTGTGTAGGGTTGGCATCCGATGACGCTCATTAGCTGCTTATAGCCCAGTGCTCTGTGAGTAACAATGTTGTAAAGATATGTTCAATTATGAATATTTTCTAAATGATCAATTGTTCTGTTTACTGAAACGTTATTGTTTAATGAACGAATGTTTGTCCTATTTGTAAACTGTATTCGTGGCATCCTTAGCAACTTACTGTTACTGTACTGTTACTGCTACTATCACAGAGATCTCTGTCGGTTCCCAAGTTTGGAACCACCACTGTTACTGTTATGATGGCCATCAACTGGCTGTTCGGTCTGTTAAGACCTACTATACTATTTTGCTATGGGATGTACCACATATGACCGCTATGGTTTCTAAACGACTGATATGACTGTTTAATTACTGAAAGGACATTCATTCTTAACCTCTTTACATAACTATTATTCACTGGGCTTTAGCTCACTGTTTATATATATATGTAGGTGTCCAGACACCGGACCGATGCTAGGAGCGTCAGGCTAAGCTCCCATTTTGTCAAAGCCAACCATTGTGCCTCACTTCGAGGTTCCGAGTGCGTCAAAGCCAAGGCTGGTTTGGGGTGTTTTAGATTTCCCCTTTTGCCTCTGTTCTGTAACAAATGTTGACACTTGCATTGTACTGTTATGATAGGGACTTGGTCCCTAACTTGAACGTTTGTATAGGATGTATGTATATACTATTTTGGTTTGAATGTGAATATGTTCAGGAAAGTCTTTTTGCATTCAGAATGTCACAGCTCATTGGATACATTTTATTTACTGTTTTGGCTTCCGCCAGCCCCTTACTCTGTATTACTGTCTTTACTGTTAAGCAGGCCTTTGGTAATCACAGATTACTGGCCGGTTACGGTGCTAAACCCATAGGGGTGGGTTTGGGTCGTGACACCTGGTCTCCACCGCTCAGTCAGCTCGGGTGGAGCCCCCGGTGCCCAATATGATTGAAGATGTGACCGACCTTCCTGCTGGAACCGGGCTACGGCGTGATAAAACTCGAGTTGACCTGGATACAGATCTGGATGATCTTTTTGCCTGATTTTGTATTTTCTTCTTTTGATAGTACTTGTAACCGGGCTGAAGCCCCTCCGTTTGTATTTGATCATTTTGAACTGAAATGAAATCTTTAATTTTTCTACGTCTTTTTGCTCGGCCTACTTTTTTATTGTTACAGCCGAGATAACTATCTCAGTTCAACTGCTTTATCATCTGTTTGCTGTGTTTTATTATTCCTGCCATTTTATCTTTTTTTAGCCAATTTCCTTATCTCAGTTGAAAAGAGCTAAACGTCGGCTACTCCTGCCATCCTTCTTCAGCCTTGATCCTTATCACGGCTGAAGAGAACTAAATGTTGGTTATTCCTGCCAACTTCTTCAACCTAGATCCTTATCTCGGCAAAAGAGAGCTCAAAGTTAGTTATTCTTGCCAACGTCTTTAGCCTAGATCCTTATCTCGGCTGAAGAGAGCTAAATGTTGGTTATCCCTGCCAACTTCAGTGTTTGGTTATTCCTGACAAACTTTCTTCAGCTTAGATCCTGATCTCAGCTGAAGAGAGCTCAAAGTTGGTTATTCCTGCCAACTTCTTCAGCCTAGATCCTTATCTCGACTGAAGAGAGCTAAATGTTGGTTATTCCTACCAACTTCAATGTTTGGTTATTCCTACCAAACTTTCTTCAGCTTAGATCCTGATCTCAGCTGACGAAAGCTCAAAGTTGGTTATTCCTGCTAAACTTTCTTCAGCTTAGATCTTGATCTCAGCTGAAGAGGGCTCAAAGTTGGTTATTCCTGCCAACTTCTTCAGCCTAGGTCCTTATCTCGGCTGAAGAGAGCTAAATGTTGGTTATTCCTACCAACTTCAATGTTTGGTTATTCCTGCCAAACTTTCTTTAGCTTAGATCCTGATCTCAGCTGAAGAGAGCTCAAAGTTGGTTATTCCTGCCAACTTCTTCAGCCTAGATCCTTATCTCGGCTGAAGAGAGCTAAATATTGGTTGTTCTTGCCAACTTCAATTGTTGCCCCCTGCTGGAAACGACTGAGACTAGCTTTTACAGTGAAAAAGAATTATGCTAAAAAACTACTTGTTTTATTTAAAGAATGGGAAAAATTACAAGTATTTTAAAAAAACTAAAAATAAAATAACTTGAGATTGGCAGTGTTCCATGGCCTGGGAATAGCCTTGTTGTCTCCATCTTCCAAGTGATATGCCCATTTTCCTGCTAAACCAACCACTTTGTATGGTCCTTCCCAGTTAAGTCTTAGCTTGCCATCTCCGGGTACCAAAGTGTTGCCCATTACTTTGCGTAAATACCTAATCCCCAACCTTGAATTGCCTTGGATGAACCGTTTTGTTACATTTTCTAGATAGCTCTTGCTGGTATGAGGTGATGTGAACTAGGGCTCTTTCTCTTCTCTCTTCTGTTAGGTCAAGTTCCAAGGTTATGGCTTCTCCATTTAAGTTTGGGTCAAAATTTTCACTTCTAATGGTGGGGAGGCCTACTTCAGTAGGATTACTGCCTCCATGCCATAGGCTAAAGAAAAAGGCGTTTCACCAGTTGACCGCCGATGTGTGGTGCGGTAGGCCCATAAAACATGAGGAAGCTCCTTAGCCCACTTGCCTTTTGCTTTTTCTAGCCTCTTCTTTAATCCATCCAAGACCACTTTGTTTGATGCTTCTGCCTGGCTATTTGCTTGAGGGTATGCTGGTGTAGAGTTGTAGAATTCTATCTTGGATTCCTGGCAAAAGCCTCTGAAGACTTTGCCATTGAACTGGGTGCCATTGTTAGCTATCAGTGCTTTAGGTATGCCGAATCAGGTTATGATATTCTGCCAAATAAACTTCTTTACATCTTTCTCTTTTGTTGATGCGAGTGCTTCGGCCTCCGCCTACTTTGTGAAGTAGTCTGTTGCTGCGAGAAATAACTTCTTATTGCCGGGTGCTGTTGGAAGTGATCTTACTATGTCCAGGCCCCACATTGCAAAGGGCCATGGGCTAGTTAATGGTAGAAACTCTCTGGCTGATTGGTGTATCTGGTGTGCGAACTTCTGACATTTCTCGCACTTCTTGACGTACTTCTTAGAATCTGCTTGCATGTATGGCCACCAATATCCTTGTGAGATTGCTCTATAAGCCAATGTTCTTCCCCCTTGGTGGCTTCCGCATACACTTTCATGTATCTCGAACAAAAACGCCTCGATCTTGCTAGGATGGACGCATTTCAAGTAAGGTCCAATGAAGGATTTTTTGTATAACGCCAATGATGGAGAGAGCCAAAATCGCTGTGACTTTGCTCTTATTTTGTTGGCCTCTTTCTTCTCTTCAGGTAGGATGCCGTCTTTTAAGAACACAATAATGAGATCTATCCATGAAGGGCCTAGTTCGTACAACATACCTCAGTTACTTCGGGTTCTTCAATACTTGGTCTGGGTAAGAAGTCGATCAGTAATTGATGAGGAATAGATATATCTGCCATGTAGGCAAAACCTGCCAGTTTGTCTGCTCTGCTGTTTTCTTCTCGGCCGATCTGTTCTATTTGCACTACTTCAAATTTCATGATTTCCTTTCTAACTAACTCTTGGTATTTAGCCATCCTCTCATCTTTCGCCTCGTAGTCGCCTGAAATTTGGTTTACTACTAGCTGGGAGTCGCTGCAAACCATTAGCTCGGTGGCCTTCATGAAGAATACTGCTTTTAGGCCTGCTAAAAGTGCTTCATACTCTGCCTCATTGTTGGATGTTGGGAAGCCAAGGTTGACTGCTTGCTTCACTATTAGGCCATCTGGTGAGATGAGGACTATGCCAAGTCCTACACCGTGCCTATTGGATGCTTCGTCCACGAAGAGCTTCCACATCTCTCTGACAAATAGTTTCCAGCAAGTAGAGGAGTCAGATGATGTCTTGGGGTCATGAGTGCTATTGATGTTCTCTTCCAAGTCCATGTCTGCTGTTCGGGTTTGCTCTTTACTATCTGACTGCTCCAAGTTGTTACTTGTTGATGAGCCTTTGTTAGGTATAGCATGGTTTACCCCTTCCTTCTTGTCTCAATCATGTGTGGCTTGGAATATAGGTGGGCATCTTGTTTTGGGGGCTGCGCAATTCCTGCGGCACTTTCCATCCCTATTTCGGTCGTATAGGTCAAGTCAACTGGGTAGATGTGATGGCTTCCTGGTGTGAACTCAGCCACGAAGTCTGCTAAAGCTTGGGCTTTTATTGTGGTTCTGGGTTGAAACTTGACGTCGAACTGTCCCAATTCCACCGCCCACTTTAAGATTCGTCCAAAAAAGTCTGCCCTCTCGAACAAAGCTTTTAAGGGATAAGCTGTTAGGGCGTTTATGGTGTGGGCGTGGAAGTAATGCGATAACTTCCTTGAGGCCATCGTCAAAGCTAAGGCCAGCTTTTCTAATAGTAGGTACCTGGTTTCTGCGCCCAACAAAGGTTTTGCTAACATAAAAGATAGGCAAGTGTTGGATTCCTTCCGCTCTGACCAACACTGTGCTGACTGCATGCTGTGGAACTACTAAGTACAAGAAGAGCTCTTCTCCAGGTACTGGGGTTACTAGCAACGGAGGAGAGGTCATGTAGTCTTTCAGGCTCTCTAGGGCGCGGTCACATTCTTCATCCCATTCAAATTTGGCCTTCAACGCTTGGAAGAATGGTCGACATCTGTCTGATGACCGACTTATGAACTGGTTGAGCGCGGCTGCTAGGCCAGTGAGATGTTGTACTTCTTTAACTGTGTTGGGCCTCTCAAGATCCTGGATTGCTTTGATCTGAGAAGGGTCTGTTTCTATACCTCGGTTGGTTACCAGAAAGCCTAGGAATTTGCTTGATCCTACGCCGAATGCACACTTAGATGCATTTAGGCGCAACTTGTTCTTCTTCAAACTTGGAACATTTCGTCTAGGTCCCTGAGATGGTCCTTCTCATCCTTGGTTTTGACCACCATATCATCGATGTAAGCTTCCATTGTTCTGCTTAACAATGGTTCAAACATTTTGGTGATCATCCGTTAGAACGTTGCCCCTGCGTTCTTTAGGCCAAAGGGCATGACCTTGTAGCAGTACAATCCTCTGGGCGTTGTGAATGATGTGACCTCCTGGTCTGGCTCATACATAGCGATCTAATGGTAGCCTCTATATGCATCAAGAAAGCTAAGTCGCTTGTGTCCTGCCGTCAAGTCTACCAGTTGGTCTATCTGTGGTAGGGGAAAATTGTCATTTGGGCATGTCTTGTTGATTGTTTTGTAATCCACGCAGACACGCCATTTTCCGTTCTTCTTTGGTATTACCACAGTATTGGAGATCCACCTGGGATAGTGCACTTCTCTGATTGCTCCTGCCTCCAGCAAGTTTCCCACTTCCTCCGCCACTATCTCCGCGTGGTGGAGTGCTAACCTGCGAGTGCGCTGTATAATTGGTCTGATAGTTGGGTGAACATTAAGTTGGTGACAGATGAAGTTTGGGTCGATGCCAGGCATGTCGTATAGTGTCCAGGTAAACACTTCAATGTTAGAAGTTAAGAATTCCATGACCTCTTTTCTCTCAATGCTGGACAAAGACGAGCCGATCAAGAAGAACTTTTCTGGGTCCTTTTCATCTATTCTTACCTCTACCAAGTCTTCCACTGCCTTCTGTTCAGCTGCTTTGTCGACATCTGCAAACAGTTCATTGCTCTCAGGTTCTTCCACCATCTGAAATACCCTTTTGTAGCCTGGCTGCCATTTACTGTGACGAAGCACTGTTTGGACATAATTTGGTCTCCCAAGACCTCTTCAATTATTCTGGCTTCATTAGGAAACCGCAGTGCTTGATGGTAAGTTGATGCTACCGATCGCATGGCATGCAACCATGTTCTTCCAAGGATTATGTTGTAGGTGGAAGGGACCTTTAATACCTAGAATTCCACCTGTTTTGTCATGGTTCCAACTCTGTCTAGGAGGATTATCTTACCCACTGACCACTTTGGCATTGAGTTGAAGCCGACTAGAGGAGATGTTGCAGGTGCCAAGTCTTTGTCTTCCAGTTTCAGTTGTTTGAAGGTTTCGTAGTACATTATTTCACAAGAGCTTCCTTGGTCAATCAGTATCCGTTTGATGTCAAAATTCTTGACGCGCAAAGTTACTACCAGCGCGTCATTATGAGGGCAATGTAGCTGTCATGACCCGAACCCGGCCCCGTGGGTTAAGGACATAACCGACCAGTAATCATGAGATTACCTACGGCCTCAAACCAAACCAAACGTATTTTAACAAAGTTAATGGGGGCCAAACGGAAGCAATTTAAAACTTTGTCCATAGAGCTGTGCTTACATGGCACATCGTAACAACCATACATATGCACATTAATAACTCACAACAAAATATGTACCACACAAGGTTCTGTACATACAGGATCATAATAGTCTAAGTCAACCCATCAAAACTATGTGCAATAGATACAAGGTCTTCGCCAATATGACAAAACAAAACAAAAGGGCAAAACGGCGAAGGCGAGTCTCGTGCGTGAGACACGAGGGTTGACTCTCCCAAAACCTTTGTTGTTCCACATAGACTTCACTGGGGCTGGGTTTGGACTTCTCTAGGCTCACCTACAAACACATGAATGAGCGTGAGCGATAGCCCAGTGAATAATATCAAATACAGAAGTTATACAAATGATATGTAGAACAACATGCTTCAAACAGCCTTAGGCCCAATTCATACTTCTATTTAACATATATACACAATTTAGGTCAAGTGACTGCGGTTCCAAACAAACTGGCCTTCGG
This sequence comes from Camellia sinensis, assembly GCF_055761805.1. NCBI lineage: Eukaryota > Viridiplantae > Streptophyta > Magnoliopsida > Ericales > Theaceae > Camellia > Camellia sinensis. The sequence continues at coordinate 192,151,694 of NC_138966.1, read as the reverse complement.
CCCATTCAAACTTTCATTTGTGTCAAAACGGCCTTTGGCCATTCAGATGACAAAATAGCCTTTGGCCCATTCATTCGTTCATGTCGAAACGACCTCTGGCCCATCCATTCATGCCAAAACAGCCTCTGGCCCATTCATTCTATTATTCAGATCAGGCAGGCCTCCGGTCCACTCATTTGGTATAGCAAACATTGTCCACTAATCGAATCAATGAACTTATAAAACTTACATAAAAGTAAGTAATTGGACAACAACATATTTCAGATATCTCTGTTAACTCCGAGCTCAACCCTACACATTCCATGAACACAAAAGGGTCACAAACAATTCGATCCGTTCTAAATTCACATTTTTCTCTTTAGGCTTCATTCTTATCTCTTTAACTCAATTACAATGCTCAATGCATGCCTAAGAGTACTTGGAAGTGAAAGAGAACAGAAAATGAAACACAGAATGTCTTTTCAAAATTTCAGAAAACAGGGACCCCGCTCGAGCGTGGACTTCCCCGCTCGAGCGGACCCACGAGGCCTGCAAAAGTACTGGATATGTCAAATTTACGCTCGATCGCGAATTCTGGCGCTCGAACGAAAGGCCTCTCTACATGGCTTCCCGCTTGAGCGTGAACTTCCCCGCTCGAGCGGACACCATGTCTGTAGAAAATACTGGAAACACGAATTTCACGCTCGAGCGGCGGTTTTCCCGTTCGAGCGGACATCAAAATTCTAGAAAATCCAGAACATGTTCTTAAGCTTCAATTTGTGTTCAAAGGTTCCAAATGCACGATTTTGGCTCAAACTTCACATATACATATTCTAACATGGTGTAAATACCAAATTACAACACAATGAAGCTCAATTTCACAATTTAATCACATGCATGTCTCAAATTAACTCAAACTCATCACCAACACCCTAGATTCAAACATGCAAGATTCAAACTCCCATGATTTGCACTTGCATGTGAAATATACACAATATCCTCAACTTAATTGGTGAAGAGATGATCAAATACATGGTCATTAATCAAAATTCAACATGGATTACATACTTTATGCTCAAACATGGAAATTCATAGTAATTTCCTACATGCATGCATCTATTGACTTTAAATTCAACAAATACGACTCAATCTCCTTATAATCAAACCAATTCATGTTCTTGACTATTAATCAAACTTGAATCCATAATTTACAACATTAAACTCATGAATTCCCTTACCTAGGAGCTCAATCTTCCAAACTATAGCAAATCCTTTAGTTTCATCTTCAAATTTCCCAAACCTTGAGCCAAGATTACACAATTCTCTCCCTCTAAAGCCGGCCCTCTCTCTTCTTTGAGTTCAAAATCAGCCAAATGAAGCTAAAAAGAGAATTGAGGGTGTAGTGCTTTATTACAACCAATTCCACTAATTCCAATATAATAATAATAAAGTAATTGGGCACTAATTCATCAATTTAATCTGATCCAAATCAATTTCTAAATAAATTTCACCGTAGGCTCTAAAAATTACGCTAATCACAATGGCGTAATCAAATTTGGCTTCGGTGGCCGATAGGGCCTTCAATTTAGTTCCCAAAGCAGATAATTAACAAATATTCCTACGGTGAACAGATAGAAATTCAAAATCACATATTTTCACATAATGGCACACAAAATCATGTTAAATACATAACCATACTCATATTAAGGACCAATTAACATATTGCGGAACAGGGATATCACAGTAGCCTTGCTAGATCCTTGTCGAAGAAGGATATGATATTTGTGGCTTCTGTTCTGCCCTTTTTGATGGTAGACTGTGATAATACCTCTTTCAAGTGCTCTGCCTTTTTTATCATCCCCCTGAGTTCACATACCTGCTCTGGTTCGATGATCCCATGAATGACGTTGATTATGCCTTGGGTGGACCGTCGACTGGCATCCCGTTCGGTCTGTTGAGGTTTTGGGGGGCTGGCTATGTTCCTCCTTCTACGTACTGGTCCAGGTGACCAGCGGCTACCAATTCTTTCAGATGTTGCCTCAGGGGTGTGCAGTTTTCAGTTAGGTGCCCCTTCTCATCATGGAAGGTGCAGCGGGACCTCTCGTCGTAGCCCCTTTGTGCTTCTCCCAACTTGGCTGGCCGCCGAACGAAGGGTTTATTCTTTATTTCACTAAGAATCCTGTAGATGGGTTTATTGAACACGGTGGTGATGGCAGTGTGGACTCTTAACTTCCTTTTTCTGGGTCCTCCCGTTGGCTCGCCTGCCTCGCCCATTCCTGTTTGGTTATTCCACTGTGTTGACTTTTGCTGTAGTCTTTTTGTTCGGCATTACTGTTGAGCCAAATTTTGCTTTAGCACGGGCGCTATCTTCCTCTACGCAGATATGTTGGTGCACCCTTTCCATTAGGGCCTCCATCGTGAGGAGCGACATCATAGTAATTGAGTCTCTCAATTTGTTTCCGACTGGTAGTCCTCTTTTGTATTGTGCGATGGTGAGGTTCGTGGGACAATCCCCAATCTAGTTGAAGGTCTCCTTATATCGACTGTTGTAAGACCTCAACGTCTTCTTATCGCCCATGTCAATGGAGAGTAGCTGATCGATCTCCATTGGTGTCTTGGTGTTCGTTCTGAATCTAGTCATGAACGCTTATGCCAATTGTGCCCACGAGGCGATGCTGCCTTCCGGTAGCCTTTCGAACCAGGTTAGACCTAGGTCACCAAGGCTGGATGGGAACAGGATACACATTAGGGCCTCATTCCGCCGGTATACTGCCATAACCTGGCGAAAGTGGCTCAAGTGTATGCAAGGGTCCATCTTCCCTTCGTAAGTGGTAAATTTGGGCTGGTAGAAGCCAGGAGGTAGTGGTGCATTTTCTATTGTCAGAACGAACGATGAGCTCTGCAACCTTGCTAATACCTTATTCGCTGGTTCGTAAGTAAGGCAAGGCATTGACATCCCTACCTCGACACTCCCATGTGTCCTAGGGGCCAACTGTTGTAGTGTTGAAATTCTATGAGGGTCGCGGGCCCTAGTGTCCTCCTTCTGTCGGGCCCTCTCTTCAAGCACTGTTCGTAAATTCGTCGACCTAGGCAACTCCATGTGCCTAGATGTTGTTTGGTGCATGTGTGAGGGGCGATAGGTGCTTTATTCCGTATATGATCTTTTAGTCCTCGTTCTCTCAGACCTGGAGCGACGAGTCCTGGAGGTCATTGATTGAGTGTCGTCTGTTCTAAGACTCTTACTTTCAGCTTGTGATGGCGTGGTATGTCTGCCACAATGTTGTGAAACTCGGACTAGACCGGCCGGTCGAACTGGTTGGACCGAGAACCGGGCTTGGCTCTGGTCCGGTCAACCCTCCAGAACCAGACTATAAGCAAAACCGGCCTGGAAATTGAAAACCGCCAGAACCGGCGGTTGAACCGGGATAACCGGTGAACCGGACCGGGTTTTGGCAGGTTAGACCGGCGATTTTTTTTTTCTTTCTTTTCTTTCTTTCTTATATATTTATATATATATATATATATTATAAATATATTTTAAAATTTTGACTAAAAATTCTTACTTCAAGAGTCTCCTCTCATAAGGAAGAGTCTCATTGGAAGTTGGAGAAGATTATGAAAGTCTATTCCTATTTATAGGAAAATTTTTTTCAAAAAGAACCTACAAAATTCTATGTGGGATTCAATCAAATTATTTGAAACATATTGATGAGAGGGGGAGTTGAAAATTTCATTTTCCTCCAAAATTAAACCTAACATTGAATCAATTTGTTTGGAGGGAATGCTTAAAAATTTTAATTTCTTTAAAACAAGTGACTTTCTTTTTATCAATTATGTCTTTATTAAATATTATTAATAAATATTATACAACAATTTTTATTTTTATTTGAGTATTTATATATATTTTTATTTATTTATAATTTTTAATTATATTTTTTAATTATATAATATTAATTATGACGTCATGGTTCGACCGGTTTGACCTGACGGTTGAACCGGTGACCTGTCCACCCGGTCTCTTTTCCGGTTCGCTCACCGGTCCGGTTTTCAAAACATTGGTCTGCCACGATCCTCAGGGTGGCTAAGGGGCGTGTTACCTTTGCGTCCCTCTCCAATCGCCACCCCCTTCCCCTTTATTTGGAATTTTATTGTCTCCATGTCTGTCGCCATCTTCCTTATTAATTCGTCTTGCTCCCTCACGCGATGCTCCAGAACTTGAGGATCCAACCTTCTTCTCTGTCTTTCAGGACTTTGAGAACGACGGGGGCTAGCGCCCCGTCTCTCCCTTGTGTCCCTCCGGGAGTTTCGTCGCTGGGGTTCTAAATCCGCTATGGAAGGGATGGAAGGTAAACCTTCACGCCTTTCACCCCCTTTCAGGATTTGCCCATCAATGGCAGATTGCGGCAAGTCATCATTTTGCGCCATTGCTTCCAACTGGAGCGGTAAACTTGATTAAGAGGTTTTGTTCCTTGTGAAATTTCCCACAGACAACGCCAATTGTACAAGCGCAGAATAATTTTCTCGTATAATCCTGTTGATCTAGTTTGAGCCCCTCAAAACGTCGTCGCTTTACTCCCTGAAAACACAAACGTGAGCTAGCCGGCGGGTGTGTGCCGGATACCCCTTCGATGCCTAAGTCAGCCAAATAGACAATGAACAAATAGCTCTATGTATTTGAGAGTCAAAATTGTGATACCTGTACATAGGTCCTGTCATGAGCTTTTATACATTTTGCTGGCACAATCCTAGTAGGACTCTTATTCTGTAATGCAGAGTCCTCCTAGGAAACACACTTCTGAAAGATAATGTTTATCTTTCAACACCCTCTTCACTGCTGTAACCAAGTGAAATGGTTTTACCTCGGTAGTATGATAAAGCAACCGAGCTAACACCTGCTGAAGCGGCAGATTTCACCAAGCTTTCCTTAGCTTGGTTCAACTTTTGATGTACTTAGCTTGGTTTCTACTTTACTCCGATTTAGCTCGGTTCCGCTTTGCTTTTACAGCACGGCTCTCCCATACCTCAGTTCAGAATACTCAAACCGCGCTAACCTCAGTCTTCCATGACTGTGGTAACAAGGCCTAATGGTGAAGCCCATTCTGTTTAGCCCACAAATCAGCTCACTTCTACCCGGTCTTAGCTCGGCCGAAATTTACACATTTTACCCTCTCAATCACCGCTATCACTTCCATTACCACCATCATACCACCGCCACATTTGTCACCATTGTTATCATTAAGCGCCATCACCATTTTACCGTCATCACTACACCGCCATTATAGTTACTATTAACATTATTACCATCATTACAACAACTATTATAACCGTAATAACCAAAAAATTTAAGTTGTCCCTTAAATTTTATATTAGCATTATTTAATTATAAATGTGAACAACACTAAAGGTTTTATTAAATATTCTGTAAGAATAAAATAAAATATTGAATATTATGATTGTATGTGATAAAATGAATTTTAATTTAAAATTTGAGAGTTATTGCGCATTGTAATAATATAATAATTATAGTAATTGGAGTCAAAATAGAATTAATCAAACATCTTTCGATAAGATCAAAACAATCTAGAACCACGTGGCCACGTGGCTTGCTGGCTATCATCCTAATCCAATTGACCCCAATTGACTTAGAGTGTGGGTTTTGAGCAGAATTCCTATAAATAGGAGATGTATTGGGAACTTAGAAGAAAGAAACGAATAGTGAGAGAAAGGAGGAAAGACATAGCCAAGAAAAATAGGAAGCAAAAGAAACTAAGGAAAGAAGACGAAAATACTGTCAATAGGCTTTGATAGCTGAAAGAAAGAGTGATGTATTAAAAGAAAGAGTGATGTATTAATTTTAAGGTGAGTTATATTATACCTTGAGTTATCATAATATATTTTACGTATGTTTTGAATTACTGTAATTTATTTTATACAAGTTGTATTTTATTAGTTATATTAATACAAGTTATGTTTTATAAATATTTTAGTTACGTAGATTAATTTCTGAGCTCTATTTGTTTAAAATGAAACCCATGGATATGTTTGTTTAAATTTTAAAGAATATTTGACTATAACCTTATAATCAATTATATTTTGTAAATACCACCACGGGAGTCCCATGCCTTGGGGGATTTAAATAACTATTGGTTTCTGTTTGGTCACTTTGTGGCCCTCTATTGACCTCTATTCTGTGCGGAGCAAAGTGCTGTGCGGAGATAAGTACTACACCATTGAGGGAGCCACATCTATAATCCGTACGAACCACCTATTGAATCTGTACCTTTGTTCTGACTGTCACTCCTGTGACCTCTGTTCTGTTCTGTTCGGTACCATGGTTATGGTTATTTATTTACATAATCTCAGTTTTGCTACTTAAATGATTATTTGTTCAGATTAAGTTATCCTAAATATTTTAGTTACGTAACTATCCATGGTTATTTTGTGTCCCTTATACTCTTGGCATAATATTTTTCACTCTGCCATGTGCTTATAGTTGTTTGCCAATTTTCAGGAAACAATGCAATTCAACAATAGTTTTTGGAAAGTCTTAGATGCGAGACTGCGGAATAGACACATACAACACTTTTATGATATTTTTATATGTAAATATCGGCCTTTTGGTCAATAAATTTTGTAATAAAAATAGAAACTCTGATGATTATTTTGGTATCCTCACTTAAATATTATTTCCGCTTGCGTTTATTAATTTGTTCAAGAATTGGCCGGAGGTAACTTCAATTACTGGCCATCACAATACTTAACCTTTAGGTACGGAGAGCGAGTTGTGACAATAACCTTACACATTTACAATCATTGTCAACATTGCATAACTAACACCACAACAACCACCATTATTACACCACCGCTCCACCTATATATATTTTATTTTTATCTCCACAACATTATCCTTCCACTGTCACTATAACCGCTATCCATCTATCTCTATCACCATTACCATCAGCGCCGTAGCTAATGCTGCCGTCTTTTCCCCACCACCAACTCATTATCACAATATGAAAATTAAAAAATATAGCACATCAAACAATTTGTTTTAGTTCATCAATTAAATTTCGATCAAATAGTTGTTCAAGTAAAAAAAATTCAACATTTAATTTTCAATGCTTAATTTTTATTTATTTATTTATTTTTTTATCAAACACCGCCTAAGGAGGATGTAGAGGGATTATTTAATGATTTTTGAATAATATTTCACATAATTTATTATCTGATATTTATCAAAATATTTTATAAACATCTAATAAATCCTAATATTTTAACGAAAGATGTTATGAATTCCACTTAATTACCCTGGATGAAAGTTGTGTGGTTGATGATAAATTTATATAATATAAAACCCATAAAACAAATCTCAACAAAAAATTATAATTCTAAATAAATCATGAATAGTTACTCTAAATTTGTAGTATTACTTTGTAATGTTTAAAGAATCGGACTGTACCGACAGTTTAACCGGTAGAATCAGTGATCAGACTAGGTCCAGCTTGGATGAGCCCAAAAAATTGGACTAAGCCAAAATCTAAGCTTGTTTGTAAGAACCGAAAAAATCAGTGGTTCAACCAATAAAAATGATGAACCAATCTCGAATTTCAATTAATCAATAGGTTGAAATTGTTTTATTTTTCTAATTTTCTTATTTTTATATATTTATATATTATATATATATATATAAATTTTGACTAAAAATTCTTACTTAAAAAGTCTTCCCTCGTGAGTAAGGTTCTCACGATTAAGAGATTATGAAGGATCTATTCATATTTATAGAAAAAGATTGTTTAAAGAGAATCTAAAAATTCTTAAATAATTTGATTGGAGAGAGAGTTGAAAATTTAATTTCGTTCTAAAATTAAATATAGCATTCAATTAATTTGCTTGGAGAAAATGTTAATTTTTTTTAATTTCTTTAAAATTAGTGATTATGACTTTATATTATTAGTAAAACCATCTCCAATGACTTATCAAATCTATCCTCAAATTTAAATTTGATGAAAAAAATTACTTTTTGCTTCTCTAATGGTTCATCAAATCCATCATTAGATACAGGATTTTACTTTTCTTTCATTAAATAAAAAACCAATGTGCCTTTCATCAAATCACTGTTAATTACTATTGGATTTCCACCCCTAGATGTCTCTCAGATGGTCCACCTCAAGGCAAAAATTTGTAAAAAAATTACACTAGTCGGTCAACTGGCTAGTCGTCTAATAGTTTAATGAAGTTGCATAACCCTCTATTGAAGCACTTGATATCAAATAGAGTTTCTACTCAAATTTGATGAAAAAACTAATGCACTGTTAGAGATGTCCTAAATACTATACAATGATTTTTATTTTTATTTCAATACTTAGGCCTCGTTTGGCATGCGAGTATTTTACTCTAAAAGCAAAAAAGTTACTAAAAAATAAAAAAATTTATAATCTATACAAAAAAGTTAAAGATTTCATTTTTTTTTCAATTTTTTACATATCTTTTCGTAAAAAACCAAAAAATCATTTCAAATATACTAATTTTTTTACTTATATTTTAATCAAAAAATAAAAAAATTACTAAAATAGCCTGTTCCTAAACGAGGCCTTATATATGTTTTTATTTATTTATAATTATATATTATTAATTATGACATTACAGTTTGTTTACTTCGATTCGACAGTTAAACTGATGACCTGTTTACCAGGTCAATTTTTCGATTTGTGAGCTTTCGTTTGGAAAGTGGGTTGGTTTTTTGGCTTTTTTGGCTATTTTAGCATGGGTTAAAAAGCTTGATTTGGGAAAGACTTTTTGACTTTTTGTTTTTTTTAGCTTTTTTTGTGAGAGAAGAGTGTAATGATTATGGATTAAATGTGATATTTTGTTTGTTGTGACTAAAATAGTCTATTTTGTCTTTTATGACTAAAATAGCCCCAAACCTCTCCAAACCCACATGTCAAACCATGCCAAAGATTGCTACTGTGCTTTAATATATAGAGAGCTCGTTTGGAATGTTGGTTATTTTTTTAACTTTTTAGTTTTTTTTTTGAGTGTTTTGACTTGAGATTAAAATGTTTTGTTTGTGATAGATTTTTGACTTTTTAATTTTTGTGGAAAAAAAATAAAATAGTTATGAATTAAATATAATATTTTATTTTATTTAATTAAAATAATTTATTTTATCTTATATGCCTATTTTATTTTAGCGGAGAAACAGACCCAAAAAATCAAGTTAGGAAAGGACCCACACGGCTACAGATATATGTGTTGTGTTGGCGGCAGGTGGGGCTGGTTGTATTCAATAATTTCCGCGAAACGAATCTCACGACCGCCACCTCTCCCTCATCCTCCTCCTCTGCATTCAACCGCTGACTAACAGGTCCTCCTCCTCCGTATCCACATCCCCTCTCTCCACCACCACCACCACCACCACCACCACCACCCTCCTCAACCACACAACTCTCTCTCTCTCTCTAACCGCCGCCACCGCCACCGCCACCGCCGCCGCCGCCGCTACCCACCTCACCCACTCCAATTCCTACGATTTCAACAATGGACTCTCCTCCTCCTCCTCCACCACTTCTGCCGCCTCATTCCCCCCAACCGAGGGTTTCCGAACCGGAAAACCCCATCCCCCATGACCTCTGGGACTGGTCCGACCTTCTCGATTTCAATCTCGACATCAACCAATTAAACAGCTCTCTCGATCCCGCTCAACCCTCGCCCGATCCCCAATTCCCTCCCACCGATCCCAATTTAGATATTCCCGGCCGCGTTAGAAAGAGGGATCCGAGGCTGATTTGCTCCAATTTCATGGCGGGTCGGATTCCATGTGCCTGCCCGGAGCTTGACGAGAAGCTCGAGGAGGAAGAGCGTTTGCAGCCGGGGAAGAAGAAGGCTCGGACGGTGAGACCCGCGGCGGGAGGGAAGGCTAAGGCTAACGCTAGGTGTCAGGTTGTTGGGTGCGAAGCTGATATCAGTGAGCTCAAAGGGTATCATAAGCGGCACAGGGTTTGTCTTCAGTGTGCCAATGCCAGTGATGTTGGTATTGATGGGCAGAGGAAGAGATACTGTCAACAGTGTGGCAAGTAAGCACATTTGGGTCTATGATTGTGTGTTTTGAATTGAACTTGTAGAAATGTTCGTTGTTGATTATGTGATGTCTAAGAAATTCCATTAGCATAAGCACATCTGGGTGTATGAATGTTGGGTTTGAATTGAACTTATAGGTAAGGTATTCATTGTTGATTATGTGATGTCTAAGAAATTCCATTATGTAGACCTACACAGTAGTTTGTTTGGAATTGAATTTTGACAAGCACAACATTCTTGAGGCGGAAGCAAATCAATTAATTGGGGAAATCTAAATTATATTTGGTGGTTAGTGGAGTGAGCTCACTGTAATTGGGTTTTTGGGTTTGAACAAATACAGAGATGACATGGAATTTTTTTAAATGATGTGATTACCCTAAACTGATTGCACTGTAAATTTTTGTGAGTTATTGGCTCAATTTTACCTTTATATATTAAATTATATTTTAGCATCTAGGGGGTCAAATGACCCCACAACACTGCATGTGGTGCCACCTATGCTGAAGGGTTAGGGATTTACATTGATACATCTTACTTTTGTATGAACATCCGCACACAGGTTACAAACCTATAAAGATTGAAGGACACAGAACGATAAAAAATTTTGGGCTGCTTTGATTTATTTACGTTCATAGTTGTGACAAATGTGACAACACATTCATTGTAGGGGGTAAATGTGATGGATCAGTTTTTTCCTTGTATGTTTAATGTATGTTTTTGCTGGTGTGGTTATTTGGTGGCAGGTTTCACATCTTATCAGATTTTGATGAAGGAAAAAGAAGTTGCCGGAGAAAATTGGAGCGTCACAATAATAGACGCCGAAGAAAAGCAAGTGAGGCCACAGTTGCAGTTGAAAGGGAACCCCAGGAGCCTGTCTTGGTTGATGATGTAGCCTGTGATGATGAAAATGGAAAAGGTATTGCTGAAAAGATCTAATACTGCAATTGTGATTTCATTTACGATTACTGGAACAATTTTCCATTCGTGATAATGTAAAAGTGTAAACTCAGTTTGTTATCCCCATTCAGTTTCACTTCCTTAGACATTTAGTTGTTGAACTAAAGGAGTTCTGTGGCTCAGATAGCATATGCTTGAGCAGCCAAATAGCAGAAAGGGAATCATTATTGGAGTCTGAAGAAGGACAAATTTCTACACTCTGCTCAAATCCTGGTTCCCAAAATATTCAAAATGACAGTGGTATATCTTTTGTGGCCTCTGGTGAGGTCCAAATAAATGGAGAAAAAGATTCCAAACATGCTCACTCTTCATTCTATTGTGACAATAAGAGTGCTTACTCTTCAACGGTATGTCTGCGATGGATGCCTTGTTTTCTGGTTGACCTCTGTTTTCTTGTTTATGTGAGCAAATTACTTGGATTAACGTTAAATGATTGTTTTTTTCCCATGTAGTGCCCTACTGGTCGGATTTCATTCAAGCTTTATGATTGGAATCCCGCAGAATTTCCTAGACGACTTCGGCACCAAGTATTTACCGGATTATTATTACAGTTTAGTATTTAAATGATAATAAAATTTATTTCCATCAGAGATACTGGGAGTTGATTGACACGAGATAAATCTTTTACAGATATTTCAGTGGTTGGCCAGCATGCCTGTTGAGTTGGAGGGGTATATACGTCCTGGTTGTACAATCTTGACTATGTTCATTTCAATGCCTAATTTTATGTGGTCTAAGGTAATGTTTAATTTGCTGTTAAGCTCATTCTCAGTGACATTTGTTATATATATATGTGTAAATATATGTTCTCACTAACAGTGGAACACCTTTAGGCAGACTAATATACTGTGAAATTCCTTTTGTATACATTTTGTTGAATGCCTGGTTGCTTGCACCAATTATGATTTAGTGTTCAGATTTGTGTCCATAACATTTTTGCATGCGGTACTTAGCATTTGGTATACCAGGTCTGCATTATGGGTTTTGATTTGTGGTTTTCTGAGTACGTTGCAGTTACATGAAGACCCTGTTATGTATATACCTGATTTGGTTGGTGCTCCTGGGAAGATGCTATATGGAAGAGGATCTTTACTTGTTTATTTAAACAATGTGATTTTTCGTGTGATGAGAGGTAGGTTGACGTTTCAAATGTTTGACTCCATATGTATAACCATGTTTGCAATTACTCTCAATAATATAAATTTGAATATGGGTGGGGGTTGGGGTTGGTTTTGGTTTTGGTTATTGGCTCTAGGAACATGAGCTTCTCCTTGTAAATATTGTATTGCTTTTTGAATAAATCACCATTTCAAACTTTCTAACATGTTTTTAGCATTTTAATGGATACAGATGGAACTTCTGTGATGCAAGTGAAGGTGGAGGAGCAGGCCCCAAAGCTTTGCTATGTTCATCCTACATGTTTTGAGGCTGGGAAGCCTATGGAGTTCATGGCTTGCGGAATTAATCTACTTCAACCCAAATTTCGGTATGGTAGTGCCTCAATTTAATCATTCTTCGAATAAATATGACCTTCTGTCTATGTTGCCTCTGTTATTGAATTTTTTTATATTTATTTTTCCATTACCATTCTTTCAACCGGTATCTAGTTTGCAATAATGATAAGTTTTTCTTTTGGTTTCCCTTGTCATTTTCCCCCTGGTTTGTTCTGTCAATTATAGTTCAGTGCATAGAGATGTGAATAACTGCACACAGCCCAACAAAATAAATGAAAAATGAAGCAGTAGCATGGTGGCCATTGAGCTTCAGCTAGCTAGTTCTTTGATCAATAATTTATTTTTCTATATATAAATAGATTTCATTGTTAATAGGAAAGGAGAACAAGCTGTAGCATATGGCACACAAACACCTTTAGAAGAGCAACTTAAACAAGAGGGAAGCTCTAAATACAAAGATTTTCCAACCTGTGATGCGTGGAACTAAAGGAAAGGAGAGAAATGAACTACTTTTTTAGTTCTAATATTTAACACATTTTTTGGATCTCCTATTTCTAACTTCCTATAAATAGTAAAAAAACCACTTCTCCAATGAGTTTGTTGTTCACAATCTTCTTAAAGTGATCCTCTCAAGATGTTGAATATCAATGGACATAGAGAAGTGAGATAGAATAGCACATAGCTGAATAAATCCTGCCTACTCGAATTGCAAGTAATCTAAATTACTTAATGTTTGACACATCCATGGTGACTCTTGGTAGCATGAGGAGGTGTGTGCTCCCACGCCCCACCATTCTTGAATACATAATTGATGCTCAAACTGGCAAACTTTTAGCTCAGTGATGACATGTGGAGGCGAGAAGTTTACTCCTCCATGTGACTTGCTTGATATCTCAGAGGAGTTTTGCTTTGCTGTTCTTTTTTTTTTTCCCTTCAACTTTTCATGATCAAGAAAGGGACTGATTCAATCAACCAAATGCTCATGATGAGCCCTTAATCAAATTGTCCTGTATGATGTATCATTATCCTTAAATAGGATATCTGAGGCTCTTTGAGGATACTTAGACGTGTTTGATATCATTTTTGTTTTCTAGTTTTCTGTTCTTGAAAACAGAGCAATGGAAATTGATACATGGATTGAAGATACATGGGGAAGATTCTTAAATTTATCTGGCATTTTTTAACTTAAGCTGCTGTAACCATTCTAGATTCTTCATTACCTTTTTTTTCTTCGTCCTTCTTATTTCCCAAGTAATTTAGAAGTTTGCATTCAAGTTGTCTTATGCACATGTTTTTATTCTTTTGACTGATCACTGCATGTTTGTACTAGAATGTCAATTTTGCATTCAGGTTATGCATATATTCTTCCTGAACTGTTCAATGTATTTCTTGACTGGGATCTTGATGGCAGGTTTCTTGTTTCTTTTGCTGGGAAGTATTTGGCATATGATTATTGTGTTCCACCTCTCTGTGGTGACACTGAAGGGGTCACTGCTAGTTTCAATCATCAGTTATTGAAGATATATATCCCTCATACTGAACCAGACCTTTTTGGGCCTGCGTTTATTGAGGTAGGATTTTTCTTCCGTATTAAATATAATTTTTTTTTTTTGATAACCGGGAACCTGCCCTGGTAGAGAGCCCTTTGAACCCACCCCAAGGAGGTAAACCCCTGGTTCAGTGGGTCGCCCCCAACTTTCCTGAAGCTTCCAATCTGTGGAGATTCAAACCCGAGCCAGCAACATGGGGAGCATACCCCCTTGCCAACTTGGATGGCCCTGCAGGGACCACATTAAATGTATCATTATCCGTACAAGATGCTTCTAGAATGGGTAAATTTGTCAATTCAAAATAGTTTTATTTTGCTTGCTCTGGATTACTGTGCACCAATCTATCTGACACTAGCAACCAATTTTCAGACAAATCAAGAGTGCTTATCTTCATGCCAAGTGTTTATACATATGTCTATTTTCTTTGGTGTGCTTGTGATGAAATTGTATGGATTCTATCTTGTATGCTTTGTGTTTCTAAGACAAATTGTCAGGCGCTACATGTTTTTGTACTTGTTGTGATTATAATCATTTACTTGTATTAAAGATTGTTTGCAGAAAGGTTTAAGTGCTTGATACCTGAAATGACGTTTTTTTTTTCTTTCTGTCCAGTACCAAAATTGTTTCTAACTATTGCTATTGATCATATTTATTTCATTTTTCCAAGCTGGTTAAATCAATTTGTTTGGCCTCTGGACTTGTTATCTAGAATGGAGTTGTTTTGTACATGTATTTTTACTTTTGTCGGTAAATAAGCCTTATTTGTGGATTCCCAAGTGTCTACACTAGATGTAAACGAGTGAATGATTCATATGCACATTTGTCTTTCAGATTCATCAAACACAGAAAACTGAATTGTTGGTTATGATTGCTTTTTCGTAGCATGGAATGGAAGAAATTGTCATCTATTGTGAACTAATAAACATTTTTGCTTTTCCTCTGAAATGTTTTTGTAGGTTGAGAATGAGTCCGGCTTATCCAACTTCGTTCCCATTCTAATTGGGAACAAGGAAATTTGTTCTGAAATAAAGATTATGGAGGACAGATTTGAAGCATCACTCTGTTTGAAAGGATCGAAGTTCATGACTACTAGTTCTTCGTCTGATCCATGTGAGGCTTCAGTTCTGAGACAAACAGCGTTCTCTCAATTTATTTTAGATACAGCTTGGTTACTCAGGAAGCCTGCATTAGAAGATATAGAACACATTTTAACTTGGTCTCATATAGGAAGATTCAATCGGTTATTGACATTTCTAATACACAATAAGTCCACCATCATTTTGGGGAGAGTATTACATTATATGGATTGTATGAAGCTAAACAAACTGACTAATGGCTCTGGCGACACTGATATGAAATTGCTTCAGAGCAATTTGGATCATGCTAGAGAGATCCTTTGTCAGAGATTTCAGGAAAAAGGGGATCCAGTAAATCTTGACCAAAAAGGAAATTGCTTATATAGAAGTTCTCAAATTGACATGCCCTCTGTTTTGTTTTTTGATCAGGTGAGAACATCAATCGTTGTGCAGTAAATTCTCCTTTGATGTTGATTTATTCTTCATGGATACATATATTTATTTACCTGCTGCAAATGTTTTTAAGCTAGTTTTGAACATGATATTGTTAAGAGAACTCTGCCCTTATTTTCACTATAAAATTAGGCATTTCTGGTTAAGTTGAAACTTCAAATGTAAGAGGCTTCAGAATTGTGTTATATCCATACCAATGACTTCATTGTATATCAGTCTTGTTGCTATTGTTCCGCTGGCTCATGTTGGACATTGTTTTTATATTTTTATTTAATTTTGGGTATGTTTTATAACTTCAATTTTTTTAAGGGTTGATGATCATTTTTATTAGTTTTGGCTGTCCAGTTTGTTTCTCTTTTGACATGTGCATAAAAAAAACATAACACTGGCAATTTCTGATAATTGCTTGTGCTGGCAGTGTTTTTTATTTGGATTCATGTGAAGTTAGACTTGGATCTTACTGCTATAGGTGATGAATTTGTAAGTGGAACTTATATGCCTTCCCAAAAAATAAAGAGAAAGGAAGGAGAAAAGTTGCATTTAAATAACTTGGTTGAATATAACCGGCAAACTTGTGTGCACCATGTGTTTTTGCTTGAATTTGCGAGTAGAGGCACTTTATATAGGAAAATGCTATAGGTCCTAAATTTTTTACCAAATAAATAACCAAATGTCTCACATGGGTGTGGAGTCTACAAAATTGCGGATCTCACACCCATGTGAGACGTTTGGTTATTTATTTGGTATCCCTAGCATTACTCCTTTATATAATCTGCTATCATTTGCTATTTCTGTTAAACTACAGTGGCATTTGAAGTTGCAGGGCACGGAGACAACAGAGACTGGAAATTTGGATGCTGAAGCGGGATCAAGTTCTCAAGAGTTGGTTGGTAATTTACCACTTTTGAATAGAGAGGTGGTAATGAACATGAACCTTATGAAGAAAAGGCCCGGGAAGTCCTGTTTGGCCTCGCGTCCTCTTGTCCTTGCTATTGCTGCTACTACTGCTGGTTGTTTCGGGATATGTGCAGTCCTCGTCCACCCGCAAAAGGCTGGCGAAATTGCAACAACTATTCGCAGGTGTCTGTTTGACAACACCTAGCTGTTTAACAGAATCTCTTATCCAGAATCTCTTGTACATGCACAATCTACCCACATTATTACTATCTGAATCTCTGGCACATGCATATGTTCATTAGGCTATTGTGCTTCATAGCTGAATCCTGGCTGTCAAGTGCCACTCTGGTCGAAGTTGTGTTAGTCGCTCTTTCAGATGCACCAAGAGTTCGGGCACTCTGTTAGCGCTGACAATAGAGCGACAGGCCTCACTTATTCCTCCCCTTATCTTCTTGCTAACAAGATGAAATTTTTGAAGAGGTATGTTTTCCTCCAATATTGTACCTTGTATCTTTTTTCTTTTTTTGGTGTAACTTTTGATTCCGACGACCTTTGTATGATTGTATCATTCCCTTTAATATGTCACAATTTCTCAACTGTTTATGTTGTATGTGAATTTTAACCAAGTTCTTGATAAGAAACTGGGGCTGTGTATTAATTTTCAATCGGATTACAGTAGGCATATGTCTGGGAAGTTTTGATCTGTACATTTGTTTTCCTTTGAAAAGAAGAAAAGTAAATATAATGGGTATATTGCACTTTTTATCCTCAAATTTTCATCAGAAATCTTACCTTTTGTCCCGCATCTTTTAATTGTAACAGGTGAGTCAATGGGTATGTGTTTATCTTTTAACTCGTGTTTCAATGTGGTTCAGCAGTCACTTGCCATTAAAAATTTGAGCGGAAAGGGCCTGCATCAATCCATTTTTAGGGGCATTAGAAGAGAAAAATAGTATAATAAAATATGCTTTTCATCATTCAATTTTTACTCAAATATCACTTTGATCCTCGTGTTTTAATTTTTTCTCAAATTTCCAATAATAGGGTAACAGTAGGACTACAATGAAACACTCGTTGGAGTTTGAAGATTTAATTGTTACCAAATGAGGGACAAAAGTGACCTATAAATTTGGGCCCTAAGTTTTCTGTTGCTTCTTGTTAGTTTAGTATTACCAATTCAGGTGGATACTCCTCTGGAAGTCTCTGAATCAGATGTTGTTGGGGTATATGGTTATTGCATCAACTCTCCCTGATTGGGCCATCATGTTTATTGTCACTTTTTTTCATTGCGATTAGTTAACTAGTGGAATCTGTCAGATTTATGTTGGTGTTTTGAGAGATAATATGAAAAGATATATAGTCATTTGTGAATAGTAGAAAGATCACATAACATTGCAACAAAACACCCTATTTACACCCAATAGTTTTTCTATGGATAGGGACTGGGGGGAATTGTAGCGGTGAGTATGGTTCGGATTGGATCGGATTGGGATAAAATTAAGACCAATTCGTTATCTACTGTTCTTGAAAAATTCGAACCAATCCAATCCATTTAAATCATGGAACCAATTCGAATCAATTCATTTAAACATGGATTGGATCGGTTTAGGACCACATATTTAGATAATTAAATAATAAAAAAATAAAACTATAACATTTTAATTTTATAAAAATATAAACATAGTACCATATTAGTTTCACAATAACAATATGCCTTTCTATAATAGCGGTATACTGTTCTAAAATTTAAACAATTATAAGAAATTTGGTTCCACTATAAGTATTTAAACTATTACAAATTAAAACTAAAAATTAACAAGCAAAAATAATAAAAGAAGATACTATGCGAGATTTAGGTTTGAGTTTAGGTTTTATATGGAATAAGAGAAGATACTATGTAGGAGAGTGTATAATAAAAATATGGACTTTTCTTAAGTGTGCCTTGCATATGGTATGCAAGGCACTTACACCCTTCTATTTTGCATTTACACATTTGTATGTATTGGGTTATATCAAAATATTTGAAAACTTACACATTGGTGACCTGCTAAGCAGGTCACTTTCCAGGTAAATTAATAAAATAATATATTATATGACTAAAGGTGTAAATGGTCACAAAAAATGTATAAGTTTTCACAAAAGGGGTATATTTTCACGAAAGGCGTACGGAATTTCAGAAAAAGGCGTAACTGATTTCTGAAAAGTTACACATTTTTCTGAAAACTTACGCCTTTTGTGAAATCATTTACACCTTTTATGAACACTTACTCCTTTTGTGAGTTGACTTACCAAAGGTGTAAACAAACGAAAACTTACACATTTTGCTTAAGCTTACACCTTTTCGTGAAAATACTTACACCATTTTTGAAAAGTTACTCATTTTGTGTAAGAATTTTTGGCATAACATTTATACATTTTCTTCGAACTTACACCTTTTGTGGAAGCCCAACGTAAAGCTTTTTCGGAAGTCACTTATACCTTTTGTGAAAAAATAAATTCATCAAATTTACACATTTTGCTTCAGCTTATACCTTTTCGTGGAAGTGTTTATATTTTTTTGGAAAAGTTACTCTTTTTGTGTAAGAATTTTTGGCATAACATTTATACTTTTTGCTTCGAACTTACACCTTTTGTGGAAGCCCAACTTAAAGCTTTTTCAGAAGTCGCTTATACCTTTTGTGAAAAAATAAATTCATCAAATTTACACCTTTTGCTTCTGCTTATACCTTTTTGTGGAAGTGCTTATATTTTTTTTGAAAAGTTACTCATTTTGTGAAATAATTTTTGTCATAAGATTTATACTTTTTCTTCAAACTTACACATTTTGTGAAAGAGTATATAAGCACAAAAGTATAAATGTTATGCCAAAAATTCTTACACAAAAGGAGTAACTTTTCAAAAATGGTGTAAGTATTTTCAGGAAAAGGTGTAAGCTTAAGCAAAAGGTGTAAATTTCATGAATTTTTTTTTTCACAAATGGTATAAGTGACTTCCGAAATAGCTTTAAGTTGGGCTTTCACAAAAGATGTAAGTTCGAAGAAAAAGTATAAATCTTATGCCAACAATTCTTACACAAAATGAGTAACTTTTCAAAAATGGTGTAAATATTTTCACGAAAAGTATGAAGGAGTAACATTTCAAAGTGTTGATAACCAGAAAAGGAGTAACAAAGGGTTCATTTCAAAATGTTCGTAAACACAGAAGGAGTAACATATGTTCATCTCAAAGTAGTAAACACAAAAGGAGTAACATTTCGAAGTGTTCATAAACCAATTGAGACAACCACTGAACAAATCAAAGGGTTTGTGACCCCCGCTGACCACCCAAGCGTCGGTGGGCTCCGGTGCTCACAGCCTTCTGAGATCGACACCTCCATTGGCACCGCCGCCGCAAATAAAAGGTTTTTTGAAAGATTGGCTATCGATCTTGGTCTCTCTGTGTCGATGTCGGTCTCTCTCTGTCGATCCCTGTTTATCTCGGTCTGTCTCCAGCGATCTTGGTCTGTCTGTGTCCATGTGGGTCTCTTCTCTGTCGATCTCTGTCGATTTCGGTCCCTCTGTCGACCAGTGTCCATCTAGGTCTCTATGTTTGTTGATCTCAGTCTATCTCTCTCTCTCTCTCTGTCTGTCTGTCCGTTGCTCTATATTAAAAACGGTTCTCTTTTACATTGACATACTTGGTTGGATTTGGACTCGGAGTCACTATTCGAAGCCCTCCCAGACTCGTCTTCTCTGAAACGGAGTTCTACTGGGAGAAAGGCCAAGCCCTCCGAAACGTCCTTCTCTCTCACATTGCCATTATCTGAACAAGACAAATACAGTGTGATTGGATTTTAGGAACTTCAGGTTTTCGGGGGAAAAAACGGAACTTAGACGTTTTGCGAAGTTACTTACATCTCTTTGTGGCATAAGATTTATACTTTTTCTTCGAACTTACACCGTTTGTGAAAGCCCAACTTAAAGCTTTTTCGGAAGTCACTTATACCTTTTGTGAAAAAAAAAAATTCATCAAATTTACAAATTTTGGTTAAGGTTACAGCTTTTCGTGGAAGTGCTTACACTATTTCTGAAAACTTACTCCTTTTGTATAAAAATTTTTGTCATAAGATTTATACGTTTTCTCCGAACTTACACCTTTTGTGAAAGTCTAACTTAAAGCTTTTTCGGAAGTCACTTATACCTTTTGTGAAAAAATAAATTCATCAAATTTACACCTTTTGCTTAAGCTTATACCTTTTCGTGGAAGTGCTTATATTTTTTTTAAAAAGTTACTCATTTTGTGTAAGAATTTTTGGCATAAGATTTATACATTTTCTTCGAACTTATATCTTTTGTGAAAGCCAAACTTAAAACTTTTTCAGAAGTCACTTATACCTTTTGTGAAAAAATAAATTTATCAAATTTAAACCTTTTGCTTAAGCTTATACCTTTTCGTGGAAGTGCTTATATTTTTTTTGAAAAGTTACTCATTTTGTGTAAGAATTTTTGGCATAAGATTTATACATTTTCTTCGAACTTACACCTTTTGTGAAAGCCTAACTTAAAGATTTTTCGGAAGTCACTTATACCTTTTGTGAAAAAATAAATTCATCAAATTTACACCTTTTGCTTAAACTTATACCTTTTCGTGGAACTGCTTATATCTTTTTTGAAAAGTTATTCTTTTTGTGTAAGAATTTTTGGCATAAGATTTATACATTTTGCTTAGAACTTACACCTTTTGTGGAAGCCCAACTTAAAGCTTTTTCGGAAGTGCTTATATTTTTTTTGAAAAGTTACTCTTTTGTGTAAGAATTTTTGGCATAAGATTTATACATTTTCTTCGAACTTACACCTTTTGTGGAAGCCCAACTTAAAGCTTTTTCGGAAGTCACTTATACCTTTTGTGAAAAAATAAATTCATCAAATTTAAACCTTTTGCTTAAGCTTATACCTTTTCGTGGAAGTGCTTATATTTTTTTTGAAAAGTTACTCCTTTTGTGTAAGAATTTTTTGCATAAGATTTATACCTTTTCTTCGAACTTACACCTTTTGTGGAAGCCCAACTTAAAACTTTTTCAGAAGTCACTTATACCTTTTGTGAAAAAATAAATTCATCAAATTTACACCTTTTGCTTCTGCTTATACCTTTTCGTGGAAGTGCTTATATTTTTTTTGAAAAGTTACTCCTTTTGTGAAATAATTTTTGTCATAAGATTTATACTTTTTCTTCAAACTTACATGTCACGACCCCAAACCGCCCCTAGTAGTTTGGTGCCGTGATGGCCAGTAATCCGAGATTACCGAAGGCCAACTTTCAAAATTCACACACAGTCAGAGTATAATATATGGGGCTCACAAGTGCGGAAGCAATAATTTAAAATACAAGTGGTCCATAAGAGCAGTGCATAAGTCAAATGGAATGGCAAACATCTTTACATAGCTTAAAAACTTGAATACAAATAAATTGAAGTACAAAAATACATATTATATTTAGACAAAAGGCTTCTCGAGCCGACGTGTTCAAAATACATAAGCTTCAAGATTGCCGACAGCCTTACTGCCGACATAACATACATGCAAAACACATATCTCGGCGAAGCCGACTTCTTGCTTGTTACCTACATATATACATAGGGAGGGTGAGCTTGGATACTCAGTGAATGGTATAAGTAATAAAGTGGTTAAATGAATGATACCCGAGATCCTTTCAAAACAATACATAGTATATCATCATCAAAACCATACATAACGTAACTTAGCTTGACTTGTAACAAAACATCAATCAAATCTTAGTCTTTCAAAACTTGCTTGGAATACTTAACATACATCGACTTAAAACATGGAGTGATGACATTCCAGGCAAAACAAAAGCATAACCTTGGCATCGAGCACACCCGTTCATAGTCCGTCGGTGGCCGATATTTTAACAAGGGTGCTACTTAGGCTTAACGTCCCCTAGCACGGAAGGACTATGCTACTTAGGCTTAACGTCCCCTAGCACGGAAGGACTATGCTACTTAGGCTTAAAGTCCCCTAGCACGGGAGGACTATGCTACTTAGGCTTAAAGTCCCCTAGCACGGGAGGACTAGTGCCACAAATGCTTATAGTCCCCTGGCACGCACGGACTATGTTACCTAGGCTTAACGTCCCCTAACACGAAAGGACGGTGTTACTTAGGCTTAACGTCCCCTAACACGAAAGGACGGTTCCAAGAATGTCACCCAAAACAAAGCTTATACTTGATACATAAAATAGGGATATCATTCATGCTTAACAAAATACTTTTATCAAAACAAGGCAAAGCTTTATTAAAACTTGATAACATAACTTTATCAGAAATACCACTCACATAGTTCTTGGGACGTCGGGATCAAGGCAAAGGTCCAAGTCCTACAAACACATGGCAAGGCCTAATGAACATACTCCCCAAAACAAGTCTTACATGCATGCAAATGATCTCGGGAAAACATACTGGAAGTCAAAACACTGTTTTACATGTCAAGAAGACATGCTGGGTACCAACCAGGTCTTTGCCGAGGTCCCACACCTCCTGGCCGAGGTGTGGCTACCTAGGCTTCGGCATGTGGCTGCATGCCGAGGTGCTCACAAGATAGACTAAAGGTGTAAGTGATCATGCAAGGTAGGCCAAGGTGAGATACGATGCTTGGCCTAAGTGTGAGGTCTAGGTAAGAGTGATCTCGGCGACTACACTTAAGGAAGTGAGGTCTGGAGATCTGGGTTTCCACCCGTGAAGAACATGGAGAACATAAACATGAAGATCATGAAGAACATGAATGCTAAAATCATAACTTCTTTATTACAAAATCTGAGTTTTCATGCTATGAGTTCGAAAACATGGACCTGGGTACCAACACTTGAAAATCATATGGAAACAAACACAAAAACATGGATCTAGGCATGAGCTTTCGGATCAAAACATGACTTTTCTTGGAGAACACATGAATACTATTTTCTCTTTCTAAAACCGAGCTTCAAAGCAATGCATGGCTTACAAATCATATTTAATCATGCAATGCAACAACATAAACATAAAGAATGACAAGAGTAGATCAAGAATCTAACCTTAGAATACGGATCTAACGGTTCGATCTCTAGGGATCAAGCTTGGGATCTACTCTCCCTCAAGAACTCCTCTCCCTCTTCTAGAGCTTCTCTCTCTTCTTCAAAACAAAGACATATAGCAAATGATGGGTTTCCTCTCTCTACCGGCTGACTTAACACTTAGCTCGGACACGTGGCAATGGCTGGTTGGTTCTCCTAAAAAAGGTGATAGATTGACAAGACAAGACTATGACAAAGTGTATCTAACAAGCTACACTGTAAGGCACTCCGGCAAGTGATGACATCGGCTAAGGACAAGGCTTCAGCAACTAAGGCGACAATGACCTCGGCTAGGAAGGACAACACTTGACTAAGCTGTGCCACACCTTGGCCTAGATGTGCCACACCTCGGTCTAGGTCATACCACTCCAGGACAAGATCACTTAGGTGCAAAGGTAATATTTTGGCCTAGATGGTACACATCTCGGCTTTGGTGATGAACACCTCGGCCTAGATAATGACATCTCGGCTAATATGTCAGGGTGAGGGTGGAGGTCGAACAAAGGGGTTCCAAGATGATTCTAGACTGAAGATGACCTCGGCTTGGAACAACCTAGGCGTAACATGACCTCGGCTAGACATAACCTAGGCTTGGCATGACTTAGGCTTCAGGCAGCAAGAAAGGAAACAAACATGCAACACACTTAAGCAAAACAAGGCAAGATTCATGAATTCAAACTTAGCAAGACAAGATTATATAAATGTATGCAAGCATGACTAAGATATGAATGTGGGTCCTTACATTACACCTTTTGTGAAAGAGTATATAAGCACAAAAGTATAAATGCTATGCCAAAAATTCTTACATAAAAGGAGTAACTTTTCAAAAATGGTGTAAGTATTTTCAGGAAAAGGTGTGCAAATTTCATGAATTTTTTTTTTCACAAATGGTATAAGTGACTTCCGAAATAGCTTTAAGTTGGGCTTTCACAAAAGGTGTAAGTTCGAAGAAAAAGTATAAATCTTATGCCAACAACTCTTACACAAAAGGAGTAACTTTTCAAAAATAGTGTAAATATTTTCACAAAAAGTATGAAGGAGTAACATTTCAAAGTGTTGATAACTAGAAAAGGAGTAACAAAGAGTTCATTTCAAAATGTTCGTAAACACAGAAGGAGTAACATATGTTCATCTCAAAGTAGTAAACACAAAAGGAGTAACATTTCGAAGTGTTCATAAACCAATTGAGACAACCACTGAACAAATCAAAGGGTTCGTGACCCTCGCTGACCACCCAAGCGTCGGTGGGCTCCGGTGCTCACAGCCTTCTGAGATCGGCACCTTCACTGGCACCGCCGCCGCAAATCAAAGGTTTTTTGAAAGATTGGCTATCGATCTTGGTTTCTCTGTGTCGATGTCGGTCTCTCTCTGTCGATCCATGTTTATCTCGGTCTGTCTCCAGCGATCTTGGTCTGTTTGTGTCCATGTGGGTCTCTTCTCTGTCGATCTCTGTCGATTTCGGTCCCTCTGTCGATCAGTGTCCATCTAGGTCTCTATGTCTGTTGATCTCAGTCTATCTCTCTCTCTCTCTCTCTCTCTGTCTGTCCGTTGCTCTATATTAAAAACGGTTCTCTTTTACATTGACATACTTGGTTGGATTTGGACTCGGAGTCGCTATTCGAAGCCCTCCCAGACTCGTCTTCTCTGAAACGGAGTTCTACTGGGAGAAAGGCCAAGCCCTCCGAAACGCCATTCTCTCTCACATTGCCATTATCTGAACAAGACAAATACAGTGTGATTGGATTTTAGGAACTTACAGGTTTTCGGGGGAAAAAACGGAACTTAGACGTTTTGCGAAGTTACTTACATCTCTTTGTGGCATAAGATTTATACTTTTTCTTCGAACTTACACTGTTTGTGAAAGCCCAACGTAAACCTTTTGTGTAAGAATTTTTGTCATAAGATTTATACTTTTTCTCTGAACTTACACCTTTTGTGGAAAAAAAAATTCATGAAATTTACACATTTTCCTTAAGCTTGCACCTTTTCGTGGAAGTGCTTACACCATTTTTGAAAAGTTACTCCTTTGGCGTAAGAACTTTTGGCATAACATTTATACTTTGTCTTCGAACTTACAACTTTTGTGAAAGCCTAACTTAAAGCTTTGTCGGAAGTCACTTATACCATTTGTGAAAAAAAAAAATTCATAAAATTTACACATTTTGCTTAAGCTTACACCTTTTCGTGGAAGTGCTTACACCATTTTTGAAAAGGTACTCCTTTTGTGTAAGAATTTTTGGCATAACATTTAAACTTTTTCTTCCAACTTACACCTTTTGTGAAAGCCCAACTTAAAGCATCTTCGGAAGTCACTTATACCTTTTGTGAAAAAAAAAATTAATGAAATTTACACATTTTGCTTAAGCTTACACCTTTTCGGGAACACATTTACACCATTTTTGAAAAGGTACTCCTTTTGTGTAAGAATTTTTGGCATAACATTTATACTTTTTCTTCCAACTTACACCTTTTGTGAAAGCCCAACTTAAAGCATCTTTAGAAGTCACTTATACCTTTTGTGAAAAAAAAATTAATGAAATTTATACCTTTTGCTTAAGCTTACACCTTTTCGGGAACATATTTACACCATTTTTGAAAATGTACTCCTTTTGTGTAAGAATTTTTGTTATAACATTTACTCCTTTTGTGCTTAAATACTCATTCACAAAAGGTGTAAGTTAGAATAAAAAGTATAAATTTTATGCCAAAAATTCTTATACAAAAGGAGTAATTTTTCAAAAATGGTGTAAGTATTTTCACAAAAAGGTGTAAGCTTAAGAAAAATGTGTAAATTTGATGATTTTTTTTTTCCCAAAAGGTGTAAGTGACTTCCGAAGAAGCTTTAAGTTGGGGTTTCACAGAAGGTGTAAGTTCGAAGAAAAAGTATATATGTTATGCCAAAAATTCTTACACAAAAGCAGTAACTTTTCAAAAATGGTGTAAGCACTTCCACGAAAAGGTGTAAGCTTAAGCAAAATGTGTAAATTTGATGAATTTTTTTTTTTTCACAAAAGGTATAAGTGACTTCCGACGAAGCTTTAAGTTGGGCTTTCACAAAAGGTGTAAGTTCGAAGACAAAGTATAAATGTTATGCCAAAAATTCTTACACAAAAGGAGTAACTTTTCAAAAATGGTGTAATCACTTCCACGAAAAGGTGTAAGTTTAAGCAAAAGGTGTAAATTTGATGAATTTTTTTTTCCACAAAAGGTATAAGTGACTTCCGAAGATGCTTTAAGTTGGGCTTTCACAAAAGGTGTAAGTTGGAAGAAAAAGTATAAATGTTATGCCAAAAATTCTTACACAAAAGGAGTAACTTTTCAAAAATGGTGTAAGCCCTTCCACGAAAAGGTGTAAGCTTAAGCAAAATGTGTAAATTTGATGATTTTTTTTTTTCACAAATGGTATAAGTGACTTCCGACGAAGCTTTAAGTTGCC
Organism: Camellia sinensis; assembly: GCF_055761805.1. Taxonomy (NCBI): domain Eukaryota; kingdom Viridiplantae; phylum Streptophyta; class Magnoliopsida; order Ericales; family Theaceae; genus Camellia; species Camellia sinensis. Next base: position 192,124,711 of record NC_138966.1, on the reverse strand, counting down.
GCTCACAAACGGTAAAAATTCTTGAACAAAAGGAGTAACTTTTCAAAAATGGTGTAAGTATTTTCACGAAAAGTATGAAGGAGTAACATTTCAAAGTGTTCATAACCACAAATGGAGTAACAAAGCGTTCATTTCAAAATGTTCGTAAACACAGAAGGAGTAACATCAAGTGTTCATTTCAAAGTATTCGTAGTAAACACAAAAGGAGTAACATTTCGAAGTGTTCATAAACAAATTAGGACAACCACTGAACAAATCAAAGGGTTCGTGACCCCCGCTGACTACCCAAGCGTCGGTGGCCTCCGGTGCTCACAGCCTTCTGAGATCGGCACCTCCATTGGCATCGCCGCCGCAAATCAAAGGTTTTTTCTCTCTGGCTATCGATCTTGGTCTCTCTGTGTCGATGTCGGCCTATTCTCCGTCGATGTCGGTCTCTCTCTGTCAATCCCTGTTTATCTCGGTCTGTCTCCAGCGATCTTGGTCTGTCTGTGTCCATGTGGGTCTCTTCTCCGTCGATCTCTGTCGATTTCGGTCCCTCTGTCGATCTCGGAGTGGCTACTCTGTCGATCAGTGTCCATCTAGGTCTCTATGTCTGTTGATCTCAGTCTATCTCTCTCTCTCTCTCTGTCCGTTGCTCTATATTAAAAACGGTTCTCTTTTACATTGACATACTTGGTTGGATTTGGACTTGGAGTCGCTATTCCAAGCCCTCCCAGACTCGTCGTCTCTGAAACTGAGTTCTACTGAGAGAAAGGCCAAGCCCTCCGAAACGCCCTTCTCTCTCACATTGCCATTATTTGAACAAGACAAATACAGTGTGATTGGATTTTAGGAACTTCCAGGTTTTGGGGGGAAAAAACGGAACTTACACGTTTTGCGAAGTTACTCACATCCCTTGTGAAAAAACTTACACTATTTGTGAAAGGTTACACATTTGTGAAATAATTTATTTTATAAAATTTAGACATTTTCGTTGAAATACTTAAACCTTTTGTGAGAAGTTACTAATTTATTAAAAATCATGTCTATTAAAAAATTTACACGTTTTATTGGAACTTACACTTTTTCTGAGAACAGAACTTACACCTTTTTTGAAATAAGTTACATCTTTTCTGAACATGCTTACACCTTTTATGGAAATCTGAATTATATTTTCCTAAAATTTAAACCTTCAATGGGAAGTTACACCATTGTGACATAACTTTCATGTTTTGTGAAAACTACATACATGTTTTTAAAATATACACCTTGCATGGAAGGAGTATTTGAATAAAATTTATGCCTTTTGTTAAAAACATAAACATTTTCTGAATGATTACACTTTTTTGTGGGAATGCTTACACTGTTTCTGAATGGTTACTGCTTTTGTGAATAACTTTTTTCATAAAATTTACACTTTTTATGGGATATTACAACTTTTCTGCCAGCAGAACTTACACCTTTTTAAAAAATTTACACATTCTATGGAAAATATGTTTTCAGCAAGTTTACACCTTATTTTAAAAGCTTACACCTCTTCTAAAAAGGTACTCCTTTTGTGAAGCAAACATGTTTAAAAAATTTTACACCTTTTAAATAGGAATTACATCTTTGGTGAAGACAGTTAGACCTTTTTTGAAAATTTACACGTTTTATGGAAAATAAGCTTTTGATAAAGTTTGTTAAAAGAAATTATTTGACAAAAGGTATAACCTTTTCAAAGATGGTGTATGTTTGTCCGAAGAAGGTGTAAATGACCATAGAAAAGATGTAAGTTTTGTTTTTCACTAAAGGTGTAACTTGAAATAATAAGTGTAAATTTTATGAAAAAGGCTTTTCCACAAAATGTGTAATTTTTCAAGAAGTTGTAAATATTTCCGAGAGAAGGTGTAAATTTTTAAGAAATGTGTAAAATTTAGGAATAGTTATAAACTTTGTGAGTTTTTACAAAAGGTATAAGTTCCCAAAGAAGACCAATCATCGAAGCTGAATGTTTCGTTTTTACAAAAGATATAAGTTCCCAAAGAAGACCAATCCCAATAAAGCTGAATGTTTCGTTTTTAGAAAAGATCCAAGGTGTAACTTTTATTAAGAAAATTAATGTAAAGATATAAGTTCCAAGGTGTAACTTTTATGAAGAAAATTAATTTATAAATGATGTCAGTTTTCATTAAAAGGTGTAAGTTGTCAGAACAAGTATAAAATTTTCAAAAATGCCGAAGTGTTCAGAAGAGGTGTAAGTTCCGTCAGCCCGTCCGTCTCTCTTCCATCTCGGACCTCTCTCTTTGTTTGTCTTTCTCTCTGCCCGTCTCTCCGTTGTTCCATTTCCCCGTAGCTGTAGGGTTTTACAGAGAAAAATATTTGAGGGCTGAGCTTAAGTTCTTGGGAAGGCTAGCCATGGAAGTGGATGCATAAATACTTTTTTTAAGTTGATTTTTGTTGGTGGAGCACAACCGCAAGGGTTAATCGAGCACCACCGTCGGTTCGTCTGATCCGATTGGTATTTCTTTTATTTCGTACTGGTACATTATCTATCTCCTTGTTTGTCTTCTATCATTCGCATATACCTTCACACCCAACCCGAAATCGACCCAATAGGAACTGTTCTATACTCCATTTTCGTATTTTGTGCTATTCGAATAGGAACTCTTCCCTCTGCTAACCGAAATGGACCCAATAGGAACTGTTCTGTACTCGATTTTTGTATTTTCTCCCTTTCGAATAGGAAGTCTTCCCTCTGCTATCAGTGCTGCAAGTTGAACATAGGTATCATAGTAGTTAGCAACAAGCATAAAAGGTGTTCTGCATTTGCATGGCGAACTTGTTAGGTTGGGTTATATATAACGAAAGAAGACTTTAAAAAAAATTTGTGTAATGTTGGCACGAGAAAAACAAATTTTTTTTTCGAGTAGCTAAAAAAGTAAAAATAAGAAACTCGATAAACAAACAATGACTAATCTTGTTTCCGCAACAGGTAGCACACTCGGTTGAATTTTGCTTTCAATTTTGTAGTACTCGGTGATTTTATATTGCCGAAACTTATGTTTAGAAACAATCTGTGGTACACGGACTCTTCAAAATAGATCAAATACCTGTGTCAGACACCTGAGAGTCGGACAAGGGTATGGGATATGTGTCGGATACTTTTCAACAGACACTTCTTATATAATTGTATATAACACAATTATTATATGTGCAAATTATTGTGAAATTACTATAAATGTGATTTTGACATTGTGAGTTACATATAGTACCATTTTATGTCACATATTAGATTAAAAATATGATATTTTTTCCCCACACCACGTACCATTGAATGTAGGGTTAAGATTTAATGAGTCGGACCTGTACATACATACCGCACCCGGCACCCGTACCCGAGTCCGTGTAACACAGTAAACAACTCTTTCTTTCAGTGCTGAAGTTCATGCATAGTTGACGGTATTCAACTTAAAACATAGGAAAGCCAATTGAAATAGTTGAAATGAGGATGACGATTTCCAAATTTTGTAGAGAGCTATTCGTTCCCACACCCAATTCTGAATCAAGAGTTGAAGCGTTCACTTTCATGGCTAGCCTTTCCAACAACTTAAGCGGCCGGAGACGATTGCTGAAAACCAATACCTTCTCCCCACCTGAGTCGGACAACCCTAACAGATTAAGGAAGAAGTTTGCCTTCAGTCCTTCTCTAATATCTAACTTTTCTAAGATGTGGTCCATCCGGGCATCGTCAATGCCCTCTGTTTCTGTGGTTGACGTGTCTATAGGTGAACTCTTTAGGAGGGATCTCAACTGTGTGTGCACATACAGTGTGCTCCCATCCCAGGTGATGTTCAACTGCTTAACGAAGTTGTTCAGTTCTTCAACTTCACGAACTGTCGTAAGGGTGAGGTGAAGAAATTCAGAAAAGTCAACAAGCCCAGGCAATTCACGAAGAAAATCTCATTTGTAGAAATGGACAACCTTGCCTGTCATTGCACGCAACTTTTGAATGACGGTTACCTTTCTCTTGAAGTTATCATCTTGCATATATATACAGCAGTTACATTTGAAGAGGAAGGTAGCTGTCATTCATGAGTTGCGGGCTGTCTGGACTTTATTGAGCGAGTTTATGAATGCGTACTCTCATTTGTCTTTTTTATGACCTTCGTGCAGAATGAGAATGGATGGGTACGTTAGTAATATTTGTTGGCAGGCAGTGGCAGTCTTGCTTGTTTCATTGTCACATACAATTGATGAAACTTGCTTGTACGCCCGGAAAAGTATTCTTCTCTGATCTGCCCACTGTCTGAGCACCCGAAGGTAATGGAGCATGGGCTAGGATGCAGTCACCTTGATTCTCTGTAACCAAGTTGTTCAGTAGGAAATTGAAGCCCTCAACTTGATGGCTGGCCTTTCCAACAACTTAAGCGGCCGGAGACGATGGCTGAAAACCAATACCTTCTCCCCACCTGACTCGGACAAGCCTAATAGATTAAGGAAGAAGTTTGCCTTCAGTCCTTCTCTAATATCCAACTTTTCTAAGATGTGGTCCATCCGGGCATCGTCAATGCCCTTTGTTTCTATGGTTGACGTGTCTGTAGGTGAACTCTTTAGGAGGGATCTCAACTGTGCGTGCATATACAGTGTGCTCCCATCCCAGGTGATGTTCAACTTTTTAACTACGTTGTTCAGTTCTTCAACTTCACGAACTGTCGTAAGGGTGAGGTGAAAAAATTCAGAAAAGTCAACAAGCCCAGGCAATTCACGAAGAAAATATCATTCATAGAAATGGACAACATTGCTTGCCATTGCACGCAACTTTTGAATGACGGTTACCTTTCTTTTGAAGTTATCATCTTGCATATATATACAGCAGTTACATTTCAAGAGGAAGGTAGCTGTCATTCATGAGTTGCGGGCTGTCTGGACTTGATTGAGTGTAGAAATGAAATGCGTACTCTCATTTTCTTTTTTATGACCTTCGTGCAGAATGAGAATGGATGGGTACGTTAGTAATATTTGTTCGCAGGTAGTGGCAAACTTCTTCCTTAATCTGTTAGGCTTGTCCGAGTCAGGTGGGGAGAAGGTATTGGTTTTCAGCCATTGTCTCCGGCCGCTTAAGTTGTTGGAAAGGCCAGCCATCAAGTGTAGGGCTTCAATTTCCTACTGAGCAACTTGGTTGCAGAGAATCGAGGTGGCTGCATCCTGGTCCATGCTCCATTACCTTTGGGTGCTCAGACAGTGGGCAGATCAGAGAATAATACTTTTCCGGGCGTACAAGCAAGTTTCATCAATTGTATGTGACAATGAAACAAGCAAGACTGCCACTGCCTGCCAACAAATATTACTAACGTACCCATCCATTCTCATTCTGCACGAAGGTCATAAAAAAAGACAAATGAGAGTACGCATTTCATGAACTCGCTCAATAAAGTCCAAACAGCCCGCAACTCATGAATGACAGCTACATTCCTCTTCAAATGTAACTGCTGTATATATATGAAAGATGATAACTTCAAGAGAAAGGTAACCGTCATTCAAAAGTTGCGTGCAATGGCAAGCAAGGTTGTCCATTTCTACGAATGAGATTTTCTTCGTGAATTGCCTGGGCTTGTTGACTTTTCTGAATTTCTTCACCTCACCCTTACGACAGTTCGTGAAGTTGAAGAATTGAACAACGTAGTTAAGAAGTTGAACATTACCTGGGATGGGAGCACATTGTATGTGCACGCACAGTTGAGATCTCTCCTAAAGAGTTCACCTACAGACACGTCAACCACAGAAACAGAGGGCATTGACGATGCCCGGACGGACCACATCTTAGAAAAGTTGGATATTAGAGAAGGACTGAAGGCAAACTTCTTCCTTAATCTGTTAGGCTTGTCCGAGTCAGGTGGGGAGAAAGTATTGGTTTTCAGCCATTGTCTCCGGCCGCTTAAGTTGTTGGAAAGGCCAGCCATCAAGTTGAGGGCTTCAATTTCCTTGCTTGTTTCATTGTGACATACAATTGATGAAACTTGCTTCTACGCCCGGAAAAGTATTCTTCTCTAATCTGCCCACTGTCTGACCACCCGAAGGTAATGGAGCATGGGCCAGGATGCATCCACCTCGATTCTCTGCAACCAAGTTGCTCAGTAGGAAATTGAAGCCCTCAACTTGATGGATGGGGTTTTATCTGGTTTTTGTGCCTGGGATGAGCACCAATTTCTCTGACAGCAGAATCGTGTCCTGATTGTTTAACCCCGTCATGAAATAGTTCAGTTGCTTCTTTGTCCTTTGTAGTCGGACCTTCATAAAAGTATGTGCGTGTAGTCCTTCAGCCCTAAATGAAAAACATAATGTAGTCATTCCTCTTCAATATTTGGGAAATTATGCATTTATCGCTTGTACACATAATTATTTTAATTGTAAGCTGTGTGAACGAAATGCAAAATTTTGATGTGTGTCATTTCTTTTGTCTGTTTCAAAATCTGTATATCTGTTGGGAAATTCTGCGTGTTGTTGTCTGTGTTTACGCAAAATTTTGAGGTTAACAGCCACATGTTGCAACCGTTTGTTTGTGAGTTAGTGGGCATACTTTCAGGAGGAAGCATGAGACAAAGCAGGAGCCTTGCTCTGTCGACAGAAGTTTCAAACAGTTGGTGGCCATGAAATAAACACAAGAAAAGGGAGATCGACAGATAGAAGTGAAGGTTTAGTATACTTGGAATGCCTAGAACGGAGATCGTTGGTTTCGATATCCGTATACTGTTTTTGTGGCCCATCATTGCATGATCCCACACGTCTACACCATAATTGCGACTGTAACTGCCCCCTGACTTTGAATCTTCAAGTCCACTCTGTCAAATATTGACTCTTCCCTGTCGACCTTCCTTTTCACCATTGTGGGGTATGTCCCTCATCATTATGAGACAAAAATCAACAAAATATTGTCCACTAAACACAACCACAATCCTTGCAAACTGGGCCACTGAACCGCAGCACTTGGCCACTCACTGTTACTGCCCCTGACTATGAATCATCAAACTCTGCCAAATATTGAATTTTCCCTGTAATTTAATCAAAATATATTCAATGTCGGTAAACTTGAAAATATGTTTGAAATAACCTTTTTCTGTATTGTAATGACTTAAACACAATTGTTGTCTTACATTTTACCTAACGAAAATACACAACTTATTTATATCAAAAACAAAATATACATCTCGGGTTTATAATAAAAAAAATGGGAACTACTTTTTTTTAAAAAAAAGTTCACTCATATTTTCAGCTACATTCTGATTGGATATTAGATTAAAAATTCCTCTTTGCACCTATTTTTCCCACATCCTCCCAACAGCTGCTCCATTCAACTAACATTGAATCTTGCATGCCACCTGACTTACACGCTGGAGCAGTTACTGGCAGTGCTCATGGATTTAGTGGCCACCCTCCAAGAGGAAACATGAACGAATTGGGAGTCTGTATCTGTCGAGGAAAGGCTAAAAGGACCTGGGCACAGGTGGCAACTTCAATTATATGCACTTTGATAGGTACAAGTGAAGCTTTTATGTGGTTTCAATACACGGGAATGACCGTGCAGTTACAGAAGTTGCACAGAAGCAGTTGCAGAATTGGCAGATCATGGGGTCGTGGGAATTTTATAGCTATAAAGGGCAGAATGTTTGCAGAGAGAGAGGACATGAACAACAACACAACTTACTTTCTATATTGTAACTTCTGTGTAGTTTTTTCCCTTCTACTTTCTACTTTGTTACAAACAACACAACAACACAATAACTTACTTTCTACTTTCTACTTTGTTACTTTCTACTTTGTTACCATCAGTTCATCGAAAGAAGTCTTCATCCATTTCAGGCATTTGAACCAATACCACAATTGCTTGATTTTCTTCTTGAACATGTCAACTTTAAATTACTGCTTCGTTGCTGTCGATATAGGCCACCATAATTTTACTAACAATAAACCCATATTTCCATAGTAAACATTAAATAATTTCACAATTCCTGTTCGTAACTCGTAATTCATACACCAATCGGCATGGAGATAAAGTAACGAGTTCGTTGGGTTACTTTCTGTCACGACCCAAACCCGGCCCTATGGGTTTAGCACCGTAACCGGCCAGTAATTCGAGATTACCGAAGGCCTGCTTAACAGTAATACAGTAAAACAGAGTACAGGGTCTGGCGGAAGCCAATACAGTAATTAAACAATGTCCAATGAGCTGTGACAGTCTGTATGCCAAAAAAGATTTTTCATGCATTCATACATAAACAGTACAGAACAGTATGCACAATATTTACATTCATTCAAACTAGGGACTCAACCCTAGATAGCGGTACAGTGAACAGTCAGTCTATACAAAACAGTGAAACAGTACGGAAGGGGGAATTCTTAAAACGCCCCTAAGCCTTAGCAGATAGGCTCGGAACCTCGCGGTGAGGCACAAAGGCTGGCTTGACAAAACTGGAGTAACCCTGACGCCTCTAGCTGTGGTCTGGTGCCTGAACACCTACATATATATATGAGCAGTGAGCTAAAGCCCAGTGAATAACATAAAGCGTAAAGGGGTTTAGAATGAATGTCCTTACAGTAATGAAAACAGTTCATTTCAATCAGAATTTCAGTTGCTCAGTACAGTAAACAGTCATATGTGGTACATCCATTAGCATAACAGTAACAGTAGGTCTTAAAAGACCGAACAGTAATGATGGCCATCAGTCAGTAAACAGTAGTGGTTCCACAAGGAAACCGACAGAGATCTCTGTAACAGTAACAGTAACAGTAAACCGTAGGTACTAAGGATGCCACAGTACAGTTCAGAAATAAAGGACATACATTCATTCAGTAAATAATACCAGTTCAGTAAACAGTTCAGTTCAGTATTCAAAAGATAATCAGTTGAACATATCTTTACACAATTGTTACTCACAGAGTTCTGGGCTACGGTATGCTAGAGCGTGTCTCTCCAGTCGCCAACCCTACACAGTTAACGGATTGAACACACTAAGCTACACAGTTGGGAAATCTCATAACTTAATCCCTAATTTGCCTTGGTGTGTTCTACATCGATATCCGCATCAAGATGTCTTAAACTAGGCCTAAAAATGCCTAGGATGGGATGAGGATGCAAAAATGCGATCAGAAAACAGTTACAGAATTTTCAGTAAAACAGAGTCCCGCTCGAGCTCAGGTTTCCCCGCTCGAGCGGTCATGCAACAAAGGTACACGCTCGAGCGTAAATTTTCCCGCTCGAGCGTACTGTAAAGTACTGGATGGGTGAAATCCCCGCTCGATGCCCGCTCGAGCTTGAGACATGACTCCGCTCGAGCGCCCAATCTTCCGCTCGAGCGGACTGTAAAACAGTGCAAGATGCTGGAAGCTCGATTTTCCCGCTCGAGCGGCACTTCCCCCGCTCGAGCGGACGACTGAAATCTGGAAATCCCAGATTCGAGCTCCAGGTCCAAAACCAAGCTCAAAAGCATCAAAACCAATCCTCTTGGGCCCATTTTCTGGAAAACGTTTAAAAACACATAGAATAACATGAATCAAGGTTCAATTTGAGAAATCAAAGCCCAAGGGTGTTTTATTCAAACCCAATTTCAAACCATTTCCCAAGAACAATCCTCAAACATGACATGCATGATCATAAATCATTTTCAAAGCTTCAATGCTGTTTCAAGAGCTCAAACCTTCAAAAACAAGATGAACTCATGGAGTATGACCAAAAGATGGACATGCATGTGAGGCATTATGAACTACAACCTCAAAACTTCAATATATGTACATGCATGCAAAGATTGAGCTTCAATTCAACAACAATGAACCAAAACATGACTTAGTTCTACAAGGAAGCATGAATCATGCAAGAATCCACTCAAAACATGAATAAGAAGACAATGGAGCTACCTTTAGTCTTGTATTTCAAGAAGGGAGCTCAAATATGCAATCACTTCAACAATTCTTCAATTACCAAGCAATTTACCAGCAAAATCAACAAGAACAATTCTCTCTCTCTCTAACTCTCCTCTCTTGGTCGGCAAAAGCAAGAAATGAGCTGGGAAAAATGTTTGATTCAAGCATACCAAGGCTCTAACATGTTATAATAAGGGCCCACTAACAATGGCAAAACGGTAATTAAGTCCAACTCTTCAATTAGCTTATTTTAATCTAATTTAATCATACCTAAACAGTGTTCAGGTAAATATACCGTAAAATCACATTAATTATGAGGGTCACGGAACACCAGTCGATTTCTAATTCGGCCGCCGATAAGGCCTTCAATTAGCAGTTTAAATATACAAACAGGAACATATAGTCAAACAGTCAAACAGATAGAACACAATTTAACACACACATACTCAGTCAATTCGATTCCAGTTTTCAGTCAGTCAGTTCAGTACCTTAGGTAGTTCAATTATCAGTCAAAATCAGTCTCGGTTAACAGTAATTAGCGGTTAATCAGTCATTAATCGGTAAACAGTATGAGGGTTGTTACAGTCTCCCCTCCTTATAAAGAGTTTAGTCCTCTAAACTCGAGTTACCTTCATTTTGGAAGAAAACAGGATTCAGTGGGAATAGTTCAGGATATCTTTTAGCCATGTCATCTTCCCTTTCCCAAGTGGCATACATACCACCATGGTTCTGCCAGTCAACTTTCACTAGCGGGATCTCTTTGTTTCTCAGTTTCTTGATCCGTCTGTTAACAATCTGCATAGGACGTTCCTCGTAAGTGTAGTCATCACTCAGCACTATACGAGTAGGCTCAATTACATGGAAGGGATCCCGGAGGTAGTCTCTCAACATCGAAATGTGGAAGACGTTATGCATATGCTCCATTTCAGGAGGGAGCGCAACTTGATACGCCACCGGATTGATTTTCTCAATAATCTCATACGGTCCGACATATCTCGGCGCTAACTTGCCTTTGACTCCAAAACGAGTCTGGCCTTTCATTGGTGTCACTTTCACAAAAACGTGATCACCCACTTCATACTCTCTGTCCCGTCTTCTGACATCTGCATAACTTTTCTGTCTACTCTGTGCAGTTTTCAGTCTTTGCTGTATCAGTTTCACTTTTTCAGTTGTTTCATACACAATCTCGGGCCCAAGCAACGGCCCATCTCCAACTTCTGCCCAGCAAATCGGAGATCTACATTTTCTGCCATACAATGCCTGGAAAGGCGCCATACCAATACTCGAATGGTAGCTGTTATTGTAGGCGAATTCAACTAATGGCAGATGACTTTCCCAGTCTCCCTGAAAATCAAGGACACACATTCTCAGTAAATCCTCCAGAGTTTGGATGGTCCTTTCTGATTGGCCATCTGTCTGAGGATGATAGGCACTACTCAGTCTTAATTCAGTACCCAATGCAGTCTGTAGACTTTGCCAAAACCTCGATGTAAACTTCGAATCCCTGTCAGAAACAATAGACACAGGCACTCCATGCAGTCTTACAATCTCATCAATATAGATAACAGCCAATTTGTCCGCATTATAGATTGTCTTGACAGGTAAGAAGTGAGCAGATTTGGTTAGTCTATCAACAATAACCCAAATTGAATCCATACCTTTTCTGGAGCGAGGTAATCCCACAATGAAATCCATCGTGATATGCTCCCATTTCCACTCTGGTATGGGTAGGGGTTGCAATAGTCCGGCAGGTCGTTGATGTTCAGCTTTGACCTGTTGGCAATGAAGACATTTGGATACAAAATCAGCAATTTCTTTCTTCATTCCCGGCCACCAGAAATTCTGTTTCAGATCTTGGTACATTTTCGTATTTCCCGGGTGAATAGAAAATCTTGAGTTGTGGCCCTCTTGCAGAACTCTTCTTTTCAGTTCAGTATCATTCGGTACACACAATCTTTCTTGAAATTTCAGTACATTATTCTCAAATTTGAATCCGGGTCTCGGTTTGGATTCTCTTTCTTCGATGATCTTTTTCAAGAAGTCATCCAGTTGTTGTTTCTCTTTAATCTCTTCAATCAGTGCTGGTTGGGCAGAAATAGCAGCTAAGGTTCCACCTTGTTCTCCCAAAACAATTTCAATTTTAGACTTTTCAAGGTCACAAAGTAACTCTTTCTGTCCGGTAAGCAAACATGCTAAGTTTCCAATCGATTTTCGGCTCAATGCATCGGCAACGGTATTGGCTTTTCCCGGATGGTACAATATCTGTAGGTCATAGTCTTTAATCAGTTCTAGCCATCTCCGCTGTCTCATGTTCAGTTCTTTCTGTGTGAAGAAATATTTCAAACTCTTGTGGTCGGTATATACTTCACATGTTACCCCGTATAGGTAGTGACGCCAGATTTTCAGTGCAAATACTACTGCAGCAAGTTCCAGGTCATGGGTCGGGTAGTTCTTTTCATGTGGTCTCAACTGTCGGGAAGCATAAGCAATAACTTTCCCATTCTGCATTAAAACACATCCCAAACCCTTATGAGAAGCATCACTAAATACAGTATAACCATCCGTACCTGAAGGTAAGGTCAGAACAGGTGCAGTCACTAATCGAGTTTTCAACTCCTGGAAAGCAGATTCTCTTTGGTCAGTCCAGTCAAATGATGTCCCCTTCTGAGTTAACTGAGTCAATGGTAGGGCAATTTTGGAGAAATCTTTGACAAATCTTCTGTAATATCCAGCCAATCCCAAAAAGCTTCGGACTTCAGTCACATTTGTCGGTCTAGGCCAGTTCACTACAGCTTCAATTTTCTGCGGATCAATAGAAATTCCATCTTTGCTAACAACATGCCCCAAAAACATAACATGGTCAAGCCAAAATTCACATTTAGACAGTTTAGCATACAGTTTCTGTTCTCTTAAAGTTTGTAGGGCAAGTCTCAGATGATGTTCATGTTCTTCTATACTCTTGGAGTAAATCAATATGTCATCAATAAATACAACCATAAAGTTGTCAAGGTATGGTTTAAAGATTCTGTTCATGAGGTCCATAAATGCAGCTGGTGCATTCGTGACTCCAAAAGGCATAACTAAAAATTCGTAATGTCCATACCTCGTTCTAAAAGCAGTTTTATCAATGTCATCTGGTTTAACCTTCAGTTGATGATACCCCGATCTAAGATCAATCTTGGAAAACACTTGTGCCCCCTGTAACTGATCAAATAAATCATCAATACGCGGTAGTGGGTATTTGTTCTTTACAGTTACCTTATTCAGTTCACGGTAGTCAATGCACAGTCTCAGTGAGCCGTCTTTCTTCTTTACAAACAAAACCGGTGCACCCCATGGTGAGGTACTGGGTCTAATAAACTTCTTGTCTAACAGTTCTTGCAATTGCGCCTTCAATTCTTTCAGTTCAGTTGGAGCCATTCGGTAGGGAGCTTTAGAAACTGGCTGTGTTCCGGAAATCACGTCCACGGTGAATTCAATCTCCCTGTCAATCAAATCCCCTGGCAAATTGTCTGGAAAAACATCTGGGAATTCTCTGACTATAGGAATACTGTTCACATTAGCATTATCATCAGTAGATACAGTCAGTACAGAACACAAATATCCCTTACAGCCCTTTCTAATCAATTTTACAGCTTTCACAGATGAAATCAGATACGGGGGAGGTACTACTCCAACCCCATTAAACACGAATTCAGGCAGACCAGGTGGACGGAAAACAACTTGCTTGGTCACACAGTCAATAGTGGCATGATATTTTTGTAACCAATCCATTCCCAATATTATGTCAAAATGATCAATGTTCAATGGCAGTAAATCAATAAACAGATGCATATCCCCAACAATAATTTCACATGCGGGGTACATATAAGCACATGTCATGGATCCCCCTACAGGTGATGATACGGCTAGCAGATAGTTCATAGGTTCTAAGGGTCTATTCAGTTTCCGTGAGAAAGCATGCGATACATAAGAATGTGTAGACCCCGAATCAATCAACACATATGCATTTTGTGTACAAATAGAGAGAATACCTGACACAACGGTCTCGGTATTCTGCACATCTCCCGGTACTAGTGCGAACACTCGGCCTTGCCTCACAGGCTCTTTCCCGGTAGCTTTAGGATTCGGTTTTAGTGGAGCATTTGATGCCGCGCCGCTGGCTGCAGCTTTGCTATTGCCCTGAGGAGCGGAAGGACAATCTTTAACCATGTGGCCCACCTTGCCACACCTGTAACAGGCTCCAGATAGTTTGTAATAGACCCCTTTGTGCTTCTTGCCACATTCAGAACAGGGTGGTATGAACCCACTCCCTTGACTGGGGCTAGTTGTCGACCCCGTATTCTGTTTCTTGTTGGCTGGGTTGTGCTTGCCTTTCTTGAATTTGAAACCCTGCCTTTTACCATGCCATTCAGTTGTTGGTGTCTCAGATTGTTTCACTGCTGCAATGTTTGACTCGGCCATCAATGCCCGGTCGAGAACACCCACAAAAGTTGGTAGTTTCAAAACGTTTATTCGATCAAGAATTGCAACATTAAGGCCGCCCTCAAATTTCCTGGCCTTCTTATACTCAGTATCCACCATGTGCGGTGCATAACGGGCAAGTTCAGTAAATTTTGTTTCATATTCGGCAACCGACGTGGTGCCCTGTTTCAGTTGTTCAAACTCAGTTACTTTCCTATCCCTGACACACTGCGGGAAGTACTTTTCAAAGAATGACTCCTTGAACTGAGCCCAAGTCATAACAGTAGTTGTATCGCGGATCAACATCCACCACCTTCTAGCTTCTTCTTGCAAGGTGAAGGTAGCTAACAGTACTTTATTCGCTTCTGAGCACGGAAACACTTCAAATAGTTTCTCTGTTTCCAGAACCCAAGCTTCGGCTTTTAACGGTTCAAGGCCTCCCTGAAAGGATGGCGGTTTCATTTTGCTGAACTTCTGGGTCAGAGCAATAATATCCCCATCATTCACATTAACATTAGGTTCCGGCTGTACCGGAGGAGGAGGAGGGGGCGGTTGGTTCTGTTGTTGTTCAAGTCTAGCAGTTATCAGTTCTATCATTCTTTCCATTCTTTCCATTCTTGCCTCGGTAGACGAGGATTCAGGTTCATTTGCATTGTCCATTTCACTATAAGCAGTTATAACAGTTTTAAACATAAGCAGTCATTTGTTTAACAGTTTACCACATTAGCACGTATTCAGTCATAACATAATCACACACTTATCATGCTCATGCGATGCCCTAATTACTTTTCTAGGACACCCTATAGCTCATTTGGACACGTGTGTGCGGTATAACTCGTGGTAAGTATCGCTCTGATACCACTCTGTCACGACCCAAACCCGGCCCTATGGGTTTAGCACCGTAACCGGCCAGTAATCCGAGATTACCGAAGGCCTGCTTAACAGTAATACAGTAAAACAGAGTACAGGGCCTGGCGGAAGCCAATACAGTAATTAAACAATGTCCAATGAGCTGTGACAGTCTGTATGCCAAAAAAGATTTTTCATGCATTCATACATAAACAGTACAGAACAGTATGCACAATATTTACATTCATTCAAACTAGGACTCAACCCTAGATAGCGGTACAGTGAACAGTCAGTCTATACAAAACAGTGAAACAGTACGGAAGGGGGAATTCTTAAAACGCCCCTAAGCCTTAGCAGATAGGCTCGGAACCTCGCGGTGAGGCACAAAGGCTGGCTTGACAAAACTGGAGTAACCCTGACGCCTCTAGCTGTGGTCTGGTGCCTGAACACCTACATATATATATGAGCAGTGAGCTAAAGCCCAGTGAATAACATAAAGCGTAAAGGGGTTTAGAATGAATGTCCTTACAGTAATGAAAACAGTTCATTTCAATCAGAATTTCAGTTGCTCAGTACAGTAAACAGTCATATGTGGTACATCCATTAGCATAACAGTAACAGTAGGTCTTAAAAGACCGAACAGTAATGATGGCCATCAGTCAGTAAACAGTAGTGGTTCCACAAGGAAACCGACAGAGATCTCTGTAACAGTAACAGTAACAGTAAACCGTAGGTACTAAGGATGCCACAGTACAGTTCAGAAATAAAGGACATACATTCATTCAGTAAATAATACCAGTTCAGTAAACAGTTCAGTTCAGTATTCAAAAGATAATCAGTTGAACATATCTTTACACAATTGTTACTCACAGAGTTCTGGGCTACGGTATGCTAGAGCGTGCCTCTCCAGTCGCCAACCCTACACAGTTAACGGATTGAACACACTAAGCTACACAGTTGGGAAATCTCATAACTTAATCCCTAATTTGCCTTGGTGTGTTCTACATCGATATCCGCATCAAGATGTCTTAAACTAGGCCTAAAAATGCCTAGGATGGGATGAGGATGCAAAAATGCGATCAGAAAACAGTTACAGAATTTTCAGTAAAATAGAGTCCCGCTCGAGCTCAGGTTTCCCCGCTCGAGCGGTCATGCAACAAAGGTACACGCTCGAGCGTAAATTTTCCCGCTCGAGCGTACTGTAAAGTACTGGATGGGTGAAATCCCCGCTCGACGCCCGCTCGAGCTTGAGACATGACTCCGCTCGAGCGCCCAATCTTCCGCTCGAGCGGACTGTAAAACAGTGCAAGATGCTGGAAGCTCGATTTTCCCGCTCGAGCGGCACTTCCCCCGCTCGAGCGGACGACTGAAATCTGGAAATCCCAGATTCGAGCTCCAGGTCCAAAACCAAGCTCAAAAGCATCAAAACCAATCCTCTTGGGCCCATTTTCTGGAAAACGTTTAAAAACACATAGAATAACATGAATCAAGGTTCAATTTGAGAAATCAAAGCCCAAGGGTGTTTTATTCAAACCCAATTTCAAACCATTTCCCAAGAACAATCCTCAAACATGACATGCATGATCATAAATCATTTTCAAAGCTTCAATGCTGTTTCAAGAGCTCAAACCTTCAAAAACAAGATGAACTCATGGAGTATGACCAAAAGATGGACATGCATGTGAGGCATTATGAACTACAACCTCAAAACTTCAATATATGTACATGCATGCAAAGATTGAGCTTCAATTCAACAACAATGAACCAAAACATGACTTAGTTCTACAAGGAAGCATGAATCATGCAAGAATCCACTCAAAACATGAATAAGAAGACAATGGAGCTACCTTTAGTCTTGTATTTCAAGAAGGGAGCTCAAATATGCAATCACTTCAACAATTCTTCAATTACCAAGCAATTTACCAGCAAAATCAACAAGAACAATTCTCTCTCTCTCTAACTCTCCTCTCTTGGTCGGCAAAAGCAAGAAATGAGCTGGGAAAAATGTTTGATTCAAGCATACCAAGGCTCTAACATGTTATAATAAGGGCCCACTAACAATGGCAAAACGGTAATTAAGTCCAACTCTTCAATTAGCTTATTTTAATCTAATTTAATCATACCTAAACAGTGTTCAGGTAAATATACCGTAAAATCACATTAATTATGAGGGTCACGGAACACCAGTCGATTTCTAATTCGGCCGCCGATAAGGCCTTCAATTAGCAGTTTAAATATACAAACAGGAACAGATAGTCAAACAGTCAAACAGATAGAACACAATTTAACACACATATACTCAGTCAATTCGATTCCAGTTTTCAGTCAGTCAGTTCAGTACCTTAGGTAGTTCAATTATCAGTCAAAATCAGTCTCGGTTAACAGTAATTAGCGGTTAATCAGTCATTAATCGGTAAACAGTATGAGGGTTGTTACACTTTCTCCAAGTAACACCCAAAATTTACTGCCACTTGGATTATATACAAAATGCATGTGCTGGTATGTAATTTTGCAAACCCACTTGGACAAAATTCGTATTTTACTTGAAATATAATACTAATTTACCGACACAAGTCATAACAAATCAATACGAAGCGAAACACATCGTTAGTTGATAAAGCACATCGCAAAAAACCCTTCAGTTAGATCCAACCAAATATGGAACAGAAACAAGCAACCCGCAATAGGAATCTTGGAATACAGACATAAGCCAATTTTTCGCCCAAAACAATACACAGACAACCCATATATATCTCACCTCACCTTCAATTAGTTTTCAAAATGACAAGTCACTACAAACACAAATGACAACATCACTCTAAACAATATGGGAAATTTACAACTCGTGGCCTTGTACATAAGTAACGTTGTGCCATTTCCTGGCATTGTACATAACCAATTATTTACACGTTACGTACAACAATCCGTGCAAAATGAAAACTACATACATTATTTCCATGTGTTTTCAATAGCTAGTATTGTCTACCTAATAAATTAAGGGAATAAGTAAATCATACAAATTATACAACTACCTGATTCACCTCATCAATTGTGTTCGAATCATTTTTCCACACTACTGTTTCAACACTACCGTATTGGCCCACAGGCTGCTTGGAATCAGGAGAAACATCGAAAAATAGTCGCCGTTGCTTAATGTGCGGTGTACTTGGATCCACCAACCTAGTTTTGCAGCGAACGGGCAATGACTCCGCATTGTACTCACGGTCAGTTATGTGGGGTGTATCTGCATCTGAGTTAGTACCCACTGTTCGGCTAAACCGAACCTTAGGACACGTTCGCTTTGTGTGCCCAATGCATTTGCAATTCCCACATTTTCTTGGTCTTCGACAGTTGGACGAGGCCCGTCCTGGGTTCCCTTTTGTCTTCACAACATCAGGATCTTCTACTCCAAATTGTCGACGGAATGAATGTTTCCTTGTGTCTCTATTCCCACCGTTCAAATTCCTCTCATATAATTCCTTCATCCGGCTCATCATCGGAAGACATGCATCCCTAGCCTCTTTGAAACCTTCCGTTGATTGCGAGGCATAGAAACACATTTCGTTGTAGGAACAACTCAATATCCCATACCGGGCCGTCTGTGTTGTAGTGCTATCAATTGAGGGTTGAGGCTATTGCTGGCCATCCTTGCTTGCAGCCCTTGTCCATCTATGCAGCACACAAGTTGGGGGAATTTGCGTTAAATTTTCAGCTTTCATAACACATATCATGTGGCAGCAAGGTAGCCCCAACGACTCAAACTTCATGCAAGAACATCTCATTGCAGCATCCATTGGACTGTGTGTTACTATCCATGATCTGTCCTTCACTTTGTGCTTATGAATATAGTAGCATTTCTGACCATCCGGCAAAGGGAACACGTCCTTTACATTCAACTTCCCATCTTCTAAGATTTCATCACGGAACATTCTAAATATATTTCGGGTGAATAGTTCAGCTCCATGTCTCTCTATATCTTGCAATGGAGTAATCAATACCGGAAAAGTGTTATTTGTTTCAGCATCATCTCCAGCCTCGTTATACCTTATCCTTGCAAGAGCCCGATCATAGTGCCTAACAAATTCATATAGCTTCAATTTGTGTTGGAGGAAAGGATTGAAATAAGCATTCATACACTCCGAGCGCTGAGTGCTCTTCATCCCAGCAAAGAAATGTCCACACATATATGCCTCAGCCCACATATGACGCTTCTCATATGTCTCCAACACCCAACTGTTGGTTTGAAGTCCAAATTTTTCGACCATTGTCGTCCAGCCATGCTCAAACTTTGTCTCATCCGTTTCCATGTCCATGCACTACTTGAAAGCATGTGCAAAGCCACTTATGCGAACATTTGAAACAGCATTTTTCCCAAGATGCCAATTACATAATCGATGTCTTGCGTCTGGAAATACTCTTCTGATTGCCTCTCGCATCGCCTTATCCCCATCTGTCAGTACGGACACAGGTGCTTTATTGCTCATCGCCTCTATAAATGTTTCCAAAACCCATGTGTACGTCTCAATTGCCTCATTAGCTAGCAAAACACATGCAAATATCGTGGTCCTAAAGTGGCTAGCTACACCAGCCAACATGACAAAAGGTTTCTTGTATGCATTGGTTCTGTAAGTTGAGTCAAATATCAACACATCACCAAACTTTGCGTAGTCGGCCCGCGATTTCGAATCTGCCCAGAACAGATTTTGTAACTTGTTATCGACACACATCATACTTGTAAAAAAAACGTGCATCAACATCAAGTTTTGCGCATAGGTAAACCAATGCACCCTGTGCATCACCATCCTCAACTTCTGCTTTACGTTCGGCTTGAATATGGTTGTGCAGATCCGTACGGATGAAACCAACATTCTCATAAGACCCGGACTGATTTACCATATAGTCCATGATTTGGCTAGTCTTCACACCAACATTGCGCATAGCCATTGCTTGAGCTTTGTCAGCGCTGTTTAAACTGCGATGTGACCTCAGATACATCACACAGTGTTGTTCCGCCAATTCATGGTTGTGGTCTGCGACGAAGTGAGTCACAACATACTTTCCCCCTTCACCAGCATCCGCATCGTACCGTATGCGAAATTGGGCTTTGCAACCTACTCTTGTTAGTGCCTTGGGAGCTCTACTCTTCTCAGCAACACGGTCCAAGTATTTTGGTGATCTCTGACCTTCCCTTGAACACAACCACAGCCTACTAACGACCTTTCCCTCTTTATTTGTGTTAAATCTAGATTTTCGTATACTAAATCCCTTGGCTTTAGCATACGCATTGTAGAAATCTTCTCCATCTTCGACCGAATCAATTTTCTGTTCTAGAATAGCACGTTCAACATTACCAACCATGTCATTGCGATGAGCATCGTCAACCATTTCTTTTTTCACATCGGCTCCGCCATCTTCAACGTTCATGTTGGTTGCTTCTTCATTGCTCGGACCAGCTTCGCAACCATGATCAGGTTTTGCCCGACTTTCATTCATCAAACGAATGTCATCTGCTTCATTTGGAATGTCATAATCATCACCTTCCCTTTTAACTTCCGCTGGGGCCATACTGCACATGACATTACTACAAACAATTACTTGATGACCGAAAATTGTTAACACAAACACAAACATGACATTTTCATACGGTTTAGCTGTTTGTGCAAACACAAACACTCGCTTGAGAAAGAGAAAGAGAAAGGTTAGCTGCCAATGGAGGGGTTTCCGTTAGAGCCAAGCGTAGAGCGGTTGAAGTTAGGATGGGGGTTTAGTTGAGGGAAAATAGCTGAAGTAAACGGGCCAGAGAGACAAAGAGGGAGACAGAGAGAGGGAGACATTTCCATACCTCATATCTAGTTCGAGAGAAGGGCTTCACTTCAGCAATGGAACCAACACAGCCTTGTAGTTACGTTGTTGTTGGAAATTGCCCGTTATACTGTTCCCTACAGAGCTTCGTTAATGGAACGAACCCAACAGGGGCTTCTCCCTGTTAATGGAAATCAACAGTTACACTGACTCAACCTTACACAGAGAGGAGAACAGAGAGAGATAGAGACGAAATACAGAGAGTAAGTGGGATGCAATCATGCAAATACAAGCATTAACCAGTTGCCCCGGTTTTAACTTTTTCACGATTAAACAATTCAATGGTCTTGATCAATTATTGTAATCTAACGGCTAACAATTGGGTTGCATATGATGTGCAACCTTAAGGGGGTTGCACACTTAAGCAGGACCCTAAAAATATATACTATTTATATACGGTCCGGATTGGTTTTAATCCAGAACTGTGGGATTCAATCCGGAACCAATTCGTGGACTATATATTTTTAATTTTTCAATCCGAAACCGAATCACGGATTCAAAAAATCAATCTAAACGTACTGGATTAGACTGAATCGGATTATGAATTTTACGGATTGCTTGCTGAGCCCTAGGGACTTGGATTAGTTCATGAATTAGGTGGTGGTCTATGTGGTTGAATTTGATTTTGTGCAATTTGGGATTCCAAATTTAATGATAATATTGGAGCAATTTCAGTATTTTTCTCAAAATAAAAGGTTTAGAAAGTAAATCCACTTCACATTCTCCGATAATAGGCCCTAATGTTTCTAATTTCACTGTTGAAGTTGAAATATCAAATTCAGCAAATCCGTGTTCAATTTGGTTTTGATAAAATAAACAAGTGGCCAATTAATTTTGATGGGTTCCAACTCAGACGTTTGGTGTCATTTGAGATTGTCACAATCATTTGTGTTGTTTTTTTCCTCTATAATTAAGCTCATTAAGCAAAACAACTAATTCTAGTGAAGGACATATAGATCAGCATAATTATAATAGTCCTCATGTGGAAGAAGATTGAATTGATTACACTAAAAAATGAGTCACATCCAGCTAGTTTGTAGTTTTTCATTAGGGTTTATTTGCTAAATAAATATCTATCGGTATGCTTCCAAAATGTTGGGCTAATAAAA
The DNA here is from genome assembly GCF_055761805.1 of Camellia sinensis. NCBI lineage: Eukaryota > Viridiplantae > Streptophyta > Magnoliopsida > Ericales > Theaceae > Camellia > Camellia sinensis. Next base: position 192,102,551 of record NC_138966.1, on the reverse strand, counting down.
TAAAGCATTGGATGTGATTTTGTATGAGAAAAGTAGGTGATTAATGAGTTTGTGGTTCTCAATTGGTACCAAAAGCCCTAATGACTCTGGTGCTCTCTTTTTTTTAACTAAGGCTTTGTTTGAGAACATGTTATTTTAATAATTTTTTAATTTTTACGAAGAGATGTACAGAAAAGTAGAAAGAGTGATACGATAACTTATAATGACTTTTTAACTATTTAGCTAAAATGTATAATTGACAAACGAGACCTAAAGAAGTCCTAAATGACTCTTAGTGCTCTCTCTCTCTCTCTCTCTCTCTTTTTCTTTTTCTTTTTCTTTATTATTATTTTTTTTATTTTTTATTTTTTTTTATTTTTAACTAAAGAAGCACAATTACAATTTTGATTCACAAGTTGAAAGTCTCTTGAATGATATAAAAAGGGGTAAGTTCTGTATTATTATATTAATTTTTTTTTATTTATTTTTGTTCTTTGTGTTTTTGAAAGAAAAAAAAAAAGTCCAAAACTCTCTCATCTTTTCATATTGTTTCCCATTTTTGTGCATAAATACCTATTGAAATTCATAAAACAAGTTAAAAGTGTTTTCTAAAAATGTGGTTTTTTCAGAAAATTTCCCATAAAATATTTTTCTCGTATATTTGCCAAACAAAATTTTGTATTTATTTTTATTTTTATTTTTATTTTCAAAAAATTGTATAATTATGTCAAAATTTTAAATTTTATTATATATATATATATTTAAAATTTCAAAATTGGTCAATGTAATTTAGTTTTTGTTTTTCTAATTCTAAATCGTCGGTTGTAAAGTTCCATTTTGGGCATACATGCAATCCACGTGCTTGTATATGCATGAGTACTAATGAATATTTGTAATCTAATTAATAAATTCCAGCCTCAACCACCATCACTCCTCACACCCCTTTTCTCTTTTTTTTTGGTTAAATTTTTTAGACCAAATATTTTAATTATCAAAAATTTTAATATTGTATTTTAAATTTGACATTTAGTACATTACTATACTTTTGGAAATTAGACAATAAATCAATATCCTTTTGGGACAAAATTTTTTATCTTGAAAAATAAATCTTTGGTTCAAGGTTTTTATTTTTTTATGTCTTTAAAAGTGCATTTATTAACAATATTTTTATTTTTTTCGTGGCTAAAGTCAATTTTTTGATATTTTAGGACCGTTTACGATGCACATGAGGACTTGAATTAATCTCATAATATTTTTTGTAGCAAAATTTTCTTTTTAGGGAGGAAAAATATTGATCCCTAAAATCTGTATATGTTGTAGTGTTAGTTCAAGTTATCATTTTAATATTAATAATTTCTGATATTTTTATCAATTTTTTTTTTTTAAATATTGTTATTCTTCATGAATGTGGAACCATTGGGGTTATATATTTGATAAGACACAACATTGTTATGACAAAGGTGTAATTGAAGCTAAATATCACTTGAATTTCCATGAAGATGAATGTGGGGACATATTTTTTGAATACCAACACGTGGCATGGTGACGCCGACGTGTCAGCCGAGGTGCCACGTGCCCTGGTAGTTAAGCCGAGGTAATCTCGGAGAAGCCGAGGTAATCTCGGAGAAGCCGAGGTAATCTCCGAAGATGTCGGAGTCCGAAGATAAGGGACAAGAGTCCTAAGGCAAAAAGGGGACTTAGTTAAGATAAGGATAAAGCTCTTAGGGAGTTTATCTCTATCTCTTAAAGAGTCCAGAGTAAGCACTAAGATTGGAGTTCATAGAAGTCATACTTCTAGTTGGACTTGGATTGAGTACATTATAAAAGAAAGGCACCCCCGTGGGTCTAAGGTATGCAATATATACTTTGAGTATTTAATTTAGTACTTGATTATCTTTGAGAGATATACTGACTTGATCGTCGGAGTACCCCCGGGTGGAAGAACCACCGCCGGAGCTTTTCTTTTCTGTTACAGGTTGCTGGAGCCATCTATTCTGCCGGTGCTTAGCTGCTGATCACTAAACGGGCAGTGTGGTCAGATTTTTACCCACACAATTTGGCGCCGTCTGTGGGAACGAAGGAAGAATAGATGGCCAGTAACGGACAACAAGGAAACGCTGGGGACGATGCTCCTTCTGGAAGCAGCAGACCGATTAACCTTGACACCGAAGGGGACAATCACAATACAGAAGCCCGTAACCAGGGTCACAGGGAGAACGACGATATCCAGGAAGGTGACACAACAAAAAGATCAAACCAAGGAAAATACTACAATGAAGACAACCTCCAGGTATGGAGGGACAGGTGCCTACGCAGAGACGAGGAAGTAAAGGAATTAGCAAACAAGTTGGCGGACCTCCAGTCGGTCGTCAACTTCATGATGCAGAACAATGTTATGCAACCACCATACCCGCTGCAAGATACGCCAATGCCAGCAACCAACACCCAGAAGGGTGGAGGAAAAACAATCCCCGAGGTCCCTCAACATACCAGGAGCGGCAGGCATTCTCACCGGTCTTCCAGGGAAGTCGGACGAGAAAGGCCAAGGCAAGAGGAGTCCCGAAGGACGCAACACATGAAGAATCCAGACCCCAAAGAACATCGACATGTTCAGGGGCAAGTACTCCACTTTGACACAACCCATGAAGAAAGACCCAAACGGACCCACCTCGAGGCCGAGAGCAGTATACCAAAAAGACTAAAATCAAAAGACAGCCGAGCCCCAGGGCGGAGCAAAGAAGACTTAAGGGACTACCTCAAGAGGAGGCAGCAAAATGCAGAGGCCGAGGTAAACTCCCCAGTAAAACCGAAGACAGCCTTCTCGGTAGAACTGGACAAATTCGAACCACCCAAGAGGTTCAGTATGCCGAGGTTCCAAATCTATGATGGTAAGTCAGATCCAAACTTTCATGTTGGGCTATACCTAAATTCAATGGCACTATATAGCGGAAACGAACCATTGCTCTGCAAGGTATTCCCCTCATCCTTTGGGGAAATTGCATCTGATTGGTTCCACAAGTTACCGAAAGGAAGTATAAAGACATGGGAAGGCCTGGCCGAGATGTTTGTGGCCAGGTTCGTGACCAACAAGCTGCAACCCCTGAGGGTTGATGCTTTGATGGCTCTAAGAATAACCAAGGAAGAAGGCCTTAGGGCCTATGCGAAGAGATACTACGAGGTGTTCAACCGAATACCTGAATGCAACCAGGAAGTAGCAGTCGTGTCTTTCAAGAACGGCCTGAACGATGACTGCCCACTACGGAAGTCTTTGGCAAAAACATTGCCAAAGAGCATGGAGGAACTCATGGCAAGAATTGAGAAATACGCCAGGGCCGAGGAAGATACGTCGGGAAACAAAGAAGTGAAGCAAGAAAAGGGAAACGGCTCACCGAAGCGAGGCCGAGTCAACAACGGACTCACCAGGCAAGAAATAGAATTAAGAAATAAACAGGCGGTAACCACGGTATTCCGGATCCCCATCCATAAAATCTTGGATCGGATTCGGAATCAACCATATTTCAGGGCTCCAGAAAGAGCACCAGGGGAATTCATGGGAAAAAACGTCGGCAGACGTTGTGCCTACCACAATGAGGGAGGGCATCCAACTCAAGGTTGCAGGGCCTTAAAAGCACACTTGGAGGACCTGGTAAGGCAAGGCCTTCTGAGGGACCTGGTCGATGAAGCCAGAACAAGGGAAGAACAGGCAAGGTTGCCTCAAGCACCAGCAGCACCCCCTCCCCCAGCACAGCGACCACAGGCAGGAGAACCAAGGGTGGTCAATGTGATCCACTCAAGGGTCAACGAAAACGAGGTCAGAGGAGAAACCCAGAGGGTAAGACATTTACAGCATATCCACCAAGTTGGGGACAAGAGACATCGGCCAGAAGAATGCCAAGGGCCAATGATAGCCTTTACCGAAGCCGACCTAGAACTGGTCCAACATCCGCATAATGATGCCTTGGTAGTATCCCTCCAGGTTGGGGAATGCCAAGTAAAACGCATCCTAATAGACCAAGGCAGCTCCTGTGACATCATGTACGTCAGATGTTACAGAGAGCTAGGCCTTCACCCCGATGACCTAGAGCAATCCAGCGGCCCGATGGTCGGCTTTAATGGAACGCCAACATGGCCACTGGGTGCAACAAGCTTAGAGGTACAAGCCGGCACTAAGAAGATCAGGACAGAATTCCTGGTCATTGACACACCCTCACCATACAACATCATCCTTGGAAGACCGTGGTTGCATGCAATGGGGGCAGTTCCCTCGACGTTGCATCAACTACTCCGGTTCCCAACGGAGCATGGGATTGAAGAAGTCAGAGGGGATCAACTACAAGCCAAAAATTGCTCCATGGCAGCAATAAAGTCCACCTGTAGTATACAGGAGCCAAAGAAAGCAGAAGTTGAAGATGGAGACATGGAAGTCCTGGAAGACGTCGGGAAAGAACCGACCGAGAAAAGCGAAGAAGCACTAAAGAAAATCTTCGTCCAGGAGGGCGACGAAGAACGATTTTTTCTTCTCGGCTCCGGCCTAGCCAAAGAAGAAGAAAAAGAACTAGAAGATTTTTTAAGGGCAAACATAGAGGCATTTGCCTGGACACCCTATGAAATGCCTGGCATTGACCCCGAGGTCACTTGCCACAGTTTGAATGTCGACAGATCGGCAAAACCAGTGATTCAACGAGCCAGAAGGCCGACGTTATTACACGTCGAAGCAGTGGAGGAAGAGGTAGACAAACTCCTTGAAGCCAGGGCAATCCGAGAAGTCCAGTACCCAACGTGGCTGTCCAACACAGTAGTAGTAAAAAAGAAAAATGGCAAGTGGAGGGTTTGTGTGGATTTTACCAGCCTCAACAAAGCTTGCCCCAAGGACAGTTTCCCTCTGCCCAAAATCGACCAACTGGTTGACGCCACTTCGGGACACGAAAGGATGAGTTTTTTAGACGCATACAGAGGGTACCACTAGATTGCTATGTACCCTCCAGATGAGGAGAAGACCGCGTTCATCACCCCGAAAGGCCTGTACTGTTATAAGGTAATGCCTTTTGGGCTGAAAAACGCAGGAGCAACCTATCAGAGGTTAGTAACAAAGATGTTTAAACATCTGATCGGCAAAACAGTAGAAGTTTACATTGATGACATGGTCGTAAAGACCAAGGAGTCAAAAGGTCATCTTGCCGACCTAAAAGAGGTCTTTGACATACTCAAAAGATATCGGCTCCGACTCAACGCCGCAAAGTGTGCCTTCGGAGTTGGGTCAGGTAAATTCCTAGGCTATCTGGTAACAAGAAAGGGCATAGAGGCCAGCCCAGACCAAATCAAAGCTATCCTAGAGCTACAGAGCCCAACATCGGCAAAGCAAGTCCAAATGCTCACTGGAAGGGCCGCAGCCCTGAACCGATTCATCAGCAGAAGCTCGGACAAGTGCAGACCCTTCTTTAACCTGGTAAAAAAAGCCACAGACTTCCTGTGGACCGAAGAATGTGAAGCAGCCTTAGCCGATCTGAAAAAGTACCTGACCACAACCCCGGTCCTTTCTAACCCTGTTCCAGGAGAAGAATTATTTTTGTACTTAGCAGTCTCTGAACACGCAGTCAGTGCAGTGCTAATCCGCGAGGAAAAAGGGGAGCAGAAAGCTGTCTATTATGTAAGCAAGACTTTGGCTAACGCAGAAACAAGGTACCTACCACTGGAAAAATTAATGCTAGCCTTGGTAATGGCCTCAAAGAAACTAAGCCATTACTTTCAGGCACACAAGATTGTGGTTCTAACAGAGCACCCATTGAAGTCCTTATTACATCAAGGAGACTTAACAGGAAGGATAGCAAAATGGGCAGTAACACTGGGACAGTTTGACCTAGAATTCAGGCCAAGAACAGCAATAAAGGGCCAAGTTTTGGCCGACTTCGTCGCAGAACTCACACCTGAAGCCATCGCACCTCAGGCTCCGTCGAGCCGAGATGAGCATCAACCCGACAAACAAAAAAAAACCCAGTCAAAGACAAAACAGCAAGAGAAAGAAAGGCTCAGACCATTCGCATCTACATCGGCGATTCGTTCAGACTATATGTCGATGGAAGTTCAAACCGCCAGGGAGCAGGAGCAGGAGTACTGCTGATATCTCCAGATGGAGAGATTGTAGAACAATCCATCCGACTGGGGTTCAAAGCCTCCAATAACGAAGCAGAATATGAGGCATTAATTGCAGGACTAAAGCTAGCAGCAGCAGCAGAGGCAGACGAGGTAATTGTTTTTTGTGATTCGCAATTAATTGTTAACCAGTCAACAGGAGAATTTGCAGCCAGAGACGAAAGAATGTCGGCATATGCAAAGGAAGTCATCCGACTGGCGGCCCTATTTCAGAACTGCAGATTACTCCAAGTCAGCCGAGATGACAACACCCATGCCGACGCATTAGCCAACCTGGCCAGTTCAATTCAAACTGGAAAAACAAGGACAATTATGATCGACTACATGTCGGCCCCGAGTATAGATAAACAGAGCACCGAACAAGAAACAATGTGCGTGGGCCTTGGACCAAGCTGGATGGATGCACTCATTGCGTTCCTAAAAGAGGGGAAGCTGCCAGAAGACCACAAAGAAGCACATAAAATTAGGCTGAAATCCGCCAGATTCAGCCTAACAGCGGAAGGCCATCTTTACAGGAGGTCCTTCACTGGACCACTTTTAAGGTGCGTACACCCTTTGCAGGTTGAAGATTTTCTTTATGAGATCCATGAAGGAATTTGTGGAAGCCATGCCGGGGGCAGATCGTTAGCCCATAGGGCCATTACCCAGGGGTATTGGTGGCCCTACATGCAAAAGGATGCCGAAGCCTATGTAAAGAGATGTGAGCAATGTCAAAGGTTTGCACCTTTGATACATCAGCCAGCTGCCGACCTAAACCCAGTATCCAGCCCCTGGCCGTTTGCCCAATGGGGCATGGATCTGGTGGGACAACTTCCCCAGGCAACTGGGCAAAGAAAATATTTACTGGTAGCAACGGACTACTTCACAAAATGGATAGAGGCAGAACCTCTTGCCAAAATCCGAGATGTGGATGTCAAGAATTTTATTTGGCGAAACATAATCACCAGATTTGGGATCCCAAGAGCAATAGTTGCCGACAACGGAACACAGTTCGACAGCAAACTTATCAAAAACTTCTGTGCGAAATTCAAGATCAAAAACTATTTCTCAACTCCAAGTTTTCCTCAAAGTAATGGGCAAGCAGAGGCGTCCAACAAAGTAATCCTGGATGGGATAAAGAAGAGGCTCCAAGCAGCAAAGGGAAAGTGGGTGGACGAGCTGCCCAACGTACTTTGGGCATATCGGACCACGCCGAGAAGATCAACGGGAGAATCCCCTTTTGCCATGGCCTATGGCACAGAAGCAGTCATCCCATTGGAGATCGGCATCCCAGGGATCAGAACCCAGGGAGTAGAGAATGGCACCAATGACATACTCTTAGCCCGAGACCTGGATCTACTGGAAGAACGAAGAGAGAAGGCTGCAATTCAGCTTGCAGTATACCAGCAACAGCTTGCCAGAGCTTACAACAAGAAGGTTAATCCAAGGGATTTTCAAGTTGGCGACTTAGTCCTAAGAAAAGTCGTCGGAAACAAGAAGGATCCCAGGGAAGGCAAGCTTGGCCCGAACTGGGAAGGACCCTACAGAGTTACTTCAGTATTGGGCAATGGAGCATATCGGCTTGAAGACAATGAGGGCAAAGCACTACCCAGACCTTGGAATACTTGTAACTTGAAATTCTTCTATCATTAGATAAACATCATTGTTTGGCCGATATTATCAATAAAGTCTTTTCAGAATTCTCTCAACACGTATGATTAATGGTTATTGAAGACATATCAAACTCAGGCAAACTAAGCCGATGTTATTCCTTGATCCACTTGTTGAAATTTGTAGCAATTTACAAGTTGGAATCAAGCTGATTCCTTATCTTCACTTGTTGAAATTTGTAGCAATTTACAAGTTGAAGTTAAGCCGATGTTATTCCTTGATCCACTTGTTGAAATTTGTAGCAATTTACAAGTTGGAATCAAGCTGATTCCTTATCTTCACTTGTTGAAATTTGTAGCAATTTACAAGTTGAAGTTAAGCCGATGTTATTCCTTGATCCACTTGTTGAAATTTGTAGCAATTTACAAGTTGGAATCAAGCTGATTCCTTATCTTCACTTGTTGAAATTTGTAGCAATTTACAAGTTGAAGTTAAGCCGATATTATTCCTTGATCCACTTGTTGAAATTTGTAGCAATTTACAAGTTGGAATCAAGCTGATTCCTTATCTTCACTTGTTGAAATTTGTAGCAATTTACAAGTTGAAGTTAAGCCGATATAATTCCTTGATCCACTTGTTGAAATTTGTAGCAATTTACAAGTTGGAATCAAGCTGATTCCTTATCTTCACTTGTTGAAATTTGTAGCAATTTACAAGTTGAAGTTAAGCCGATGTTAGTCCTTGATCCACTTGTTGAAATTTGTAGCAATTTACAAGTTGGAATCAAGCTGATTCCCTACCTTCACTTGTTGAAATTTGTAGCAATTTACAAGTCGAAGATAGGCCGAGGTTATTGCGTAAGTTCTCATAGCAATATGTGGGTTGTCTGAACCCTAGAGAAGATGCTTAACACTTGTTGAAAGTTGTAGCCATTTACAAGGTTATGTTAAGCCGACGTATGATCACCCGCTGAGGTATACAGAAAATTAACGGGTCGATGCAAAGGTTAAGTATATTATTTAAACACTTGTTGAAATTTGTGGCAATTTACAAGTAGGTTAGAACGAAATCATTGTTTAAATACTTATTGAAAACTTAAAAGATGGCAAAAGTATACATTGAGTAGTATATGTTTAGTTCTTGACAGAATTTATACAAGGTTTGCAGGTCAGTATCTTGCCGAAGTAAAAGCCTTGCAGTTATACCCAGGGTATGTAGCCCCGAGAAGATTGCACAAAGAAAGCATGCAAAAATTTCTAAGTATAGAACTATGCAGAAGCAAGCAACAGAACATCACAAGATCAAAAATATCCATTGCAAGAACAGTTGCAATTACATACTGAAAAAGGCACATCGGCCATAAGAAGGAATGTACATTGTTCAGAAATTAAAAGAAAAAACAGAGTCCAAAATCCAGAAAAGAAAGAAGGGAAAATCAAGACTCTTGAACATCAGCAGCAGAAACTGGAACCTCGGATGATTCAGCTGGAATATCCTCGGCCACCTTCTCCGCTCGTATTTCGGCATCTATCTCTGCTAAAGTTGTGTCAAGACTTCTGTCAGTCAGAAGAAGGTCAGATGATGGACACCCCTGAACAGGTTCCCTGGGCACTTCCTCAGCCTCATCACCCACTTCATCTTGAGTTAAGTCTAAAATTTGCTCAGCTGGAAAGGACTTGGCCTCAGTAGCGCCCCTGGGTTTTCTCACCAAGGCTTCACCTTCATCTTTCTCTTCGTCTTCACCCTCAGCTTCTACCTCGGTCTCTGATTCATCCTCAGCTTGACTTGGAGGAAGAAATGGTAGAAGATTAGCATCAACTTGGCGCAATGGCGAGTCAGCAGGGAGATCAAGCTTCTTTATCAGAGACATCCAACCAAGGGAAAATCCCCTGTTGCATGCCTGCCTGACTTGAAGTTTGTATTCTTCTGCAACGTCGGCCATGCCTTGAGCATAGGCCTTTTCATCGGCCTCCTTGACTTCAGCCTCCTTGGTGGCCAGAGCTTGTTGAAGTTCTTTTTGCGCTTGGACCTTCTGAGCCTCGGCCTCCCTTTTCTCGGCTTCAGCTACTTTTTTAACGGCCTCAGCAGCTTCGGCCTTCTCAAGAGCTAAGGTTTGGTTCTTCGTCGCAGCCTCGGCTTGATCCTCTAGTTTCTTCATTTTTACTTCAAGAGCCCTTAATTCTCTCTTCATTGAGGTCGCTTCCCTTTTCATATCAACCAATCTTTGACGATTCTCAAAGGATTGCATTGAAAATGAGTGGGCATGTTGGATAGCCTGAATGCAAACAGAAGTATCAGAAAGTGTTCTCAGAAAGAAACAGAAGGAAAAAACACAAAAACAAATAGAAATACTTACTTGGGCAGAGTGTTGGAGCATCAGAGCGTAATTTTCATACTCACTGAACTTGGCATTTCGCTCCAGGTCATTCGGTAGAAGAAGAGCGGTACTAAGGGCGACAGCAACGTTGATATCATCAGTACTTTCACTAGCCATGATAGGCCTGTCCTCCAGAGAAAGATCAGGGGCCCATGGGACGTCGGGCTTCTTTGAAGCCGAGGTCGTCGCAGACGATGACCTTGGCCTCTTTGTTTGTGTAGATCCTGAGGGTTGGCCCTCAGCAGACCTTTTGGTTGAAGTAGAGGTCGATTTTTTGCTTTCAGCTAGCTTCGAAATCGGCAAAGCATCCTCAGCCTCGGCATCTGTAACCTTGGCCTTAGGCTGAGCCTTTTTTACCCTCTTCGGTTTGGATGGAAGCATTGATTGCGTTGCTGCGGCTTCGGCGTCAGCTGGAATGTCGGCAAGAAGATCTTGGACGACAGGCCTCGGACGAACCATCTCGGCAGTCTTTACTAGCCTTCGTCGGCGTTTACGTTCAGGAATTGGTATTAAGAAGGGGGCCGAAGTTGATGGAAGATCGGCTGGGTCAGATGTGGACTCTTGATCTGTCCGAGATGTAGAAGCAGTTAAGGTCGTGGCTGTTGGTGGAGAGAGACTCTTCTTCCTTTTTCGAGGGACGTCGGGTAAAATGGATCTGTGTGTGGGGACAAAGTTTAATAATACTGGGGCTTTTCGTTTAAGGATTGGAAGACCAAGAAGTGTTCTCAGATCTGGTCCTGGGAAGAAGGATTGACGAAAATTTTTCGGTGGTTGATGAAGATCTGCAAAGAATCAGACGTCAGAAACAACAAAAGTATTTAAGTGTTGAATGAAAACAACTAAGTGTTGACTCAGGGCTCTTACTCTTGCCCTCTGTAAGTGTTCGAGGAAGAGGGTAAAGGTGGACATCTTCATCTGGGCCAAATTCCCAATTTCCAGAGGCAATAAGATAGTCATCTCCAGCCCCCTTGTTGGAGTCTGGAAGGTCGGCTATAATCTTGTACTGAGTGGATCTCGGCTTAAGGTAATATACAAAACCCCTATCCTTCAGATCAAGAGGGCACATGGTATAACAATATTGAAGGTCGGCGAGGGTGATTCTGAGGTTTTCTTGCCTAGCTAAGGCTATAATACCATTAATTATCCTATAGGAATTGATAGTAAGTTGCATGGGGTTTAGCTTATAGAAATAGAGAACTTGACGAAAAAGGGGATCGAGTGGAAGCCGAAGTCCACATTCGATAAAAGCAACTACTGGAAAAGGCATTGTATGGTCTGTAGGCACGATAGTGTCATTATCCCCAGCCAGCTTAAGATGAACGTCGGCTGGGATAGAGAATTCTTGCCTAAAGTATTCAAGACTCGTTGGGGTATTTACCCTGTGCCTCCACATACCCATTGTGTCGACCTAAATTAAGAGGAATATGTTTCAGAAGACGGGCGTTTTTCAGGTTTCCCTAAAGATTAAGGGTTCTACAGACAAATCCCAAATCTACGAACTATTAAGATAAAGATTGAGGGCACAGATCTGGGGCAGATACAAAAAAGAGAAAACAAAAACGAGGTTTCAGATTCAAGAACAGAGGTATAATTTTCAGAAACAATAGAGGTACAGGAAAAAGTCAAGAACAGCGGCGAAGAGAATGATGGAAAAGCATAGAAATTCAAAATACAAATAAATCCCAGACCTCGAGTAAGATCAGTAATGGCAACAGACTGACAATAGCGCATAAAGAGAATGAAAGAAATTAAAGGAAGGGGACTTACCAGGAGAAGTGAAGCCAAGGCAATACTCGTCGAACCCAGAAACCAGTTGCGACAGCAAAAAAGGCTTTGCAAGAAATACGGGACTAAGAACAGTTCCAGAGAAGGAATTGAAGCAATGGTAGATTTGAAGAGGAAGAACGAGCTTTCGGAAGAGAAAGAGTAAAGAAGATGAAAAGAAAAAGTGAAGAAAAGATAGAGGCAAAAGAAGTTTTGTCAAAAATTTGAAACGGCGGCAAAAATAGGGCAATTATTGCGCCTAGGGTAACGCACGCGTCAGACGGCGCAGACGAAACGAACAGACAGCTTCCAGGCGCGTCACTAACACGCTCCAATAAAGACAAAACACGTGGAAGGAACAGTTAGACATGAATGACAGCTCATGTGCATAGGGGAGTACGACCGAAGCCACGTTCTCCGAAGAGAACACGTCGGCTGAAAGAAGATAATCTTGGCAAAGCAGTCTTCTTGAGCCATTATTCAGAAAGGAAGTGACAAAAAATTCGGAATAGGTTCCATCACCTCAGAATGCCGAGGTAATAGAACCTAGGGGGCAGTTGTGGGGACATATTTTTTGAATACCAACACGTGGCATGGTGACGCCGACGTGTCAGCCGAGGTGCCACGTGCCCTGGTAGTTAAGCCGAGGTAATCTCGGAGAAGCCGAGGTAATCTCGGAGAAGCCGAGGTAATCTCCGAAGATGTCGGAGTCCGAAGATAAGGGACAAGAGTCCTAAGGCAAAAAGGGGACTTAGTTAAGATAAGGATAAAGCTCTTAGGGAGTTTATCTCTATCTCTTAAAGAGTCCAGAGTAAGCACTAAGATTGGAGTTCATAGAAGTCATACTTCTAGTTGGACTTGGATTGAGTACATTATAAAAGAAAGGCACCCCCGTGGGTCTAAGGTATGCAATATATACTTTGAGTATTTAATTTAGTACTTGATTATCTTTGAGAGATATACTGACTTGATCGTCGGAGTACCCCCGGGTGGAAGAACCACCGCCGGAGCTTTTCTTTTCTGTTACAGGTTGCTGGAGCCATCTATTCTGCCGGTGCTTAGCTGCTGATCACTAAACGGGCAGTGTGGTCAGATTTTTACCCACACAATTTGGCGCCGTCTGTGGGAACGAAGGAAGAATAGATGGCCAGTAACGGACAACAAGGAAACGCTGGGGACGATGCTCCTTCTGGAAGCAGCAGACCGATTAACCTTGACACCGAAGGGGACAATCACAATACAGAAGCCCGTAACCAGGGTCACAGGGAGAACGACGATATCCAGGAAGGTGACACAACAAAAAGATCAAACCAAGGAAAATACTACAATGAAGACAACCTCCAGGTATGGAGGGACAGGTGCCTACGCAGAGACGAGGAAGTAAAGGAATTAGCAAACAAGTTGGCGGACCTCCAGTCGGTCGTCAACTTCATGATGCAGAACAATGTTATGCAACCACCATACCCGCTGCAAGATACGCCAATGCCAGCAACCAACACCCAGAAGGGTGGAGGAAAAACAATCCCCGAGGTCCCTCAACATACCAGGAGCGGCAGGCATTCTCACCGGTCTTCCAGGGAAGTCGGACGAGAAAGGCCAAGGCAAGAGGAGTCCCGAAGGACGCAACACATGAAGAATCCAGACCCCAAAGAACATCGACATGTTCAGGGGCAAGTACTTCACTTTGACACAACCCATGAAGAAAGACCCAAACGGACCCACCTCGAGGCCGAGAGCAGTATACCAAAAAGACTAAAATCAAAAGACAGCCGAGCCCCAGGGCGGAGCAAAGAAGACTTAAGGGACTACCTCAAGAGGAGGCAGCAAAATGCAGAGGCCGAGGTAAACTCCCCAGTAAAACCGAAGACAGCCTTCTCGGTAGAACTGGACAAATTCGAACCACCCAAGAGGTTCAGTATGCCGAGGTTCCAAATCTATGATGGTAAGTCAGATCCAAACTTTCATGTTGGGCTATACCTAAATTCAATGGCACTATATAGCGGAAACGAACCATTGCTCTGCAAGGTATTCCCCTCATCCTTTGGGGAAATTGCATCTGATTGGTTCCACAAGTTACCGAAAGGAAGTATAAAGACATGGGAAGGCCTGGCCGAGATGTTTGTGGCCAGGTTCGTGACCAACAAGCTGCAACCCCTGAGGGTTGATGCTTTGATGGCTCTAAGAATAACCAAGGAAGAAGGCCTTAGGGCCTATGCGAAGAGATACTACGAGGTGTTCAACCGAATACCTGAATGCAACCAGGAAGTAGCAGTCGTGTCTTTCAAGAACGGCCTGAACGATGACTGCCCACTACGGAAGTCTTTGGCAAAAACATTGCCAAAGAGCATGGAGGAACTCATGGCAAGAATTGAGAAATACGCCAGGGCCGAGGAAGATACGTCGGGAAACAAAGAAGTGAAGCAAGAAAAGGGAAACGGCTCACCGAAGCGAGGCCGAGTCAACAACGGACTCACCAGGCAAGAAATAGAATTAAGAAATAAACAGGCGGTAACCACGGTATTCCGGATCCCCATCCATAAAATCTTGGATCGGATTCGGAATCAACCATATTTCAGGGCTCCAGAAAGAGCACCAGGGGAATTCATGGGAAAAAACGTCGGCAGACGTTGTGCCTACCACAATGAGGGAGGGCATCCAACTCAAGGTTGCAGGGCCTTAAAAGCACACTTGGAGGACCTGGTAAGGCAAGGCCTTCTGAGGGACCTGGTCGATGAAGCCAGAACAAGGGAAGAACAGGCAAGGTTGCCTCAAGCACCAGCAGCACCCCCTCCCCCAGCACAGCGACCACAGGCAGGAGAACCAAGGGTGGTCAATGTGATCCACTCAAGGGTCAACGAAAACGAGGTCAGAGGAGAAACCCAGAGGGTAAGACATTTACAGCATATCCACCAAGTTGGGGACAAGAGACATCGGCCAGAAGAATGCCAAGGGCCAATGATAGCCTTTACCGAAGCCGACCTAGAACTGGTCCAACATCCGCATAATGATGCCTTGGTAGTATCCCTCCAGGTTGGGGAATGCCAAGTAAAACGCATCCTAATAGACCAAGGCAGCTCCTGTGACATCATGTACGTCAGATGTTACAGAGAGCTAGGCCTTCACCCCGATGACCTAGAGCAATCCAGCGGCCCGATGGTCGGCTTTAATGGAACGCCAACATGGCCACTGGGTGCAACAAGCTTAGAGGTACAAGCCGGCACTAAGAAGATCAGGACAGAATTCCTGGTCATTGACACACCCTCACCATACAACATCATCCTTGGAAGACCGTGGTTGCATGCAATGGGGGCAGTTCCCTCGACGTTGCATCAACTACTCCGGTTCCCAACGGAGCATGGGATTGAAGAAGTCAGAGGGGATCAACTACAAGCCAAAAATTGCTCCATGGCAGCAATAAAGTCCACCTGTAGTATACAGGAGCCAAAGAAAGCAGAAGTTGAAGATGGAGACATGGAAGTCCTGGAAGACGTCGGGAAAGAACCGACCGAGAAAAGCGAAGAAGCACTAAAGAAAATCTTCGTCCAGGAGGGCGACGAAGAACGATTTTTTCTTCTCGGCTCCGGCCTAGCCAAAGAAGAAGAAAAAGAACTAGAAGATTTTTTAAGGGCAAACATAGAGGCATTTGCCTGGACACCCTATGAAATGCCTGGCATTGACCCCGAGGTCACTTGCCACAGTTTGAATGTCGACAGATCGGCAAAACCAGTGATTCAACGAGCCAGAAGGCCGACGTTATTACACGTCGAAGCAGTGGAGGAAGAGGTAGACAAACTCCTTGAAGCCAGGGCAATCCGAGAAGTCCAGTACCCAACGTGGCTGTCCAACACAGTAGTAGTAAAAAAGAAAAATGGCAAGTGGAGGGTTTGCGTGGATTTTACCAGCCTCAACAAAGCTTGCCCCAAGGACAGTTTCCCTCTGCCCAAAATCGACCAACTGGTTGACGCCACTTCGGGACACGAAAGGATGAGTTTTTTAGACGCATACAGAGGGTACCACCAGATTGCTATGTACCCTCCAGATGAGGAGAAGACCGCGTTCATCACCCCGAAAGGCCTGTACTGTTATAAGGTAATGCCTTTTGGGCTGAAAAACGCAGGAGCAACCTATCAGAGGTTAGTAACAAAGATGTTTAAACATCTGATCGGCAAAACAGTAGAAGTTTACATTGATGACATGGTCGTAAAGACCAAGGAGTCAAAAGGTCATCTTGCCGACCTAAAAGAGGTCTTTGACATACTCAAAAGATATCGGCTCCGACTCAACGCCGCAAAGTGTGCCTTCGGAGTTGGGTCAGGTAAATTCCTAGGCTATCTGGTAACAAGAAAGGGCATAGAGGCCAGCCCAGACCAAATCAAAGCTATCCTAGAGCTACAGAGCCCAACATCGGCAAAGCAAGTCCAAATGCTCACTGGAAGGGCCGCAGCCCTGAACCGATTCATCAGCAGAAGCTCGGACAAGTGCAGACCCTTCTTTAACCTGGTAAAAAAAGCCACAGACTTCCTGTGGACCGAAGAATGTGAAGCAGCCTTAGCCGATCTGAAAAAGTACCTGACCACAACCCCGGTCCTTTCTAACCCTGTTCCAGGAGAAGAATTATTTTTGTACTTAGCAGTCTCTGAACACGCAGTCAGTGCAGTGCTAATCCGCGAGGAAAAAGGGGAGCAGAAAGCTGTCTATTATGTAAGCAAGACTTTGGCTAACGCAGAAACAAGGTACCTACCACTGGAAAAATTAATGCTAGCCTTGGTAATGGCCTCAAAGAAACTAAGCCATTACTTTCAGGCACACAAGATTGTGGTTCTAACAGAGCACCCATTGAAGTCCTTATTACATCAAGGAGACTTAACAGGAAGGATAGCAAAATGGGCAGTAACACTGGGACAGTTTGACCTAGAATTCAGGCCAAGAACAGCAATAAAGGGCCAAGTTTTGGCCGACTTCGTCGCAGAACTCACACCTGAAGCCATCGCACCTCAGGCTCCGTCGAGCCGAGATGAGCATCAACCCGACAAACAAAAAAAAACCCAGTCAAAGACAAAACAGCAAGAGAAAGAAAGGCTCAGACCATTCGCATCTACATCGGCGATTCGTTCAGACTATATGTCGATGGAAGTTCAAACCGCCAGGGAGCAGGAGCAGGAGTACTGCTGATATCTCCAGATGGAGAGATTGTAGAACAATCCATCCGACTGGGGTTCAAAGCCTCCAATAACGAAGCAGAATATGAGGCATTAATTGCAGGACTAAAGCTAGCAGCAGCAGCAGAGGCAGACGAGGTAATTGTTTTTTGTGATTCGCAATTAATTGTTAACCAGTCAACAGGAGAATTTGCAGCCAGAGACGAAAGAATGTCGGCATATGCAAAGGAAGTCATCCGACTGGCGGCCCTATTTCAGAACTGCAGATTACTCCAAGTCAGCCGAGATGACAACACCCATGCCGACGCATTAGCCAACCTGGCCAGTTCAATTCAAACTGGAAAAACAAGGACAATTATGATCGACTACATGTCGGCCCCGAGTATAGATAAACAGAGCACCGAACAAGAAACAATGTGCGTGGGCCTTGGACCAAGCTGGATGGATGCACTCATTGCGTTCCTAAAAGAGGGGAAGCTGCCAGAAGACCACAAAGAAGCACATAAAATTAGGCTGAAATCCGCCAGATTCAGCCTAACAGCGGAAGGCCATCTTTACAGGAGGTCCTTCACTGGACCACTTTTAAGGTGCGTACACCCTTTGCAGGTTGAAGATTTTCTTTATGAGATCCATGAAGGAATTTGTGGAAGCCATGCCGGGGGCAGATCGTTAGCCCATAGGGCCATTACCCAGGGGTATTGGTGGCCCTACATGCAAAAGGATGCCGAAGCCTATGTAAAGAGATGTGAGCAATGTCAAAGGTTTGCACCTTTGATACATCAGCCAGCTGCCGACCTAAACCCAGTATCCAGCCCCTGGCCGTTTGCCCAATGGGGCATGGATCTGGTGGGACAACTTCCCCAGGCAACTGGGCAAAGAAAATATTTACTGGTAGCAACGGACTACTTCACAAAATGGATAGAGGCAGAACCTCTTGCCAAAATCCGAGATGTGGATGTCAAGAATTTTATTTGGCGAAACATAATCACCAGATTTGGGATCCCAAGAGCAATAGTTGCCGACAACGGAACACAGTTCGACAGCAAACTTATCAAAAACTTCTGTGCGAAATTCAAGATCAAAAACTATTTCTCAACTCCAAGTTTTCCTCAAAGTAATGGGCAAGCAGAGGCGTCCAACAAAGTAATCCTGGATGGGATAAAGAAGAGGCTCCAAGCAGCAAAGGGAAAGTGGGTGGACGAGCTGCCCAACGTACTTTGGGCATATCGGACCACGCCGAGAAGATCAACGGGAGAATCCCCTTTTGCCATGGCCTATGGCACAGAAGCAGTCATCCCATTGGAGATCGGCATCCCAGGGATCAGAACCCAGGGAGTAGAGAATGGCACCAATGACATACTCTTAGCCCGAGACCTGGATCTACTGGAAGAACGAAGAGAGAAGGCTGCAATTCAGCTTGCAGTATACCAGCAACAGCTTGCCAGAGCTTACAACAAGAAGGTTAATCCAAGGGATTTTCAAGTTGGCGACTTAGTCCTAAGAAAAGTCGTCGGAAACAAGAAGGATCCCAGGGAAGGCAAGCTTGGCCCGAACTGGGAAGGACCCTACAGAGTTACTTCAGTATTGGGCAATGGAGCATATCGGCTTGAAGACAATGAGGGCAAAGCACTACCCAGACCTTGGAATACTTGTAACTTGAAATTCTTCTATCATTAGATAAACATCATTGTTTGGCCGATATTATCAATAAAGTCTTTTCAGAATTCTCTCAACACGTATGATTAATGGTTATTGAAGACATATCAAACTCAGGCAAACTAAGCCGATGTTATTCCTTGATCCACTTGTTGAAATTTGTAGCAATTTACAAGTTGGAATCAAGCTGATTCCTTATCTTCACTTGTTGAAATTTGTAGCAATTTACAAGTTGAAGTTAAGCCGATGTTATTCCTTGATCCACTTGTTGAAATTTGTAGCAATTTACAAGTTGGAATCAAGCTGATTCCTTATCTTCACTTGTTGAAATTTGTAGCAATTTACAAGTTGAAGTTAAGCCGATGTTATTCCTTGATCCACTTGTTGAAATTTGTAGCAATTTACAAGTTGGAATCAAGCTGATTCCTTATCTTCACTTGTTGAAATTTGTAGCAATTTACAAGTTGAAGTTAAGCCGATATTATTCCTTGATCCACTTGTTGAAATTTGTAGCAATTTACAAGTTGGAATCAAGCTGATTCCTTATCTTCACTTGTTGAAATTTGTAGCAATTTACAAGTTGAAGTTAAGCCGATATAATTCCTTGATCCACTTGTTGAAATTTGTAGCAATTTACAAGTTGGAATCAAGCTGATTCCTTATCTTCACTTGTTGAAATTTGTAGCAATTTACAAGTTGAAGTTAAGCCGATGTTAGTCCTTGATCCACTTGTTGAAATTTGTAGCAATTTACAAGTTGGAATCAAGCTGATTCCCTACCTTCACTTGTTGAAATTTGTAGCAATTTACAAGTCGAAGATAGGCCGAGGTTATTGCGTAAGTTCTCATAGCAATATGTGGGTTGTCTGAACCCTAGAGAAGATGCTTAACACTTGTTGAAAGTTGTAGCCATTTACAAGGTTATGTTAAGCCGACGTATGATCACCCGCTGAGGTATACAGAAAATTAACGGGTCGATGCAAAGGTTAAGTATATTATTTAAACACTTGTTGAAATTTGTGGCAATTTACAAGTAGGTTAGAACGAAATCATTGTTTAAATACTTATTGAAAACTTAAAAGATGGCAAAAGTATACATTGAGTAGTATATGTTTAGTTCTTGACAGAATTTATACAAGGTTTGCAGGTCAGTATCTTGCCGAAGTAAAAGCCTTGCAGTTATACCCAGGGTATGTAGCCCCGAGAAGATTGCACAAAGAAAGCATGCAAAAATTTCTAAGTATAGAACTATGCAGAAGCAAGCAACAGAACATCACAAGATCAAAAATATCCATTGCAAGAACAGTTGCAATTACATACTGAAAAAGGCACATCGGCCATAAGAAGGAATGTACATTGTTCAGAAATTAAAAGAAAAAACAGAGTCCAAAATCCAGAAAAG
This sequence comes from Camellia sinensis, assembly GCF_055761805.1. Lineage (NCBI taxonomy): Eukaryota > Viridiplantae > Streptophyta > Magnoliopsida > Ericales > Theaceae > Camellia > Camellia sinensis. Next base: position 192,082,475 of record NC_138966.1, on the reverse strand, counting down.
AAAGAAGGGAAAATCAAGACTCTTGAACATCAGCAGCAGAAACTGGAACCTCGGATGATTCAGCTGGAATATCCTCGGCCACCTTCTCCGCTCGTATTTCGGCATCTATCTCTGCTAAAGTTGTGTCAAGACTTCTGTCAGTCAGAAGAAGGTCAGATGATGGACACCCCTGAACAGGTTCCCTGGGCACTTCCTCAGCCTCATCACCCACTTCATCTTGAGTTAAGTCTAAAATTTGCTCAGCTGGAAAGGACTTGGCCTCAGTAGCGCCCCTGGGTTTTCTCACCAAGGCTTCACCTTCATCTTTCTCTTCGTCTTCACCCTCAGCTTCTACCTCGGTCTCTGATTCATCCTCAGCTTGACTTGGAGGAAGAAATGGTAGAAGATTAGCATCAACTTGGCGCAATGGCGAGTCAGCAGGGAGATCAAGCTTCTTTATCAGAGACATCCAACCAAGGGAAAATCCCCTGTTGCATGCCTGCCTGACTTGAAGTTTGTATTCTTCTGCAACGTCGGCCATGCCTTGAGCATAGGCCTTTTCATCGGCCTCCTTGACTTCAGCCTCCTTGGTGGCCAGAGCTTGTTGAAGTTCTTTTTGCGCTTGGACCTTCTGAGCCTCGGCCTCCCTTTTCTCGGCTTCAGCTACTTTTTTAACGGCCTCAGCAGCTTCGGCCTTCTCAAGAGCTAAGGTTTGGTTCTTCGTCGCAGCCTCGGCTTGATCCTCTAGTTTCTTCATTTTTACTTCAAGAGCCCTTAATTCTCTCTTCATTGAGGTCGCTTCCCTTTTCATATCAACCAATCTTTGACGATTCTCAAAGGATTGCATTGAAAATGAGTGGGCATGTTGGATAGCCTGAATGCAAACAGAAGTATCAGAAAGTGTTCTCAGAAAGAAACAGAAGGAAAAAACACAAAAACAAATAGAAATACTTACTTGGGCAGAGTGTTGGAGCATCAGAGCGTAATTTTCATACTCACTGAACTTGGCATTTCGCTCCAGGTCATTCGGTAGAAGAAGAGCGGTACTAAGGGCGACAGCAACGTTGATATCATCAGTACTTTCACTAGCCATGATAGGCCTGTCCTCCAGAGAAAGATCAGGGGCCCATGGGACGTCGGGCTTCTTTGAAGCCGAGGTCGTCGCAGACGATGACCTTGGCCTCTTTGTTTGTGTAGATCCTGAGGGTTGGCCCTCAGCAGACCTTTTGGTTGAAGTAGAGGTCGATTTTTTGCTTTCAGCTAGCTTCGAAATCGGCAAAGCATCCTCAGCCTCGGCATCTGTAACCTTGGCCTTAGGCTGAGCCTTTTTTACCCTCTTCGGTTTGGATGGAAGCATTGATTGCGTTGCTGCGGCTTCGGCGTCAGCTGGAATGTCGGCAAGAAGATCTTGGACGACAGGCCTCGGACGAACCATCTCGGCAGTCTTTACTAGCCTTCGTCGGCGTTTACGTTCAGGAATTGGTATTAAGAAGGGGGCCGAAGTTGATGGAAGATCGGCTGGGTCAGATGTGGACTCTTGATCTGTCCGAGATGTAGAAGCAGTTAAGGTCGTGGCTGTTGGTGGAGAGAGACTCTTCTTCCTTTTTCGAGGGACGTCGGGTAAAATGGATCTGTGTGTGGGGACAAAGTTTAATAATACTGGGGCTTTTCGTTTAAGGATTGGAAGACCAAGAAGTGTTCTCAGATCTGGTCCTGGGAAGAAGGATTGACGAAAATTTTTCGGTGGTTGATGAAGATCTGCAAAGAATCAGACGTCAGAAACAACAAAAGTATTTAAGTGTTGAATGAAAACAACTAAGTGTTGACTCAGGGCTCTTACTCTTGCCCTCTGTAAGTGTTCGAGGAAGAGGGTAAAGGTGGACATCTTCATCTGGGCCAAATTCCCAATTTCCAGAGGCAATAAGATAGTCATCTCCAGCCCCCTTGTTGGAGTCTGGAAGGTCGGCTATAATCTTGTACTGAGTGGATCTCGGCTTAAGGTAATATACAAAACCCCTATCCTTCAGATCAAGAGGGCACATGGTATAACAATATTGAAGGTCGGCGAGGGTGATTCTGAGGTTTTCTTGCCTAGCTAAGGCTATAATACCATTAATTATCCTATAGGAATTGATAGTAAGTTGCATGGGGTTTAGCTTATAGAAATAGAGAACTTGACGAAAAAGGGGATCGAGTGGAAGCCGAAGTCCACATTCGATAAAAGCAACTACTGGAAAAGGCATTGTATGGTCTGTAGGCACGATAGTGTCATTATCCCCAGCCAGCTTAAGATGAACGTCGGCTGGGATAGAGAATTCTTACCTAAAGTATTCAAGACTCGTTGGGGTATTTACCCTGTGCCTCCACATACCCATTGTGTCGACCTAAATTAAGAGGAATATGTTTCAGAAGACGGGCGTTTTTCAGGTTTCCCTAAAGATTAAGGGTTCTACAGACAAATCCCAAATCTACGAACTATTAAGATAAAGATTGAGGGCACAGATCTGGGGCAGATACAAAAAAGAGAAAACAAAAACGAGGTTTCAGATTCAAGAATAGAGGTATAATTTTCAGAAACAATAGAGGTACAGGAAAAAGTCAAGAACAGCGGCGAAGAGAATGATGGAAAAGCATAGAAATTCAAAATACAAATAAATCCCAGACCTCGAGTAAGATCAGTAATGGCAACAGACTGACAATAGCGCATAAAGAGAATGAAAGAAATTAAAGGAAGGGGACTTACCAGGAGAAGTGAAGCCAAGGCAATACTCGTCGAACCCAGAAACCAGTTGCGACAGCAAAAAAGGCTTTGCAAGAAATACGGGACTAAGAACAGTTCCAGAGAAGGAATTGAAGCAATGGTAGATTTGAAGAGGAAGAACGAGCTTTCGGAAGAGAAAGAGTAAAGAAGATGAAAAGAAAAAGTGAAGAAAAGATAGAGGCAAAAGAAGTTTTGTCAAAAATTTGAAACGGCGGCAAAAATAGGGCAATTATTGCGCCTAGGGTAACGCACGCGTCAGACGGCGCAGACGAAACGAACAGACAGCTTCCAGGCGCGTCACTAACACGCTCCAATAAAGACAAAACACGTGGAAGGAACAGTTAGACATGAATGACAGCTCATGTGCATAGGGGAGTACGACCGAAGCCACGTTCTCCGAAGAGAACACGTCGGCTGAAAGAAGATAATCTTGGCAAAGCAGTCTTCTTGAGCCATTATTCAGAAAGGAAGTGACAAAAAATTCGGAATAGGTTCCATCACCTCAGAATGCCGAGGTAATAGAACCTAGGGGGCAGTTGTGGGGACATATTTTTTGAATACCAACACGTGGCATGGTGACGCCGACGTGTCAGCCGAGGTGCCACGTGCCCTGGTAGTTAAGCCGAGGTAATCTCGGAGAAGCCGAGGTAATCTCGGAGAAGCCGAGGTAATCTCCGAAGATGTCGGAGTCCGAAGATAAGGGACAAGAGTCCTAAGGCAAAAAGGGGACTTAGTTAAGATAAGGATAAAGCTCTTAGGGAGTTTATCTCTATCTCTTAAAGAGTCCAGAGTAAGCACTAAGATTGGAGTTCATAGAAGTCATACTTCTAGTTGGACTTGGATTGAGTACATTATAAAAGAAAGGCACCCCCGTGGGTCTAAGGTATGCAATATATACTTTGAGTATTTAATTTAGTACTTGATTATCTTTGAGAGATATACTGACTTGATCGTCGGAGTACCCCCGGGTGGAAGAACCACCGCCGGAGCTTTTCTTTTCTGTTACAGGTTGCTGGAGCCATCTATTCTGCCGGTGCTTAGCTGCTGATCACTAAACGGGCAGTGTGGTCAGATTTTTACCCACACAATGAAGATGTTCATAATCAATGTCACTGCCACGTCGGATTCAAATAATTTAAAGAAGTATATCTTTTAAATCATATCCACATATATATTTAATAATGACACACATCTTTGTCCTTTCTGCCCATTAATTGTATTTTAGTTTGTTGCCATCTAAGTCCAGAAGAGAGAGAGAGATGTCAAATTGTTGTAAATGGTCCTAGTCGGGGACACCAAAGCACCCAGTATAGAAATCAACAAAAGTGGTCATCTGTCCAAGGGCAAGATGGGCACATAATTATTGTTTGTGGCGCGGGATTATTTGTCTTCAAAATTTTTGTTTATTCCAAGCTTCGTTTAGAAATAAATTATTTTAATAATTTTTAAATTTTTTATGAAAAGATGTGCAGAAAAATAGAGAGAGTGATGTGATAACTTATAGTGACTTTTTGACTTTTTAACTAAAACATATAGTTACCAAACAAAACCATAATGTATTTTTAATCACGTTAAATTTAAAGTTAGAACAAATTGATTTTGTTTTAGGTTGTGTAGTTATAAAAAAACACATGATAATTTAATAATTTGATTTTTTTTTTTTCCTTTTTCAAAAGAGGTCAAAATTAAATTTATTTATACTATTATTATTATATAAAGTAAACTCTTGAATTGAGAAGATGTCACAGATTTTTTTCCCCTCCAAATGCTCATTACCGTGCGGCTGTTATTCAATTATTTCAAATAAGTATCATCACCAGATTTAATTATTTGGATTCAACTATCACGAAATGTGTGTGCCTATTTTTAGTTAAAATAAAAATTTTGACACAGAAAATCCGTGCATGTGGGTTCTGATAAGATCGCACGTCAATGACAGCTTCATCCCACATGCATTCTCACACAACTCACTATTCATAGACTTATTGTAATTGTTGAAAAATATATTTTAAAAATGTATTCTAATGTATCAAATTTTTAAAATTTATAGAAGATGTATTAAAAATTATAAATATTTCAGCATTTTATATGATTCATTTTAACAGGATCCATATCTTATTATAATTTCTTAATGGCTAAATTACACTTTTATTTCTATAATTTAATCAAGTCAAGTCACTACAAGAAAAATCACCTTTGACGAATAAATTTTTAGTCGCCAAAAGTCACATTTTTACCTTCCCCGACTAAATTTTTAGCTACTAAAAAACCTTTCGTCACTAAAACCTACACATTTGGCGACTAAATCTGTTTTTAGTCGCCAATAACTATACATTTGGCTACTAACTCTTTTAGTCGCCAAAAGTCTTCACTTTTGACTACTAATTCCATTTTAGTCGCCAATTGTGCTACTTTCAGCGACGAAAATTTGGTTTTTAGTCGCCAAAACTGCTTTTCCTTGTAGTGAGTCTCAATTTTGTAATCCCGTTTACATTTTAATTAATTAATTAATTTTTTTTTTGTATATATACTTCAGGAAGCTAACAAATATAACAAAATCATTAAATTTAAGAAAAAATTAGTAAAAAATTCCTCTCTAACTTTAAATAGTAGGAGAGGTCCGATATATTATTTTTTATTAGCTAAGGTCCCTCGATGAAATTTCTCTGTGATCATATCAGAAAATTTTTAAAATTTCTCTATGAAATCAGAGAAATTTCTCTATGTCGATGCTAAATTTCTCTGTGTTAATTTTTTTCTATGAAAATGTTGATGGATCCCAACTACCTATGAAAATATTTTATATCCTTTACCTTATAAAATATTAATATTAGAGACTTTAAAAAAAATTCTCCTAAATTTAACTTTTAATTTGAATGAAAATATCAAATTAAAATTAGACTTAAATTATAAATGTTAAATTATTTAAATTAAAATAATAGAGATTAAAGTGATTTTAAAAATAAAAATAAAAAACTCAGTAATTTACCATTTCTCAATCATGACACACAAATTCGGAAAAGTCTACAATGTGCATTCACAAAAAAGAACACATGATATACACCTCATAATTTTACTCACAAAAAATATAACACAACTTACAAAAAAGTATAACTTAAAAAAATTATCATAAATTTTGTACAAAAAGATATAAAAATCGTAACTTTTCTCACAAAATGTATAACACATCTCACAAAAAGTATAACATTCAAATTTTTACAAGTTTCTTTTGAAGACACAAAAATCATAACTTCACTCATAAAATGTATAACACCACTTACAAAATGTATAACTTTCAGATTTTTACAACTTTTCATCGAACACACAAAAATCGTAACTTCGCTCACAAAATATATAACACCATTCACAAAAAATATAACACCACTCACAAAAAAATATAATATTCAAAATTTTCACAACTTATTTTTGAAGTCACAAAAAATTATAACTCCTCACAAGATATATAAGACTAACCACGAGTATAACATTAAAATGCACACATGATAACGGACCCCCACAAACTCTCAATCATTGACACTAGACAAACTCATAAATATCTATCTACCTACCTCCATGGCTGCACATGTATAAATACCAGCACAAACCTATATGTTTTCCCTCACACTCAAAACACCTTCATTTCTTTGTGCCATCTTCTTCTTCATATACTTGGATAGAAAATGGTAATTGAGAAGTGTAAGGATATTGAAAATGGTGACAGCGATGGGATTGAGGATTTGGGAAAACCCCTTATTGAGAATAAGAAAGTTGTTGATTCTGAGGATGATAACAGTGATTTGGGTGACCAGAAAGGTTCCAATGCAATGGTTTTGCTCAGTACTGCTGTTGCTGTCTGCGGCTCGTTTGAGTTCGGATCATGTGTGAGTATCTATTTTATGCCAAGAATTCTCTGTTCAAAGATTCCCATGTCTTTAAGTCTTTTTTTTTTTTTTTTTTTTTGGTTTTTGGTCAGGAACACCAAAAATTACAAAATATTCACACACAAAAAGAAGAAAAGAAAGAATTTGTTTAGCTTATGTTGATTTTTTTTGCAGGTGGGCTATTCAGCACCCACTCAATCTGCTATAAGGGAAGATCTTAATCTTTCCCTACCTGAGGTTTGCTTTCTTGAACTTGTTTTTTTATTTTTTATTTTTAATCTTTATGAATTGGTGCCAAAGTATATGAATTGTATTAACTTGTTTATCATCTTCTTGCAGTACTCCATGTTTGGCTCCATATTGACCATTGGTGCCATGATTGGTGCTATTTCAAGTGGCCGAATTTCGGACTTCTTTGGTCGAAAAACGGTATGTGTAGTGTTTTCATTTTTTGGAAACCATATAAAATTTGTTTGGCAAATTTTTTTCAAGAAAAAAATTCTGAAAATAAACCTTTCTGGGAAAGACCAAAAAGTTATTCCAAAAAGGGTTATTTTCGAGGACTGTTTTTTTTACAAAAATGAAAAGGATGAGTGTTTTCAAACTTTTCACTGTGTTAGTTACTGAAAACCTAAAAAATGAAAATAAAGAAAACGAAAAAACCACAAAAAATTTCAAGCTTCTGATAAAGCTATCATGAAGCTCAACCTATATCGTTAGAATTAATTAATTATTTTTTTTGGGTATTTTCATGCAAGCAGGCAATGAGGTTGTCAGCAGCTTTTTGCATCACAGGATGGCTAGCAGTCTACTTCTCTATGGTATGCACATCAGATTTTTCAAGATTTATAGTCCGTTTGGATTGCATGATTTGGAGAGAAAAGAAAACAAATATAAATCTCTTGGCACTAAACAAAAATGAAACATTAATTAAAATCAGTATTGTGATGCCATATATTTCTCTTTGTATTATGATTGTATACAGGGAGCTTTGTTACTTGATGTGGGAAGATTCTTCACTGGCTATGGCATTGGAATTTTCTCTTTTGTGGTAAATATTCCACAACTGGGCTGTTAACTTTAGTTTCAAAGGCAAGTTTGGTATCATTTTTTTTGTTTCTGTTTGTTTTGTTTTCAAAAACAAAAATAATGAAAAGTTATAAAATACCCGTTGTTTTCTTCTTTATGCAAAATCAGTTTCCGAAAGTTTCAAAGTTTTTTTTTTTTTTGTTTTTTTTGGTTGCATAAAAAGTGGGTTAGTTTTGCAAAAAGTCTCAAAAAGAGTTTTGAGAACAGTTCCGAACAAGTTTTTGTGTTTTCCAGAAATTGAAAACAGAAAATGAAAACAATACCAAACAAGCCTGTCTTTTGGGACCTGCTAAGGTTTATTCTTCAAAACTCACGATTGAGCAAACCTGATTGATAAACAGGTCCCCGTGTTTATCGCTGAAATTGCACCAAAGAATCTCCGCGGAGGGCTCACAACACTTAATCAGGTGGGGAGGAAAATAAATCTAATCTTCTGTTCAGTTGTTTTTTTGTGACTGATTAAAAAGTTCATTAAAATTTTATTATCCCATTTTTTGGTTCTTCTTGATCTGCAGCTCATGATTGTTGCTGGTTCATCACTTGCTTTCTTGATGGGAACAGTCATAACATGGCGATCACTAGCCTTGACGGGTAAATGCCAATTCTGTACCACACCGTGCAATAATTTAAAAAAATCAGAAACTGTTGAACCTAACTAACCAAAAGCAATTTTTATGCCAAACAAAGAAAAAAAAAAAAGGACCACACAAGAGATTCAAAAACTGATTGATAGGTTTGATTTGAAGGACTTTTACCCTGCGTTGTCCTGCTCTTGGGCCTATTCTTCATTCCAGAGTCGCCGAGATGGCTGGTGAGAAAGCGTTCCATATGAATTTCTCAGAATTTTTGTTGTTAATGCAAAAATTGGTGAGGAATGAGACTAAATTTTTATGATTTCAGGCAAAGGTCGGCCTCGAGAAGGAATTTGAAGCTGCACTACAAAGGCTTCGTGGCAAAGATGCTGATGTTTCACGGGAAGCAGCTGAAATCCAAGTAATTCTCTTTTTTTTGAGAAATTTCATATCAAATGGCCTTAAAATAGGATCAGCATTTGCAAAACTAGTTTTTTATTTTATTTTTAATTTTTTATAATCTTGACAGACTTATATTAAAACACTTCAAAGTCTTCCAAAAGCTGGACTGTTGGATTTGTTTGACAGAAAATACATCCGTTCTGTAATTGTAAGCAACTTCACAACTTGTTAAAGCATTCGAACCTTTATGACTAAAATTTTACTCGTAGGCGTTAAATTTCACTTTTTGGGTTTTGAACTTGGTAATGTTTAGATTGGGGTCGGATTAATGGTATTCCAACAATTTGGAGGCATAAATGGAATAAGTTTCTACGCCAGTCAAACCTTTGTCGCTGCTGGTAAATCCTGATTAGTCTATTCCAATTATTCAAATGCACATTGCAAACTATGACACTAACACTATAAATTTTCACATTGGCAGGACTTTCTTCGGGCAATATTGGAACCGTAGCCTATGCCATAATTCAGGTTTTTCCAAATCTCCGGTTGTCCTCAAAAGAATCTAATCTTTTACATCTAAACTAGCCAATGAGATAATTATCTTTATAGGTTCCGATAACTATAGTTGGAGCAGTACTAATGGACAAATCAGGAAGAAGACCGCTTCTCATGGTGAGTACTTAGCAGTTTTAATTAGCACTTTCCCGGATTCACTTGTTGAGGTAAAAGCACAGTGAAAAGATTCTGAAAACTAATCGAAATGGTTCTGCAATTTTTAAGGTGTCAGCAACCGGAACATTTTTAGGATGCTTCCTCACCGGAGCCTCTTTCTTCCTCAAGGTAAAATACCAAAACTGTAAATGTAAAACCGTTGTGTGAATGTATAATAAAAAAACAAACTATTTTTTATTGCAGACTTGATGGTTTTTCATGATCTTTTTGAATCAGGGCCAAAGTTTGTTGCTTGGATGGGTCCCAATACTGGCTGTTTCTGGAGTCCTGGTAAATTAACAATCACCAGCTGGCATGCTACAATTACCATGATGCTGTTTGGCAAAAATTATTTGCTGAAAACCCTAAAGGTTTTTGCCAAATACAGAACTATTCAAAGTACTTAAACTGCTTAAGCATGAAATTTCAAATTGTACACTAAATAAACTGCAAATAAGCTTTTCCAAATGGGCCATGACACAATTCATAGGACTTCATACTATGTTTGCCCATCTTCATGTTTTGACATTTTTCTTCTCAATGAGAACAGATATACATATCAGCATTTTCAATTGGAATGGGAGCAGTTCCTTGGGTCATTATGTCTGAGGTAAATTCCTAACATGTGAGAAAATATTTAATTGGTTCTTGAGAAAAATTGAAGAACATGAAGAAGAAATTGGGATTCAGCATTTTCCATTTCTCGGTTTGGAAGCATGTCAAACTGACTTTTTCAATTCATACATTTTCACAAATGATCAGGCTTTTTGCAATTTCCATCCAAACAGAAATATGCACATGAATTTAAAGTCGTGTTTGAAGTTTTCTTGTTCATTTTTCTGTTTTCTTGTGAAACAAATTGACTACCAAGAAAATTAATGAATTTTATATATTTCTTGCCGCGGTAGATCTACCCAATACATGTGAAGGGCGTTGCCGGGAGCTTGGTAGTGCTAGTGAACTGGTTGGGAGCTTGGGCAGTTTCTTACACTTTCAACTTTCTCATGAGCTGGAGTTCCACAGGTTTAGATGTTTCACAAACCTTTTGGTACAAATAATTGATCGGAAGATGAAAAGCTCTACAACTAATTCCACGTCTTTCGTTATTTTTATTTTTTTTTTTTTCCAGGTACTTTCTTGTTGTACTCTGTTTTTTGCGCCCTCACTGTGCTTTTTGTGGCAAAAGTAGTACCAGAAACCAAGGGAAAAACATTGGAAGAAATTCAGGCATCCATCAACCATATAGACATGGATTAGAGTGGTGAATTTGATATGTGATATTGGCTAATGTGTGTACTATTCTTGAGAATGGAAATCAAAGCAAGATCAAGACAAGAAAGGTTCATGTGGAAACAAGTTCTAGGCTAATTTTCTCTCGGATTTTCATTACAAAATATACGAGTTTTAGAGATAATTTTTTTTTTTTTTTTGGTTTCTAAAAGTATAAAATTTTTTGTAAAAAAACATTTAGGGACTAATTTTAGTTGTCAAGAGTATAGTCGCTGAAATATCGTCTCAAAAAGTCAAAAAAGAAACTTTTAGGGACAATTTTAAAAATTCCACTAATAAATACACTTTAAGAAGAAAAAAAAAATTGGTCTAAAAAAAGTTTATTTTTTGAGACAACTTTTGATCTCAAAATGTCAGTAATTCATCACTAAATACCTAATTTTGTTGCTAAAAATAAAATAATAACACTTTTGGCAACAAAATTATTTTATCCCTAAATTTTTTCCTTTAAAAGTTTAATTTCTTGTAGTGTTTCTAAGAATTTTTTTTTGTGGGCAGTGATGTAATCTATTTGAACATTAATGAATGTAAGACACTATACCAATTGAAATTGATTGTTTTCCTAAGAGGTGGTAAAAGAATGGGAGTGGGCCTCGTGTCCTTAGCAATGTGCCTAAGTGACCTATTGAGTTAAATGAAAATGTATTTTTTTGTTTAAAAAAGAAAGGATTATAGGATCAATGTAAAAGACTAGTAAAATTTATTTCATGCTAAATTTTTCCTAGATTTGTGGAATTTGTTAAGTGACCTATTGAGTTGAATGAAATAATATATCTTTGTTTAAAAGAAAAAAAAAAAGAAAAAGATTGTGGGATCAATATAGTAATTTTTTGTTTTGGTACCATTGGTGGTCAATCTATTTTTATTTTTATTTTTACTGCATTGGAGTGTAAACAATATACATATTAAGGAAAATGGGTGTTTTTAATGAAAAGCTTTTTTAGAGGTTCAAACCCTCATTCTAAAATTTCTAATTTTTTGCTTTTAAATAATTAATTTTTTTTATTGGCTAGCCTCATTCAATCAAAAAAAAAAAAAAAAGAATTAATATTCCTTGATTTATAAGTTTTAAATTAGAAAGTATATTAATTCATTTCAAAATTTAAATTTGAGGGACACTAACTATGAAAAGCAATCTATTAATTTACATTTAAAATTGGCACATAATTTAAAATCATTTAAAGTTAATCATCTCTCCAAATATTTATCATTTAAAATATATGAAATATAACACTCAAAGTCTCAAATTCCATTAAAAAAAATGTGGTGCAGGGGATGAAAAAATTTAAAACCCTAACATAGTTAAAGACATCATGCCTCATATTCATTGAGTTCATTTGATTTTAATTTTTTTTCATTGTATCAAATTAAACCCTACTTTACGTAGGATTGACTGATCTATCTATATCTATACTATATTAAGCAAAATAAATTTTTTATTTGTTCCAAAACATTAATTTAAATTTCTTAATTTTCTTAAAACTTATGAACCTTAAGAAAATGGCACGGAAATATTAGTCCATCTAATCGTACCTATGGTTTTGGAATTTAAAAATCTTAATATAATTTTAGTCTTATATAATTTCAAAATTTTAAAAATATTTACTTCAAAATTTTATATTTTTATTTTTGAAAACTAAATAATACATGTAGTGCTTAAAAAATTAAGAATTTTTTAATGTTAAAATGTTTATAGCTCCTTTATTAATTAAAAAAGAAATTCCACATGACACATGTAAACATAAATTAAAAAAATATGTGTAATGCAAATTTTTCTGCTACATCAAAAAATACAAGTGTCGTATTTAAAATGTGTTTTTAACGGTATATTTTAATCATATCTAAGCCTTTTGTATATATATATTTAAATAAAAAAAGCCTGACATAATATATATGGTATAAAATTACGAAAAAAATTAGTAAAACATTCCTCTCCAATTTTGTGTAGTAGGAGAGGTCCAAGATATTTTTCTTATCAGCTAAGGTCCCTTAACATTTTCACAAAGAAAATTTGACTCTGAGAAATTTCGCTTGACTCAAAGAAATTTCGCTTGACTCAGAGAAATTTCAGTTATGGCTTAGAAAAATTTCTCTGTGAAAATTGAAATTTCTTTAAGGTAGGGCAAAATTTCTCTTAAGCAAAATTTCTCTGTGAAAATGTTAAGGGACCTTAACTACTATGAAAATATTGTATGTCATTTATTTTATAAAATTTTAATATCAAGGACCTAAAAAAAAATTCTCCTAAAACTATTAGTTTATATAATTGTTTTTTTTTTAATTTAAGAATTTGTAGATGGAAAATAATAATAATAAAAAATTAACCATATCTAAATTGTATCCAATTTGAGATTTTAAAAAAGAATCCAAATAAAATTTATTTATTTGTAATTTAAAAATATTGAAATAGAAAATATGAATGGAATTTTTAGCTATATATAATTCGACAAACTTTAACATAAAATACAACAAAATTGAAAAATTTATAAGACGACATGTATTTTTATTTTATCATAAATATAATTTTTGTAATTTATTTTATTTTTTCTATATTTACCAATTAAATTACGACATTTATTTCTTATTGAGAATTTAAAATATATAGTTAATGATAAAACAACTACAATATATATATTCTAATGAAATGGTTAAAATGTAATTCATTTTAAATTTTTTTCTATACATTTTAAATAAATTTTGTATTATTATTTAATTTTTAAATTATTTTTTTAACCCGTGCATAGCATGGGTGATATATTAGTGTGTGTATATATATATATATATAAATTAGGATTTAGTTTTTAGAATTGGAAACATTTTGATAGAACTAGTACTTGACAGTAAAATTAAAGAAAAAAAAATTAAAGGACTTCGAGATACATGATTTGACCAATTAAAAATATTTTTAATTTTTTTTTATTGAGAATTTTAAAATTTCAGACCTTTTAAATTAAAACGCTTTAAAAATTTTAAAAACAACCAAATTTGAAAAAAAAAAAAAAACTAAAAACAAAGAAAGTCAATAAAATTGACTTCTTATGAACTTTTATTTATTTATTTTTTTATAATTTGGTACAATCTTTATTTTAAAATTTTTTAAGGTAGTCTAATATAACAGGAACTAAAATGTGAAAAAACATAAATAAATAACAAGTTTTTTAAAAATTAACTTAAAAACAAAAAAAGTTGCTAAAAATGTGAAACCTCCGACTCATTCTGATCCGAAATTCAATCATTGACACAAACTCTCTTCATCATTGACACCAGACAAACTCATAAATATCTATCTAGCTACCTCCATTGCTGCACATGTATAAATACCAGCACTATATTATTGTTTTCCCTTACTTAGATAGAAAATGGCAATTGAGAAGTGTAAGGATATTGAAAATGGTGACAGCAATGGAATTGAGGATTTGGGAAAACCCTTTATTGAGAATAAGAAAGTTGTTGATTCTGAGGATGATGAGAGTGATTTGGGTGACCAGAAAGGTTCCAATGCAATGGTTTTGCTAAGTACTGCTGTCGCTGTCTGCGGCTCCTTTGAGTTCGGATCATGTGTGAGTATCTATTTTACGCCAAGAATTCTCCATCCAAAATTTCCGTACTTTTTTGTCTCAAAACATTTACAATCGTTGAATTATGTGAGAATCTCAAAATAAGTGTTTCGGGACAGCGGGACAGAAGATCCTGTGTATTCTATGTAGTTTTTTATTAAAAAGCATTTTTATTGACAGTTTTCCTTTTCCCTTTTTCTTTTTTTCTTTTTTGGTTTTTTTTATCAGGAACACCAAAAATTACAAAATGTTTACAAAAACAGAAAAAAAAGAGGAATTTGTTTAGCTTAAGTTGATTTTTTTGCAGGTGGGCTATTCAGCACCCACTCAATCTGCTATAAGGGAAGATCTTAATCTATCCCTAGCTGAGGTTTGCCTTCTTAATCTTTCTTGGTATATAAATTGGTGCCAAAGTGTATGAATTGTATTGACTTGTTTATCATCATCTTGCAGTACTCCATGTTTGGCTCCATATTGACCATTGGTGCCATGATTGGTGCTATTTCAAGTGGCCGGATTTCGGACTTCTTTGGTAGAAAAGCAGTATGCCTTATGCTTTCATTTTTTGGAAACCACATAAATTTGTTTGGCAAACTGTTTTCAATTTTTTTTTTTTTTTTTTTTTTTTTTCTGAAAATAGCCCATTTTCGGGAAAGAACAAAAAGTAATTTTCAAAGACTGTTTTCGCACTTAAATGGAAATGATATGTAAAGGACGATTGTTTTCAAACTTTCCATTGTCTTAGTTACCGAAAACCTGCAAAAATAAAAATAAAGAAAATGAAAACACAACCAAAATTTTCAAACTTCTGACAAAGCTATCATGACACTCAAGCTATATTGTTAGAATTAAACCTTCTTTTTTTTTTTTTTTTTTTTTTTGGTATTTTCATGCAAGCAGGCAATGAGGTTGTCAGCTGCTTTTTGCATCACAGGATGGCTAGCAGTCTACATCTCCATGGTATGTGTACGGAAATGAAATAAATCTTCCCGTATAATTTTATTGATTAAGTCTGTGCTTCTTTATATGACGTTGCTTTACTCCCTAAAAACACAAACGTGAGCTAGCCGACGGGTGTGTGCCGGATATCTGTCCGATGCATGCCTAAGTCAGCAAAATAGACAAATAGACAAAAGCTCTGTGTATTCGAGAATCAAAGTTGTGTTACCTCTCTATAGGTGATGCTATGAACTTTTATAGGTTCCGCGTGACACAATCCTAATAGGACTCTTACTCTTCCATGTAGAGTCCTCCTTGGAATCATATTCCTGAAAGATAATGCTTATCCTTCAACACTCCTCTCACTGCTTGAACCAAGTGAGATGGTTTTACCATGGTCGGATTCTAATATGACTGAGGTAAGCATGACTATGCTAAGCCACAGAGTAGACCGAACTATCTAGTTCGGTTCTTTCTTTCACTGCTCTTACCTCGGTTTCTCCTGTACAACCCATGGCGTGCTTAGATCGAGCTAGCAAATAACAAGGTTCTAACCGAGCTAACCACAGTATGCTATGACCGAGCTAACTGCAAAGCTCTCTTGGACAGGACTAACTTCAAGGTTTTCTCGGATCGGGCTAACTTCAAGGCCTTTTTTACTCAACCCTTCTTACTATGGCCCACAACGGCCCATTGCCCAGCTCGGCCCAATTTAGATATAAATTATCCTCTTAATTGCCCCTTAATTCCATCTATGCAGCATGATAGGGATTACCTATTTACTAACCGAGCTAAAAATCTTTAGCCCTCCAATCGAGCTAAAAGCTTCTAGCTTTCCAACCGAGCTAGATCAACACCGAGCTATCCTCCTGTCCGGTCAAAACGTCTCTTCAGTCTCTATAACCGAATCGATTTCTATTCCAAGGACACGTGGCAGACTCTGATTAGCCCAATGCAGCTGTTATGCCGTCTTCGTACTTCGTGTTTTTTGATCAATCCCGCCTTTTTGTCTTTCCCTCTACACAAAAACAAACCCTTCGTTTTTGAATCAAACACATCACTACTCATTTCCCTCTCTCTCTCTCTGAGCTTCCATCTCTTCCAACCTTGTTCTTGCAGACCTCGCGTTTGTTTCTATTACTACCTATATCTTCAATGCTCTCTCCTTGAACTGGTGAGTGAATCTTCTTCCTTTCTGTTGATTTCGCACCTCTTTTGCTACACAAAGCATGTTTATTTGTATGTTTTTCAAGGCATACACCATTTTTGCTTTCATTTTCTAAAAAAAACCTTTGTAACACAACCACTGTCTATATGAATAACCTAGGAAATGATAGTTTTGATCCAAAATCATTGCTCAACCGAACTAGGATACTGTTTGTAATAGGTACGACCCAGGCCGGACTAAACAACCGGACGAAAACTTCATACCCTACTCGTAGTTTTAATAGGCCCTACCTCTTAGCCGGGCTATCGAACTGCATTAAGTTTGCACAATACCGCGCTAGAAAGCCCTAACCACCGACCGAACTAAAACTTGGAGCTAAACCAGCTCCCATAGTTAAAAACCGAACTAAGAATGCTGCCCCAAAAGTTCAATCGGGCTAATAGCCCCTTGGTCAAACCAAGCTAATACCCGTAGCACCTCACATAGCCGAGCTTTATTTATCTTGCCTTTGTTTCTTTTAGCACGGTTCAGCGATCTGTGCTTAACACCTTTGTTTTTCACTTTGCAGACTTAGGTTACCCAGGCACTCCTTTGAGCGCTCAACCGAGCTACTTAGCATCATACTTCGACCGAGCTAATACTCCTGTTTAATTTATTTATAACTTAAATTACAAATGGAAAAGTATAGGTTCTTAGTTAACTCACCAGGTGCCATGGCCGAATTCCGAAAGGATTATAACATCCCTGATGATGTTCATCTCACCTTAACCGACCTGGATATCACACTATGGCAAAAACACGGCTTCGTTCCCTTTACCCTTCTGTCCATAGTAGAAAACGGACTAAGATTCCCTGTACAGCCTCTTCTCTGTGAATTCCTTAGGTAGACCAACCTTTGCCCAACCCAACTTTCTACCAATTCTTACCGTATAATAAATGGTATTGCTGGGCTAAACCGCCGGGCTGGCCTTAATCTCGGTTTAGCCGAGCTCTTCCATCAATATTCTATAGGCTCCGCTGAAGATGGATGGGTCTATTATTTAAGAATACGACGCCGGCGTGAAAAGATAATAAAGGATACCCCGGATAAAGACGTGAACGATGATGATTTCTTCTGGGTATCTGGGAATTTTGAGGACCAACAAGCCCAGATCCCTGGTGACAGAATAAATTGGAACAAAGGTGTAGCCGGTAGAGTTTCCTCGGCTTCATTCTATGCCTTTTTTTCCTTCGATTTTCTCATCTTAAACCGCACTAACTGTTGTCTTCTTTTATGCAGATTTGAACTTTCTCAAGTCCCAATACAGCTACCCCAACTTGAATGTACTTCGCGCCGCCCTGCGATATGCAAACCGAAGTTAGACGGAGCTATTGAACTTTCAGCCGACCTACCGATATAGTGGCAAACGAAAGACCAAGGTAACTGACTTTTTGTTGGAAGCCTCTCCTAAACCGGACCCAAACTTGCCCCAAATCAAATTGATCCCTCTAACCGCTAAGCAAGAGATGGCCAAGAAACGAGCTGTAAGGGCACTCCTGACCGAAACAAACCAGCCCGAGGTACCACCAGCCGGTCAGACTCAGGAGACCGTGGTGGCCCTTCCATCCCATTAACCCTCATCATCTCGTCCCAATAAGCGTGCTCGGACTTCCACAATCGAGCCACACTTTGTTGATGAAGAAGATCCCATCATTCTGCCAAGACCTCTACCGAACCCACAACCGGAGCGTTCCGACTGAGCTAGCTCTTCCAAGTGGGCTCCCAAGATCACTTTTCAGAACCGTGCTATACGGGATACTGATTCAGTGGTCGTTAAAAAAGACTACCTAATGGCATTCAATCTGGCCAAGAGCGTTTGCTTTCCACCTGACATGGAGCACCATGACCACCTAACCGAGCTGAAGGCCCTTCGCTCGTCCACAAAATCCATGGTGCTAGTAAGTAGCTCCCTTGCTTATCTTTCAAATTCTTACGATTTTCTGCTCGGTCGTACTTAAAAAGTTTCTTTCCATCCTTTTGTAGGCCATATAGAAGGACCACATCACTCACAAGTGAGTGTTGGAACTTCAAAAAACCACAAGGCAGGCCATGGCAGAGGCCAACGAAAAAACCGCTGAGCTAGAACAGGCCAGAAAGCAGATAGCCGAGCTACAAACCGAGAATGGTCGTCTGACCGGTCTTGTTAGCTCGGCTGAAACAGACAAGCAAAAGGCTGTAACCGTGATAAATGATAAATATCTTCGCGAGCTAGCCAAGCTTGAAGGAAAAAAGAATGGCGAAATAACACAGCTCGAGAAGAAGTTGGAAGATGTGGAGGACCGCGGTTTCAAAGAAGGCGAAGCCCTGTACATCAAGCAGTGTGAAGCTGCGAAGGACTTGTTCTTTAAATGTAGGTGGAGGGGGGCTGTGGCGCAGCTCGGTCATGGACCTGAGACCGAGGTCTTCAATCCTCTTCTATATTTCATACTGAGTTCACTGGCGAAATATGCTGCTACTGTTCAGTAACAATTTCTGGAGGAGGAAGATGAGGATGAGGCTCTAGAAGGTAACACTCAGCCTGGTCGCCAGTCGACCTCCCTCACTCTAGAGGTCTCCATCCCACTCTTGCCTGCTGATGCGGTGCTTTTGACCGGGCCTAACCAAGGGGTGCTTGCCATAACCGAGCTACCTCTGGGTGAAGACTGAATTGTTCTTGATGCTGACTTAGATGATCTTTTTGCTTGATTCTGTACTTTTCTTTTCTTTGCTTTTGGACAAAAAATTGTAACAGGGCTGAGGCCCCTCCTTTGTACTTGATTTGAATCTTCAATGAAAGCTTCTTTTATTTTTCAACTGTTATCTCAGTTTACATTTATGCATATGTTTTTCTTTTTAACTGTAGTCAGAATGAAGTATAGCAGTTTCCAGCCGAGATACTTATCTCGGTCTTAATCTTGATACCTCTTACCATGCCAGCCAACCTCTTCTGTCTAGGTCTTTACTTTGGCTAAAGATTATAACAAGCCTTGCTCCTTACCTCGGTTGAAGAGTAACAAAAGTTGGTTTATCCAGCCAATCATTCTTTTAGCCTTGCTCTTTATCTCGGCTGAGGAGTGCTAAGTGTTAGTTTTTCCAGCCAACCATTCTTCAGCTTTAATCCTTATCTTGGTTGAAGAATAATAAGTGTAGGTTATTCCAGCCAACCTCTAAGTTGGTTATTCCTGCCAACTTTGAGTAAGGTGTTTGGTTATTCTGACCAAGCGTCCTGCAGCCTGGATCCTTATCCTGGGTTTAGGACGGATGTTGGTTATTCCAGCCAACTTCTAAGTTGGTTATTCCTGCCAACTTAGAACAAAGTGTTTGGTTATTCCGACCAAACGTCCTGCAGCCTGGATCCTTATCCTGGGCTTAGGAAGGGTGTTGGTTATTCCAGCCAACCTCTAAGTTGGTTATTCCTGCCAACTCAGAGTAAAGTGTTTGGTTATTCTGACCAAACGTCCCGTAGCCTGGATCCTTATCCTGGGCTTAGGAGGGGTGTTGGTTATTCCAGCCAACTTCTAAGTTGGTTATTCCTGCCAACTTAGAGCAAAGTGTTTGGTTATTTCGACCAAACATCCTGCAGTCTGGATCCTTATCTTGGGCTCAGGAGGGGTGCAAAGTTGGTTATTCCGGCCAACTATTCTTATAATGTCCCTAACTCACTAAAACAATCTTTTACTGAATGAAACAACTATGCTGAAAAGAAACTACTTGTTTTATTGAGAAAGAAAAAAGAAAATTACAAATACTTAGAAGAAAAAGCTAAAAATAAAATAGTTTGAGATTGGCAGTGTTCCTGGGAATGGCTTTGATGTCCTCATCTTCTAAGTGGTATGTCCCTTTTCCTGCTAATCCGACCATTTTGTAAGGTCCTTCCCAATTGGGCCCCAACTTGCCATCTCCGGGTACCACGGTATTTCCCATTACTTTGCGCATTACCCAATCTCCAATCTTGAATTGCCTTGGGTGCACTGTCTTGTTATACTTTCTGGACAACTCTTGCTGGTATAAAGCGATGTGAACCAGTGCCCTTTTTCTTCTTTCTTCTGCAAGGTCGAGCTCCAATGCTATGGCTTCTCTATTTAAGTCTGGATCAAAATTTTCGCTTCTGATAGTGGGGAGGCCAACTTCCAGTGGTATTACTGCTTCTATGCCATAGGCCAAGGAAAATGGTGTTTCGCCAGTTGACCGCCGTGGTGTGGTGCGGTAAGCCCATAAAACATGGGGGAGCTCCTCCGCCCACTTGCCTTTTGCTTTCTTTAACCTTTTCTTTAGTCCATCCAAGATGACTTTGTTTGATGCTTCTGCCTGGCTATTCGCTTGGGGGTATGCTGGTGTAGAATTGTAGAACTCTATCTTGTACTCTTCACAAAAGCCTCTGAAATTTTGCTGTCGAACTGAGTGCCGTTGTCAAATATCAAAGCTTTTGGTATGCCAAACCGAGTGATGATATTTTGCTAGACGAAATTCTTTACATCTTTCTCTTTTATTGATGTTAGTGCTTCTGCCTCCACTCACTTTGTGAAGTAGTCTGTTGCTGCAAGAAAGAACTTTCTGTTGCCGGGTGCCATTGGAAGTGGTCCTACTATGTCCAAGCCCCACATTGCAAAAGGCCACGGACTAGTTAAAGGTAGAAGCTCTCTGGCTGGTTGATGTATTTGGTGTCCGAACTTCTGGCATTTCTCGCACTTCTTGACATACTTTTCAGAATTTGCTTGCATGTATGGCCACCAATATCCTTGTCAAATGGCTCTGTAAGCTAATGATCTTCCTCCTTGGTGGCTTCCGCATACGCCTTCGTGTATCTCGAATAAGAACGCTTCAACTTTGCTGGGATGGACACACTTTAGGTAAGGTCCTGTGAAGGATTTCTTGTACAAGGCCATTGATGGGGAGAGCCAAAATCACTGCGACTTTGCTCTTATTTTGTTGGCCTCTTTCGTCTCTTCCGATAGGACGCCGTCTTTTAAGAATGCTATGATGAGATCCATCCATGAAGGGCCTAGTTCGGCGCAACATGCTTCTTCTACTTTAGGTTTTTCAATGCTTGGTCTTGGTAAGTAGTCAATCAGTAACGGATGTGGGACGGATGTATCTGCCATTGAAGCAAAGCCTGCTAGTTCGTCTGCTCTACTGTTTTCTTCCCTGCCGATCTGCTCTATCCGTACTATTTCAAATTTCTTGATCTCTTTTCTGACTAACTCTTAGTACTTAGCCATCCTGTCGTCCTTTGCCTCGTAGTCACCTGAAATTTGGTTTACCACCAGCTGTGAGTCATTGTAAACCATTAGCTCGGTGGCCTTCATGTAGGATGCTGATTTTAAGCCTACCAGAAGCACTTCGTATTCCGCTTCGTTGTTTGATGCTGGGAAGCCAAGGTTGACTGCTTGTTCTATCACTAGGCCATCTGGTGAGATGAGGACTATTCCTAGTCCTGCACCGTGCCTGTTGGATGCTCCATCCACGAAGAGCTTCCACATCTCTCCAACAAACAATTTCCAGTAAGTGGAGGGATCAGATGATGCCTTGGGATCAAGAGTGTTGCTGGTGTTTTCTTCAAGGTCCATACTTGTCTTTTGTCCCTCGCTATCTGATTGTACCAAGTCTTTATTTGTTGGTGAGTCTTGGCTTGGTGTAGCATGGTTTGCTTCTTCCTCTCTTACTTTACTCTAGTCTGCCTTAAGGTCTGACTGGGTATCCTGCACCAGGGGTTGCGCTATTCCGGCGTCAACTTCCAACCCTAGTTCGAATGTATTAGTCAGGTCGACTGGACAGATATGATGACTTCTTGGGGTGAATTTTGCGACAAAGTCTACCAAGGCTTGGGCTTTTATCGCGGTTCGGGATTGGAACTTGATATCGAACTGTCCCAACTCGACTACCCACTTCAAGACTCGTCCAGAAAAGTTCGCCCTCTCAAACAAAGCTTTTAATGGAAAAGTTGTGAGGACGATTATTGTGTGGGCGTGAAAGTAGTGCGACAATTTTCTTGAGGCCATCATCAAGGCTAAGGCCAGTTTTTCCAATGGTAAGTACCTAGTTTCTGCGCCCAGCAATGTCTTGCTGACATAAAAGATGGGCAGGTGTTGAATTCTTTCCGCTCGAACTAACACTATGCTGATTGCGTGTTGTGAAACTGCTACGTACAAGAATAGTTCTTCTCTAGGTATTGGGGTCACTAGCAACGGCGGAGAAGACATGTATTCTTTCAAACTTTCTAGGGCGCGGTCGTATTCTTCATCCCACTCAAACTTGGCCTTTAATGCTTAAAAAAATGGTCGACATCTGTTTGACGACCGACTGATGAACCGGTTGAGCGCGGCTGCCATACCAGTGAGATGCTGTACTTTTTTTTACTGAGTTCGGCCTCTCTAGATCTTGAATTGCTTTGACCTGAGAAGGGTCTGCCTCTATACCTCGGTTGGTCACCAGCAAGCCTAGAAACTTGCCAGATCCTACGCCGAACGCACTTGGATGCATTAAGGCGTAGCTTGTGCTTCTCCAGGATCTGAAACATCTCACCTAGGTCCTTGAGATGGTCATTCTTATCCTTGCTTTTGACTACCATGTCGTCGATGCAAGCCTCCATTGTTCTGCCTAACAATGGTTCAAACATCTTGGTAATCATTCGTTGGAATGTTGCCCCTGCGTTCTTAAGGCCAAAGGGCATGACCTTGTAATAATAGAGTCCTCTTGGCGTCGTAAAAGATGTAACCTCCTGGTCTGGCTCATACATGGCGATCTGATGGTACCCTCTGTACGCATCAAGAAAGCTAAGACAGTTGTGTCCTGCCATCAGATCTACCAGTTGGTCTATCCGTGGAAGAGGAAAGCTGTGTTTTAGGCATGCCTTGTTGACTGTTTTGTAGTCCACACTGATACGCCATTTTCCATTCTTCTTTGGCACCACTACTGTATTGGATATCCATCTGGGGTAGTGCACCTCTCTGATAGCTCCTGCTTCTAGTAGGTTTTCTACTTCTTCCGCCACTATCTCGGCGTGGTGGAGTGCCGATCTGCGAGTGCACTGTATAATTGGTCTGGCAGTTGGGTGGACATTCAATTGGTGACAAATGAAACTTGGGTTAATGCCAGGCATGTCATACAGCGTCCAGGCAAACACTTCGATATTAGAGGTCAAGAATTCCATGACCTCTATTCTCTCAGTGTTGGACATAGATGAACTAAGCAAAAAGAACTTATCCGGGTTCTTTTCATCTATTCTTACTTGTACCAAGTCTTCCACTGCCTTCTGTTCAGCGGCTTTGCCAACATCCGCAAACAATTCATTACTCTCGGGCTCTTCCACCATTTGAACAAACCCTTTGGCAACACGACTGCCATTTACTGTGACGAAGCATTGCTTGGACATAATTTGGTCTCCGTAGACCTCTTTAATTACTCCGGTTTCGTTGGGGAACCGCATTACTTGATGGTAGGTTGATGTTACCGATCACATGGCATGTAGCCATGTCCTCCCCAAGATTATGTTGTAAGTGGACAGGACTTTCAATTTCCAGAATTCCACTTGTTTCGTAATGCTTCCTACTCTGATTGGGAGAATAATCTTACCAACTGGCCATTCTGGCATTGAGTTGAATCCGATTAGGGGAGATACGATAGGTGCCAGGTCTTTGTCCTCCAGTTTCAATTGTTTGAAGGTTTCGTAGTACATTATCTCACATGAGCTCCCTTGGTCAATCAAAATCCGCTTGACGTTGTAATCCTTGACGCGGAGAGTGACGACCAGTGCGTCACTGTGAGGGCAATATATCCTTGCTAAGTCTCTTTCTTTTTGACGGTAGGTTGGGCACTTAATACCTCCCTTAAGTGCTCAACCTTCTTGATTATTCCCCTGAGCTCACATACTCGCTCAGGTTCGAATAGTCCATGTATCACGTTTATCACGCCTTGAGGTGGGGCGTCGATCGGCGTTCCGTCTGGATGATCGTGGTTTTGGGGGGCTGGATGTGCCCCTTCTTCTATGTACTGGTCCAAGTGACCAGTTGCCACTTACTCCTCCAGATGCTGTCTCAACGGCGTGCAGTTTTTAGTGCGATGCCCCTTTTCTTTATGAAAGGTGCACCAAGATCTGTCGTCGTAGTCCTTCTATGCCCCTCCCAATTTAGCTGGCCATCTGACGAAAGGTTCATCACGTATCTCACTGAGAATTTGGTAGATTGGTTTCTTGAACACCGTGGTAATGGCAGTGCGGACTCTCAACCATCTTTTATCTTGGTCTTCTCCGTTGTCTCGCCTGCCTCGCCCGTTCTTACTTGGATGTTCTACCGCGTTGACTTTTGCCGAAGTCTTTTTATCTGGTATTGAGGCTGTACCAAACTTTGTTTAGCACGCGCGCCGTCCTCCTCTACCCGAATGTGCTGGTGTACCCTCTCCATTAAGGCTTCCATTGTGAGGAAAGGTGTCATGGTAATTGAGTCCCTCAGCCTGTTTCCGACTGGAAGTCCTCTTTTGTATTGCGCGATGGCGAGATTTGTGGGACAATCTCCTATCTGGTTGAAGGTCTCCCAATAACGACTGTTGTAGGATCTCAACATCTCCTTGTCACCCATGTCAATGGAGAGTAGCTGGTCGATCTCCACTGGGGTTTTGGTATTCGTTCTAAACCTTGTTACGAAGGCCTCTGCTAACTGCGCCCAGGAGGCTATGCTACCTTCTGGTAGCCTTTCGAACCAAGTTAAACCTAGGTCGCCAAGACTAGATGTGAATAGGATGCACATCAAAGCCTCGTTCCGCCGGTATACTGCCATGACCTGGCGAAAGTGGCTTAGGTGCATGTAAGGGTCTGTCTTCTCCTTGTACGTGGTAAATTTAGGCTGGATGAAGCCTGAGGGTAATGGTGCATTCTCAATCGCCGAAACGAACGGCGAGCTATGTAGGCTTGCCAATGCTTTGTCTATTGGTTTGTAGGCAAGGTGCGGTATTGGCATTCCTACCTCGACACTTCCGTGCGTCCGAGGAGCTAACCACTGAAAGGCTTAAATTCTGTGCGGGTCGCGTGCCCTGGCATCCTCCTTTCGTCGTGTCCTTTCTTCAAGCACAGTCCGTAAGTCAGACGACCTAGGCAACTCCGTTTGCCTGGATGATGTCTGGTGCGTATGTGAGGGCCGATAGGTACTTCCCTCAGTGTAAGACCTCAACGATCTCGTTCTCTCAGACCTGGAGTAACGAGTTCTGGAAGTCCTTAATTGAGTGTCGCCTGCCCTGAGGCTTTTACTCTCCGCATGCGATGGCGTGATATGCCTACCACGATCTTCAGAGTGGCGAGGAGGCGTATTGTTTTTGCGCCTCTCTCCTGTCGCCATCCCTTTCCCTTTTATCTGGCGCTTCATCAATTCCATGTCTGCCGCCATCTTCCTGATTAACTCGTCTTGCTCCTTTACTCGATCCTCCAAAACTTGAGGGTCGATCCTCTGTCTTTGCCTATCAGGACTTGATGAGCGACGGGGGCTGTTACCCTGCCTTCCCCTTATATCCCTCCGGGGATTCTGTCGCTGGGGCTCCAAGTCTGCCATGGGAGGGATGAAAGGCAAACCTTCGCGCCTCCCACCTCCTTCTGGCGTTTGTCCTTCAATGGCGGACTGTGGCAAATCTTCATTGTGTGCCATTGCGTCTAATCTAGCGAGAAAAACTTTGATCAAGAGGTTTTGTTCTTTCTGTGATTCCCACAGACGGCGCCAATTGTACAGGAAAGAAATAAACCTTCTCGTATAATCCTGTTGATTAAGTCTGCACTCCTCCGTACGACGTCGCTTTACTTCCTGAAAACACAAACGTGAGCTAGTCGGCGGGTGTGTGCCGGATACCTCTCCGATGCCTAAGTCAGCAAAATAGACAAAAGCACTGTGTATTCGAGAATCAAAGTTGTGTTACCTCTCCATAGGTGATGCTATGAGCTTTTATAGGTTCCGCGTGACACAATCCTAGTAGGACTCTTATTGT
The DNA here is from genome assembly GCF_055761805.1 of Camellia sinensis. Taxonomy (NCBI): domain Eukaryota; kingdom Viridiplantae; phylum Streptophyta; class Magnoliopsida; order Ericales; family Theaceae; genus Camellia; species Camellia sinensis. Next base: position 192,056,144 of record NC_138966.1, on the reverse strand, counting down.
TCCATGTAGAGTCCTCATTGGAATCATATTCCTGAAAGATAATGCTTATCCTTCAACACTCCTCTCACTGCTTGAACCAAGTGAGATGGTTTTACCATGGTCGGATTCCAATATGACCGAGGTAAGCATGGCTATGCTAAGCCGCAGAGTAGACCGAACTATCGGTTCTTCCTTTCACTGCTCTTACCTCGGTTTCTCCTGTACAACCCATGGCGTGCTTAGACCGAGCTAGCAAATAGCAAGGTTCTAACCGAGCTAACCACAGTACGCTATGACCGAGCTAACTGCAAAGCTCTCTCGGACCGGACTAACTTCAAGGTTTTCTCGGACCGGGCTAACTTCAAGGCCTTTTTTACTCAACCCTTCTTACTATGGCCCACAACGGCCCATTACCCAGCTCGGCCCAATTTAGATATAAATTACCCTCTCAGTATGCACATCAGATTTTTCAAGATTCACAGTTCGTTTGGATTGTGTTATTTGGAGAGAAAATAAAAAGAAATAGAAATCTTTTGGCACTAAACAAAAACGAAGCATTTAAAATCATTATTGTGATGTTATATATTTCTCTTTGTATTATGATTGTATACAGGGATCTTTGTTACTTGATGTGGGAAGATTCTTCACCGGCTATGGCATTGGAATTTTCTCTTTTGTGGTAAATATTCAATTCAACAACTGAGCTGTTAACTTTAGTCTCAACCCGAAGTTTGGCATCATTTTTTGTTTTTGTTTGTTATGTTTTCGGAAACAGAAAAAATGAAAAGTTATAAAGTACCCATTGTTTTCATCTTTATGCAAAAACAGTTTCTGAAATATTGAAGGGAAAAAAAAAATCTTAAATTGAGCTTTGAAAATAGTTCACCGAACAAGTTTTTTGTATTTTGCAAAAATTGAAAACAGAAAACGAAAATAATACCAAACAAGCCAGTATTTTGGGACCAGCTAAGGTTTATTCTTCAAAGCTCTAACGATTGAGCAAATTGGATTGATAAACAGGTACCTGTGTTTATCGCTGAAATAGCGCCAAAGAATCTCCGTGGAGGGCTCACAACACTTAATCAGGTGGGGAGGAACATAAATCTAATCTTCTGTTTAGTTGTTTGTTTGTGACTGATTAAAAAGTTCATTAAAATGTTATTATCCCGTTTTTCGGTTCTTCTTGATCTGCAGCTCATGATTGTTACTGGTTCATCAGTTGCATTCTTGATGGGAACGGTCATAACATGGCGATCACTAGCCTTGACAGGTAAATGTCAATTCTGTACCATGCCGTGTAATATTTATAAAAAATCAAAAACTGTTGAACCTAGTTAACCAAAAACAATTTTTATGCTAACCAAAGAATTAGAAAAACAGGACACACAATAGATTCAAAAATTGATTGATAGGGTTTGATTTGAAGGACTTCTACCCTGCATTGTCCTGCTCTTGGGCCTATTCTTCATTCCAGAGTCCCCGAGATGGCTGGTGAGAAAGCGTTCCATTCAGAATTTCTGTTGTTAATGTGAAAATTGGCAAGGAACGAGACTAAATTTTTATGATTTCAGGCAAAGGTAGGCCTCAAGAAAGAATTTGAAGCTGCACTACAAAAGCTTCGTGGCAAAGATGCTGATGTTTCACGTGAAGCAGCTGAAATACAAGTAATTCTCTTTTTTTGAGAAATTTCATATCAAATGGCCTTAAAATAGGATTAGCATTTGCAAAATTGACATCTTCTTCTTCTTCTTCTTTTTTTCAATAATCTTGACAGACTAATATTGAAACACTTCAAAGTCTTCCAAAAGCTGGACTGTTGGATTTGTTTGACAGAAAATACATCCGTTCTGTGATTGTAAGCAACTTTATGACTCGTTAATGCATTCGAATTTTTCTGACTAAAAAGTAACTTGTAACATTTTTATTTTTGAACTTGTTTGTTATGTTTAGATTGGGGTCGGATTAATGGTATTCCAACAATTTGGAGGCATAAATGGAGTAGGTTTCTACGTCAGTCAAACCTTTGTCGCTGCTGGTAATTCTAATTAACTTCTGATTATTCTGTTCCAATTATTCAAATGCATATTACAACTATGACACTAACACTTGATTTTTCACATTGGCAGGACTCTCTTCGGGCATTATTGGAACCGTAGCTTATGCCATAATTCAGGTTTTTCCAAATCTCTGGTTGTCCTCAAAAGAACCTAATCTTTTACATCTAAACTAGCCAATGTGATAATTATGTTTATAGGTTCCGATAACTATAGTTGGAGCAGTACTAATGGACAAATCAGGAAGAAGACCGCTTCTCATGGTGAGTACTTAGCAGTTTTAATTAGCACTTTCCCGGATTCACTTATTGAGGTAAAAGCACAGTGAAAAGATTCTGAAAACTAATCGAAATGGTTCTGCAATTTTTAAGGTGTCAGCAACCGGAACATTTTTAGGATGCTTCCTCACCGGAGCCTCTTTCTTCCTCAAGGTAAAATTCCAAAACTGTAAATGTAAAACCGTTGTGTGAATGTATTGAAAACAAATAAGAGATTGTAAGAAATCTCTTGTATATATTGTATCTGACAGTGTAAGAGGAGACTCCATTTATAGGAGCTATTGTTTACAACATCATTATGTTACATTACATAAAATATTAGAAAGTGCCCGAAAGCAGCCGAAAGCGAAGGCGTGCTCTGGCATCCTAGCATCCACTATATATATAATATATTAGTATAGCTATGTGTGTTAATATAATATATATACATATTAATGTATGTTACATTATATTAATATATGTTAACAGCCCCCCTCAAACTCAAGGAGGACAAACATCAACCAACTGGAGTTTGGAGACAAGGTCAACGAAGCGGCCAGGAGAATGAGCTTTGGTGAAGATATCAGCAGGTTGATCAGCAGAGGAGATTGGATGGAGATGAACAGTACCACGAGTGACGTGTTGACGAATAAAATGACAGTCAATCTCAATGTGCTTGGTGCGATCATGAAAAACATCATTGTGAGCAATTTGAAGAGCACTGTGATTGTCACAAAAGAGGGCGGTAGCGCCAGAGGGGGAAACGCCCATGTCAGCAAGAAGCCAACGAAGCCAGAGAAGCTCCTGAGTAGTATCAGCAAGAGCACGATATTCGGCCTCAGTACTGGAGCGAGCAGTAAGAGATTGTTTCTTGCTGCGCCAAGAAATAAGAGAATCACCCAAGAAAAAACAGAACCCGGTAGTAGAGCGCCGGTCAGTAGGATCCCCAGCCCAATCAGCATCGGAAAAAGCACGAAGCTGGAGAGAGGAGCGGGCGGAATAATGAAGTCCATGAAACAAGGTACCTTTGAGATAACGAAGGATACGAACTAAGGCAGCATAATGAGGGGTACGAGGAGCTGACTTAAACTGGCTGACAATATGAACGGCATAGGCAATATCAGGACGAGTAACAGTGAGATAGACAAGGCTGCCAACCAGCTGACGATAGAGGGTAGCATCAGAGAGAAGAGTGCCATCAAGAGGTGTAAGACGACTCTGAGGCTCCAGCGGAGTGGAGGCAGTCTTGCAATCCGTAAGCCCAGCACGGGTGAGAATATCAGAGGTATACTTAGCCTGAGAGAGAAAAGACCCCGTGGAATCATGGAAGATTTCAAGACCCAAGAAATAGCTGAGAGGACCAAGGTCTTTCATCTCGAAATGTTGGCTAAGAAACTGTTTAAGGCATAGAATACCATCAAGATCGTCACCGGTGATAATCATGTCATCCACATAAAGAAGAAGCAAGGTGGTCCCTTGAGTAGTGGTCCGGATAAAAAGAGCAGTATCATAAGAACTGGAGGTGAAACCACAATCATGAATAGTAGAGCTGAACTTGGCAAACCAAGCGCGCGGAGCTTGTTTGAGACCATATAAAGCACGCTGAAGTTTGCAGACTTTATGAGGTGGATAAGTAGACCCAGGGGGAGGTTGCATGTAGACCTCCTCAAGAAGAACACCATTAAGGAAAGCATTTTTTACGTCCATTTGATAAAGATCCCAGTGTCGAGTGGTAGCAACCGCAATCAGGCTGCGAACAGAGGTGAGACGAGCAACAGGAGCAAAGGTCTCCTCATAGTCAATACCATATTCTTGGTTGAAGCCTTTGGCAACAAGGCGAGCTTTGTAGCGCTCAATAGATCCATCAGAACAAGTTTTGATTTTGTAAACCCATTTGCAACCAATGGCAGTCTTGCCAGGAGGAAGATCAACAATGTCCCAAGTGTGAGTTTTGTCTAAAGCCTACAATTCATTAGTCATAGCTTGCTGCCAAAGAGGATTAGAGCGAGCCTCACGATAGGAGGTTGGTTCATAAGTAGAAAAAGCAGTAGAACCAACAATAAAGTCACGAAGACGAGTAGAAGGTTGGGTTACCCGGTGTGGTCGAGTAGAGGCAGGAGGAACCAAAGGGAAAGACGCATCAGGAGGGGAGGATCCCGAGGGAACAAGAGCAGGACCATCAGAGGTAGCAGGTGCATGGGACAGACCAGTAGGCAAGGCAGGCTCGAGAGAAGCTGGTGGGGGCGGTGGAGCAAGCTCATCAGAGAACTCGAGAGAGGCTGGCAAGGGCGTTGGAGTAAGCTCATCAGAGAACAGATTCGTGGAAGGGTCAGTAAAAATTAAAGTGGATGAGGGAACGGACAAACGGAAGAGAGAGAGAGAAGAAAACATTTTGTGTTCCCAAAAGACTACATGACGAGAGATACGGAGTCGCTGGGAGAGAGGATCCCAACAACGATACCCCTTGTGTTCAATACCATACCCTAAGAAGCAACAGAGGCGAGAGCGTGGTTCAAGTTTGGTACGTTCATGAGGTTGGAGAAGAACAAAACAGGCAGAGCCAAAGACCCTAAGGGTGGTGTAAGGGGGACGGGTGCCATGCAGACGCTCATAAGGAGTGTGATTATGAATGACAGGTGTAGGGATACAATTGATAGTGTAAGCAGCAGTGAGAGCTGCCTCTCCCCAAAAATGTTCCGGACAAGAGGAAGACAGAAGGAGGGCGCGAGTAGTGTCAAGGATATGTCGATGTTTCCGTTCAGCACGTCCATTTTGTTGAGACGTGCCGGGACAGGAACGATGAGGTTGAGTACCATGACGCTGAAGAAAAGAAAGAAAGTCAAAATCTTTATATTCCATGGCATTATCGGAGCGAAAAAGCTTAATAGTTTTAGAAAATTGTGTTTTAACCATGGCAGCAAAATTGTAATAAAGTTGTTTGAGCTCAGAGCGATTTTTCATAAGAAACAACCATGTAAAACGGGAAAAATCATCTATAAAAACAACAAAATAGCGTGCACCCCCCATAGTAGGAGTAGGAGAGGGTCCCCAAATATCAGAGTGAATGAGATCAAATGGGGCAAGAGAAACAGAGTCACTTTTATTAAACGACAAGGCAGGTTGTTTGGCAAGTTGACAAGACACACAATCTAAAACATCAGAACTTACGTGACCTAAATGACCACTGGAAATTAAAGATTTTAAACGACCAACAGAAAGATGGCCCAAACGACAATGCCAAAGCTGAAAAGGAGATAAAAGAGGAGCAGTGGTAGCAGTGGTAGGAGCTGGAGGAGCAGTGGCAGCAGTGGTAGGAGCTGTGATCTGAGAGGAATCTGGAACATGAAGATGGATGAGTTCGTAGAGACGTCCATGCTTACGGCCTATCCCAAGAGTTTGCCCCATCCGAGGGTCCTGCACCAAACAACCAGAACGGGAAAAGGTAACAGTTAGACCATGCTCACATAATTGACTAATGGAGATAAGATTTAAAGTAAGAGCAGGCATAAGATAGACATGAGATAAAGATAAGTGAGAGGTTGAAATAGAACCAACATGACTTACAGACAGAAGAGACCCATCAGCAGTATGGATAGAAGGAACATGAGGAGTAGAAGAGAGGAGTAAAAATAGTAGGGTCAAAGGTCATGTGATTACAACAAGTGGAGTCAAAGTACCAAGAAGAGTTACCTGCGGTGGCAGAGAAAACAGTAGATGGAGGAGTACCGGAATTCTGCCAAAAATGTTGAAACATGGCTTCGACATCGGATTGAGAGAAGACTGGAGTGGAAGGGTCTACAGGAACAGAGGAAGGTAAATCCTCGGAGGCAGCAGCAGCAGTGCGTTGAGCAGGTAGTGGTGTCGACGGGGTCCCAGAACGGTGAGAGTGGCGGCGAGAGAAATTCCCGGGGGAAGGACCAGGGCGAGAGGCGCGGGCGGGATTGCGGAAGCAATCTTGTTGAAGATGACCAGGGCCAGTCTTGTTGCAAAACCGACAAAGACGAACTGGACAATTAACCAGAAGATGAGTGGACGGAAGATTGCGGTTGTGACAGTAATTGCAGGCATTGGACTTCTGTGGTGAAGGTGGGGAAGGAGAACTGCGAAGCTGGGGAGTGGCAAGAACAGAGTCCACAGGGTGCGGATGGAGAGTACCAAATCTGGTTTCCTCTGACAGGAGTTCAGAAATTGCTTGCTCAAGAGTGGGTAAAGGAGTGCGATGAAGGAGAGATGCTCGTACTGGCTCAAATTGGGGAGTGAGAGCCATGAGAAACTGAACCAAGCGTTGTTGGTCACGATAAGTAGTAAATAAGGCAGCATCCTTAGTACAATCCCAAGGAGGTTCAGAAAGAGCGAGCTGATCCCAAACAGAATACATTTGGGAGAGGAAATCATTAATGTTCTGAGTTGTGTCTTGACGCATACGGTGAAGATGACTCAGAAGCTGATATTGGTGAGCAAGGCCAGTAGTTTGATAGCGTTCTTGTAAAAAATCCCAGATGGCTTTGGCAGGAGAGGAAGCAGAGTCAAGTTGGAACCGACCAAACTGAAGGTTGATAGAGGTAATAAAAGTATTGCGAAACCAAGTGATGATCTGATAGTTTTTACTATCCCAATCTTCCAGTCGGTCGACATATTTGGTAGTGGAGTCCGTGGCAGCAGAATCCGGGGTCCCTTGAATGGGTTTGCACACATCCCCAGTGATGATGCGCCAAAGTTTCTTTCCTTTGAGGAAGCCAGACATAGCTTGGGCCCATAGGACATAATTAGTCCCGTCAAGAATAACGGAAATAGGGTGGTTAGAGAAGTCCAAGCGATCCATGAGAGAAAAATAGCACAAGCAAGGGAGAATCTAAAAATTCCAAGGGCACCAGTGGGTGCAGAAGGGTCAAAATAGTCAGAAACCGGGCTGAACCGGTCAAAAAGGGCCAAAAATGGGGGTGAACCGGCATGGGAAAGTGGCTGAACCGGTTAGAGCCGGACCGGCTGGAGCCGAGTGGGTGACCAGCAGGTGCAGTCGGTGCGAGCCGACGCGAGGGACGTGCGAGCCGGCGTGAGGGACGCGGGTGGTATGGCTCACGCGGACGGCTGGCATGGCTAGCGGACGCGGAGCGCGTGGGACGCGGAAAGAGGTGGCTTAGGCGACTGGGGGCGCGTGGAGCGCGTGTGATGCTGAAGGCTGAAGCAGGCGACGCGCCGGCGACAAAACTAGCGCGTGACGGCGCGTGTGACGGCGAAAGAGGATGAATCCGGTGGCCGTGGATCCGTAGTGAAGAGATGAAGGCTTTGGTGGTGTCCAAACTGTAATTGAGAGAAGGACGAGAGGGGCAGCAATCTGCAGACTGCCAAGAGAGAGAAAGAAGGAAAAAAAAAAAGGATGCTAGGAAAGAGACTAGGCAGTATACCTGTGCTCTGATACCATGAAAACAAATAAGAGAGTGTAAGAAATCTCTTATATATATTGTATCTGACAGTGTAAGAGGAGACTCCATTTATAGGAGCTATTGTTTACAACATCATTATGTTACATTACATAAAATATTAGAAAGTGGCCGAAAGCAGCCGAAAGCGAAGGCGTGCTCTGGCATCCTAGCATCCACTATATATATAATATATTAGTATAGCTATGTGTGTTAATATAATATATATACATATTAATGTATGTTACATTATATTAATATATGTTAACATGTATAATAAAAAAACAAACTATTTTTCATTGCAGACTTGATGGTTTTTCATGATCTTTTTGAATCAGGGCCAAAGTTTGTTGCTTGGATGGGTCCCAATACTGGCTGTTTCTGGAGTCCTGGTAAATTAACAATCACCAGCTGGCATGCTACAATTACCATGATGCTGTTTGGCAAAAATTATTTGCTGAAAACCCTAAAAATTTTTGCCAAATACAGAAGTATTCAAAGTACTTAAACTGCTTAAGCATGAAATTTCAAATTTTACACTAAATAAACTGCAAATAAGCTTTTCCAAACGGGCCATGACACAATTCATAGGACTTCAAACTATGTTTGCCCATCTTCATGTTTTAACATTTTTCTTCTCAATGAGAACAGATATACATATCAGCATTTTCAATTGGAATGGGAGCAGTTCCTTGGGTCATTATGTCTGAGGTAAATTCCTAACATGTGAGAAAATATTTAATTGGTTCTTGAGAAAAATTGAAGAACATAAAGAAGAAATTGGGATTCAGCATTTTCCATTTCTCGGTTTGGAAGCATGTCAAACTGACTTTTTCAATTCATACATTTTCACAAATGATCAGGCTTTTTGCAATTTCCATCCAAACAGAAATATGCACATGAATTTAAAGTCATGTTTGAAGTGTTCTTGTTCATTTTCCTGTTTTCTTGTGAAACAAATTGACTACCAAGAAAATTAATGAATTTTATATATTTCTTGCCGCGGTAGATCTTCCCAATACATGTGAAGGGCGTTGCCGGGAGCTTGGTAGTGCTAGTGAACTGGTTGGGAGCTTGGGCAGTTTCTTACACTTTCAACTTTCTCATGAGCTGGAGTTCCACAGGTTTAGATGTTTCACAAACCTTTTGGTACAAATAATTGATCGGAAGATGAAAAGCTCTACAACTAATTCCACGTCTTTCGTTATTTTCTTTTTTTTTTTTTCCAGGTACTTTCTTGTTGTACTCTGTTTTTTGCGCCCTCACTGTGCTTTTTGTGGCAAAAGTAGTACCAGAAACCAAGGGAAAAACATTGGAAGAAATTCAGGCATCCATCAACCATATAGACATGGATTAGAGTGGTGAATTTGATATGTGATATTGGCTAATGTGTGTACTATTTTTGAGAATGGAAATCAAAGCAAGATCAAGACAAGAAAGGTTCATGTGGAAACAAGTTCTAGGCTAAGTTGGGTATTGGAATGATGGAGGGTAGTCATGAAAACATTTTCTCTCGGATTTTCATTACAAAATATGCAAGTTTTAGAGATCAATTTTTTTTTTTTTTTTTTGGTTTCTAAAAGTATAAAATTTTTTGTAAAAAAACATATAGGGGCTAATTTTAGTTGTCAAGAGGATAGTCGTTAAAATGTTGTCTCAAAAAGTCAAAAAAGAAACTTTTAGGGATAATTTTAAAAATTCCACTGATAAATACACTTTAAGAAGAAAAAAAAAAATTGGTCTCAAAAAAGTTTATTTTTTGAGACAAAACTTTTGATCTCAAAATGTTAGTAATTCATCACTAAATACCTAATTTTGTTGCTAAAAACAAAATAATAACACTTTTAGCAACAAAATTATTTTATCTCTAAATTTTTGCCTTTAAAACTTTAATTTGTGGGTAGTGATGTAATCTATTTGAACATTAATGAATGGGAGTGGGCCTCGTGTCCTTAGCAATGTGCCTAAGTGACCTATTGAGTTAAATGAAAATGTGTTTTTTTGTTTAAAAAAGAAAGGATTATAGGATCAACGTAAAAGATTAGTAAAATTTATTTCATGCTAAATTTTTCCTAGATTTGTGGAATTTGTTAAGTGACCTATTGAGTTGAATGAAAATATATATCTTTGTTCAAAAGAAAAAAAAAAGAAAAAGATTGTGGGATCAGTATAGTAATTTTTTTTTTGGTACCATTGGTGGTCAATCTATTTTTATTTTTATTTTTACTACATTGGAGCGTAAACAATATACATATTAAGGAAAATGGGTGTTTTTAATGAAAAGCTTTTTTAGAGGTTCAAACTCTCATTCTAAAATTTCTAATTTTTTGATTTTAAATAAATAATTTTTTTTTATTGGCTAGCCTCATTCAATCAAAAAAAAAAAAAAAAGAATTAATATTCCTTGATTTATAAGTTTCAAATTAGAAAGTATATTAATTCATTTCAAAATTTAAATTTGAGGGACACTAAATATGAAAAGCAATCTATTAATTTACATTTAAAATTGGCACATAATTTAAAATCATTTAAAGTTAATCATCTCTCCAAATATTTATCATTTAAAATATATGAAATATAACACTCAAAGTCTCAAATTCCATTAAAAAAAATGTGGTGCAGGGGATGAAAAAATTTAAAATCCTAACATAGTTAAAGACATCATGCCTCATATTCATTGAGTTCATTTGATTTAAATTTTTTTTCATTGTATCAAATTAAACCCTACTTTATGTAGGATTGACTAATCTATCTATATCTATACTATATTAAGCAAAATAAATTTTTTATTTGTTCCAAAATATTAATTTAAATTTCTTAATTTTCTTAAAACTTATGAACCTTAAGAAAATGGCACGGAAATATTAGTCTATCTAATCGTATCTATGGTTTTGGAATTTAAAAATCTAAATATAATTTTAGTCTTATATAATTTCAAAATTTTAAAAATATTTACTTCAAAATTTTATATTTTTATTTTTGAAAACTAAATAATACATGTAGTGCTTAAAAAATTAAGAATTTTTTAATGTTAAAATATTTATAGCTCCTTTATTAATTAAAAAAGAAATTCCACATGACACATGTAAACATAAATTAAAAAAATATATGTGTAATGCAAATTTTTCTGCTACATCAAAAAATTCATGTGTCGTATTTAAAAACGCATGTGTTTTTAACGGTATATTTTAATCATATCTAACCCTTTTGTATATATATTTAAATAAAAAAAGCCTGACATAATATATATATATGGTATAAACTTACGAAAAAAATTAGTAAAACATTCCTCTCCAATTTTGTGGAGTAGGAGAGGTCTAAGATATTTTTCTTATTAGCTAAGGTCCCTTAACATTTTCACAAAGAAAATTTGACTCAGAGAAATTTTGCTTGACTCAAAGAATTTCGCTTGACTCAGAGAAATTTCAGTAATGGCTCAGAGAAATTTCTCTGTGAAAATTGAAATTTCTCTAAGGTAGGGCAAAATTTCTCTTAGTCAAGCAAAATTTCTCTGTGAAAATGTTAAGGGACCTTAACTACTATGAAAATATTGTATATCATTTATTTTATAAAATTTTAATATCAGGGACCTTAAAAAAAATTCTCCTAAAACTATTAGTTTATATAATTGTTTTTTTTTTAATTTAAGAATTTGTAGATGGAAAATAATAATAATAAAAAATTAACCGTACCTAAATTGTATCCAATTTGAGATTTTAAAAAAGAATCCAAATAAAATATATTTATTTGTAATTTAAAAATATTGAAATAGAAAATATGAATGGAATTTTTAGCTATATATAATTCGACAAACTTTAACATAAAATGCAACAAAATTGAAAAATTTATAAGACGACATGTATTTTTATTTTATCATAAATATAATTTTTGTAATTTATTTTATTTTTTCTATTTTTACCAATTAAATTACGATATTTATTTCTTATTGAGAATTTAAAATATATAGTTAATGATATAACAACTACAATATATATTCTAATGAAATGGTTAAAATTTAATTCATTTTAAATTTTTTTCTATACATTTTAAATAAATTTTGTATTATTATTTAATTTTTAAATTATTTTTTTAACCTCTACATAGCACGGGTGATATATTAGTGTGTATATATATATATATATAAATTAGGATTTAGTTTTTAGAATTGGAAACATTTTGATAGAACTAGTACTTGATAGAACTAGTACTTGACAGTAAAATTAAAGAAAAAAAAATTAAAGGACTTTGAGATACATGATTTGACCAATTAAAAATATTTTTAATTTTTTTTTTATTGAGAATTTTAAAATTTCAGACCTTTTAAATTAAAACGCTTTAAAAATTTTAAAAACAACCAAATTTGAAAAAAAAAAAAAACTAAAAACAAAGAAAGTCAATAAAATTGACTTCTTATGAGCTTTTTTTTTATTTATTTTTTTATAATTTGGTACAATCTTTATTTTAAAATTTTTTAAGGTAGTCTAATATAACAGGAACTAAAATGTGAAAAAACATAAATAAATAACAAGTTTTTTAAAAATTAACTTAAAAAACAAAAAAAGTTGCTAAAAATGTGAAACTCCCACTCATTCTGATCCGAAATTCAATCATTGACACAAACTCTCTTCATCATTGACACCAGACAAACTCATAAATATCTATCTACCTACCTCCATTGCTGCACATGTATAAATACCAGCACTATATTATTGTTTTCCCTTACTTAGATAGAAAATGGCAATTGAGAAGTGTAAGGATATTGAAAATGGTGACAGCAATGGAATTGAGGATTTGGGAAAACCCTTTATTGAGAATAAGAAAGTTGTTGATTCTGAGGATGATGAGAGTGATTTGGGTGACCAGAAAGGTTCCAATGCAATGGTTTTGCTTAGTACTGCTGTCGCTGTCTGCGGCTCCTTTGAGTTCGGATCATGTGTGAGTATCTATTTTACGCCAAGAATTCTCCATCCAAAATTTCCGTACTTTTTTGTCTCAAAACATTTACAATCGTTGAATTGTGTGAGAATCTCGAAATAAGTGTTTCGGGACAGCAGGACAGAAGATCCTGTGCATTCTATGTAGTTTTTGATTAAAAAGCATTTTTATTGACAGTTTTCCTTTTCCCTTTTTCTTTTTTCTTTTTTGGTTTTTTTTATCAGGAACACCAAAAATTACAAAATGTTTACAAAAACAGAAAAAAAAGAGGAATTTGTTTAGCTTAAAAAGTTGATTTTTTTGCAGGTGGGCTATTCAGCACCCACTCAATCTGCTATAAGGGAAGATCTTAATTTATCCCTAGCTGAGGTTTGCCTTCTTAATCTTTCTTGGTATATAAATTGGTGCCAAAGTGTATGAATTGTATTGACTTGTTTATCATCATCTTGCAGTACTCCATGTTTGGCTCCATATTGACCATTGGTGCCATGATTGGTGCTATTTCAAGTGGCTGGATTTCGGACTTCTTTGGTAGAAAAGCAGTATGCGTTATGTTTTCATTTTTTGGAAACCACATAAATTTGTTTGGCAAACTGTTTTCAAAATTTTTTTTTTTCTGAAAATAGCCCATTTTCGGGAAAGAACAAAAAGTAATTTTCAAAGACTGTTTTCGCACTTAAATGGAAATGATATGTAAAGGACGATTGTTTTCAAACTTTCCATTGTCTTAGTTACCGAAAACCTGAAAAATAAAAATAAAGAAAATGAAAACACAACCAAAATTTTCAAACTTCTGACAAAGCTATCATGACACTCAAGCTATATTGTTAGAATTAAACCTTCTTTTTTTTTTTTTTTTGGCATTTTCATGCGAGCAGGCAATGAGGTTGTCAGCTGCTTTTTGCATCACAGGATGGCTAGCAGTCTACATCTCCATGGTATGTGTACGGAAATGAAATAAATCTTTTCGTATAATTTTATTGATTAAGTCTGCCCTCCTTTATATGACGTTGCTTTACTCCCTAAAAACACAAATGTGAGCTAGCCAGCGGGTGTGTGCCGGATACCTCTCCGATGCCTAAGTCAGCAAGATAGACAAATAGACAAAAGTTTTGTGTATTCGAGAATCAAAGTTGTGTTACCTCTCTATAGGTGATGCTATGAGCTTTTATAGGTTTCGCGTGGCACAATCCTAATAGGACTCTTACTCTTCTATGTAGAGTCCTCCTTGGAATCATATTCCTGAGAGATAATACTTATCCTTCAACACTCCTCTCACTGCTTGAACCAAGTGAGATGGTTTTACCATGGTCGGATTCTAATATGACCGAGGTAAGCATGACTATGCTAAGCCGCAGAGTAGACCGAACTATCTAGTTCGGTTCTTCCTTTCACTGCTCTTACCTCGGTTTCTCCTGTACAACCCATGGCGTGCTTAGACCGAGCTAGCAAATAACAAGGTTCTAACCGAGCTAACCACAGTATGCTATGACCGAGCTAACTGCAAAGCTCTCTTGGACAGGACTAACTTCAAGGTTTTCTCGGATCGGGCTAACTTCACCTTTTTTACTTAACCCTTCTTACTATGGCCCACAACGGCCCACAACGGCCCATTACCCAGCTCGGCCCAATTTAGATATAAATTACCCTCTCAATTGCCCCTTAATTCCATCTGTGCAGTATGATAGGGATTACCTGTTTACTAACCGAGCTAAAAATCTTTAGCCCTCCAATCGAGCTAAAAGCTTCTAGCTTTCCAAACCGAGCTAGATCAACACCGAGCTATCCTCCTGTTCGGTCAAAACGTCTCTTCAGTCTCTATAACTGAATCGATTTCTATTCCAAGGACACGTGGCAGACTCTGATTAGCCCAATGCAGCTGTTATGCCGTCTTCGTACTTCGTGTTTTTTGAACAATCCCGCCTTTTTGTCCTTCCCTCTACACAAAAACAAACCCTTCGTTTTTGAATCAAACACATCACTACTCATTTCCCTCTCTCTCTCTCTAAGCTTCCATCTCTTCCAACCTTGTTCTTGCAGACCTCGCGTTTGTTTCTATTACTACCTCCATCTTCAATGCTCTCTCCTTGAACTGGTGAGTGAATCTTCTTCCTTTCTGTTGATTTCGCACCTCTTTTGCTACACAAAGCATGTTTATTTGTATGTTTTTCAAGGCATACACCATTTTTGCTTTCATTTTCTAAAAAAAACCTTTGTAACACAACTACTGTCTATATGAATAACCTAGGAAATGATAGTTTTGATCCAAAATCATTGCTCAACCGAACTAGGATACTGTTTGTAATAGGTACGACCCAGGCCGGACTAAACAACCGGACGAAAACTTCATACCCTACTCGTAGTTTTAATAGGCCCTACCTCTTAGCCGGGCTATTGAACTGCATTAAGTTTGCGCAATACCGCGCTAGAAAGCCCTAACCACCGACCGAACTAAAACTTGGAGTTAAACCAGCTCCCATAGTTAAAAACCGAACTAAGAATGCTGCCCCAAAAGTTCAACCGGGCTAACAGCCCCTTGCTCAAACCAAGCTAATACCCGTAGCACCTCACATAGCCGAGCTTTATTTATCTTGCCTTTGTTTCTTTTAGCACGGTCCAGCGATCTGTGCTTAACACCTTTGTTTTTCACTTTGCAGACTTAGGTTACCCAGGCACTCCTTTGAGCGCTCAACTGAGCTACTTAGCATCATACTTCGACCGAGCTAATACTCCTGTTTAATTTATTTATAACTTAAATCACAAATGGAAAAGTATAGGTTCTTAGTTAACTCACCAGGTGCCATGGCCGAATTCCGAAAGGATTATAACATCCCTGATGATGTTCATCTCACCTTAGCCGACCTGGATATCACACTATGGGAAAAACACGGCTTCGTTCCCTTTACCTTTCTGTCCATAGTAGAAATCGGACTAAGATTCCCTGTACAGCCTCTTCTCTGTGAATTCCTTAGGTAGACCAACCTTTGCCCAACCCAACTTTCTACCAATTCTTACCGTATAATAAATGGTATTGCTGAGCTAAACCGCCGGGCTGGCCTTAATCTCGGTTTAGCCGAGCTCTTCCATTAATATTCTATAGGCTCCGCCGAAGATGGATGGGTCTATTATTTAAGAATAAGACGCCGGCGTGAAAAGATAATAAAGGATACTCCGGATAAAGACGTGAACGATGATGATTTCTTCTGGGTATCTGGGAATTTTGAGGACCAACAAGCCCAGATCCCTGGTGACAGAATAAATTGGAGCAAAGGTGTAGCCGGTAGAGTTTCCTCGGCTTCATTCTATGCCTTTTTTTCCTTCGATTTTCTCATCTTAAACCGCACTAACTATTGTCTTCTTTTATGCAGATTTGAACTTTCTCAAGTCCCAATACAGCTACCCCAACTTGAATGTACTTCGCGCCGCCCTGCGATATTCAAACCGAAGTTGGACGGAGCTATTGAACTTTCAGCCGACCTACCGATATAGTGGCAAACGAAAGACCAAGGTAACTGACTTTTTGTTGGAAGCCTCTCCTAAACCGGACCCAAACTTGCCCCAAATCAAATTGATCCCTCTAACCGCTAAGCAAGAAATGGCCAAGAAACGAGCTGTAAGGGCACTCCTGACCGAAACAAACCAGCCCGAGGTACCACCAGCCGGTCAGACTCAGGAGACCGTGGTGGCCCTTCCATCCCATCAACCCTCATCATCTCGTCCCAATAAGCGTGCTCGGACTTCCACAATCGAGCCACGCTTTGTTGATGAAGAAGATCCCATCCTTCCGCCAAGCCCTCTACCGAACCCACAACCGGAGCGTTCCAACTGAGCTAGCTCTTCCAAGTGGGCTCCCAAGATCACTTTTCAGAACTGTGCTATACGGGATACTGATTTAGTGGTCGTTAAAAAAGACTACCTAATGGCATTCAATCTGGCCAAGAGCGTTTGCCTTCCACCTGACATGGAGCACCATGACCACCTAACCGAGCTGAAGGCCCTTCGCTCGTCCACAAAATCCATGGTGCTAGTAAGTAGCTCCCTTGCTTATCTTTCAAATTCTTACGACTTTCTGCTCGGTCGTACTTAAAAAGTTTTTTTCTATCCTTTTGAAGGCCATACAGAAGAACCACATCACTCACAAGTGAGTGCTGGAACTTCGAAAAACCACAAGGCAGGCCATGGCAGAGGCCAACGAAAAAACCGCCGAGCTAGAACAGGCCAGAAAGCAGATAGCCGAGCTACAAACCGAGAATGGTCGTCTGACCGGTCTTGTTAGCTCGGCTGAAACAGACAAGCAAAAGGCTGTAGCCGTGATAAAAGATAAATATCTTCGCGAGCTAGCCAAGCTTGAAGGAAAAAAGAATGTCGAAATAACACAGCTCGAGAAGAAGTTGGAAGATGTGGAGGACCGCGGTTTCAAAGAAGGCGAAGCCCTGTACATCAAGCAGTGTGAAGCTGCGAAGGACTTGTTCTTTAAATGTAGGTGGAGGGGGGCTGTGGCGTAGCTCGATCATGGACCTGAGACTGAGGTCTTCAATCCTCCTCTATATTTCATACTGAGCTCACTGGCGAAATATGCTGCTACTGTTCAGTAACAATTTCTGGATGAGGAGGATGAGGATGAGGCTCCAGAAGGCAACACTCAGCCTGGTCGCCAGTCTACCTCCCCCACTCTAGAGGTCTCCATCCCACCCTTGCCTGCTGATGCAGTGCTTTTGACCGGGCCTAACCAAGGGGTGCTTGCCACAACTGAGCTACCTCTGGGTGAAGACTGAATTGTTCTTGATGCTGACTTAGATGATCTTTTTGCTTGATTCTGTACTTTTCTTTTCTTTGCTTTTGGACAAAAAATTGTAACAGGGCTGAGGCCCCTCCTTTGTACTTGATTTGAATCTTCAATGAAAGTTTCTTTTATTTTTCAACTGTTATCTCAGTTTACATTTATGCATATGTTTTTCTTTTTAACTGTAGTCAGAATGAAGTATAGCAGTTTCCAGCCGAGATACTTATCTCGGTCTTAATCTTGATACCTCTTACCATGCTAGCCAACCTCTTCTGCCTAGGTCTTTATTTTGGCTGAAGATTATAACAAGCCTTGCTCCTTACCTCGGTTGAAGAGTAACAAAAGTTGGTTTATCCAGCCAATCATTCTTTTAGCCTTGCTCTTTATCTCGGCTGAGGAGTGCTAAGTGTTAGTTTTTCCAGCCAACCATTCTTCAGCCTTGATCCTTATCTTGGTTGAAGAATAATAAGTGTAGGTTATTCCAGCCAACCTCTAAGTTGGTTATTCCTGCCAACTTTGAGTAAGGTGTTTGGTTATTCTGACCAAGTGTCCTGCAGCCTGGATCCTTATCCTGGGTTTAGGAGGGATGTTGGTTATTCTAGCCAACTTCTAAGTTGGTTATTCCTGCCAACTTAGAACAAAGTGTTTGGTTATTCCGACCAAACGTCCTGCAGCTTGGATCCTTATCCTGGGCTTAGGAGGGGTGTTGGTTATTCCAGCCAACCTCTAAGTTGGTTATTCCTGCCAACTCAGAGTAAAGTGTTTGGTTATTCCGACCAAACGTCCCGTAGCCTGGATCCTTATCTTGGGCTTAGGAGGAGTGTTGGTTATTCCAACCAACTTCTAAGTTGGTTATTCCTGCCAACTTAGAGCAAAGTGTTTGGTTATTCCGACCAAACATCTTGCAGTCTGGATCCTTATCTTGGGCTCAGGAGGGGTGCAAAGTTGGTTATTCCTGCCAACTATTCTTACAATGTCCCTAACTCACTAAAACAATCTTTTACTGAATGAAACAACTATGCTGAAAAGAAACTACTTGTTTTATTGAGAAAGAAAAAAGAAAATTACAAATACTTAGAAGAAAAAGCTAAAAATAAAATAGTTTGAGATTGGCAGTGTTCCTGGGAATGGCTTTGCTGTCCTCATCTTCTAAGTGGTATGTCCCTTTTCCTGCTAATCCGATCATTTTGTAAGGTCCTTCCTAATTGGGCCCCAGCTTGCCATCTCCGGGTACCACGGTATTTCCCATTATTTTGCGCATTACCCAATCTCCAATCTTGAATTGCCTTGGGTGCACTGTCTTGTTATACTTTCTGGACAACTCTTGCTGGTATAAAGCGATGTGAACCAGTGCCCTTTCTCTTCTTTCTTCTGCAAGGTCGAGCTCCAATGCTATGGCTTCTCTATTTAAGTCTGGATCAAAATTTTTGCTTCTGATGGTGGGGAGGCCAACTTCCAATGGTATTACTGCTTCTATGCCATAGGCCAAGGAAAATGGTGTTTCGCCAGTTGACCGCCGTGGTGTGGTGCGGTAAGCCCACCCACTTGCCTTTTGCTTTCTTTAACCTTTTTTTTAGTCCATCCAAGATGACTTTGTTTGATGCTTCTGCCTAGCTATCCGCTTGGGGGTATGCTGGTGTAGAATTGTAGAACTCTATCTTGTACTCTTCACAAAAGCCTCTGAAAATTTTGCCGTCGAATTGAGTGCCGTTGTCAGATATCAAAGCTTTCGGTATGCCGAACCGAGTGATGATATTTTGCTAGACGAACTTCTTTACATCTTTCTCTTTTATTGATGCTAGTGCTTCTGCCTCCACTCACTTTGTGAAGTAGTCTGTTGCTGTAAGAAAGAACTTTCTGTTGCCGGGTGCCATTGGAAGTGGTCCTACTATGTCCAAGCCCCACATTGCAAAAGGCCATGAACTAGTTAAAGGTAGAAGCTCTCTGGCTGGTTGATGTATTTGGTGTGCGAACTTCTGGCATTTCTCGCACTTCTTGACATACTTCTCAGAATTTGCTTGCATGTATGGCCACCAATATCCTTGCCAAATGGCTCTGTAAGCTAATGATCTTCCTCCTTGGTGGCTTCCGCATACGCCTTCGTGTATCTCGAATAAGAACGCTTCAACTTTGCTGGGATGGACACACTTTAGGTAAGGTCCTGTGAAGGATTTCTTGTACAAGGCCATTGATGGGGAGAGCCAAAATCACTGCGACTTTGCTCTTATTTTGTTGGCCTCTTTCGTCTCTTCCGATAGGACGTCGTCTTTTAAGAATGCTATGATGGGATCCATCCATGAAGGGTCTAGTTCGGCGCAACATACTTCTTCTACTTCAGGTTTTTCAATGCTTGGTCTTGGTAAGTAGTCAATCAGTAACGGATGTGGGACGGATGTATCTGCCATTGAAGCAAAGTCTGCTAGTTCGTCTGCTCTACTATTTTCTTCCCTGCCGATCTGCTCTATCCGTACTATTTCAAATTTCTTGATCTCTTTTCTGACTAACTCTTGGTACTTAGCCATCCTGTCGTCCTTTGCCTCGTAGTCACCTGAAATTTGGTTTACCACCAGCTGTGAGTCATTGTAAACCATTAGCTCGGTGGTCTTCATGTAGGATGCTGATTTTAAGCCTACCAGAAGCACTTCGTATTCCGCTTCGTTGTTTGATGCTGGGAAGCCAAGGTTGATTGCTTGTTCTATCACTAGGCCATCTGGTGAGATGAGGACTATGCCTAGTCCTGCACCGTGCCTGTTGGATGCTCCATCCACGAAGAGCTTCCACATCTCTCTAACAAACAATTTCCAGTAAGTGGAGGGATCAGATGATGCCTTAGGATCAAGAGTGTTGCTGGTGTTTTCTTCAAGGTCCATACTTGTCTTTTGTCCCTCGCTATCTGATTGTACCAAGTCTTTATTTGTTGGTGAGTCTTGGCTTGGTGTAGCATGGTTTGCTTTTTCCTCTCTTACTTTACTCTGGTCTGCCTTAAGGTCTGACTGGGTATCCTGCACCAGGGGTTGCGCCATTCCGGCGTCAACTTCCAACCCTAGTTCGAATGTATTAGTCAGGTCGACTGGACAGATGTGATGACTTCTTGGGGTGAATTCTGCGACAAAGTCTACCAAGGCTTGGGCTTTTATCGCGGTTCGGGATTGGAACTTGATGTCGAACTGTTCCAACTCGACTGCCCACTTCAAGACTCGTCCAGAAAAGTTCGCCCTCTCAAACAAAGCTTTTAATGGAAAAGTTGTGAGGACGATTATTGTATGGGCGTGAAAGTAGTGCGACAATTTTCTTGAGGCCATCATCAAGGCTAAGGCCAGTTTTTCCAATAGTAAGTACCTGGTTTCTGTGCCCAGCAATGTCTTGCTGACATAAAAGATGGGCAGGTGTTGAATTCCTTCCGCTCGAACTAACACTGCGCTGATTGCGTGTTGTGAAACTGCTAGGTACAAGAATAGTTCTTCTCTAGGTATTGGGGTCACTAGCAACGGCGGAGAAGACATGTATTCTTTCAAACTTTTTAGGGTGCGGTCGTATTCTTCATCCCACTCAAACTTGGCCTTTAATGCTTAAAAAAATGGTCGACATCTGTTTGACGACCGACTGATGAACCGGTTGAGCGCGGCTGCCATACCGGTGAGATGCTGTACTTCTTTTACTGAGTTCGGCCTCTCTAGATCTTGAATTGCTTTGATCTGAGAAAGGTCTGCCTCTATACCTCGGTTGGTCACCAGCAAGCCTAGAAACTTGCCAGATCCTACGCCGAACGCACACTTGGATGCATTAAGGCATAGCTTGTGCTTCTCCAAGATCTGAAACATCTCACCTAGGTCCTTGAGATGGTCATTCTTATCCTTGCTTTTGACTACCATGTCGTCGATGCAAGCCTCCATTGTTCTGCCTAACAATGGTTCAAACATCTTGGTAATCATTCGTTGGAATGTTGCCCCTGCGTTCTTAAGGCCAAAGGGCATGGCCTTGTAACAATAGAGTCCTCTTGGCGTCGTAAAAGATGTAACCTCCTGGTCTGGCTCATACATGGCGATCTGATGGTACCCTCTGTACGCATCAAGAAAGCTAAGACAGTTGTGTCCTGCCGTCAGATCTACCAGTTGGTCTATCCGTGGAAGAGGAAAGCTGTGTTTTAGGCATGCCTTGTTGACTGTTTTGTAGGCCACACTGATACGCCATTTTCCATTCTTCTTTGGCACCACTACTGTATTGGAGATCCATCTGGGGTAGTGCACCTCTCTGATAGCTCCTGCTTCTAGTAGGTTTTCTACTTCTTCGCCACTATCTCGGCGTGGTGGAGTGCCGATCTGCGAGTGCACTGTATAATTGGTCTGGCAGTTGGGTGGACATTCAATTGGTGACAAATGAAACTTGGGTCAATGCCAGGCATGTCATACGGCGTCTAGGCAAACACTTCGATGTTAGAGGTCAAGAATTCCATGACCTCTATTCTCTCAGTGCTGGACATAGATGAACTAAGCAAAAAGAACTTATCCGAGTTCTTTTCATCTATTCTTACTTGTACCAAGTCTTCCACTGCCTTCTGTTCAGCGACTTTGCCAACATCCGCAAACAATTCATTACTCTCGGGTTCTTCCACCATTTGAACAAACCCTTTGGCAGCACGGCTGCCATTTACTGTGACGAAGCATTGCTTGGACATAATTTGGTCTCCGTAGACCTCTTTAATTACTCCGGCTTCGTTGGGGAACCGCATTACTTGATGGTAGGTTGATGCTACCGATCACATGGCATGTAGCCATGTCCTCCCCAAGATTATGTTGTAAGTGGACGGGACTTTCAATATCCAGAATTTCACTTGTTTCATAATGCTTCCTACTCTGATTGGGAGAATAATCTTGCCAACTGGCCATTCTAGTATTGAGTTGAATCCGATTAGGGGAGATACGACAGGTGCCAGGTCTTTGTCCTCCAGTTTCAATTGTTTGAAGGTTTCGTAGTACATTATCTCACATGAGCTCCCTTGGTCAATCAAAATCTGCCTGACGTTGTAATCCTTGACGCGGAGAGTGACGACCAGTGTGTCACTGTGAGGGCAATATATCCTTGCTAAGTCTCTTTCTGAAAAAGACATGACATTCGTGGCTTTCGTTCCTTTTTTGATGGTAGGTTGGGCACTTAATACCTCCCTTAAGTGTTAAGCCTTCTTGATTATTCCCCTGAGCTCACATACTCGCTCAGGTTCGAATACTCCATGTATCACGTTTATCACGCCTTGAGGTGGGGCGTCGATCGGTGTTCCGTCTGGATGATCGTGGTTTTGGGGGGCTGGATGTGTCCCTCCTTCTATGTACTGGTCCAAGTGACCAGTTGCCACTAACTCCTCCAGATGCTGTCTCAACGGCATGCAGTTTTTAGTGCGATGCCCCTTTTCCTTATGAAAGGTGCACCGAGATCTGTTGTCGTAGTCCTTCTGTGCCTCTCCCAATTTAGCTGGCCATCTGACGAAAGGTTCATCACGTATCTCACTGAGAATTTGGTAGATTGGCTTCTTGAACACCGTGGTAATGGCAGTGCGGACTCTCAACCATCTTTTATCTTGGTCTTCTCCGTTGTCTCGCCTGCCTCGCCCGTTCTTGCTTGGACGTTCTACCGCGTTGACTTTTGCCGAAGTCTTTTTATCTGGTATTGAGGCTGTACCAAACTTTGTTTAGCACGCGCGCCGTCCTCCTCTACCCGAATGTGCTGGTGTACCCTCTCCATTAAGGCTTCCATTGTGAGGGAAGGTGTCATGGTAATTGAGTCCCTCAGCCTGTTTCCGACTGGAAGTCCTCTTTTGTATTGCGCGATGGCGAGATTTGTGGGACAATCTCCTATCTGGTTGAAGGTCTCCCAATAACGACTGTTGTAGGATCTCAACATCTCCTTGTCACCCATGTCAATGGAGAGTAGCTGGTTGATCTCCACTGGGGTTTTGGTATTCGTTCTAAACCTTGTTACGAAGGCCTCTGCTAACTGCGCCCAGGAGGCTATGCTGCCTTCTGGTAGCCTTTCGAACCAGGTTAAACCTAGGTCGCCAAGACTAGATGGGAATAGGATGCACATCAAAGCCTCGTTCCGCCGGTATACTGCCATGACCTGGCGAAAGTGGCTTAGGTGCATGTAAGGGTTTGTCTTCTCCTCGTACGTGGTAAATTTAGGCTGGATGAAGCCTGAGGGTAATGGTGCGTTCTCAATCGCCGGAACGAACGGTGAGCTATGTAGGCTTGCCAATGCTTTGTCTGTTGGTTTGTAGGCAAGGTGCGGTATTGGCATTCCTACCTCGACACTTCCGTGCGTCCGAGGAGCCAACCACTGAAAGGCTTAAATTCTGTGCGGGTCGCGTGCCCTGGCATCCTCCTTTCGTCGTGCCCTTTCTTCAAGCACAGTCTGTAAGTCAGACGACCTAGGCAACTTCGTTTGCCTGGATGATGTTTGGTGCGTATGTGAGGGCCAATAGGTACTTCCCTCAGTGTAAGACCTCAACGATCTCGTTCTCTCAGACCTGGAGGAACGAGTTCTGGAAGTCCTTAATTGAGTGTCGCCTGCCCTGAGGCTTTTACTCTCCGCATGCGATGGCGTGATATGCCTACCACGATCTTCAGAGTGGCGAGGAGGCGTATTGTTTTTGCGCCTCTCTCCTGTCGCTATCCCTTTCCCTTTTATCTGGCGGTTCATCAACTCCATGTCTGCCGCCATCTTCCTGATTAACTCGTCCTGCTCCTTTACTCGATCCTCCAAAACTTGAGGGTCGATCCTCCGTCTTTGCCTATCAGGACTTGATGAGCGACGGGGGCTGTTACCCCGCCTTCCCCTTGTATCCCTCCGGGGATTCTGTCGTTGGGACTCCAAGTCTGCCATGGGAGGGATGAAAGGCAAACCTTCGCGCCTCCCACCTCCTTCTGGCGTTTGTCCGTCAATGGCGGACTGTGGCAAATCTTCATTGTGTGCCATTGCGTCTAATCTAGCGAGAAAAACTTTGATCAAGAGGTTTTGTTCTTTCTGTGATTCCCACAGACGACGCCAATTGTACGAGAAAGAAATAAACCTTCTTGTATAATCCTGTTGATTAAGTCTGCGCTCCTCCGTACGACGTCGCTTTACTTCCTGAAAACACAAACGTGAGCTAACCGACGGGTGTATGCCGGATACCTCTCCGATGCCTAAGTCAACAGAATAGACAAAAGCTCTGTGTATTCGAGAATCAAAGTTGTGTTACCTCTCCATAGGTGATGCTATGAGCTTTTATAGGTTCCGCGTGGCACAATCCTAGTAGGACTCTTACTGTTCCATGTAGAGTCCTCATTGGAATCATATTCCTGAAAGATAATGCTTATCCTTCAACACTTCTCTCACTGCTTGAACCAAGTGAGATGGTTTTACCATGGTCGGATTCCAATATGACCGAGGTAAGCATGGCTATGCTAAGCCGCAGAGTAGACCGAACTATCTAGTTCGGTTCTTCCTTTCACTGCTCTTACCTCGGTTTCTCCTGTACAACCCATGGCGTGCTTAGACCGAGCTAGCAAATAGCAAGGTTCTAACCGAGCTAACCACAGTACGCTATGACCGAGCTAACTGCAAAGCTCTCTCGGACCGGACTAACTTCAAGGTTTTCTCGGACCGGGCTAACTTCAAGGCCTTTTTTACTCAACCCTTCTTACTATGGCCCACAACGGCCCATTACCCAGCTCGGCCCAATTTAGATATAAATTACCCTCTCAGTATGCACATCAGATTTTTCAAGATTCACAGTTCGTTTGGATTGTGTTATTTGGAGAGAAAATAAAAAGAAATAGAAATCTTTTGGCACTAAACAAAAATGAAACATTTAAAATCATTATTGTGATGTTATATATTTCTCTTTGTATTATGATTGTATACAGGGAGCTTTGTTACTTGATGTGGGAAGATTCTTCACCGGCTATGGCATTGGAATTTTCTCTTTTGTGGTAAATATTCAATTCAACAACTGAGCTGTTAACTTTAGTCTCAACGAGAAGTTTGGCATCATTTTTTGTTTTTGTTTGTTATGTTTTCGGAAACAGAAAAAATGAAAAGTTATAAAGTACCCATTGTTTTCATCTTTATGCAAAAACAGTTTCTGAAATATTGAAGGGAAAAAAAAAAAAATCTTAAATTGAGCTTTGAAAATAGTTCACCCAACAAGTTTTTTGTATTTTGCAAAAATTGAAAACAGAAAACGAAAATAATACCAAACAAGCCAGTATTTTGGGACCTGCTAAGGTTTATTCTTCAAAGCTCTAACGATTGAGCAAACTGGATTGATAAACAGGTACCTGTGTTTATCGCTGAAATAGCGCTGTTAGTAATGGGCGCCCATGTGGCATGACCATTAAATTTGATTTTGAATCCTTATCCAAATAGGTTTTGAATTTGAAATCAAACCTATTTAGGATAACCACTCTTGAAAGAGACGTTATCAGTTTGAACTGATATAGATAGATATAATATATATTAGATATTATCTGTATCTTAACTGATATGGATAGATATTATAATATATTAAATATTTGTTATATGGTTATGGGTAATCCAAGAGAGAAACAACGTTGAGTTTGTTTCAACCCATACACTGACTCTCTCCCAAAAACACAACGATCAAGTCTTTGACACTGTGGTTAGTGTGGGTGACATTCAATCTGTGATATCACTCCACTGCTGGGTTGGTTCATCAAGAAGTTTCCTGGAAGCACGTGATTTATCCAAGAAGGTTCTATCATCAAGAACCTTTTGAACCTCATCCAAATGGGTTTTGAATTTGAATTCAAACCTATTTGGATAGCCACTCAGGATATATATCTATCATATCATGATATGGATAGATGATATAGATATCAGATATTATCTCATTTAACCAATGGATAAATGAGATAAATATAATATATATCTGATATATGGTTATGGGTAACGAAGATAGAAAACAACGTAGGTTTTGTTTTTCTACCCAAAAACTGAAACATCAACTCCTTATCTTATGACATAGTCAAAGGTCACAAAAGGCATAAAGTAAAGTCATTTAGGAAAAATGACTTTTAGGACTCACACGGTGAAGAAGCAGGGATCCATTCTTTCACCTCGCTAACGGGTCGATAAGCACATGCAGTATGAATGCATGTTATAGTGGAGTTACTCTTCCAAAGAGTGATGTTAAACTCACACACCATACAGATCTTAGTCTAGTCGCTCTTAAGCGCACGAGTCGCTTCCTAGCGTCTAACTCGAATTCTCTATTTGCTCGCCTCTCAGGCATCAAATGAGATCTCGCATCTGGCTATCCATAACAGACATATCATGGAAAAGTGGGTACTCTCATATCCATGGTCGGTCTCTAACAAGACCTCATCTTGGCTCCAACCAAGGCGACATAGCTAGTGGATAATTTTAGCTTCTAGTCTCATCCTTACTCGCTACCCAGCGCTAAGGGCGATTGCTCGTGTGAGTGAGCCAATCTTGCCTGCTAACATCATGTATGATTCGGCTTTAAGGGACATTACTGGGAAAGCGGTCAATTTCAAATTGAATGATATGAGGGTGAAGGGAAGATCATCTAGTTCTACATCTCTGCTCTATATTCACTGTCGACAACTCACATCGCTCTTTATAGGATGCTGATTGGGTGTGAATATAATGCGGGACCTAGGAGAGTCAAACATGCTCTTTGAGGGATTAGAGATGTTTTTGGACTGATGTAGCTAGATGGGTCTGGGCACATGAGACACTATTTCTGTTCTTTTTGGGTTGATGTCTCTGTGCTGACTCATATTGAGTTTCTAGTATAGAGCTCCCACTTGCAGGTGTTCTCAGCGGTCGCACGGTGCATTGGCTAGTATGAGATTGTTCGTTTTTTGGGGAGATTGAGATAGAGATGTGGCAGTGTCATGCCAACTCATGTGCGAGTGGGAGATGTTAGTAATGGGTGCCCATGTGGCATGACCATTAAATTTGATTTTGAATCCTTATCCAAATAGGTTTTGAATTTGAAATCAAACCTATTTAGGATAACCACTCTTGAAACAGACGTTATCAGTTTGAACTGATATAGATAGATATAATATATTATAATATCTATCCATATCAGTTAAGATACAGATAATATCTAATATATATTATATCTATCTATATCAGTTCAAACTGATAACGTCTGTTTCAAGAGTGGTTATCCTAAATAGGTTTGATTTCAAATTCAAAACCTATTTGGATAAGGATTCAAAATCAAATTTAATGGTCATGCCACATGGGCGCCCATTACTAACATCTCCCACTCGCACATGAGTTGGCATGACACTGCCACATCTCTATCTCAATCTCCCCAAAAAACGAACAATCTCATACTAGCCAATGCACCGTGCGACCGCTGAGAACACCTGCAAGTGGGAGCTCTATACTAGAAACTCAATATGAGTCAGCACAGAGACATCAACCCAAAAAGAACAGAAATAGTGTCTCATGTACCCAGACCCATCTAGCTACATCAGTCCAAAAACATCTCTAATCCCTCAAAGAGCATGTTTGACTCTCCTAGGTCCCGCATTATATTCACACCCAATCAGCATCCTATAAAGAGCGATGTGAGTTGTCGACAGTGAATATAGAGCAGAGATGTAGAACTAGATGATCTTCCTTTCACCCTCATATCATTCAATTTGAAATTGACCGCTTTCCCAGTAATGTCCCTTAAAGCCGAATCATACATGACCGCAGGCAACATACCAAAGTAGCTGAACATCAACTCCTCATCTTATGACATAGTCAAAGGTCACAAAAGGCACAAAGTAAAGTCATTTAGGAAAAATGACTTTTAGGACTCACACGGTGAAGAAGCAGGGATCCATTCTTTCACCTCGCTAACGGGTCGATAAGCACATGCAGTATGAATGCATGTTATAGTGGAGTTACTCTTCCAAAGAGTGATGTTAAACTCACACACCATACAGATCTTAGTCTAGTCGCTCTTAAGCGCACGAGTCGCTTCCTAGCGTCTAACTCGAATTCTCTATTTGCTCGCCTCTCAGGCATCAAATGAGATCTCGCATCTGGCTATCCATAACAGACATATCATGGAAAAGTGGGTACTCTCATATCCATGGTCGGTCTCTAACAAGACCTCATCTTGGCTCCAACCAAGGCGACATAGCTAGTGGATAATTTTAGCTTCTAGTCTCATCCTTACTCGCTACCCAGCGCTAAGGGCGATTGCTCGTGTGAGTGAGCCAATCTTGCCTGCTAACATCAATTTAATTGTTTTGTGTATGCTAATTCACAAACCATTACTAAAAGTAGTAAACATAAATGTGTGATAGAAACAAGTATGAATACTAATGGCATAAATATCCCCAAAAATGAGTTCAACTGAATACACAAAAAAAAATCACCACCTACGTAGTCCTAAAGCCCTAACATGAATAAGATAAACATCTCTAGCAATGGGCTTAGTCAAAGGGTCCGCAACCATGCGACTCGTAGGGATGTGCTCCAGGATCACTTCTTTCTGCGCCAAAATATCTCTGATAAAGTTGAACCTCACATCAATGTGTTTGGTTCTGCCATGGTATTTAGGATCCTTAGCGTAAGCGAGTGCAGCCATGCTGTCACAATGAATAGTCACAGGGTCTGAAGTGTGTGTGACAACATCCAAATGCTGAAGGAATCTCCTCAACCACACGGCTTCCTGAACGGCAGATGAACAAGCCACAAACTCAGCCTCCATAGTCGATAAGGCGATACAGGATTGCTTCTTACTGCTCCAAGAAATAGCACCATCGCTAAGCATGAAAGCATATCCTGAAGTAGACTTACGCTCATCTAGGTCTCCTCCCCAGTCAGCATCACAATAGCCAACTAGATGTAGATCTGAACTCTGGTAGCAAAGTGTGTAATCTGCAGTCCCTCTAAGATATCGTAATATCCTCTTAACTGCTTTCCAATGAGCTGGTCCTGGGTTGGATTGGTAACGACTCACCAATCCGACTGCATAGCAAATGTCAGGACGTGTACACATCATAGCATACATCAAGCTTCCAACAGCATTTGCATAGGGAACACGGGCCATCTTTTCATTTTCTTCTTGAGTCTTAGGACCCATATCAAGGCTTAGGCTCTCGCCTTTTGCAACAGGAGTGTCAATGGGTTTGCAGCTCTGCATCTGGAACCGCTCTAGAATAGTCTTAATGTAAGTCTCTTGAGACAAACCAAGAAGTCTCCTAGAGCGATCCCTAAGGATCTTAACACCGAGCACATAACTCGCCTCACCCATGTCCTTCATTTCAAATGTAGAGAACAACCACATTTTAGTGGCGACAATCATCTCCTTGTCATTTCCAGCCAATAATATGTCATCTACATATAATGACAATATCAGAAAAATGTCCTTGGACCGCTTAACGTACACACAGTGATCTTCATCAATCATCGTAAACCCATTTGAAACAATGGCTCGATGAAATCTCAGATTCCACTGTCTGGATGATTGCTTTAAGCCATAAATAGATCGTTGAAGCTTGCAAACTTTGCGCTCCTGACCTACTGCCACAAAGCCTTCCGGTTGATCCATATAGATCTCTTCATCCAATTCTCCATTGAGAAATGCAGTTTTAACGTCCATCTGATATAGCTCTAAGTCCAACTGAGTTACTATGGCCAGGATTAGGCGAATAGAGGCAAACCTTACAACTGGTGAAAAAGTTTCCTCATAGTCCACACCCTCTCGTTGGGTGTAACCTTTCGCCACTAGGCGAGCCTTATACCTTTCTATGGAACCATCCGCCTTGCGCTTGATTTTGAGAACCCATTTGTTCCCAATAGTCTTGCGCCCTAGCGGCAAATCAACCAAGTCCCAGACATGATTTTTCTTCATAGACTCTATTTCTTCTTCCATTGCAGTACTCCATTCTTTACTAGCAGGGGATGAGAGAGCCTCTTTGAGATTCTTAGGCTCCATCTCATCACTCGGAGCAATCATGAATGCTTCCCCTTCAATCTCAAAACGACGACGGGGTATAGCTCCACGTTTGCTTCTACGTAGTTGAGAATCCTCATCCATTGGATCTAATCCATGGGTAGGTAGATCGCTCCCACTGTCCCTAGGAGCTTGAGGAATTATTTCCTCATTCTCTACTAAGCTACTAGGTGCGCCTTCAAGTAGATCCTCCATCTCGTAGAATTCCACTTCTCTAGTTACCTCTCCTCTGCTAGGGAAATCCTCCTCTAGGAAATCCACATCTCGCGACTCAATTTCAGTCACACTTCCATCCGGATGCTCCCCAACAAACACATAGCCCTTAGAATGCTCACTATAGCGAATGAAGATACACTTCTTTCCTCTAGGGCCCAACTTCCCAAACTTATGAGAAGCGTTGTGTATGTAAGCTGCCGAACCCCAAGGCCGCAAATTGCCCAAATCAGGCTTTTTGCCAGTCCACATCTCATATGGGGTGGAAGGAACTGATTTGGAGGGCACACGGTTAAGGACGTAGGCAGCAGTCAACAAAGCATCTCCCCAATAAGAAATTGGAAGATTAGCTTGCGCCATCATTGATCTAACCATGTCAAGCAATGTGCGATTCCTTCTCTCCGCTACACCATTTTGTTGCGGAGTCCTAGGAATTGTCAATTGCCTGATAACTCCTTTTTCCTCACAGAGCACTTTCAATTGCTCAGATAGATACTCACGTCCTCGGTCAGTCCTTAGAGCTTTAATGCTCTTGTCTAATTGATTCTCAACCTCATTAACATACCGTCTAAAGCAATCCAATGCTTCTGACTTGTGAGAAATCAGATAGACATGACCAAAACGTGTGCAATCATCTATAAATGTGATGAAATAAGGGGCTCCATGCCTTGCCCTCACATTCATTGGTCCACATATATCAGAATGAATAAGTTGCAATGGGATAGATGCCCTTATGGCTTTCCCAAATGGTTTTCTTGTTGCCTTTCCAGCAAGACAGTGCTCACAAGTAGGCAAAGTGACTCTAGCGAGTGGTCCTAAAAGACCTTCTCTAGCCAATCTAGTCATCCTGTCTTGCCCTATGTGGCCTAATCTAGCATGCCATCTCATAGAATCATTATCACAAAAAGATGCAATATTAGAAATAGAGCCATTGGCATTTTTATTAATACTAGAATCATCCACATCCAAAACTAAAAAACCATCTGAAAGATAACCAAAACCATAAAAAATTGTTCCCAAATAAATGCTAACACCATTATTCTCAAAACAAAAGCTAAAACCAAGGCTCATCATGCTAATAACTGAAACTAAGTTTCGCCGAATATCCGGAGCATAAAGAACATCATGAAGATACAAGGTGCGCCCTCGTCGCATTTCCAGCTTGAATGTGCCTATGCCAAGCACCTCCACACTGGACTCGTTCCCCATGTAAACTTTTCTGCTCCCAGCAGGTACTCGACGATACTCAACGAACCCTACTCTGTCCCTCGCGATGTGGTCTGTTGCTCTGGAGTCTACAACCCAAAAATGAGGAGAATGAGCAATTAATGCTTGACTAGACACAAAGCATTGAATGCGAGAAATTAAGTAAGGGAGTACCTTCTTCTGCTCAGGGCAATCCCGAGCGAAGTGTCCTTCTTTGTTACAGTTAAAGCATGTCAATTTAGCCTTTGCCTTCTTACCACCTCTCTTGCCCCTACGCTTGAAATTTCTAGCGCCATTGGGCTTAAGTGCAGCCGCTGCTTGCTTCTTGGGGGCACCTTTTGCTTTTCCACGTTTGAACTGAGAAGTCCTACGTGAGCTTGACTCAACCACCATAGCAGAACCATCAGACTTAGCCGCCTCAAGGCGCTCAGCCTCTAGCTCCAAATGACGCGATATGTCTTCGAATGTTTTCACACTCTCATTATGCATCATGTTCTGCTTCATCTGCTCCCAAGAATTTGGCAGAGAGCGTATCACAACCTGTACTTGCTGCTCTTGAGTCAAATTATGCCCAGCAGCCGCAAGCTCACGTATCATGGCTGACATGACTCTCAAATGCTGCTTCATCGAGTGATGCGCCCTTTTTCTGATATGAGTCAAACTTCATAGTCAGCCCACGTAGCTTTGCCAAAGAGGTAATACCAAACTTTTGCTTGAGAGCTTCCCACATCTCAAATGCAGTCGGGCAATGCTCAAACTCACTAATCAAGTCGTTGTGCATGCTGCTCAACATAGTAAAGCGCGCACACCGATCTTTGTTACGCCAAGTCTGAAAGGCTTCAAGATCACGACGATGCTGAGCTGTATTGCCCTGCTCTGGCTCAACCATCACTTGTTCAAGTGTGGTCAACACTTCTTGCTCATTGAGGAGGTATTGGATCTTACGGCGCCATATGTCATAATTGTCGCCATCCAATTTCTCTCCCTTAGTTAAGTCTGCCACCACTGACTTAGCAGCCATTTCTACATACAGAGTAAATAAAATGCGCAGGGGATATTAATGATAGCAACACAAAACAAAATATTTTGCAGCAAAAAGAATCTAAATTAAATAATGATAATTTTACACATGTCTCAAGATCGAAAATTTGCTATGCTCGTAATCATCTCTTGCGCCTCTAGTGATAATTATCAAAATTTAATTTCATTCCATGCGCAAAAAATAATCAAACAATCTCCCACTATCTATGGCATATACAAAGCATGATAAATTCCATACAATAGCATCTCAATATAAATTTGCAAACAACTCATGCTATATTTATTTAATGATGGAATTCAAATAAATAAATAAATAAATAATCATGCTTTAATTGCAACATATTAAAAAACCAAAAAAAAAATTGTATTTAATATGCAGATTATGCCATAATTAAAGTGTACATCATTTTTGAAATTTTCTGGAATTTTCTGAAATTTTCTGGAATTTTAAATAACTAATTAAACACACATAAAATTAGAAATAAAAAATCCAGAAACTAGTAAACAGAAACAATATTCAGATTATGCCATAATTAAAATGTACATTGTTCTGAAATATTCTGAAAATTTTCTGAAATATTCTGGAATTTTAAATGACTAATAAATACACATAAAATTAGAAATAAAAAATCCAGAAACTGATAAAATGAGACAATATTACCAGTAAATAATAAAACCTTTCAGAAGTCTACAATAAATATTTCAGCCCCAGAAAATTATTTATGCAATACCAGAATCATTTTAAAGCATAAAAAATGAATTATTAACACAGGAAAAATAATTTATATTTTCTGAAAATTTTCAAAATTTTACAGAATGTAGAAAAATTAATTCTGAGTCTAACAGTATAAGCCACGCATAAAACAAATATGTAATGAATTAATTATGATCATTTAACGCAGTTCAGAATTAAAAACAAAACAAACAGTGCCTAATCGCCAGCAGCCAAGCCAGCCGAGGAAAACGGCGCGGCTCAGCACGCGGCTCGGCTCGAGGCTCGGCTCACGGCTCGGCTCGCGGCTCGGCTCGCGGCTCAGCGCACGGCGCGCGTGCGTGGCGCGGAGGGCGCGCGCGTGACTGCGCCGCTGACGCGCGCGTGAGAGCGCGTCGGGTGAGCAGCTGGCGCGTGGAGGCGCGTGGCTGCGCGTGGAGGCGCGTGGAAACGGCCCACGGCGTCAGGTGGCGCGTGCAGGCCACGCGCCGCCTTCCAGGGTGTTTTCTGGTCCGATTTTTGTACTGCCGGACTCCTTTTTTCAAAATAAAACTATTTATGATATGAAAAAAGACATTAATGAACATAAAAAAAAAATTTTATGCTCCTAATCTGAAATTTTTTTTTTTTCTACAAATATTCATGTGTATAATATATACATATACATATAAAAGTATACACATGAGGAAAACACGAAAATATCCATTAACAGGCTCTGATACCAATGTAAACTAAAAAAAACACAGAATATGCAGAGGATTAAAATGATCAGATCATACCTTCTTGATGATAGAACCTTCTTGGATAAATCACGTGCTTCCAGGAAACTTCTTGATGAACCAACCCAGCAGTGGAGTGATATCACAGATTGAATATCACCCACACTAACCACAGTGTCAAAGACTTGATCGTTGTGTTTTTGGGAGAGAGTCAGTGTATGGGTTGAAACAGACTCAACGTTGTTTCTCTCTTGGATTACCCATAACCATATAACAAATATTTAATATATTATAATATCTATCCATATCAGTTAAGATACAGATAATATCTAATATATATTATATCTATCTATATCAGTTCAAACTGATAACGTCTGTTTCAAGAGTGGTTATCCTAAATAGGTTTGATTTCAAATTCAAAACCTATTTGGATAAGGATTCAAAATCAAATTTAATGGTCATGCCACATGGGCGCCCATTACTAACATCTCCCACTCGCACATGAGTTGGCATGACACTGCCACATCTCTATCTCAATCTCCCCAAAAAACGAACAATCAAGTCTTTGACACTGTGGTTAGTGTGGGTGATATTCAATCTGTGATATCACTCCACTGTTGGGTTGGTTCATCAAGAAGTTTCCTGGAAGCACGTGATTTATCCAAGAAGGTTCTATCATCAAGAAGGTATGATCTGATCATTTTAATCCTCTGCATATTCTGTGTTTTTTTTAGTTTACAAGCGCCAAAGAATCTCCGTGGAGGGCTCACAACACTTAATCAGGTGGGGAGGAACATAAATCTAATCTTCTGTTTAGTTGTTTGTTTGTGACTGATTAAAAAGTTCATTAAAATGTTATTATCCCATTTTTCGGTTCTTCTTGATCTGCAGCTCATGATTGTTACTGGTTCATCAGTTGCATTCTTGATGGGAACGGTCATAACATGGCGATCACTAGCCTTGACAGGTAAATGTCAATTCTGTACCGTGCCGTGTAATATTTATAAAAAATCAGAAACTGTTGAACCTAGTTAACCAAAAACAATTTTTATGCTAACCAAAGAATTAGAAAAACAGGACACACAATAGATTCAAAAATTGATTGATAGGGTTTGATTTGAAGGACTTCTACCCTGCATTGTCCTGCTCTTGGGCCTATTCTTCATTCCAGAGTCCCCGAGATGGCTGGTGAGAAAGCGTTCCATTCAGAATTTCTGTTGTTAATGTGAAAATTGGCAAGGAACGGGACTAAATTTTTATGATTTCAGGCAAAGGTAGGCCTCAAGAAAGAATTTGAAGCTGCACTACAAAAGCTTCGTGGCAAAGATGCTGATGTTTCACGTGAAGCAGCTGAAATACAAGTAATTCTCTTTTTTTGAGAAATTTCATATCAAATGGCCTTAAAATAGGATTAGCATTTGCAAAATTGACATCTTCTTCTTCTTCTTCTTTTTTTCAATAATCTTGACAGACTAATAGTGAAACACTTCAAAGTCTTTCAAAAGCTGGACTGTTGGATTTGTTTGACAGAAAATACATCCGTTCTGTGATTGTAAGCAACTTTATGACTCGTTAATGCATTCGAATTTTTCTGACTAAAAAGTAACTTGTAACATTTTTATTTTTGAACTTGTTATTTATGTTTAGATTGGGGTCGGATTAATGGTATTCCAACAATTTGGAGGCATAAATGGAGTAGGTTTCTACGTCAGTCAAACCTTTGTCGCTGCTGGTAATTCTGATTAACTTCTGATTATTCTGTTCCAATTATTCAAATGCACATTACAACTATGACACTAACACTTGATTTTTCACATTGGCAGGACTCTCTTCGGGCACTATTGGAACCGTAGCTTATGCCATAATTCAGGTTTTGCCAAATCTCTGGTTGTCCTCAAAAGAACCTAATCTTTTACATCTAAACTAGCCAATGTGATAATTATCTTTATAGGTTCCGATAACTATAGTTGGAGCAGTACTAATGGACAAATCAGGAAGAAGACCGCTTCTCATGGTGAGTACTTAGCAGTTTTAATTAGCACTTTCCCGGATTCACTTGTTGAGGTAAAAGCACAGTGAAATGATTCTGAAAACTAACTGAAATGGTTCTGCAAGTTTTAAGGTGTCAGCAACCGGAACATTTTTAGGATGCTTCCTCACCGGAGCCTCTTTCTTCCTCAAGGTGAGATACCAAAACTGTAAATGTAAAACCGTTGTGTGAATATATAATAAAAAAAAAAATCCTATTTTTCATAGCAGACTTGATGGTTTTTCACGAACTTTTTGAATCAGGGCCAAAGTTTGTTGCATGGATGGGTCCCAATACTGGCTGTTTCTGGAGTCCTGGTAAATTAACAATCACCAGTTGCCATGCTACAATTACCATGATGCTGTTTGGCAAAAATTATTCGCTGAAAACCCAAAAAGTTTTTACCAAATACAGAACTTTCAAAGTACTTAAACTGCTTAAGCATGGAATTTCAAATTTTACACCAAAAAAATTGCAAATAAGCTTTTCCAAACGGGCCATGACACAATTCATAGGACTTCATACTATGTTTTCCCATCTTCATGTTTTAACATTTTTCTTCTCAATGAGAACAGATATACATATCAGCATTTTCAATTGGAATGGGAGCAGTTCCTTGGGTCATTATGTCTGAGGTAAATTCCTAACACGAGAAAAAATATTTGATTGGTTCTCGAGAAAAATTGAAGAAAATAAAGGAGAAATTGGGATTCAGTAGTTCCCATTTCTCAGTTTGGAAGCATGTCAAACTGGCTTTTTCAATCCATAAATTTTCACAAAAGATCTGGCTTTTTGCAATTTCCATCCAAACATAAATATGCACATGAATTTAAGGTCATGTTTGAAGTTTTCTTGTTCCTTTTTCTGCTTTCGTGTAAAACAAATGGACTACCAAGAAAATTAATGAATTTTATATATTTCTTCCCCCGGTAGATCTTCCCAATACACGTGAAGGGCATTGCCGGGAGCTTGGTAGTGCTTGTGAACTGGTTGGGAGCTTGGACAGTTTCTTACACTTTCAACTTCCTCATGAGCTGGAGTTCCACAGGTTTAGATGATTCACAAACCTTTTGGTACAAATAATTGATCAGAAGATGAAAAGCTCACATAGTCTGACAACTGATTCCACGTTTCTTTTTTGTTTTTCAGGTACTTTCTTGTTCTACTCTGGATTTTGTGCTCTTACCGTGCTTTTTGTGGCGAAAATAGTACCGGAAACCAAGGGGAAAACATTGGAAGAAATTCAGGCATCCATCAACCACATAGACATGGATTAGAGTGGTGAAGTGGAACAATATTTGATATGTGATATTGGCTAAAGTGTGTACTATTTTTGAGAATGGAAATCAAAGCAAGATCATGACAAGAAGGTTCATGTGCAAAAAAGTTCAAGGCTAAGTTGGGTCTTGGGATGATGGAGGGTGGTCATGGAAACATTTTCTCTCGAATTTTCCAAGAAAATTTTTGTGGGTAGTGATGTAATCTATTTACATTAGTGAATGTAGACAATATACCAATTAAAATCGATTGTTTTCCTAAGAGGTGGTAATAGAATAGGAGTGGAACCTCATGTCCTTGGCAGCGTGCCTATGTTCATGTCCTTGGCATTTGTTGTAACCAAATTTAAAAGATTAGTAAAATTCATTTCATGGTAAATTCTTCCAAGATTTGTGGAATTTGTTAAGTGACCTATTGAGTTAATGACAATGCATTTTTTGTTTAAAAAAAAAGGGATTATGGGATCAACGTAGTAAAATTCATTTCAAGCTAAATTCTTCCAAGATTTGTGGAATTTGTTAAATGGCCTATTGAGTAGAATGAAAATGTATTTTTTTGTTAAAAAGAAAAAGAAAAAAAAGGGATTATGGGATCAATGTAGTATTTTTATGTACCATTTGTGGTCAAGCAAATTTTTTGTACTGCGTTGGAGTACAAATAATATATATTTATATATACAAATTAGGATTTAGTTTTTGGAATTGGAAAAATTTTGATAAAATTAGGACTTGACAGTAAAATTAAGGATAAATTACAAATACACATCCTGAGATTTGTTTAAAATACAGATTGTCTCATGTGGTTTGAAAAATTACAAATATCCCTTTATTAGAATTTTTTATTTAACAGAATTAACTACAAAAATGAAATTCATAATTTCTCTCTTATACAATAATAAAATTACCTAAATATTAATTGAAACATATTTTTAAAATCATTAAAAATTGTTAATTGATGATTTATTAATAAAATGAGCGATTTGTTATGAAATTAGAAATCTCGAGAGGCGGCATATAATTTTCAAAATTATAGGAGGCGATTTATATTTTAATCAAACCTCAATAAGTGTATTTGTAATTTATCCTAAAATTAAAAGGACTTTGAAAGTCATGATTTGACTAATTTGGTATTTTAATTAAAGCTCAAGAGGTAGATTTGTAATTTGGTATAATTTTTAATTTTTTTTTAAGATATAGTCTAATATATTAGGAACTAAAATGTAAAAAAAAAAAAAAAATCAAACTAAACAAAAAAAGTTGCTAAAAAATTGTGAAATCGGATCCGCAATTCAACCCGTCAGAACACGAAACGGGTGGGCAACTAAACCCGAAAGGGTCCACGTTTTGGCGGTTTCTATATCACACGCGAAAGATAGCGCGTGAATTCACGTAGCCTCTTCCTCGTGTTAAACGAAGCGCGTGACTCCACTGTAGCTATCATAACGTGGGCAAATAAAAAACAAACAGGAGGCCGTTGATGCCGGCTCATTTTCTCCAGAAAATCTTTCCTCCTATAAAAATGTCTGAAAATCGGAGCCTGAATTTTCTCTCCCACCTACTTTCCCGAGAAAATTATGTCCACAGAGCTCAGGTGATCACTACTCTCTCTCTCTCTCTCTTCCAATCTCGAATTAATTCAGTCCAATCCCTCAGTGACGTGGCTTTTCTTTTTCTGTTAAAACCTATTCACTAGGGTATAAGCGCATATATATATATATATGTATGCATATCTATGTGCTTACGTGTGTTAGGTCAAATTCTTAATCATAGTCTAATTTCACATGTTTTCACAATTTTTTTATTATTATTTTGAACTCTGTAGTTTATACCATGTCAATTCTTGAAGTTTATCACAGCCTCAATTGGTTATTCATGTGTGTGTATACATATCTCTGTGAGATGTTGAATTTTAGGCATATTTGCTTTAGATTGCAGTCTCTCTCTCTCTCTCTCTCTCTCTCTAACTCTTCAATTGGTTACTTACCTATGTCTGTGTATATATCTATGTAAGGTATTGAATTTTATGCATATTTGCTTTAGATTGCAGTCTCTCTCTCTCTATCTATCTATATATATATATATATATCTGAGATTTGCTCTCTGCAGGATTAGCTGTGGCCAGACCTCATTTCGGGTGATTTTATATAGAGCCCAATTTGTCATGATGGTTGTAAATTGAAGTGTATATATAGTCAGTGAAGTAAGGGAATTTATTACTGTAGTATAGAATGAGTAAGTCGCGAAAGGATAGAGGCCTTTGTGTAGATGGGAGTAGCTCTGGACGACGAGGTGCTATTCGAGGGCACAACGTGCCATCAGGTTATCTTGATCATGAAATTGCTCAACTCACAAATCTTAGGTCAGGACCCAATGACCTCCTGAGTCGGGTGGTACAGGGAAAATTAAGGTTACCTATTTCCCCTGTGAAAATGTTGGCTGCTCGAGAATGTAACTCTTCGGGGAGGGGTAGATTCTCATCTGCTGATAATTGTCATGTTTCAAGCCGATATTTGCCCGTCAATGGGCCTCGAAGGATTGACACAATGGCGAGCTGTGCTTATGTTTCACAGTTTTCGGCCAATGGTTCTCTTTTGGTTGCAGGATTTCAGGTAATGCATCTGATATAAAGGTATTGAATTACGGTTCATTTAGAATGATTGACTTGACACAATTGTATTTAGTGGTTTTTGGTCATTTTGTGAATTAGGAAAGTGAAATCAAGATATATAATGTGGATGGTGGATGGAAACTTCAGAAGGACATTCTAGCAAGAAGCTTGCGATGGACGATTACTGATGCATCTCTTTCACCAGATCAACATCATCTTGTAAGTTGGTGGCAATTGTTAAACAATAATATGTGCAGGTATTCGTTTGGGAAGTGTTCCATTCGAACAGTTGGTAATTTTGTAATGCATTTAAGTATGGGTACCTGCTAGAACTGTAGAAGGATATTCTATCTTATGTTAACTTAGTTGCTAATACACATGTTTAACAACTTCTTACTTCCTTTAGGAAGTAGCAACTCAAATGATTCTTATATGACATATGCATATATTCCATTTTTTAAAATTTAATATATACACTGCAAGTCTGATTTATAATATATTCACAAGCAAACTAGTTTTCAACAATTTGAAGAGAATATGGACTTGCATGACTTGTATCGAAAGATATTCATGGAAACTACTTTTTCACAATATTGACTTAAAAACTAGTATAAAATCAATATTCTAAACAACTGGTTTATAGGTTTCATTAAGTTCATTAGAAATCGTTAAAAAATTAAAACCTAGTATATTAAGGTTAAAGTATACATTTCAATTAGTTTTAGGGATTAGCTAGTATCTCATGCTGTGTGTGGATATAGTATTTTTTGTTTAACATTATATATTTTTTAAAATACCCTTGAACGATTGTTTTGGTTGGGAAAAAAAAAAACAGATAGAAGACAGTAGTTTTAAATGTTTCAAACTTCGTTGCAGCTGCGATCCAATATGCATGATCTATTGTCATAAAATAAGTGAGGGTAGGGGATTGATGAGGGATGTAGGTAGTAGGTTTGCAAATTGTATGAAAATGTAAATAAAAGATTTCGTTGACACCATTCCTATTTTTTATTTCTTGTATGTATAACTCAGTGGATCATGGATGAACCTG
Source organism: Camellia sinensis (assembly GCF_055761805.1). Taxonomy (NCBI): domain Eukaryota; kingdom Viridiplantae; phylum Streptophyta; class Magnoliopsida; order Ericales; family Theaceae; genus Camellia; species Camellia sinensis. The sequence continues at coordinate 192,014,869 of NC_138966.1, read as the reverse complement.
ATAGTTCATACTCTCATAGATGCAGGGGTTCCGTTTTGTATTCATTGTGAACTCCAGGGTTGTGACTTTTGTTCAATTCTTCTGTACACAAACACACACGTGCATACATTTCTCTGATCTTCCTCCCATTTCTTCATCTTTTCTCTTCTAATTGTATTTTTATAATGTGATTCCTGTTGTTTGTTTCTGTCTGATTGTCTGATCCTTTAGTATCATGTTAATGTTTCAATGCTCCTACACAGAGGTGCAAATTTATTTATATTTTCACCTGATCCTCCATATGCGTCTCTTTCTAGTATTTGCTAAGATGGAAAAATATTTTTCTCTCGTCATGAGATTTTTGGCAAGTGAATTTGCTCATAGTTTGTCTCTTGTTACTTAATTGTCTGATTATTTAGCATTTGGTGGTTGTCTAGTTGATGTACTGTCATTGTTATTCGATTTTAAATTTAATGATTGCAGGTTTATGCAAGTATGTCACCTGTTGTCCATATTGTTAATGTTAGCTCTGCTGCAACGGAATCTCATGCAAACATTACGGTGAGTGTTATGAGGACTGTTGTATTACCTTTCCTAGAAAGAGGCCTTAGAAAACACAAGTCTCATTTTGAACCGTCCTTCCTATTACTACTATGAACTTAATCTCTCTTGAGATAAAGATCTATTATGAACTGCTTTAATATCTCAAATGTGTAGCCTGTAAATCTTCTCTTTAGATTCACTTAAAATGGAATTTTGCTAAATGGTGCTCTTTCATGCAGGAAATTCATGAGGGTCTAAATTTTTCTATAGATGATGATGGTGAATACTCTTTTGGGATCTTCTCTGTAAAGTTTTCAACTGATGGGCGAGAGCTTGTAGCAGCAAGTAGTGATGATTCAATATATGTTTATGATCTTGAAGCAAAGAGGCTTACCCTTAGTATTCCTGCACATGCGGTATTGTAGTTCATTTTTTCTTCCTTATTGTTAGAATTTACCATCAACTACCACCTCACCTACTCCACTAAACCTAACCCACTACACCACTACCACCTCACCTACTCCACTAAACCTAACCCACTACACCACTACCACCATCCACTACACCTACATCTATATAAGGAACCGTTTGTAATAGATCAAAAAATATCAATCAATAATACAGTATTTTTTACATGGTATCAGAGCTATAAGATTTAGACCTATATATTGTTTTCCCCCGGCGGGCAGCCGGCCGGCAACCTTGCCTTCGCTGCCCGTTGGAGTTTTTCTATACATACCTTCTCTCTCTCATCTAAGCTAGGGTTTTTCACGATGATGCAACCAGCAACGAGCGTAGTTCAGCCACACCAGCAGAACCACCTTCAATACCAACAACAACAACAGTCATGGATGATTAAGCAGCAGATGTATTACCACCAGCAACAGTCATCGAACCAATTTCCGACTATGGAGCCGCCGGAAAACACCGCCGGAGCAATCGAATCAGCCGAGAAAATCATCCTCCGGTGGGACTCCACGGCGTTGGAGGAAGCCAGAGAGCGTATGATCTTCGATTCCGATCGTCAAGAGATCGATCGATACTTGCAAGCCGTTGATGAGATTCAACGATCGATGGAATCGGTGACTGTGACCGATGATCAGAACAAGGTCAATGGTGCGATGCAGATCGCCATGGCTAGGCTCGAGGACGAGTTTCGTAATATCCTGATTTCACATACTGGACCTGTTGAAGCCGAATTGTTAGTCAAATCAGTTCGATCTACTCCGAGAACTGATAGCACTGGAGTTGATTTTCCAGAAGAAGATTACTCGTTTGCAGATTCGGTGGTGAGCAAGGAAGTTGAAGTGGAGTTTCATGTTGGAGAGAGTAGTAGTAGAAGTAGTAGTAGTTCCAAGTATCAGTCTACTACTAGTATTCGGGAGATCGATTTGATTCCATCGGAAGCCACCATCGGAGACTGCTGCTGTTACTGGTGGTGTTGTTCTGCTGTTGAGCGAGGAAGACTCAAAGATTTTCTAGTACCTAGATTCTCTTGAGGAGAATAAAGAAGAAAAGAGCAAACAACACAGGGGGGACATAGCACACACTGTCACTCTCTCTCTCTAATAATCACCCCACATGCCTCAAGATATTTCACGTGGGTACTCCACCTCCATAGACACATCAAATATTTTATTCACACCCAAAATCATCATTTTCCACCGCCCCACTTTTTAAACATATTATTATTATTATTATTATTATTATTATTATTATTATTATTATTTTAAATATATTATTATTATTTCTTTCTTTTATTTTTTATTTTATTTTATTTTATTTTATTTTTTTTAATAAAGTGAAAAAAATAAAAAATAAAAAACTTTCTTTTATTTTTATTTTTATTTTATTTTATTTTATTTTTTTTTAATAAAGTGAAAAAAAAAAATAAAAAAAAATAAAAAAAAAAATAAAAAAAACAATTGCAACCAATTTACAAATTTGCACAATACACTCATTTTATTCATATCGGGATCAACCCCGATCCACATTTTACAAAAAAAAAAAAAAAAAAAAAACAACAACAACAACAACAAAAATCCACAACAACAGCTTTGTTTTCTTTTCTGCAGACGGCCACCCACCGACCTACTCTGCCGCCGGTCTCTTCTTTTTGCCTCCGTCCTGGGCGGCCCTTGCCGGTGTTGCCTCCGTGTTTCCCACTCCACTGGGCATGATCACTACTCCCTGCTCCTCCACTGCAGCATATGGCGGCCCTCCAAATCGGAACATCACGGTGGCCTTCCGCTTCAGCTCCTTATTTTCTGCTTTCAGCACACTTATCTCTGCTCGCGCATCCTTATACATGCGTTGGAGCAGAGCCAATTGGACGTTTAACTGCTGCACCTCATTTGTCCTACTCTGCAGCCGGTTGGACAAATTTGTGACCGCCGTCATGGTTTCCACACATGACTTCAAGGTATACTGATTGGCCTCCACATCTGACTGCACTGCCATTCTTTGCTCCACCGACCGCATCGGAAAGTTCAACGGAGCAAACTCCGGGGCGCTTGGTTGAGGTTCCAGTGCCACCGCACCAGTTCTCTCTCCTGTTGACTCGTTGAGGTCGGGAAAGAGGGTGAGCAGTCCACGGGAAGACGAAACCATTTTCTGGGCAACAGAGTATTACAGCGTATTACAGAGTTTCTCTCTCAGCAACCGCAGAGTTTTTTCAGAGGTTTTGTAGCAAGTTTTGTCTCTGCCTTAGCCTCAGCATCAACCTTGGTTAAATAGCCAAGGCAGCCACGCGCATCGCGCGCCTCTTGACGCTAGCCGACCAACGGGCGCGCAAGCCAAGGCGCCCACGTGCCTCGCCATCATGTCTGGCACGTCTTTTTATGGATTGGGCACGCCTTTTGATGGCACGCCTTTTGAAAGATTGGGCACACCTTTTGAGGGTGCGACTTTTTAAGGGTCCGACATGACTCTGTAAACTGTCCCGACATAGATTCCGGTTAGTTTCTACAAGGGTCCGACAAGACTCTGTAAACTGTCCCGACATAGATTCCGGTTAGTTTCTACAAGGGTCCGACAAGACTCTGTAAACTGTCCCGACATTGTTTCCGGTTAATTTCTACAAGGGTCCGACAAGACTCTGTAAACTGTCCCGACATTGATTCCGGTTAGCTCCTTCATGGGTCCGACAAGACTCTGTAAATTGTCCCGACATTGATTCCGGTTAGTTTCTACAAGGGTCCAGCAAGACTCCGTAAACTGTCACCACAACTGTCACAATAGTGTCTGCTACAACGGTCCGACATGACCCCATAAACTGTCTTCTACAACGGTCCGACATGACCCCCTAAACTGTCTTCTACATGGTTATGACACCCCCATACAGTGTCCTCTACAACGTTATGACACCACCATCCAGTGTCTTCACCAATGGTCTGACACGACCATACAGTGTCACCTATCCTCTTTTATTTTTATGTATTTTCTTGTTTTGTTACTCTCTCCAAACTCAAGTTGGTTAGTTTCTATCCTCCTTGAGTTTGCGGGGGGCTGTTAGAATTTACCATCAACTACCACCTCACCTACTCCACTAAACCTAACCCACTACACCACTACCACCTCACCTACTCCACTAAACCTAACCCACTACACCACTACCACCATCCACTACACCTACATCTATATAAGGAACCATTTGTAATAGATCAAAAAATATCAATCAATAATACAGTATTTTTTACACTTATAATAAGACATTTCTAGTTAGTCTTTAATGACCAAGGTTTAAGAGGAAGCTTATTTCAGTTGTCTTCTTTTAGAATTAAGTTTACAATCTGTGGATCATGTTTTAGCTTTGTTCTGAGAAAGCGTTACCATTTTTTTTTTTTCATTATGGTCAAAATTGTCAAATAGTTGTGATTCAATGTTTTGTGGAATTGAGAATTCTTCTCAAAGGTGTTCTTGTTTCTAAAATTGAAGTGGATTGAAGCATATTGAGACTGACGTTTCCTGTTACCTCTAAGCTCATTAGGTAATAGGGGTGTGGTGTTGAGAGGTTGAATGGGTCTCACCTGGTCCAATATCAGCAACTCTTTTCTTTTATTTTTTATTTTTTCTTTATAAGTTGATGCAAAGTACTTGTGCATTTTTTTATTACTGGTATTCTGCTTTAAATTTATTTGCACATATCAACCAAGAGATTGTTCAATTTCTACTCCAATTTCTTTTTTCACATTCTGTTATGACTTTTGAGTTGACAAAAATTGCTTCTTTGATCTACCTTGTTATTCTCTGTTGTTTTTCTTGCCTTCCCTTCTGTACCCCTTTTCTATCCTCTACCACTGTAGAGGTGATTCTGGTTTCTATATTTCCAAGTAAATTTGAAACAAAACCATACATACTTGATGTATCTCTTTGATTGATATGCTTTATTTGTTGGTTACCATTCTTCTCATGTGAGCATTTTTGCCTTTTGTGGTGGCTTCCCCTCAAACAGGTGTATGGATGTTATTAGTTACTGACATTTGATGTACATTTTTTTTCTTCTTCTTTTGCAGTCTGATGTTAATGCTGTATGTTTTGCTGATGAAAGTGGCCATCTCATATATTCTGGGAGTGATGATAACCTGTGTAAGGTGAATTATAGAGCTTTCCTTCTAAGAAAATTTAGGCAGTACTGATGTGAAATTCTACTTCATTTCTTCTCTCTCTCTTCTTTTTTCTTTTTCAAATCTGAAAGTTGTTTGATGGAGCCGTTAGATCATCAATTGTTCTGAAAGCTTAAGTTTTAGGAAATGGCCCAACAATTTATATCAAGCTTACATTCTCCTTCACATGCAATCTTGTCTCAAACCTGGAGAGAACATGCACAATGACAAAAATAACATGAGTGATAACAAGACTTGATCCAGGACCTCCTAGAACCAAAACCCCAAATCATTGCGACCACCTACAAGCCACAGGTGTGGCCAGCGGGAGTTTAACATAAGACCTCTTGACTAACAATGGGTCCCAATGACAACCTTTAACTGCCGGGCTAACTTGACGGGTTTGTGATATGGACATTTAGCACTGTATTTTAGTGAGGATTACTTCTTGTGAGTTATTTTATTTGTTAGATTTTTGCTTATTGCTTTCAAAATTTTAATTTATTTTTTAAAATTAGAATGTATCCTCCAACTCATGATAAGATACAACCATGATATATAAATGTAGAGTTTGAGACGCAATACAATACACCATTCTACAAGAATGGTGGTGTGTAAATCTGGGAGATGATATTTTTAGGGGTTTGTTTCAAGTTTGATCCTTGGTGTTGTTTCATCTTAATAGTTTGCAGATGCCTAGTTTGGAGAACAACAGAACCCAGGGTTTATGTTTCCTACAGTGCTGTGGTGTGAAATCGATTTTAATTTTACCATTTGTCATATATCAGATGAATAGAAATTGTGGGCCATTGACTCGGTGTTATACTCCCTAATATGGTCAAGAAATGCTTTTGAAATGCATTCTCATAGAAATCACTTGTCAGGACCTCTGGGATTTTTAAGAATGTTTAGATGCAATGAAAAGGGGGGTGATTTATTGCAGTGGCAGTATAATTAATCTGTGGTGCTGCTGGCTCACAAGCTATTGTTGTTTTTCTTTTAATCATGCCTTCCATTTATTTTACTAGGAATCTTGAAATAAAAATGTTTGGTGTGATTTGACATTATTGCAGTAGTTCTGACAAGTCTATTTGGTTAAGGGTCTTTCTGCTAGATGATAATTTATTACCTTTCAGGTGTGGGACAGGCGTTGTTTCGTTGCAAAAGGGCAAGCAGCTGGGGTCCTGACGGGACATATAGAAGGCATTACTTTTATTGACAGTCGTGGAGATGGCCGTTATTTTATCTCGAATGGAAAGGATCAGGCAATCAAACTTTGGGATATTCGGAAAATGTCTTCTAACGTCACTTGGTACGCTTCTTTTGTTGCTTATGTTTTGCATTCGTGTTTACTAATTCTCAACTGTACTCTAGTGATTGAACTGATTTGATTCTCTGATGAGTAATACAAATTTATATAATACAGTAATGGAGGAGAAGTGGAGGAACCTAATGTCCTATTGTTAACTTTCAATTCTTTAAGTTATCCAAAACATGCCCAGTTAGAGAGAAAATTTAGAAAAATAAAATAGCAACTTTGAAAATGTGAACTTAAGGTTGTTGGCATGAATTCTGGCACTAACTTGTATGATGCTCAAAGACAAATTTTAAATTTTACTTAAGGATCACTATATGAAAAAATGTCTGCATAATGTTTAATATTTATAATCCATGTTCTTTAGGTGGGATCTCATGTTAGATATCATACGTATTTGCTGCTGGTCAGTTATATGCTAAATCGTTCAAATATGTATATGCTTACTTGACTTGTGCCGTTGGGATCTCTTGCTTTTTGGCTCTAGTTCTTCCTGGGGCATTGACCTAGAGGAATTTTTAGGAATGATACATCTTACATACTCTGCTTACTCCAAAACTTGGGTTTCAACAGGCTTCCTTTGCTTAATGTTCAATCTAGGGTGTGGCAACTTGAGTGTGGTTGGGGTGTGTCAAACTATGGTCTCCGCTGAAGCTGGGGATTTATATGTAGTATAGTAAAATGATTGCTTTGCTAACTTGAAAATTTCATTGATGCAGCACCAGCAAAAGCTTTAGGGATTATGAGTGGGATTATAGATGGCTGGAGTACCCGGCTCATGCAAAAAAATTGAAACATCCTAATGATCTGTCATTGGCTACATATAAAGGTCATTCAGTCTTGCGCACTCTCATACGCTGTTACTTCTCCCCAGCATATAGGTAATTCACTGATAATTTCTTCTTGTAAAGACAATTTTATTTCATTTCAGTCTTATACTTTATAGAATGTCAAAATGATTGTTATTGCTTCTATGAAAATTTTGAACTCAAATCTAGTTCACCAAGTGATGATGATTGCTCGTCACAAATATATGCCCCTGAATCTTTTAGCTCTTATGACTCACACTGGCTTAGTCAGACTCAGTCTAGTGCACCAAATACTGGTCTATTTCTTGCAGGTTATTTGTCTGCAAACATCCAAAGTGGATTCTGGTTGAACGATTTTGAATGATTTGGCCCGTGAAATTGCCTTTAATGTTATCCAGCTGGGGTCTGAAATTTATTTTATTTTGTTTTGCCCTTTTTTTTTTTTTTTGGATTCATTCTAGTTGGACTGCAATGCTTGTCAAACTGGAAAGAAGCGGCAGCCTATTGGATGTCAATTTTTGGCCTATAATTTTAGATCATTGGTTTTATCCAATGTAATTGGGTTTTATTTTGACAGGGTACTGAATGGTGTACTATATTATCCGAAAGTGTTGCCAAATGGATTGAAGTTTCTAATCTTGTAATGCCTTGTCCCTTTTTTTGCAGCACTGGTCAAAAGTACATCTACACTGGATCTAGTGATTGCTCTGTGTATATCTATGATCTGGTGTGTATTCAAATTTTTCATTGCTCTTCCAAAACTTAGATCTTTTTCTTTCTCTAAATTTTTTTGTTGAATTAATACACTAGGATGAGTAACTGGAGAATGCGGCCCTTCTTAATTGGCTGCCTTCTCCATGCAGCATGTCATTTTTGTCATTGCAAATGATCAATCATGCTGCAAGAGTGTAAATAATAAGACAGAGGCCACTTTGGTTGGACCTTTTCATTTATTCATGCTTAGTTTGTTGCAACAGAAAACGTTTTCTACATTTTTTGGAGTTTGGTATTATGACAAATGGAAGTCAACGGAAAACAGTTTTCATGGTCAATGGAAAAAAACTTATTTGAACGGAAAATGTTTTCTACTTTTGAATGGTGAAAAATGTTTTTGGATTAAAAATTTTACCAGTGTCACCAAACTACCAATGCTGCTGCCACTACCGCTGCCGCAGCCGCTGCCACAACCACCTCCACCACATTAGTTTCAAGGTCACAACCAAACATAAGAAAATGTTTTTTGCCAAAGCAAACGGAGCAAACGGAGCGGTGGTTAACACTCCACAATGAGGCTTGAAAATTCTAAAGATTTGCTTGTTTTCTAGCATAGGCTGCCAGCCCAGGCAAATGTCCACAATAGAGGCCATCAAGTTGTTTTTTCCCTTCTTGCTATTCCCTCTCATACTTGACCATTGTTTGTAGGTGAGTGGAGCTCAAGTGGCAAAACTTGACTACCATGAAGATCCAGTGAGAGACTGTAGTTGGCACCCATTCTACCCAATGATTGTCAGCTCATCATGGGATGGTGCAATTGCCCAATGGGAGTTTCCGGGGAATGGTCAGCCACCAGTTGCCTCGCGACCGAATAGACGATGGAGGCGACATATCTATTGAATGAATCATGGTTTCACATCATTCATCTAGAAGTTAGGAGATGTACTTGCATCAGTATATTGTTGTTGTATAAGATGCTTTTTTTTACAGCCTCACAAATTGGTGTCAGTATATTGTAATTGTATAAGATGTTTTGTTTAACAGCCTCACAAATTGGTGTCATCAGTATAGCCAAATGTATACCCTTCTTCTTCTTATAAATGTTGTTCAGTTTCGTTTTCATTCTCTCCCTTTCTTTTTCAAGTTACCATGGATGTAGGTTGCCCCATTTTATCCCTGGGTTAAAATCTTCCAAACTATGAGGTTTCATTATGGTTGTTGTATATGGTTTGCCTCCCATTGTGGAGGAATGAGGATTTAGAAAGAGGCTATTTGCCCTTATATATATACATATTTATCAAAATATAGTGTATGTTTAGCTTACTCTTAAAGGTGTGTCAGGAAGGGGTGCAGCTAAGGGGCGGGAGGAGGTGAAGGTGAACTTGCAACAGGTGACGAGTGATACAAATAAAGACTATACTGTCCCTCTTGGAGGCTTGAATCCCCAACCCCAACCTCTAGTACGTGTGAGGGTTGGGGATTTGCAGCCTTAGTGACTCTATGTTTTGAGATTAGACTAATAAGTGATGATTTTCATGGTTATGAACCTTGTCAACTTGTCTTTAATTTTGTATACATGTGCATGATTAGATTAACAATGAGTGATCATCATTATATGCACAAATCTATATAACAAAACAAGAAAGTTTTTGAAAATTTATAAAATGTATCAGAGGTACATTTCATATCAGTGGCTGAGATGATTTCTAATTAACATCTAACGGCTGAGATGAGATGAAACATATAAATTATCTATTTAACAGGCCTTGTAAGATAAATAATTCAAATTATTAAGATAGATCCACAATAGGCAAACTACAAGATACATTTTAGAGGAAATATTATTTTGCCCCTCAAACTATTACATGTTTTTCAATTTAACCCCCATACTTCGATTTATTTCAATTTAGTAATGAACTTTCAACAAATTGATCAATTTAACCCCTGCTGTCACATTCTGTTTATTTATTTATTTAAAAAAAAAATGTGATTCGATCGTGTGGATATTGATATCCGATTAACTTGATTTTTAGTATAGACGATCTACTTGAAAGGTCTTACAAGATAAACGATTAGAATTATCGAAATAAGTTCACAATAGACAAAGTTCACCGTGCAGGCTGTACCCTTTCAAAATAATTTTTGTTGTTTACTTTAGGGTAAAATACAAATACACCTCTTGAGGTTTGCTTAAAATACGAATTACCCCCTGTGGTTTGGAAAATTGCAAATACCTCATTGTCAGAATTTTTTATTTAACAAAATTAATTGAAAAAGTGAAATTTCTAACTGTTAACCTATACAATAATAAAATTATCTGAATTATTAATTAAAATAAAATTTTAACATTATTAAAAATTGTTAATTAACTTGATGATTTATTAATAAAAGGAGGACCTATTTGTTATAAAATTAGAAACCTTAGGGGCCATAATGTAATTTGTAATTTAAGTAAATCTCAGGGGGTATGTTTGTAATTTATCCTTTACTTTATTCATTTACTACTGTTAAGCCCGTGATGTGTATGGCTAATGTAAATATATTTTTGACATATTCATTTTATCTTAACAAAATACAATAAAAATCACTATATAATGCATAATAAATGCAAAAGATTAAAAATTATGTGAAATATTGATAATGTAATGACAAATTGTAAATCACTAAAAAAAATTAAATTATTTCAAAATTAAATGCAAATCAATCCAAATAATAATGCAATTAAATATACACTAATTTTTCATCCATTTAAACCAAAAAGTAATAATAAAAATTCTTTGATGATGAAATATCATTACATTCATTTCATACGTTCAAAGTTTTTTGCAATAGTTGCCGAATATAAAAGGCCACTAAACAACAGGGGAAAAAAATTAAAAATAAGTTAAATTATGAGTAAGAAATTAATAAAACAGAAACAAATTATATTAGTAGTCCCTACATTTTATCTCTTATATCATTTTGCTCTCTACACTTTTAATTTAATCAATTTTGACTCTTAATTTTAAATTTTGTGACTCTTAATCAATTACTCCTACTATTTCTAAATTTACATAGACATAAGGTTACCAAAATTTCACGTCTCTTCCATTGTATAATTTTTTTTCCAATCTAAAAAAATGTACTCTATTGATTGGTTTTCCCTCAAAAAAAAAAAAAAACTTAAATTAAGAAAAAAATATACACATACATACTTTGATTTTCAAATAGTCACATGATCGGTAAAAATTCTAAGTAAATTCTCTATATCGATAGTAAAAACTCTTTTCGATTCCTCTCACATTGTAGTAAAAATTCCTTAGGATTCCCTTACGTCATTATTATAAGGATGTTAAATCCAAGATTATCATTACTTTTGCTTCATCTTGAGAAGGAAGCTTGGTGCTCTTATTGTACAGAGCTAGATTTAGCCAGCTATAAAAATAATTTTTTTGTATTTTACATTTTTTTTTCATTTGTACAAAAATAAATATAAAAAAACTTTATTAAAATAAAAAAAAGATATATACAAAGAAATTGGCTAAAATAACCCAACAACAACTCATGTTAAATAGAGAATATGAATATCCATGCTTCACTTAAAATATGCGGATCATATTCATAATTTAATTTTCACAACTCGCTTGTTTTTCAAGCTAAAATCTCTGAATAATTTTTTTTGAGTTTCTATTTTTTTCCCCATATACTTAAAGAATTATGTTGTGATTGTGTTTTAAAGAAGAGAGAAAAAAAATAAATAAATTGAGGGCCTAATATAAAGCTCTCTTTCCATTGTTATATTTCCTAAACTTTTTAAATATAAATATATAAGTCTTTGAAGTTTGGTATGTATAATCATATAGATCATGATTCCAATTAGAATAAGGTAATTCTGGGAATAATAATCACAAAATTTATGGAAGCAATACTAATAAATTTTGGCAATGATTTAGAGGATTTAAAAACTACCTTAATTTATATAAATTATATTTTGAGCTAATCATAAAATGACATGTGTATTTTAAGTGTTATAAAATTTAGAAAAATTGAGAAAATTAGAGTGAGACTTTCAACTTCAAAGATGCTACAACACTTTTACTTATATTATATAATAATAATAAGATTTTATCATCTACCAATACTCTATTAATTTAATTGTTTACACGAATGATTTGTTCGATAAATTTTACAAAATAAATGATTTACATATAGAGATAACATGAATTGCGTTGTGAAAGAAGCACGGGATAAAATGATATATAATTTATTAAAAATGCGATAATTATATTTAAATTTTTTATATTTTGTCTCTTGTAAATAAAATTATATATATAAGTTTAAGTGTTTTGTTTCAAATATTCCTTTACTATAACATATAGTATAGATAAATTAAAATTGTTGTATTAACAATTAATAAATAAAATTATACTTTGTTCTAATATATAATTAATAATTAAAAATGAAATAGTTCTAATATTTCACTATTTTAGAATAAAAATATATGAATTTTAAAAATTTGTCATATTGATTTTCGAAAGGGAAATAATTAATAAATTTTAAAAACTTAATGAGTAAGAAATAATCATCGTAAAAAATAAAATTTCTAAATGCTATATCATATAATAATAAAATTGGTTGAATATATAACAATTAATATGTAACCATCTTAATTTTTTATATAAATATTTTACCTAATAAGTCTTAAAATAAGAAGCATTGAAATTATGGAAATTAGGCCGCGGATCACTCCTCCCTCCATATTGTACCACTTTATAGTTTCGTTACCTTTTACCTAATTCTCTTTCAAAACACGCAGTTTTTGCCCCCCTTTCCACACAATCTCTCTCTCTCTCTCTCTCTTAAACATGACCGAGTCACAGAATTCCACTTCCAAGTGTTACTTTGGTATCCTCCGCTGCCTCCTCCGCACAAACAGCCTCCTAACCCACCCATTCGATCTCATCACCGACCCCACCACCACCATCCCAACCACCACCACCTTCGAAAATCCAAAAAAGATTTCAAAACCCAAGTCAAGACCCCAGGAGTAGTCGCAAGACTCATGGGTCTAGTCAAAACATCACTATCATTTCGCGAAGTTCCAACCTTTCTCCACAAAGTAGGTGGAAATGGAGAGAACAAAATGGGTTTGAGTTCTGACATGGATTCAAAAGATTTGAAGCAGAAAGAGATGAAAACAGAGAGAAATTGAGATAATTTGAGAGAAAGTTTGAAAACAAGAGGAAGGTTTTTAGAAGAAAGGAAGATCAGCCAAAAAGGGTCTGTGGAAATTGTTCTTCGAAGGTTGACAATGTTAATTTGGATTGTAAGAATAAGGTTGTTATTGTTTAGAGAGAACCTCGTGCAAGTTTGAGAGCGAAAAAAAGTGGAGTTAAGAATGTGAATCAGAAAGAAACAATGAGTGAATTGAAGATTGGGAACAAGAAAAAGAGTCAAAACAACAAAGCTAAGAAAGTCCAACAACCCGTGTGTGTTTTGGAGAATTCAAGTCTTGTTTCAGTTCTTGATCTTCATCATCACAGTTTCAGTCCTCATCATGAGTCTACGTCAGGTTTGTTTTTGGAACGACCATGTACTTTTTTATATTTTGTTTGGTAGTTTCTGTGTTTTAATTTGTTTCGTTTTTGTCTTTCATGTTTTCGAAAACAGAAACTGTTGTGTTCCAATTTTTACCAGAAAATATTGTCCTATTATAGCGAAGTCTGACTAACTTCATGCAGTTGTTCTTTTCATCTCTGATCTATGAAAACATACCATTCATTTTTTTAAAAATAAGTCTAATTTTAGAGTAGAGTATTTTTTTTTCTTTTTCTTTTTTGTGTAAAAATAATTTTTAAAAATTAATAGTACTTATAAAGTTACACAAACACAATTAGATAGGAGTAAATTTAGGATTTAGAAAAATAAATCAAGTTCCTTAAAATTTTAACTCACCAGTAATTAATATTTTTTCATTAACAATTTGTTATTCATATGGATTGAAAAAAAATTACCTATATTAGTTTAATGTGATAAATAAAATTTGTAAAATTTATTATATTTTAAAAAAAACCTTAAGTTGGTCAATGTAATTTACCAACAAATTTTTGTACATAAAATTTCACAATAGTGATATGTCTTGTGAGATATTTTCATTTCAAATGAGAAAATTTATTATCGTGCCTTTGAATTTAAAAATATAACTGTCACATTATTCGGAATAAATTTTATATATAAAATCTTTGTATGTAAATCAAATTTTTTTACTAAAAAATTGAAGGTTTCAAAAAATAAAAAATAAAAAACAATTTGACAAACGAGTTTATCTTCAAAAAATGAAAACAATAATACGAGGTATCATCATTATCCAAGTTTGTAGTCTTATTTTGTATGTTTGTAATAGGACACACAAAGGTGTGGGGTTTGATTTAAAAATTTTGCAAATATCATTTTTTTTAAAAAAATTTCTTTATGCGATTTGGTAACAATGCATATCCCTATTTTTCTTCGAAAAATCAGAATTTATCTCCTTTTTTTTTTTTTATAAATTTATTTTAAATTTTGATCTTTTTGAGTTTTTGGAGTTTGGTTGCACAATATTTTAAGATAAATTTAGCATTTTAGATGAGATTCATAATTTTGGTCTTCCTATTGCATGTTGTATAGCGATCCCGGTTTTACTCCGACCTTTGTTGTGTTCCGAACTCGGATTCAGCGATTGTATATTGTTGTCTATGTCTTATTTCCTTCCTTTAATTTTTTGAATTTGAGTTTTGAGACTTGTTGGGCGAGTTTGGAACATGTTGGTTGTCTATTGGTACAAATGGTTGTTGCCCAGATTTTGGCCTCTTCGCTCGAGCGAGGCTTCTTGTGCTCGAGTGAGTCTTGTGTAGTTTGCTTCTTCACTCTAGCGAGATTTATTATGCTTGAGTGAGAAATGAGGGTCTTCAGGTTTTCTCCCAGACGCAACTTTTCTGGGAAGGTGAAAGTGCGTCGCTCGAGCGAGGCTTCTTACGCTCGAGTGAGCCTTGTGAAATTGTTTCTTCGCTTGAGCGAGACTTCTTGCGCTCGAGCGTGCGTCTGCGTTTGTGGCAGACCTGAAGCTTGGCATTGTGCGCTCGAGCGATGTTTCTTGCGCTCGAGCGAGGTCACTTGTTGTGTCTGGTCACTTGAGTGACAACTCCTTCACTCGAGTGAAGACCCCATATATCAGTTCGCAGCAGCGTGATTTTATATCACTTTTTGATCTCTTTTTAACCCAAAACCCTAATCTGGCTGTCTCTCTCTCTAGAACACACTCTCTCTCTACAAATACTCCATGATCTTAGGTCTCTCTACCCTACTCCCTTTGTATAAAAGATAGAGTATCGCGTGGGCTTCCTTTTGATCTGAAAAGTTCACGTTTGGGGCATCTCCAAGTTTCTCCTTCTTTCTCTTTGAGCTTCTCCATTTGAGGTAGGGATAATCTACTCTTTAATATGATTTTTAACCTTGATATTTGTCATTTTGTATAAATGATGGGATTTGGGAAGATTTGGGTGAAGTTAGGGTTGGGGTGTTGATTTTTGAAAGAGGGGTTTCCACATTTGGTACCATAAGTGTATGAAAGGTCTTGAACATGGTATAACTTGGGTATAATTGATGAAATTTGGTCTTGGTTATAATATTTGTGAAAGGGGAAAGATTGCCCTAGTTTGAATTAAATAAATTATTGGTGTAAATAACGAAATTGTTATGAGAAATATGAAAGTGAAAGAATGCACAAATGAGATGTGTAGTTGGATTTGATAAATCACTCACCTATGGTAAATATGATAAATTATCTGTTGATGGATTTATTTATCTGTTTAGAAATATTTGTTTTGGGTTATCGGTGGAGGATAGTTGTGATTGTTATACAAACTGCATGAGGACTAGGTAAATTGAAACTAGTCATATGAGTATTGTCATTGAATATGACGCTTTGATTAAACCATTGAATATGTGTTTTGATTAGTCATTGTATATGACAGAGTGTTTAAATATATTGTATATGTATCATTGTTTGGGAGGAGATAGGGGATGGACTCCATTAATTTGGCCAGAGTGTCCAGTGTGAAAGTCCCAAAATCTTATATATATATATATATATATATGGGTGCCGGTTCCCTCAGACGTGGTTTCGTAAAATGGCAAAAAATAGAAGTATTGGATTGATGAATGTATTAAATTGTGAACCATTGAGTTGTAGTCTTGTATTGGTTGCTTTGATAATAATGAATTTGGTTAATTGATTTACGCGAAATGGAAGAAGGGAAATGATTTGAAATTCTGGTTATCTATGTTGAATGACCTTGAAAAGAATATGTGTTGATTAAGAATGTTGCACATTTATCTGATGCTTATATTTTAGTTAATTCTCATATATGGTTTAGCATATCTCTACTAGGCTTTGGCTCACCCCACTTGGGACACCATTTTCAGGTACAGGTGACATGCCGCCTCCAAGGACGTAGCTTGGGAGGTCAAGGGGCTGAAGGCTCCATTTTGCTATTTGTAAATTCAAGCCAAGGGCTTTATATGTAAACGAGTTAGGACTCTCCTTTTGTTGTAACCAAGTGATAAATTGGAAAGCTGTAAGCCCGTAGGGCACTTACTTTGTTGTTATCAGTTAGAACTACATGCTATAGTTTCAGGATGTATATTTATGATAATGTAAGACGTGTAATACATTTTGTAAAGAAGACTCTGATGAATGGAAATATAATATTTCTTTTATGCGTATGGATCTTATGTATGATTGATTTATATAATATTTGAGGGTGTTACATGTTGTTTCAATTCATTGTTTTATTTGGTTTTGTTGATTTGAAATCATGCATACACAGTTTGCTTACATCTCTGTGCATAGTAATATGTATGTCATCTTGGAATGATCATCTAGGAACTAGGCAAATACAAAGACAAAGAAGTTTACCAAAATTGGCATCAGATCATAGTTCTTATAGCGGTGGCACCACTGAGGAAGATTTGGTACGTTGATTTCATGTTTTGTATCTATATTTGAGCTTTATGATTTGAAGTATTAATTTTTCACATTAACTTTTGAATAGTCATTGCGAAAGCAAAGCAATGCTGTTTTTGTGACGTGTCAAACACTCAATAGTGGTTCTTTTTTATTTGGTTATACTAAATTTATGAATTTAAATTTCATTTTGCATATGCAGTTCTCATGTGAGTTGTGGAGTAAGCTCTTCTAGACGAGTTACTAGCACCCCAACAAAGAAGTTATTAGTAGAAGAAATGTCAAATGAAACGGAGTCCAAGAGACGGCCATCGAGTGTTATTGCCAGATTGATGGGTCTTGATGAGCTGCCTCCTCAGCAACCTCTTCATAGACAACATAAAGGGTTCTCGGAAACTTATTGACAATGGACTGCATCGGTATCATCGCAAAGGGATGGAAAACCATATGAACACCAATCAAATAGGAAAGACTCAATGGCGCAGCAAGAATGTAATGATAAGTATGAAGTTTTGGAAACATCAAAGGTTGAGAGAAGTAGTTACCCAACAAAAAGGACTACAAACTCAAAGCTGTCTGAGGCAGAGATGGCATTCATTCAACAAAAGTTTATGGCTGCAAAATGTCTTTCCACAAATGTCAAGCTTCATAATTCAAAAGAATTTTGTGATATGCTTGACATGCTGGATGCCAACAAAGACTTATTGATTAAGTTTCTTCAGCAGCCAGATTCCTTGTTTACAAAGCATCTCGTTGATCTGCAAGGTGTTGCTCTTAGATCAAAATGCAGTCACATGGCAAATGTGGACCCATCAAAATTGGATAAGTATGAAAGCAGTACCATTGGTTGGAAGTCAGAGAAAGGGATTTTACAATGCTCTCGTCAGAAACATTATGATGGTCTTTTTACCCACTTCTGCAATCATCGTGGTGCTCAAAAACCTCTTAAATCACCAAACATTCAATCAGAAGGGAAGCATGGGAGTGAGACAAACATTCTCCCAACACAGATTGTTGTTCTTAAGCCAAATCTTGAGAAGATGCAGAATGCTACTAAATCTGTTTTATCAACCAGTTCTTTTCATGGTAATTAGTCAGATTGTAGGAAGCACTGGGAATATCGAACTATTGATACTGGTGAGGGAGGACATTGGGTTAAGAAAAACTCATCTAATGATGATGCAGATTTTTTTAGGCCCAAGTCTAGAGAGCCCAAAGAAAAAGCTAAGGAGATTACTAGGAAAATGAGAGAAAGTTTACGTGGTGAGCCGATGGATTTGCCCTCCATTTTTATGGGATATGCTGGGGATAAGAGCTCATATAATGTGTTTGGAAGTGATTCTGGAAGTGAATCAGAACTGACAATATCGACTCTCAGAAAGACCTTTCACTGGAGTAACCGACCTAGACCTTCATCATGGCTTTCAACTAAGTCATCTGTAAGTAGGGAGGCCAAAAAGAGACTCTCAGAGAGGTGGAAGATGTCCCAAAGGTATCAGAATGTTGGAGCAGTTGGCAAGGCTAGCACTCTAGATCAAATGCTTTCTATTCATGATACAGAAATGAGGCTAGAGAATTTTTATCCAATGACTAGTTTGGATGGATCCAGTGACAGATTTGTTAACAATGATGAAATTGCTGAGTGGGATAGTCCTTTGGGTATTAGTAGTAAGGATGGTTGGAAGGATAGTATTAGAATTTCAGCCAGATCAAGATCTTTTGTTGCTTTATCTGTTAGCTCTTGTGGCCCTAAAACAAACATGCAATGTGAAACTCTTGACCAGGATAGTTATTTGATGGCTGGAGAAGCCATGAATCGGGGTAAGAATAAGGCAATCAGGAGAAATTCCAATAAGAAAGAAGATTCTTCATCCAGAAAAATAAGATCCAACAATAAGAAATCTCAATCCTTTTGCCGCACCTATAGTGATAGTACTGATTCCTTTGGGGAAAAGCAATTTAACCTATCTCAGGCGGAGATCAACCTTGGAAAGAAAGATCCTACAGAACAGAAGTCTTTAGTTTCTCAGATGCGGACTCATAACATCAACAATAAAAGTTCAATTAATGATGTTGAGGTGGATGGTGGACATGCGGATATGTATTCTGAATCTCTTGATGGGGAGTTGCCCTCAAAACCATCATCTTGTTTGTTAGGAAATCCTATTACTTCTACCCCTGGTCCAGAGGATTCAAAAGCTCAAGTTTGATTTACTTGACTAATAATCTTTCAATAGTTGTTGACACAACATGGATGTAGTATTAATATCTGTGGTGGTCTTATCCCCTTTCTATACCCATACCTTATGAGGCAAAATAGTTCAATTTTCTTAACATTTATTTTATTATCATTTGTAATATGGTTGTATTTAATGAACTTGTGCATTGCTTGCTTGTTGTCCTTCATGTTTGTTGGATTTTTTTAATGTGTACAGAGCATCAATATCTCATGATAAATAATTACATTTTGTTATAGGTGCATTTTATTGTATCTTGCTATATGGTTAGATACATGATATGTATAATTTATGCATTATGTTGATTATTTATTTATTTTTATTTTTTAGAATGGTCAACTTTTCCTTTAAAAAGTTCATATGCTATTGCTTCAAACTTCAAATATACATTAATATTAAAGAGACGGATTAGAAACTTTCTATTGCTCTTTGAGAATGGCAATAGGGTACGCTCTGGGTTGATCATCCCTTCCTCAATCTTATCGTGGAATAGAGGTGATGCAGCACATTCAGGTTTAAAGCAGTCTAAATTTGGTCATAGGTTTAGGTTTAATGAAAGAATGATAAGGAATGTGTGGGGTTTGGTTGTGAAAGGTTTGGGCTCAAGGGGAAAGGAATTTTGGTGGCATAATAAAAGTTGTTTAAAGGCTGTAAACTATAATCCATGAACATTAAACAGAAAAGAAGGAAAAAGAGGAAGAAAACTAGGAATCAATCCTAGAATCCCTTAGGCATCACACCTAGGGCTAGAGTTGCAATTCACAAACCGAAAAGAGGATTCAAAACTCTAGAAAATTCTATATAATTTGATCATTGAATTAGAAGCAATGCATAGCATAATATAGAATTAGAGGAGACTTCTTTAACCAAGTAGAACTAGGATTTACCAAAAAAGAAAGAAAACTAATAAAAAAATTGACTTCCAAAACTTATCTAATACTAAATAAAACTGTTAAACAAATTAAAACAATACCAAGGCTCATGGCTCAGCAAAACAACCCATTCTTGAGACCAATTCCAGAAATTGTGCAAATTAAAAAAATACCCAACCCTAAAATAGAACCAAAGCTCACATAAAACATAGATATGAATAGAGAGAAGACTCAAAATTAAATTATTCTAGTTCCCAAGTGGGCCCAGCATCATCCAACACATGCCAAATCAATGTTTGAGCATTAGAAGCATAATTTCTACATTGTTTATAAACTTAAGTATTGTGTTGCCAGTTGTCTCCATCAAAAGGGGATCCAACTTGGATTTGACACAAACCACATTAGTGTGGGTTTAGAGGACAAGTCAACAAATTTTTTCCTTTTATTGGGCGGGTTGGGGGGAGCTTTTTTTCCCCTGTAATAATTATATGAAAATCATTGGAAATGATATAATTATTGACTCCATACGCGTGAATTCTTACCTCACGTAAGCTAATGTTATGGTGGACTGCCATTATGATGAACATGTAGAGTAATGGAGGTAATTGATGATTGATTTATAGGAGGTAATCCTTTGTTGTGTTAACTCTATTGGATTTAGGACGAATACTTGTAGGTTTATGTCATCATTTATTGAAATGAAGTTGTTTATTGTACAACTTTATAGAGGGAAACAATCCTTACCCACATTCCTCTCATTCCACTAATTGTTTTCTAGTTTGAGAAACACTTTAGTGAGCTAATCCCTTGCAAACAATTGGTTACATTTCATGATTATGGTTGAACCTAGCATGATTTTGTCTATGGATTTATTTGTTATTTAGGCCTTGTTTGGAGACTGTATGTTTTAGCCAAAAAGCCAAAAAGTCACTGTAAGTTGTCACATCACTCTCTTTACTTTAATGCACATCTTTTTGTAAAAAACCAAAAAGTCACTAAAATAGTCTATTTCCAAACGAGGCCTTATTATGCTATACATTAATTGATTTTCTTTTTCTTTAAGTGATATTCTCGAAAGTAGGTATGTGGTTTTAGGAGGGAGGATGACAAATATTGTTGTGTTATTATACAAGTAAATTTCTTGGTTGGCAAACCTATTTAGACATGTTCCATTGGATTCGAATATGGTTGTCTTCTTTTCTTTACGTACTTCCTAGTTGAACCTATAACCTCCACCACAAAATCCACCCCTTTTAAATGAAGAGGGTGGGGAAAGTAGCAGTTGTTGTTGATGTTGTTTACCTTTTTTTTTTTTTGGGGGGGGGGGGTGTTATTGTCATCCATATAAAGAGTTCATTTGGTGTTGGATTTCCAAATTGGTGAATGCCCTATGATTTCTTGCAGTCTCATCAATTGGATCTTTTGATGAGGCCAAAACTAAAGATAATCCATCATATGTAGTATGGAGATGATTGAATCGTCTGCATTGTGTCCAAATCATCTGGACACCCTTCAAATAGCCCCTTGGCGCCCCTTGGCTTGCTTGTTGACTTATAAAGATCAGTTGTAGCAAAGGTGACTCTGATGGACTCTCACTAAACAATATTGATGGAGGGAGTTTTCTCTTTGTGAACAAATGCAATATTTTTAAGATAATAATTGTGTGTTCAAATAAATGTTGATTTAAGAGTGTTGTATTGATTTGGTTATCAAGTTTCTAATTTGTTGGGCCACAAATGATTTTGCCAAGTTGAGTGGGTTGCTTAAAGAACTTGGTTCAAGATGACAGTCCTTAATAGTGATCTTATTTCTCCATGTCAAAGTCATGAGACTATGAAGGCTGTCTATTAGCCTGCAAGATCTACTATTTATGTTGGAACTGCAATTTTTAGTTAAAAAAGGAAAACAAACTTCTTGTGGTTCCATTTGAAATGTTGTGATTCTTACATATGGGCCCATTTACTTGGATAGGATAAATTTGATGATAATTTAACAATCCATTATAAGACCGAGTGCATCATCTTAGTTTGAGGCATGAAAGTGCGGATACTTGAAATAGGTTGTACATGTTGGATATGCATGGATATGTATCCTCAATTTAATTTACCTCAATTAGCATGTGCATGAAGGACTCAATTCTGGTTGTTACATAGAAAAATGCATCCATGAGTGAGAAATACGAAGGAGGAGATAGACAACCCAAGTTACGTGAAACATTTGTTTTGTTTGGATGATGAAAATTGAAGGCAATTCATTTTTTCTAAGAAGCACAAGCATTTCTAAGAAGGTAGCGTGTCACCAACACGACACAATAGTCGTAAGACACTTCCTAACTCTTAGATACACATGAAACACATTACAAGTTTAAATAAAATAATTTGGAATCCAATGATAAAATAAAACAATATAAATTTGCATCTAATTTTCTTCTTTTGACTTCAAACATTATTATATTTTACTTAAATATTCTTATATCTGACATATAATAATTTTGTATCCTTGTATATGACATATAATAAATATATAAAATTATATATTTTGCACGTGGCCCCCCCACATGTCATGTGTACATTTTTTGAAAATTTTGTGTTAGCCTGTTAATGTCGTGTCATATGTCTGTATCCGTACTTCTTGGCCTTTGCTGCTATCACGAGTGCTTTTCAGCTTGCCTTTTTATGTTGCCATGTGATGGATGTTTTGATATTTTTGGAATCATTTTAGTAATATTATTTTCACTAAAAGAAAATTCAAGCTATTTTATTGATTTAAAAAAATATTAATATTAAATAATAATTCAAAATTATTGCTATTTTAATGGGAAAATTACAAATACTCCTTTTGAAGTTTGCTTAAAATACTAATTTCTTGTGGCAGTTTTGGAAATTATATCCTACTCTTAAAATTTCTAGTCGAATAACAAATAAATTTTGGGCAGAGCCTGCGAGTGTGGCCTCAAAGAGTTGATAGCACCTAGTAAGAGTTGAACCTGAGACCTGGAGGGAGTATACCCCCAGGCCCCAAGCTGCTCCCACTAGCCCCACCCCCTAGGGTTGTAATTTTCCCTATTTTAACTCTATAATAATAAAAATATATTTTATTATTAATGTATCCTTCTTGTACCTATATCTCAATTTCTTAGATTTTGAAGAATTATGATACTTGTATCCATATCCATGCTTCCTAGTGTCACGCCCTCGAAAAATACATATAAACCAATCATTCATGACATCCATAGACATAGGAGAAATAAACATGTATTTCATTTATCAGAGTATTCATTACAAAAATATTACATGTTGACAACAAAAGTATGCCCTACAGGCTTACAACTTTTCAAGTCAACACTTGGTTTCAACAAAAGAGAGTTTTGACTCTTAACATATTAAGCCCTTGGCTTGAATTACATGTAATACAAAAGATAACTACCAAAATAAGCCTTCAGCTTCTAAACCTCCCAAGCTACATCCTTGGAGGCGGCATATCACATGTACCTGAAAATGATGTCCCATATAGGGTGAGCCAAAGCCCAGTAGAGATATGCTAAACATAATATGAGAATTAACTAAAATATTTGCATTTGATAAATGTTTAACTCATATAAACCAACGTACATTTCTTCCATAACCAATCCATATTCAGAACCATATTTCAATTCCTTTCCGTTTCATTATCCAAATCAATTTATAGATATGGTTCATTGTTTATCCGAACAGTTCAAAATGAGACTACAGCTCATACTATCAACACTTCAATCATAATCAATTCAAAATGAGACTACAACTCATATCATTAACATTTCAATACTTCAATCATCTACGTTATGCAAACGTATATAAGATTTCGGGACTTTCACTCAGGACACTCCGGCCAACTTAATTATCACTGGAGTCCATCTCCTATCTCCTCCCAAACCGTGGAGTACATCCCTTATCTCCTCCCACACACTGGAGTACATCCCTTATCTCCTCCCAAACGACATACACATGCAATGTATTTACACACTTTATCATATACAATGATCAATTAAAGCACATATTCAATGTGTTAATCCAACCGTCATATTCAATGACATATTCCCATTGATTAGTTTCAATTTTTCCTAATCATCATGCATTGCCTACAACAATCAAGACTATCCTCCACCGATAGCCCAAAACAGTTATTTCTAAACAGATAATAAATTCATCAAACAGATAATCTATCAACATTTTCGTAGGTGAGTGATTAATCAATCCAACTACACCATTCAATCTCAATTCCATCTAATTTCATGATTTCCAACTCAATTTCATATTCCCACAATTACTACATTAATTATACAAATTAATGAATAACATTCAAGTTGGACATGTTGCCCATTTTTCTCAAACCTTAACCCAAAGGCTCAATTTCATAAATTTCACACCAACAACCCCATTTTCCAAGGTCTCACATACACATAGAGTTCCATACTTGAAAACCCCTCTTTTGTAATTTCAAATTCAAAACCCTAACTTCCCAAAATCATCACAACCCACCATTTATACAAAATGACAAACATCTATGTTAAAACTCATAACAAGGAGTAGTTTATCCCTACCTCAAGTTTAGAAGGGAAAGAAGGAAGAAAAATCCAAAAGTCGATGGAGGAGAAACCAAGCTTTTCTTCGATCAAAATAAAGCCCTCGACAAGCTCTACATTTTATCTCAAAGGAGCAAGGTGAGTAAAAGTGTTCAAACAAGTAGATCTAAGGATCTTTGAATGAGAAGTGCCTTTTGAGAAAGAGAGAAGGTGTTTTACGGTTTAGAGAGAGGAAATGGAAGAAAAAGTGAGAGCAAAGGTCAAGTGAGGGCCTTTATATAGTACTAGGTCAAAAATAGATATAAGCCCCAAAGTTAACTCAAAATATCTAGTCAAAATATCCTCAAAAAGTAGGCCCAAACCGGTAGAAAAATCTGGGAAAAAGTCGCAGGTGTCGACCCCTGCAACAGTGGTGTCGACACCAAAGAAGAAAAAAAAATTTGGGAAAGCTTTGACTGCACTGCAGGTGTCGACCCTACCCCAGACTGGTGTCTACCCTATGTTCCAGCAACCAATACACAGACATAAGAGGGTCGAGCCTCTCCCAGTCTGGTGTCTACCCTATGTTCCAGCAACCAACACACAGACAGAAGAGGGTCAACCCTCTCCTAGTCTGGTGTCTACCCTATGTTCTAACAACACTTCCAGAACTTCATCAACAGGGAAGGGTCACCCTAAGAAGGCTGGTGTCGACCCTAGAATGGAATTTCTAAGTCTCCAAGGAACTTTTGACAAGAATAAGTGCAAACAACCAAACCCAACAAGTTTAAATCAATTTGTACTCCTCCAAAACCAAAGTACAACAACACCAAAGGTTCCCAAAATGGAATAAAGGGTCCAACTACATTTACCAAAAGCTTTAAAAGGCACAAGTGCTACACCTAGGTTTGAGGATGAAACAATTGTTTGTCAAATGAATGACAAGCTGAAACATTTCCCCCTCATAATAAATGAAATTTGTTTGTTTTAGGGGTTAACATTTTAGAAAAATGACATTATTTAAATGTATGGTGAGGATAGAGAGAGGGAAAAAAAAAGTGATCAAAGATGGATATCAAACTATCAATTTAGGTGAATTAATGTACTGTACAATAATCTTTTTAAAGACAAAACTATTTTTTTATTCTTTTCTTTTTCAGAAAATATATCATCCGTCTCAACAAATACAAAAGACGAGAAACAAAGAATATTTTCTGAATATAAATAAATTAGATGATATTATGACATATTATTACATCTTAACATGACAGTTGTTGATTGTAATGTTGTGATATTAAATGTATTAATCAATTTTCATTTGAGTTGCACTGTGAAAGGTGGCCGCGAAGGTAGTGGCATTTGAGCTGCAAGTAGAGAACCCGCTTGATGAGGTGACTATGCCGGATTCCCTGAATGGTGGTCGTGGTGGCGCTTGAGGAGATGACCGTAGCAACATGGTAACAATTTGAATCCAATTAGTTGGCCATCGTTGTACTTTATTGGTTGATTGGACTATAAATTTGTTATGGTTTTCTCACATATCTCGTTCTTCTATGTTTAGATTTTGCAAGGTATTTTGTGGGTGGAGGGGGGGAATAATAAACAAAAAAAGTAAACAAAAATTTATTTAATATTGCATTCACTTCTCTAACTTTTTCTTCATTTCCCTCCACAAATCTTCCACAAATTCAAAATATAAAATTAAAAAACATTAATGCCTTATAGATTTACCCAAAAAAGCAACTAATCTTAACAAATTGCATTTCAATAACCAAGAAAACCCTCCATTTTTTTACATTGGAACAGTTCATTTGCATTGTCTCCACATTTAAAGAGAAAATATGGTTATAAAAAATTTGAACCTTATTATGAGCACACAAGATTTGTGTGACTAAATAGTTCATGTGTATTAGACCTCGGTTAGTTTGACTAATTAACCCCAAATTATTTAGTGTTTTATGATCAATACAAACCTTTTAATTTTCTCAAGTTAAAAGAAGTTGCAATATGAAATATGAACTTCTGAAGAACCATTAAAATACCAAAAGGATGGACAAGCATGAGAGAGTATGGCCAAGAATTGGTTTTATAAAAATAAAAATAAAGGAAAAATTTTTGATATACAAATAAAAATTAGTGCAAAATAAATTCATAGATTTGAATTCATTCATTTCAAAAGAAAAAGAAAAAGAAAAAAAAAAGAGACCAATATTAAACTGATTTATTATTTTAAAAATGTCGTTGACATAGATAAAATGCATCAATATATGATAATGACATTTTTAAAATAATAAGTTAGGTCTTTTGATTTAAAATCACTGATACAAATTTGCATGACATTTTTAAAATAATAAGTTAGGTCTTATAGTTTAAAATGAATTGATATAAATCTCCAAAATTATATTCTATATGAGTGATTTTTTGTTTCTTTTTTTTTTTTTTTGGTATACTCCTTATGTTTATATATTTGTCCAATATACAAAGAATATAGGATATCAAACAAACAACATAGTAAAATCAATTATGGATTCAAAATTTATTGATTCAGTTCCACCCATGAGCTAATTGGTATTTCAGCTGAAAATGAAAGGATAAAAAATAATACATCAATATAAAAAAAATTTAAAGACCCATTTTTACATCCAAAAATGGAATTAAGAATTGACTAGATACATAGTATAATCACATGATTTTATATCCCAAACCAACACAATAAAACAGAATTGCTAAGGCTATTTCAATTGAAGACTATTATCACTATGTTTGGTGTAGATTTTAACAGGTTGAAACTGGATAATCAAAAAATATAAATTAAAATCACTTTTTTGTTTTTTTTGTTTTGCTTTTCAAAAATTATATTTTTTTTCATTTTATTCAAACTATTTTTTTTCTTATGAAAATGTAAGCAAAAGTGACACCAAAATTCTTGCACAAATTAAAAAAGAAAAGAAAAGAAAATTATACTAAGTAGCACATAAATTGCACCAAATCGTTCCAATATGAGATTCCAATTAACAATTGGTTGATGATGGCATCTTTAGTTGTATGTCTTATTTCTTTCAATAAATTCATGTTCTTTTATTTGACAAAAATAAAAAATAAAGTCAATATTTGTCAACAATATTAGGAAAATTTAGCCAAAATTCTCTATGCCCAACATGTTACTGTGTAAAGGACAATCTAAACTGTTTTATTTCTTAAACCTCCTGAACAAGAAGCGTGTTCTTTATAAAAGACAGATTAATATATATATTTTTCCTTTTTTCTAGGCAATTTTACCTTGAATATGTGTCAGAGATTTGAATCAAATTTAATAATTATTGACGTTGAAATTTTGTTGAATGATCATTGTTGGCCATTGTTCAATGATCAAATCTAGACCACAAGGAATAAATTTATCTTTGAGAATACTATTCCAAACTAGTTGGCCGGAGAGAGAGGGTAGCCGGAGTGGAAGGGGGACTACCGGAGAAGAGAATGAGGAGTTACAAGTAGAAAGTGTACGGGTGAGGTTCAAAGGTATATTTGGGATTATGGTAGGGGTCAAAAGAAAATTAAAGAGGGAAGCAATTTTGGTGATGGAAGGCCATAGAAGCAGGAGATCTACAATAGAAAGGTAGGGGCATTTAGCAGCCCTCAATTTTTATTGATTGGAGTTTTCAAGTGTAGTTTTTTGAATTTTCAATTCATATATTTTTTTATAGTGAACATTTTTATTTTTTTAACCAATATTTATTTATTTATTTATTTTTAAAATTTTTATATCTACTTGAGCTAGATCAAAAAAATTTAAAACTTAATTGCAATATAAAAAAAATTACTAAAAAATGAATTAAATATTTTAAAAAAATATTTTTGAAAACTCAAAATATAGAGTACTTTTATTGATTTTTGCAAGACAAATAAATAAATGTCACAACATAAGTCATGTATCTAATTTTGCTGTATTTAACAAAAATTAATTAAATATAAAAAAAATTATTAAAGACAAATAAAAACTCATTTAAAAAATTAAACCAAACACAATCTATATTTTTTAATATCAGTGGAGGCAATGTGAATTTAGGTACTAAATGTCATTTAAAAAAAATAATAATAATGTAAATAAATGAAATGTGAATGCAATGCAACGTGACAATTACCAAAAGGACCACACAATGGTCATCCTTTTTTGTTTCTTCTTCTATGGTTCACTAATGTCATCGTACAAATATTAAATTCCAAAAAAAAAAAAAAAAAAAAATCTAACATCATTCAATGCCAAAGCCATCTCCCTCTCTCTCTCTCCATTATGGGTTCCTTTGGAATGTGGATTGGCTTTTTAGCTTTTTAGTTATTTTAGCTTAAAGTTAAAAAGTCTCGTTTGGGATAGACTTTTTAAATTTTTTAACTTTTGTGAGAGAAAAAATGAAATGATTATGGATTGGATGTGACATTTTATCTTATTTAATTAAAATAGCCTATTTTGTCCTACATGACTGTAATGCCCTCAAAAAAGAACAAGACAACCATTCACAAATTGTCATAAACATAGGAGAAATACCATCTCTTCAATCATCAGAGTTTCCTTTACAAAGACATTACATGCATTACATTTTCATAAGCATTAATCTTGAAACTGTAGCATGTAACTCTAACTTCTAAACAACAAAAATAAGTGCCCAAAGGGCTTACAACTTTCCAAGTTAACACTTGGTTACAATAAAAGAAGAGTTCTAACTCTTTACATATAAAGCCCTTGGCTTGGATTCACATTTAACACCAAACAAAATGTACAAAATGGAGTCTTCAACCCCTAAACCTCCCAAGCTATGTCCTTGGAGGTGGCATGTAACCTACACCTGAAAAATGGTGTCCCAAGTAGGGTGAGCCAAAACCCAGTAGAGATATGCTAAACAATATATGAGAATTAACTAAAACATTAGCATTCGATAAATGTTTAACACTTGAAAACCAACTTACACATCTATAACCAATCAACATTGACATCCATACTTCCATTCATTTACATTTACTTGTCCAAATCAATTCATGGACATAGTTCATCATCGTTTAAACAATTCAAAATGAGACTACAACTCATTTGTCAACTCTTCAATCATAAACATTTATTCATACACTTCTATTTCTTGCTATTTTACGGAACTACGTCCGAGGGTACCGGTACCCAAATATATATAAGATTTCGGGACTTTCACCCTGAATACTCTGGCCAACTTAATTATCAATGGAGTCCATCCCCTATCTCCTCCCAAACAATGAAGTACATCCCCTATCTCCTCACAAACAAAGATACATATACAATGTATTTAAATACGTTGTCATATACAATGACCAATTTAATCACATATTCAATGTTTATATCTAACCATCATATTCAATGACATATTCTAATTGATTAGTATCAATTTACCTAATTATCATGCAGTTTCTACAACAATCATGACTATCCTCCACCGATAGCCCAAAACAGTTATTTCTAAACAAATAAATAAATCTATCAAATAGATAATTTATCGACATTTCCATAGGTGAGTAATTTATTAATCCAACTACACCATTTAATCACATGTTCCTTCAATCCCATAATTTCCAAGCAAATCTCGTTATTTATACGAAATAACTTATTTAATTCAATTAGGGAAAATCTCCCCCTTTATCAAACATTATACCAAAGACCAAATTTCATCAATTCTTCTCAAGTCATAATATGTTCAAGACCTCTCATGCCCATAAAGCACCCAAATAGAAAACCACTTTTTTATACATATGGAAACCAACCAAAATTTTACCAAAAACCTTTCCAAATCACACCGTTTATACAAGATGACAATATCTATGTTAAAATCCATATAGGAGAGTAGAATATCCCTACCTCAAGCTTAGAAGAGGAAGAAGAAAGAAAAACTCAAAAGTTGACGAACGAGAAACGACGTTTTGCTCCGATCAAAATGAAGCCCTCGACAAGCTCTACAATGTATCTCAAAGGAGCAAGGTGAATAGAGGCCTTCAAGCAAGCAGATCTAAGGATCTATGAGTGAAATGTGTTTTTTGAGAAAGAGAGAGAGACTCTCACGATTTAGAGGGAGAAAAGGAAAGAAGACATAAAGAAAAGGGTTAAGTGAGAGCCTATTTATAGCACTAGATAAAGTTAGAAATAAGCCCCAGAGTCAACCCAAAATATCTGGTCAAAACCCCCAAAAGTAGTCCCCAAATCGATAGAAAAATTTGAAAAAAAACATCGTAGGTGTCGACCCTTGCAACACAGGTGTCGACCCCCAAGAAGAAAAGCTGGAACACTAAGTTTGACTGCACAGCAGGTGTCGACCCTTCCCCAGGTTGGTGTCGACACCAAAATGCAGTGAGCAATTTCAGAATAAGGGTCGACTCTTCCCAGATTGGTGTCGACCCTTGCGGCCAAGTAAAAGAGAAGGTGTCGACACCACCAAGACCGGTGTCGACCCCAGAACATGATTTTCAAGTTTCCAAACAACTTTTCAACACGAACAAGCGTGAATGAGCAATCCTAACAAGTTTAAATCAATTTGTACACCTCCAAAACTAAGGTACAACAGCACCAAAGATTCCCAAAATAGAATAAAGGGTTCAAATACACTTACCAAAAGCTTTAAAGGACACAAGTGCTACAACTGACTATTTTAATCCAAACGCTCATCCCAAACAGGACCTTTATTAATTAGTTTATGGTACCACTTAACAAGAAGTTGTTTTATGTACATAGACTTCAATAAAAAATAATTAAATATAATTATCTTATATGAAATGAGATTAACATATTTTGTGGAAGAGAGTTGAGTTTTTATCCAGTTTAGATTTAGATGGAAACGTATGGTTCAAATTAGTTTTAATAATATGAATCAGTTTTTTTTTTTTTTAAAAATCTTTCATATACATCATTTATAAAAAAAAAATTAAATCAATTCACAAGTTCATTCTACTTTACTAGTCCATTAAACCTCTCTTTTTTTCTCTCCTATTCATTTGTGCTACCACCTTATATTTGGGTACATGTAGTCTATAGAAGGCATCACTTGATATTATCATATGATATTGTACATTAATTATAAATTTCCATTCTTCATCAAAATTCGAGATTAATTTTTTAATAACTTTATTGTTGACTCTTTTTCTGTCTCATTATTTTTTAAAATTTACCTTCTTAAACTCTACTTGACTAAATGAACACCTCCCCCCCTCCAAAAAAAAAAAAATAAAAGAGGCCAAAATAGAAAATTTTTAGTTTTTTTTTTTTGGTTTTTTGGGGTTAAATTCTTCTATAATAGAAAGAATGGAATAACAAAAATTTCAACATAATTTAAAAAAGAAAAAAAAGAAAAAAAGAAGAAGAAGAGATGATGAATTACACTGATCTCCCTGACATTTGGAAAAAATATAACAAGACTTATAATTTTGGATTAATTACAACCACAATCTATTACAACCAAGGAGGTGAAAACAAGCAAGCATGCGAGAGCAATGCTATATACATATATATATATATATATATATATATAAAGAGAGAGAGAGAGGTGAGAATTGGAAGGTGAAGCGATAACAATTAAGAATTGAATAGTTCAACTTGTACTTGTAGCAGATGAGGAAGGATTGATGCAAACCAAAGCTTGTTTCCAGAATCAGGCTACCTGATGGAAAAATCAATAGATTGATGAAAAAGTGATCAAATTACAGTGAGTTCAGATGAAGAAGTTGAATACGAATTATAGTGAGTTCAGTGAGTTCAAGTGATCAAAGTAGAGAGATGAATAAGTTGAAATACGAATGAATGATTCGAAAAGACTCACTGAGACGAGAGAGAGAGAGAGAGAGAGAGAGAGAGAGAGAGAGAGAGAGAGAGTTCATATCGATACTTACCCAAAAAAAAAAAGAGTTCATACTGTTGGAGATCTCTTCTTCAGACGACCATGGTGATCTATAGATCGAAATCGAGAGAGGGAAATCAGATTCTCTTACTCGGCAAGTTAACACACAATCTGATTTGGGGAAAATGAGAGTTTAAGAAAAAAGGAAAATATAAATTGGGCATAGAGGGTTCATAAGTTTTAACTTCGGCTGATCTGCCTTTGCAAATAAATTTTTTTTTGCGACGGTCAAATAATTAGACGCAAAAAGTTATTTTTCTAGTAATGCAAACAACATTTCTTGATCATAATCTGTTGGAAATTCAATCATGGTTTTCAAGCAAGGTTTTCAAACACGCAAATTACATAGTATAGAAGCAAGGTTTTCAAGTTCTGAGTTTAGCTTTTCATCTCATGTACATTCTCATAACCTACTTGGCAAACAGGTTCTAGGAGAAATTTCAAATGTGGTGATTACTAGATCTATGTCCTTAGTTTGGCGAGATATCTTCTATTGTGTCAAATGTTGATCTGCACTTATTTTTTGTTGAAAATTTTAAAATTGTGATTGGTAATGGTGAAAGGACACACTTTTGGAGAGACAAATGGTTGGTGATTGGAAAGTTGGAGGATGTCTTTCCTAGGCTTTTTAACTTATTAGAGGCTAAGGATGGCTCCTTGAAGTCTTTTGTTCAAATCAAAGATGCAGCTGGAGGGTGACAGTTCTCATTCAAAAGACCTTTAAGAGCCTGGGAAGAGGAGGAGGTTAAAAGGCTTATTGAGGTATTGGAGGATGTTCCCAAGCTAAGGATCAATATTGATGATCAAGCTTGGTGGAATGCAGAACCATCGGGCTCTTTTTCTATTTCCTCTGCCAGAAGATGGTGTGAGTCTACTCAAGGCCCATCTCTTAGGATTACTAAACTGTTGTGGGGTAACGGTGCACCACGAAGAGTGAAATTTTTTGGTTGGTTGGTTGGTTGGCCTGGAAAGTTCGAGTGAAAACGGCTTTTTATCTTCAAAGAATTGCAATTTTGGATCCCAATGTGAACAATTATTGTCTGTTTTGCAGGGAGAATGTGGAAACTGTCAATCACATCCTGCTATATTGCCCTTTGGTATGGAGAATGTGGTCTAAATTATTGGATTGGTGGAACTTGTCTTGGGTAATTCCTGGGTCTATTAGAGATCTTCTGGAATGGTGGTTAGGTACAAGCTGTAGCAGGTTTGAAAGGAGGATATGACATTCTATTCCTTTTGCTATCATGTGGTCTGTGTGGAAGCTCAGAAATGAATGTGTGTTCAATGCAATTCAACTAGATTTTATGGATTTCGGGGTGTTGCTGAAGGTTAGAATTGCTTTATGGTTGAAATATAACACACATGGGATATATTTTTCTATTAATGATGTGGTGTTCAACCTTGCTCAAGGCAACGAAACAAAATCAAAATTCTGGGCTAATTTTTGGCTGTGGAGATTGTTGTCTGTAGGATAGTTTTAACAGGTGGGGTCTGTTTGATTGTTTGTTACTCCTTTGTTTTGGGGTGATTTTTCTGTTTGTTGTTGGTTTCTCACCAACATTTTGGCTTGAGCTAGCACAAGATTGGGCATCCTTCTTGGTGCCAACTTAGTTGGGATCAGGTTGAGGTGCTATGATGCTTTCGAGCTCTTGTCTTTTCTTTATTGATGGTCTTCATATGTGTAACAAGCCCGCGGGGGGGAACCTCGCTACAGTTCGGACTCTCGATTTGTGTCACGGTTCTTAATCTGCACCAAAGAGTCCAAATCTGGCAAATCGTTTTGAGAAACAGATTTTTGAAAAAGTAGTGCCAAACATGGACTGCTTTTCCAGATACAGAGTCGCCACCTAAATATTTTAAAATGGGGAAATTTAGGAAACCCTGACTCGGTGCCGAAGGCCACATGTCCGTCATCACCGGAGTTGTCTCGGCTCGGGAACTTGGGTACGATCGGGGAAGGTCAGCTATGAGCACCCCCTCTCGCCCGGTCCGAAGACCGGCCTCTACTAACCGTGATATCCGTTTTTGAAAACTTTATGTGTTCTTATCCCGGTTATTAGCCTAGAATTACTATGTTATGCGCGCAGCAAACAAGTATAGACTAGATTGCCTAATTTGGAAATAAGCATTGCATATCCATTTGTTTTGGAAAATGTTTTGAATTTGCTACTCGCAAGTAGGCTAAAACACGGATTTCAATGAGTTCTTCCAACTCAAACAATCCAACCTTCACCCACAGGCATCCAAGCAGTTTATAACACATAAGCATCTAGCCACATGTTAAGCATGCTGACATGGCAACATTCACACTCATGCGATATGCTAAAGCGGAAATACTTACATCGTACTCCGTGCCAAAACAAAGAACTCGTTAGCAAACATGCATGATCCAAGTCCATGTTAAGTGCCTAATGCATCGCATACAAAGTATTGCTAGAATAGGCTCGGCTATCCTAAACATGGCATGTGAGAAATGCACAACTATCACATATTCAGTTTAGAATTTGAAGTACAAATGCAGTTAGCATGATGTACCGAGCCTAATGTATGTAATACAAATGTATGGATGCACGCATGCATAGCATAAGGTATGCTAAATTAAACGTGCCCTAATCTACCATCGTAAGTAGGTAAATAAAAGGGAAGAAAGAAGTGAGGTTGGAAGACATACACACCACCCACACACACTTATTACAGATTTGCCCTCACTCGGAGGGACCGAATGAATATTACAAATTAATTAACTACGCAAGCTAATTAATATTACAAATTAACTAATTTAATTAACAAATTAAATTAACTAAAAAAATAGATAAATTGCCTCGGGAAGCGTGCCACCATGCATAGGCTGCCTCTGTTTTCTTTCCTCTGCTCCTCTGGAGGCTGTCAAAATCTCAGGACTACATCCCTGGACAGAGAGGATCACCACCGGCTGAATGAAATTGCCACCGGCAGTGTGGTATGGCCATCGGCACAAAATTGAAGCTGTCGGCAGAGAAATTGTTGCCGGCCGGCACCTTACACTGCCGGTCGGCAAAGAAGGCCTGCAGAACCTGCAACTCACAGCAATAGAGGACAAGGCAAAGCATGGCAGCACAATTCAAGGCATGTATGCAATAATCATGTCCCTTATCATGATAATGACTCAAAGGGGCATGTGCCTCGATTCTCGGACCACCAATCACGCATTTCCATGCATGATGGCCCAAAGAACCAAGTATGCAACTTTGATTTCAAATGTATGCAAACCAAATCAAACCAAACTCCCAATCCCTATCACCTAAGTCAAGGGACAAGGAATGCATGCAAGATGCAATGCAACCTAGGCATACAAGCTAAGGATGCGACATGGCATAGCAATGAACTTATGCAAGCATGCAAGCATACATATGACAATGCAAACTAATGCTAAGATGGTCTTATACATGAATTAGGCAGCTCTAATAAGGCCTAAAACAGTGGCCATTAATGCCCAAAATGGATGCTAAGCACACATGCACACACACATGTTAAGACCCAACACGTAGGCACAAAGCAAGCAACATTCAAGCACACTTGAAAGAGACATTCATGGGCTAAAAGCATGCAACATAAGCTCTGAAAATCATGCTAATACATGGTGCCAAACCAAGCAACAAATCAAGCTAAACATGCAACAAATAGTCTAAGTGTTCAAAGCAAATCCAAGGAGCATTGAAATACACTTACAAGACTAAACATGGTATGAGCTTATTGACCCAAAATAGAGTTTTAGCACATAACATAAGGCCCGAAAGACCACTTAGATGGCATCTAAATGGCTCAAAAACAAAGGCATGCACAAATGGTCAAAACATGGAGCATGCAACACATGCTTTCAAAGCACCAAAGAGGCATGCAAGGCAATCAAGCAAGCATGGAAATGGGACTGAAATGGCATATGGAGGGACCCTAAATCACCAATTCGATGCAAAGATGTCATGTTACACATGCACACACTCAAGGCTAACAAGCCCAAATACAAAGGAGCTATATCAAGCATGCCAAAATCGACCCAAACACTTATGGATAGACCTAGAACATGGCAAAATAAGCACATAATCTTCACAAGACTAAGCCTAAACATGCTCCCACAAAGGCTAACAACCTAAGGCACATTAAGGCATAAATATGGCATTACAAGGCAACTATGCTAAGCATGCATGGAGTACCAAAACCAACTTGAAATCATGTTATATTATGGATATATAAGCATGAAAAACAGACCAAACATGCTCAACACACACTCAAGCATAGGCTTCCTTAAGAGGCCAAAATATGTCCTTTTCAAGGACAACAAGGAGAGGGGGTGGCCCTCTCCTTCTTGGGACTTCAAGGCATCATCTTCACCACTGAAATCCCTCAAGATTTCAGTGGTGAAGAGACCCCAACACCAAAATCCCGGAGCTAGCACAAAATGGCCCAAAAATGAGGCCTTTCAAGGCCTAAGGGTGGTCAACAACCCTCAAACAACAAAACACTCTTAATAAACAATAAAGAGAGCCTAAAAACAGAACTTTTTTATGTTATACAATAAGCACAAAAACAGCTCTAAGATAGGTATAAAATCAATGCAAAAATGGGGGAAAATGGGACTAGATTCTCACCCTTGATGACCCCTTTACAAATGGTGCTCCAATGGCCTCCTTTGGCTCCAAACCAGTCAAGAAACTCAAGAACAAGCCCTTAGAACCCTAGTTTCAAGAGGAAGATGAAACACTAGGTGCTTGTGTGCAATAGTATGGACTAAAACACACACAAGAGTAAATATAGAGATAGGATGTGTATGCAACTCAAACCCTAAAACCAGAGCTTCTCTCTGTGTTTTTCCCTCTCTAAAAATGTCTAAAGTCTCTCCTCTTAGCCCCAAGAGAGAGCCTCTATCTATCTCTCTCACCAAACTTGCAAAACTTACAAGTTAAGCAAAACTAGAGGGCCATCCCTCCATACACGTGTATGGAGGGAAAGTCACTGCAATACAGCTGCCTAAAAATATCTCAAAAAGCAACTGCACAGTAACCGGCCGGCAAAAAATGCCATCTTGGCCAAAAAGAGTGCCGACCGGCACAAAATAGTGCTGACCGGCAACAAAAGGTGCCGGCCGGCAAACTACATTGCCGGTGGCAGCAAACACCAGCCGGTGGCCTCTAGCCACTGCCGGTGGTGGGTAGGGATGGTCTACAAGCCCTACCTTGCCTCTCAAAGGCAAGATGCAAGTGTTTGGTGCAAAACCAGACACTAAACGGTCAAGTTCGGAGGTCCTGAGGCAAGACGCGCGAGCCGAGGCCTCTGAGAACTCCAAACGAACACAAACATGGATAATCACCGAGTGTTCAAACGGCGACGTCCAAGTCTTGAGGACGGTCAAAAATGGGGTGTCTACAGTTGCCCCTCTTTGACAGAACTCGAAAGTCATAATAATGACAGGAGTGAATGTCAAAGCCCAGAGACGACCCATTTTTGACAAGGCCGAAGACTTAGACAAACATGCAAGACAATCAAGATATGTGCCCGAAGGCAGGGGCAAAATGCAAGACAATGCAGAGAGCCGAGCATAACTTATGATCATGCAAAGAAAGCTGTAATGAAGCAAACATGCGACAGTTTTAAGCTAGCATACCAAACTACACTACAATGCAGAAATGATGTAAGAGAATTATGAAATTCTCAATGCGTCTCACTCGGGAGATACAATACCTGTGCGGCTCGTCTGGTTGCACCAACCTCAAATGAACCGTACATACAATATCGTGCCTGCAAAGAAAACAAACTTAACAGGTACAATATTGTTAGCAACATGCATGACAATGCAAATGTGGATGCAAAACGAGATGCAATATATACAAAACAATGTATAAACAATGCAAATGAAGATGCAATGTAATTGAAAAAAAAATGCAAGCTACATGCAAAGTATTTGAATCGTGATCCAATCACGAACGATTCGAAACCACACCTATGTCAAATAGATTGATGGAGATAACAAGTCTGTCTACCATAGAACGGTCAACTGAACTATGAGTATTGTAGACAGACGCAAGAACAAGTATTGGGTGGAATTGACATAAGTGGGGAAACAACCCGCCGGAGAAAGGACTACGATCCTAATGCCGGGTGCAAAAATTACACTACAATGTAATACATGAATATGCTAGGAAGATGGCGATGGATATGGCACGCAGGCCAAACCAAATCTTGCCTAGGAAAGGCATGCATACGTACAAGCCATGTGTAACACAGAAAAGGTGCCGCAACCCTTAACCAACATATCAGCGTGGAATCGGCGCGATACACATGCAGAACTGTGTTTTAACATGAAAAGTAAGGGCACATACCAGACCAAGCTCAACATGGAAAGGCGCAAGCCATAGATGGAAGGCGATGCAATGGATGCATGCAATCTACAATGCAATATCTACAAATATGCAATGGAGTGGATATGGATACAATGGATATGGCACGCAAGCCAAACCAAATCTTGCCTAGGAAAGGCATGTACACGTACGAGTCATGTGTAACACAGAAAAGGTGCCGCAACCCTCAACCAACATATCAGCGTGGAATCGGCGCGATACACATGCAGAACTGTGTTTTAACATGAAAAGTAAGGGCACATACCAGACCAAGCTCAACATGGAAAGGCGCAAGCCATAGGCGGAAGGCGATGCAATGGATGCATGCAATCTACAATGCAATATCTACAAATATGAAATGGAGTGGATATTTACAAATATGCATGACAATGCAGTGCAATGCGACCTACTGGGGAAAATGTAATGGATGCATGCAAGCTACGATGGAAATGCATGACAATGCACTATGATGCAATGACTATGATTGCAACTTTCCCTATCTTACCAACAGGGTGATATACTAGGTTGGTTCAGTATCCAGAACTGAGGCGTAGACATGCCGCCTCAACCTATGGGGCTTCCATACAGATTTCAAGCCGAGGGTAAACCTCTGGGTATTTAAACCAGACTTTAGTCTCGGAACTCCCGAACCTTTGCGTTCTAGGCATAAGCCGTTCGAACTCTAGTTTCCACCATCCCAGTTGGTCTTCTAGGAACTCATCGCAAACATAGGCAGGTGGCTTTACCAGACCACCAAAAGTCGTTCGGGCACGACAAACACCAAAGGAATTGCACCTTTAGAGGATTTAAGGTCTCCTAGACCGTGCGTGTTTAAGGTCTCGCCAGACCGCTAAATACCTGTCCGGTTCGTC
Organism: Camellia sinensis; assembly: GCF_055761805.1. Taxonomy (NCBI): domain Eukaryota; kingdom Viridiplantae; phylum Streptophyta; class Magnoliopsida; order Ericales; family Theaceae; genus Camellia; species Camellia sinensis. The sequence goes on along the minus strand of NC_138966.1, from coordinate 191,975,129 downwards.
TGGTCGCTCCAGCCTCAAATGAACCGTACATACAATACCGTTCCTGAAAAGAAGACAAACTTAACAGGTACACTATTGTTAGCAATATGCATGACAATGCAAGAATGAGGCACGCATGCCGTATGGAATGTAAGTTGATGCAAATGGACTTATATGCTAAATAAAAAAAAACGTGCACACCAATGCACCGGAGGTTTCGCACCTCCCAAGGATTTAAGGTCTCCTAGACCGTACGTGTTTAAGGTCTCGCCAGACCGTGGTGCAAAATGTATGCATGACTATGCATGTTTTTTTTTGTTTTTATTTTTTTTGAAATGCAAATGATGCAAGCGATGCATGTTGCATGGAATGCGCGACAACACGCGGCTTAAGATATGTACAAAGCAATAGTGTGCACACCAATGCATTAAAGGTCTTGCACCTTCCAAGGATTTAAGGTCTCCTAGACCGTACGTGTTTAAGGTCTCGCCAGACCATACATGTTTAAGGTCTCGCCAGACCATGATGCAAAATGTAAGTGTGGTGCACAAAACAGTGCGATGGAAATACAATGCACAAAACAGTGCGACAATTTGAAATGCACAAAACAGTGCAATGCGCAGAACAGCGCGAGTGAAGTACAATGCACAAAACAGTGCGACAATAAGTGTGACACGCATGCCACACGGAATGTAAATGGGCTTAAATGCGCAACAACGCACGTATTCCAGAATGCATGACAATGCATGGAATGGAAATGCAATGATGATGCATGAGAAATGTGCACGACAATGCAAAGGGGTGCGTGTTGCAATGCATGTAACACGTGCATAACAATGCAAATGTGTGGCGCATGATAGCGCGATGTAATGCACCGAAGTAGTGTGATGAACTCGTGCAACACACATGGGGCAACTTTTGAATTTAAAAGGATACAAAAAGGATACACCTTGCACGAATTCGAGTGCCACGCACTGGAGACACGGTCTGCGGTCAGAACGGAGGCCGGTTGAGCGTCAGAGATGCACTTTCTTGCACTTTCTTGAGCTATGAAGACCAAAAACAACTCAAATGGCCTAAACAAGGCTATGGGAACCTCACCGGCCGAAGGGGGAGGCCACCGGCTGGCCACCGGCATAAAAACAATTCTATCGGCACAAAAAAGTGCTGGCCGGCACAAAACATTGCCGACCGGCAAACAGTTGCTGATGCGGGGCAGTTTTGACTTTTCACCTTGGGTGTTATAAAATAGGGTTTCAAAACCCTATTCCTCACTTTCCTACCGCCGAAATCCCTTGCTCTCTCTCTCTAGAGTGTTTCTCTCTCGTTTTTCGCCCGTTTCTTCGCGTTCTACGCTCGTTTCGTCGTCGAATTCGCGATTCTCTTCGCGTTTCGGACATTTTCCACCGATCACATTTTCGTTTCGGTGCCTCGTTTGGTGTTCTCGCCTTTTCGGGGTTTGTTCCCCTCATTTTCCTCTTCATTCTTGTGCCTTTTCACATTCCGGCCATCCCGGTCATTTCCGACCCTCTTGGGAGTTGAATTTTTGGTTGACTCTTCGTATTCCGACCCGTTTTTCCTTTTCCGGGCCATTTTCACATCATTCTCTACATGGCGGATGACATTCCACGTGGCGGGACTCCCCCGGACCACGAGATGGATCCCAGGGTCGAGCTCTTACCACTGAGCGAGTGCCCGTTCGACCCGGCGACCTACCGGCCGGCGATCCATGTTCTGCCCCCCGACGGCCTGCGTCAGTTCCGGAGCTTCGAGAGGCACGTGGTGCCTGAGCTACTACTGCGTGAGCCTACCTCCCACCTTTCATTCGGCACTTTCGAGGTAACTCTCTGTCTTCTGCTTTACTTTCCGCAATGTAGGATACAAAAACTGTCATAGTTAGTTGTATTCTTTAACTGCTGAAAATTGATATGCTGTAGACCGTAGTTGACTGTAAACATACATACAACTGATATCTGTTTGAGACTGACACATGCACACACACTGCACTATCCCTGAATCATTCAAACACACTGCACTCACTGTTTTTCACTGCATACACACTGGCACCCAGTATTTGTCTGAATCTGTCAAACCTGCATGCATGCTATATCTGTTCTGAAACACCCAAACACGTTGACACATCACACGTATTTCACTGTAAGCACACCGGCACCCGGTATTTGCCTAAATCCGACAAACTTGCATACATGCTATATCTGTCCTTTCAAAACTGCATTTTGAATGTTGTCTTGCCACCGTTATTTTCTGTTTACAGGAGGGTTCCCATACCATTCGCGGGTATGGGAATACTGGTGCACGGGAGTGGTATGATGAGCTCCCCGACGCAGTCCGACGCATCGTGGATCGAGCGGGCTTCGGGACCTTCTGCCGAGGGCTCTCCAGATTATCCACATGCAGACCTCTCCTCGCCGCTCTAGCGGAGAGGTAGTGGGACACCACCGATTCTTTTCATTTCTCTGCTGCAGGGGATATGACGATGACCCCTCATGACTTCTCGATGCTCACAGGCATCGGGGTAGGGGGAGATCCGATCCCTTTTGACACAGACATGGATGAGTGGACCGCCGCTCAGGTCCATCTACTGGGGGAGGCGCCACCCCTAGCTCGCCCAGGTTTCGTTCGATATTCCTGGTTTGAGGTCCAGTTTCGGGTCCAGCCCGCGTTGGAGGAGGAGGCGCAGATGACCCCGGAGGACGAGGAGAGGTATGCTCGCGGCTTCCTCATGTTCCTGTTTGGGACTACCATCTTCGCCGACCGGGCGAACACCGTGCCTCTCTGTCTTCTCAGCGCACTGGTGGACGTCCGGGACATTCTGCACTACGACTGGGGCGGCGCTGCTCTGGCCACCCTTTACGGGTACATGAGCTCGGCTTCGCGCGGCAGCGGCCAGCTACTTGGAGGTTACTGGCGGGCTTGGGAGGTACACTTCTTCTCCGCTTTTTCATTTCTGTCTCGTACTTTCTGTACTCTGTACACTGCACACACTGTAGTCTGCTCTATACTTGCTGTATACTGTACACACGGCACACACATACATTCTGTTTTACACTGACTGTACACTGTTCACACTGTACACTGCACACAATACACTGCACAACACACGGCTCTGCCCTTTCTGCTTTATTCTGTCGGTCATACTGACATCTGTTTTGCAGTTGTGGGTTTACGCCTACTTCCCTAGGCTTGCCCCCGTGCCAGTTGCGGAGACTCCCCTGGCCGTCCCCTTTTCGAGTCGCTTCGACGGGAGATGCACCCGGCGACCACGAGAGACTTTCGGCTTCTTCCGCCGATACTTCGATACCATTACCCCTGCCGAGGTATGTTTTACTTACAGTTCATTTAAGCTTCGCTTTGCAACTGTATATTTCAATAACACTAGATAACAAACTGTCTGCCATTTTCAGATCACTTGGCGGCCGTGGGCTCCTATGCCGGCGGCGATGCGGGGTCGGTTCCCTGGTGCGGAGGAGACCTCGCGTTTCCGGATTTTGCTTGAGGGCCCGGTCTGTCGGGCTTGGTACCTGGGGGAGCGTTTTCTACGCCAGACCCTAGGGTTACCTGAGCAGATAGTCCCGGTTCCCCCTCCTGCAGACATGAGGGAGACCGAGGGGCTCACTACTGAGCAGCTAGATGATTACTCCATCGGCTGGGAGGAGGCCGGCTTCCGAGGCACTGGAGACTATCAGGAGTACGTGCGGACGTACCTGATGCGCCCCCTGAGCGGCCGTCGAGCAGAGGGGGCCAGGCCTATGGCATCGGCGGCTGGGGCCGGAGCGGGAGCAGGGGCTGGATCTTCGAGGAGGGCCCGGGTCCGTGGTAGGGGTGGAGTGCAGGGAGGATGGGGAGCTGGCTGGCCTGCCCTGCCTGCTGTACTGACTTTCCAGGGGCAGGGTGGGTCGACCTATCAGATCCCCTTCGCCCCTCCATCGGCTGGTCACGAGTTCATCGACATCCCCGACCTACCTCCGGTATGCATCACTGCACTTCGTACAGTCATTTCATTTCAGTTTACTTGATATTCCACAGAATATTGATGCATCTGATACTTTTGCAGGCTTCTTCTGGGTACACCCGTCAGTCGTTGGCGATGAATGCCTCGATGATGGGGATGCTTCAGCGGACTTTTGACCTCCTAGCCCTCTACAGCATACCGGTATGTTCTTCTGACATTGGCCTCAAACCATTCATACACTACTTTACATAATCTGATGCACTGCACAACACCTGATACACTGATCTCACAGTATCTGATACACTGTATGCACTGCATTCTGTACTGTACTCTGTACTGATAAACTGCTCACGGCATTCATACACTGTACTCACACGCTGCATTCTGCACTGATAGACTGCTCACGGCATTCTCACGCTGTACTCATACACTGTATTCTGCACCTTTAAACTATCTACAGTGTACTGATGCATTTCCCTTTGTGTACTTTTTCAGCCTCCTTTCCAGATTCCCATGGCAGGAGGTGCTTCAGCCGGACCTTCTGTCCCTGCCCGGGGGAGAGATGAGGGGGGCAGGATATTTCCCCGCACCAGGGGAGGGCGTACTCATGTCGGGAGTAGCTCGCGAGCTCCAGTCCCGGACGATGATGATGACGAGGAGTCAGAGGCGGAGGCAGAGTCATCGGAGGAGGAGTCCGGAGGCGGTTCTAGCTCGGGCTCTGACGACGATGCTGATGATGCTCCTGGACCCTCGTCCAGGAAGAGGACTAGGACGGACTGACGGCCCCCCCCGGAGTGCTCGACATGGATGCAGATTTTTGCTATCTTCTTCTTTCTTGTACTTTTCTTTTTGTTGGTAGATAGATTACCTTGTACTGCCGCAGGCATATTTTTGTTTCCAAAACTTATATATTTGAAAAGATAATGAAATGAAATGGACTTTTTACTTAAAAAGTGTTACATTTACATATCTCATGTATTGTATTACATCTCATCATGTTACACCTCAATGTAAATGGAACTGATTGGTTGTCTGAAAATTGAACACTTGCGCTGTAATAACCAGATAACTAAACAACCAACAGCAAAATAAACCTAAGCAATCCACTGCCTGATTCTTGGACACACAGCCCTTACTCTGTTGGGGATTAATCTGCATACAGCCCATAACACAGCATTCGGTTCATTCTGCACACAGCAAACTTTAAACAAAACAGCCCAATCTGACAAGACGGCCTTCAAAGGTGAAACCGGCTAGGGTTGAAACATGCTCGGATGCCCCAAATTTTCCCTTCCTTTCTTTTGCTTCGCCCAAATGTAGAGAATGGCACAGCATTCTGAGCATAAACGATTTTTGAATTTTAAATAAGGATTTTTCAAACCGGGGTATCGAGCCTACAACCGAACACAGCGGGAAGGACTCGAACAAAAGGGTGCACGACCTAAACACAACGAGACACGCTCGGAAAAGGCCTAAAACAAAGGTTGAGGTAAACAAAACCAAAGACATGACATACAGACGCGCTGACGAAGACGGGGACCTCAGATCACGAGGAGCCAGTTTCTCTAGGCATTGTTTCCCACCCTTTCTGATTTGTGATTCTCACATCACTCGGCTCTCGAGCTCGGATTTTCTCTCAAAACCCTTTTCCTCACTTTTCTCTCAACTTACACCTCTCTATTCTTCATTCTCTCATTTTTCATCCCTCCCCGGGGTGATTGATGGATAAATAGAAAGGTGTGGGTTCATGCTCAACACCGTTAGCTCACGGCCATTTCTTCTAGCGGGTAGAGTGCCCTCCTGGCAAGTACGTCGATGACGGGGGAAAGACAGAATGCCTGGCTCAACTGTGCCCCTAGTTCATCATTTTAACCATTCTTTGTTTTTGCTTTCTATTAAAACAATTTTGATCAAAATGAGAGTCGGATTAACGTACTTGTTCGATTCTTTGATTTGAAAAGCATGCAAGTCAGGCTGTAAGCACTGAAAGTTTTCCTTTTTTGGGTCCAAGACAATGGTCCAGTTTTGGAAAATGGAATAGTTTTCGAGAAAATAGTCAACCTCAGTAAAAATTTTCAAAAACTATTTTTCAAACAGCTGATGCTCAACAAGCATGGAACTTACTCTTCAAGACGCGCAACCTCGGATCGGAGGCAATGGAAAATTGCCCCTGGTTTGAAGGGGGGTGAGAGGCAACGGAAAGTTGCCCCTAGTTTGAATGGCGTCTCACGACGGCTTTGTTTGGGATGGTGCCGCAGCAATCCGCAGACAGTCTTCATTGGCGGTGGTCGAGCTCTTGGACACAGCGATGACGAAGACGGTCACAACACATATATGGACACAATCACCTTGAAGGGTGTTGGCCACTGGACTTTGGGGATGAAATTGAAACCATTGCATGGACTGAGACGTTGTGAAAGCGTTGGGGGCTGGACTTCATGATGAAGTTGCCTACGTATCCCAAACATGGGAATCAAGCCTCACGTAGTTCCGGCTAAGGTACACTCGGGTATTTTAACCTTCACTTTGTTTGGCTCTCATTTTTGCCAAGGCGCCCAATGCGGGTTTTCGACCTTGCGAGCTTCTTTTTTTTTCTTTTGTTCATTTCTTTTTCTTCTTTTTTGCATTTTTTTTTCTTTTTTCTTTTTTTGCTTCTTCTCTTTTTTGTCTTTTCTTCTTTTTTGTGTTTTTCTCTTGCTCTAACTTTTGCCTGGGTCGCCCTTCCGGGTTTTCGGCCCAGCGAGCCTCTCAAAGGGTAAAAGTGTAGCAAGTCCATGCCAAATGGTTCCTGAACTGAAAGCCCCTCTGTGTTTAGGAGAACGGCTGTTGCACTGATTTGCGGAGAATCCATCATGGCTGTTCCACGAGCTTCTTCCGGCGAGATCTACTCCTTCTGATTTGGTTTTTTTTTTTTTGGTGCCTCTTGCTCGAGGGCTTCTTCAAAACTGGCCACACGGGCCTTTCATGGCGTTTGTCCGTTGAACTTTCTGAACGTTCTGAACGGGTTCAAAGTCGGAAAACAAATAGGTTGGATCTTGAGGCTGAGAGCGATCCTAGGCTGCGCGACCTCAAGAGGGATTCCACACAAGTCTTCACAGGGCCGCGTAAAACATTTATTTTTGAAAGTTTTTAAGAAAGCGACAAATCGCTCGCGCCGAAGATAGTGTGGAACCAATTTGGATCAGGCCAGGATCCTTCTCAGTACTCACGACGACAAGCATGATTTCATTCATTAAAAGGCTTAGCACGCCTCTCTTTCTCTCAAAATGATCAAAATTTTGCAAAACCCGAGGAATTCCTTCCTTTTCGTTTTCATTACCGTAGTGTAGTGTTCAAAAAGTTTGTTTTTGGAAAACTTAGGTTAATGCAATGAGTTTGGCGCGCAGGAGAGCAGGCGAGATGTACTGTCAGCCCAATCAAATTCTCTGGTACTTATGCTGAAAGCAAGGATGAAGTTTGAGATAGCAATAGCTGCTTCAATCGGCTCTGTTGGTGCAACTGGCCCCTTGGCAGAAACAGACTCAAAACAAAAACAGATAATAATAAAATGGCGTTCGGGACAACAACCCCAGAATCACCTGGTATTATATACAACGGGGACTGACTCGATACAACCAGACAGACCCTTAAGCAAAAAAGACTGACTCAAGACAAAGAGACAGACCCAAAACAAAAGATTGACTCGACATCCAAGCCAGGATTTACAAAACTCGGTTTCACCGATGCTCAAAAATGCGTGCCAGACGCTCCAAAAATACACCAAATGTTGCCCGCAGGCGGTCCACTTCACATACTCGCAGTATCTGAGCCCTCGAAATCCAACAACTGAGTGGTGACGGGCTTGCCTGAGGTGGGTGGTAGGATAACCTTGTTATCAATCAAATCCTGCACTTCATGACGAAGGCGGGAACATCCATCGGTATTGTGACCGGACTGTTGATGGTACGCGCAGTACAAGGTAGCATCATGAGTGGCGGGGAGATTCTTCGGGAGTGGCCGGGGCTCGAAAGGCTTAAGATGCCCATTCTTCACCAGTATTAACAATGCCCTAGACAAAGGCATGTGGAGGTCGTGAAAGACCCTGCGCCCTCGGGGCAGGTACTTTGCAGTTTGAGGATTCTTGCCAGATGCGCTGGCGAAAGGATCGGCTGGCGCTGCCTTGGCTTTTTGAACCTTTCCCGGTGCAAGGTTGGGAACTATAGGAATTGTCTGGGCATGACGGGGCCCATCCCGGTTTTCTGTCTGGCTTGAACTGCCTTTGATCGGAGCGGGGAAAGCATCATCCACAGCTTTGATCACGATCGTAGATGTTTGTTGCTTGTTCATTCCTCTGACTTTCAGAGCCTCGACTGCCCACAGCAGTTGCTCAATGGGGTCGGCATCTACCTTTGCCTTATCATTTCCTCTGGCCTCAGCCTGATCAAGGGTCTGGGTTGGTGCTGGCATGTCGTGGCTATAGCCGGAAGCCACCTCTGGCTGGCTGAGCTCTATCACAATCCGCCCCAGTAGCGGGGGCTCCTGTGGCACGAAATTCCCGGCGTACGGCGCCGCTGGCGGCGAAGCCGACATTCCATAAGCTAGATCGGCCACGGTCCTCTGGAGGTCCCCTATCATTCCCATAAATTCGAAAGTGGTGGGCTCACGAGCCTGATATAACTGGGGAGCCCAAACCGGGTGCATAACGGGCGACCTGGGCGGGTATGACACACTGATGCCGGCCTCACTCTGCGGAGCGGTTCCCTGCTCCAATGCAGCCGTCATAACCACAACTTCTTCTGAATTTTGTGCCGCCATAAATCCTGCCTCAGCAAGGGGGAGACACTGGCTATTCTGTATCACCTCTGCGACTCTCTGAACTGAATTGAGAAATAAACAGCATTTCAGCCTCAAACTGATCGGATACGGGCGTAGCCAAACAACTGTACCCTACTGCTGATCACTGTTCCCAGATTTCTGTTCCCAAAATACTGAATCTGATACCCGCGGATAACTGATTCCTGATAACTGATTCTCAACAATACTGATTTTGGTGCCCTCGGGCCCGATACTCAAATTCGCAAACTGGTATATGCGTCCCTGTAGAGATACACTCTAAAAGCACATAGCAAGTAAGAGAGAGCCAAAACACCCCTATGTTGGGGTAGGGTTTCCCTGTCCTATTTCGTCAGGAGCTAGGGTTTCACTACGCACACAGCGGTTTCAAACAACTTAGCATCGGGTAAGCAACCTGTCCTAGTTTGGAATGGTCACTATGGATTCCGAATATGCACTAGGTCGAATGGTCAAAAGGGTGCCCCGGTAAAACCAGGGTTTGTGTTCCCATACTGTCAGAGCCCATAGCCGGTCAGCCTTATGGTCATGCCTTGACAAGACAAGCCTCCGGCAAACCGTTCAGGAATGGCAGATGGCAAACACGATGTTCCTAGGCGCACCAATGCACATGCAATGCAAAGAAACACATAAATGAGATCAAAACAGGATATCACGAGTTCGAGTCAAGCTCTCCGAACTCCCTAGCGGAGTCGCCAGAAACTGTAACAAGCCCGCGGGGGGGAACCTCGCTACAGTTCGGACTCTCGATTTGTGTCACGGTTCTTAATCTGAACCAAAGAGTCCAAATCTGGCAAATCGTTTTGAGAAACAGATTTTTGAAAAAGTAGTGCCAAACATGGACTGCTTTACCAGATACAGAGTCGCCACCTAAATATTTTAAAATGGGGAAATTTAGGAAACCCTGACTCGGTGCCGAAGGCCACATGTCTGTCATCACCGGAGTTGTCTCGGCTCGGGAACTTGGGTACGATCGGGGAAGGTTAGCTATGAGCACCCCCTCTCGCCCGGTCCGAAGACTGGCCTCTACTAACCGTGATATCCGTTTTTGAAAACTTTATGTGTTCTTATCCCGGTTATTAGCCTAGAATTACTATGTTATGCACGCAGCAAACAAGTATAGACTAGATTGCCTAATTTGGAAATAAGCATTGCATATCCATTTGTTTTGGAAAATGTTTTGAATTTGCTACTCGCAAGTAGGCTAAAACACGGATTTCAATGAGTTCTTCCAACTCAAACAATCCAACCTTCACCCACAGGCATCCAAGCAGTTTATAACACATAAGCATCTAGCCACATGTTAAGCATGCTGACATGGCAACATTCACACTCATGCGATATGCTAAAGCGGAAATACTTACATCGTACTCCGTGCCAAAACAAAGAACTCGTTAGCAAACATGCATGATCCAAGTCCATGTTAAGTGCCTAATGCATCGCATACAAAGTATTGCTAGAATAGGCTCGGCTATCCTAAACATGGCATGTGAGAAATGTACAACTATCACATATTCAGTTTAGAATTTGAAGTACAAATGCAGTTAGCATGATGTACCGAGCCTAATGTATGTAATACAAATGTATGGATGCACGCATGCATAGCATAAGGTATGCTAAATTAAACGTGCCCTAATCTACCATCGTAAGCAGGTAAATAAAAGGGAAGTAAGAAGTGAGGTTGGAAGACATACACACCACCCACACACACTTATTACAGATTTGCCCTCACTCGGAGGGACCGAATGAATATTACAAATTAATTAACTACGCAAGCTAATTAATATTACAAATTAACTAATTTAATTAACAAATTAAATTAACTAAGAAAACAGATAAATCGCCTCGGGAAGCGGGCCACCATGCATAGGCTGCCTCTGTTTTCTTTCCTCTGCTCCTCTGGAGGCTGTCAAAATCTCAGGACTGCATCCCTGGACAGAGAGGATCACCATCGGCTGAATGAAATTGCCACCGGCAGTGTGGTATGGCCATCGGCACAAAATTGAAGCTGTCGGCAGAGAAATTGTTGCCGGCCGGCACCTTACACTGCCGGTCGGCAAAGAAGGCCTGCAGAACCTGCAACTCACAGCAACAGAGGACAAGGCAAAGCATGGCACAACAATTCAAGGCATGTATGCAATAATCATGTCCCTTATCATGATAATGACTCAAAGGGGCATGTGCCTCAATTCTCGGACCACCAATCACGCATTTCCATGCATGATGGCCCAAAGAACCAAGTATGCAACTTTGATTTCAAATGTATGCAAACCAAATCAAACCAAACTCCCAATCCCTATCACCTAAGTCAAGGGACAAGGAATGCATGCAAGATGCAATGCAACCTAGGCATACAAGCTAAGGATGCGACATGGCATAGCAATGAACTTATGCAAGCATGCAAGCATACATATGACAATGCAAACTAATGCTAAGATGGTCTTATACATGAATTAGGCAGCTCTAATAAGGCCTAAAACAGTGGCCATTAATGCCCAAAATGGATGCTAAGCACACATGCACACACACATGTTAAGACCCAACACGTAGGCACAAAGCAAGCAACATTCAAGCACACTTGAAAGAGACATTCATGGGCTAAAAGCATGCAACATAAGCTCTGAAAATCATGCTAATACATGGTGCCAAACCAAGCAACAAATCAAGCTAAACATGCAACAAATAGTCTAAGTGTTCAAAGCAAATCCAAGGAGCATTGAAATACACTTACAAGACTAAACATGGTATGAGCTTATTGACCCAAAATAGAGTTTTAGCACATAACATAAGGCCCGAAAGACCACTTAGATGGCATCTAAATGGTTCAAAAACAAAGGCATGCACAAATGGTCAAAACATGGAGCATGCAACACATGCTTTCAAAGCACCAAAGAGGCATGCAAGGCAATCAAGCAAGCATGGAAATGGGACTGAAATGGCATATGGAGGGACCCTAAATCACCAATTCGATGCAAAGATGTCATGTTACACATGCACACACTCAAGGCTAACAAGCCCAAATACAAAGGAGCTATATCAAGCATGCCAAAATCGACCCAAACACTTATGGATAGACCTAGAACATGGCAAAATAAGCACATAATCTTCACAAGACTAAGCCTAAACATGCTCCCACAAAGGCTAACAACCTAAGGCACATTAAGGCATAAATATGGCATTACAAGGCAACTATGCTAAGCATGCATGGAGTACCAAAACCAACTTGAAATCATGTTATATTATGGATATATAAGCATGAAAAACAGACCAAACATGCTCAACACACACTCAAGCATAGGCTTCCTTAAGAGGCCAAAATATGTCCTTTTCAAGGACAACAAGGAGAGGGGGTGGCCCTCTCCTTCTTGGGACTTCAAGGCATCATCTTCACCACTGAAATCCCTCAAGATTTCAGTGGTGAAGAGACCCCAACACCAAAATCCCGGAGCTAGCACAAAATGGCCCAAAAATGAGGCCTTTCAAGGCCTAAGGGTGGTCAACAACCCTCAAACAACAAAACACTCTTAATAAACAATAAAGAGGGCCTAAAAACAGAACTTTTTTATGTTATACAATAAGCACAAAAACAGCTCTAAGATAGGTATAAAATCAATGCAAAAATGGGGGAAAATGGGACTAGATTCTCACCCTTGATGACCCCTTTACAAATGGTGCTCCAATGGCCTCCTTTGGCTCCAAACCAGTCAAGAAACTCAAGAACAAGCCCTTAGAACCCTAGTTTCAAGAGGAAGGTGAAACACTAGGTGCTTGTGTGCAATAGTATGGACTAAAACACACACAAGAGTAAATATAGAGATAGGATGTGTATGCAACTCAAACCCTAAAACCAGAGCTTCTCTCTGTGTTTTTCCCTCTCTAAAAATGTCTAAAGTCTCTCCTCTTAGCCCCAAGAGAGAGCCTCTATCTATCTCTCTCACCAAACTTGCAAAACTTACAAGTTAAGCAAAACTAGAGGGCCATCCCTCCATACACGTGTATGGAGGGAAAGTCACTGCAATACAACTGCCTAAAAATATCTCAAAAAGCAACTGCACAGTAACCGGCCGGCAAAAAATGCCATCTTGGCCAAAAAGAGTGCCGACCGGCAAACTACATTACCGGTGGCAGCAAACACCAGTCGGTGGCCTCTAGCCACTGCTGGTGGTGGGTAGGGATGGTCTACAAGCCCTACCCTGCCTCTCAAAGGCAAGATGCAAGTGTTTGGTGCAAAACCAGACACTAAACGGTCAAGTTTGGAGGTCCTGAGGCAAGGCGCGCGAGCCGAGGCCTCCGGGAACTCCAAACGAACACAAACATGGATAATCACCGAGTGTTCAAACGGCGACGTCCAAGTCTTGAGGACGGTCAAAAATGGGGTGTCTACAGTTGCCCCTCTTTGACAGAACTCGAAAGTCATAATACAAGGTCCCTCCCAATTTGGGCCAAGCTTGCCCTCTGTGGGATCCTTCTTGTTGCCGACGACCTTTCTCAGGACGAGGACCCCAATTTGACGAGGACCCCAATTTGAAACTCTCTTGGGTTAATCTTCTTATTATAAGCCTTTGAAAGTTACTACTGGTATGCCCCCAGCCGAATTGCTGCTCTTTCCCTTTTTTTTCTAACAAGTCCAAATCTCAGGCCAGGAATGCCTCATTAGTCCCATTCTCTACTCCCTGGTTTCTGATCCCTGGGATGCCGACTTCTAGTGGGATAACTGCTTCAGTGCCATAGGCCATGGCAAATGGAGATTTCCCAGTCGATCTTCTCGGCGTAGTCTGATATGCCCAGAGCACATTGGGCAACTCATCCATCCACTTTCCCTTTACTGCTTCCAGCCTCTTCTTAATGTCATTCAAGATAGTTTTGTTGGATGCTTCTGCCTAACCATTGCTTTGGGGGAAGCTTGGAGTGGAATAGTAGTTCTTGATTTTGTACTTCGCATAGAAGCTCTTAATTAGCTTACTATCAAACTGTGTACCATTATCTGCTATTATTGCCCTTGGGACCCCAAACCTGGTGATGATGTTCTTCCATATGAAGTTCTTCACATCAACGTCTCAAATTTTTGCAACGGGTTCTGCTTCTACCCACTTGGTGAAGTAATCTGTTACTACCAGCAGGAACTTTTTCTGTCCAGTCGCTTGAGGTAGTTGTCCAACAAGATCCATGCCCAATTGGGCAAATGGCCGAGGGCTGGACACTGGGTTCAAATCTGCCGTTGGTTAATGTATCAAAGGTGCAAGCCTCTGACACTTCTCACACTTTCTGACATAAGTTTCAGTATCTTTCTGCATATAGGGCCACCAATACCACTAAGTAATGGTCCTATGAGCAAGTGACTTGCTTCCAGCGTGGCTTCCACATACTATTTCGTGTATTTCATACAGGAAGGCTTCAACTTGTGAAGGATGCATACATCTCAAATGGGGACCAGAAAAAGACCTTCTGTAGAGATGTCCTTCTGCTGTCAGACTGAACCTCGCCGACTTCAGTCTGGTCTTGTGTGCTTCTTTGTGATCATCTAGTAACTTCCCATCTCTAAGGAACACTACTATCGCATCCATCCAACTTGATCTCATCTCCACACTCATGGCCTCATACATTGTGTTTAGTGGTTCTACACTTGGGCTTGACAAATAGTCAACCATTATTGTCCTTGCCTCTCTTGATTTTATTGCACTAGCCAGGTTAGCCAAGGCATCAACATGGTTGTTGTCATCTCGGTTAACTTGTTGTAGTCGACAATCTTGGAATAAGGCTATCAGTCTGATAACCTCCTTTACGTAGGCCATCATTCTTTCACATCGGGCTGCGTATTCGCCTGTTGGTTGGTTGATGATAAGCTGGGAGTCACAGAAGACCACCACCTCATCGACTTCCATTGCTGCTGCCAACTTCAATCCTGCGATCAGTGCTTCATATTCTGCTTCGTTGTTTGAGGCCTTAAACCCCAAACGAATAGATTGTTCCAGCATCTGCCCATCTAGCGATACTAGTACTACTCCTGCCCCTACTCCCTGACGATTTGAACTCCCATCAACAAACAGGTGGAAGGAGTCGCCGATGTAAATATTGCAAGGCTTAAGTTTCTCTTCTTTCTTCTGTTCTGCTGTCACCAGCCGGGTTTCTTCTCGTTCACCTGGACATGCTAAACCACGACTCAATGGAGCCTGATGTGGGATGGTGCTTGGTGTGACCTTGGCCACGAAATCGGCCAAAATCTGGCCTTTAATCGCTGTTCTAGGTCTGAATTCTAGGTCATATTGGCCCAACACCACTGCCCATCTGGCTATCTTGCCAGTCAGATCTCCTTGCTGCAACAGGGACTTCAATGGATGCTCAGTTAATCTACAATTTTGTGGGCTTGAAAGTAATGGTTCAGCTTCTTGGAAGCTATTACTAAGGCCAGTGTCAGTTTCTCCAAGGGTAAGTATCTGGTCTCTGCGCCTACTAGGGTTTTACTCGCATAGTAAACTGCTCTTTGTTCTCACTTCTCTTCTCTAATTACCACTGCATTTATTGCATGCTCTGAGTCCGCAAAGTACAAGAACAGTTCCTCTCCAGGTACTGGATTTGAGACTACTGGAGCTGTGGTTAGATATTTCTTCAAGTCGGCCAAGGCAACTTCGCACTCTTCTGTCCACAAGAAATCTGTGGCCTTCTTCACTAAACTAAAAAAAAGTTTGCTTTTGTCAGAACTTCTGCTTATGAACATATTCAGGGCTGCAGCTCTTCCAGTCAACATCTGTACTTGTTTTGCCGATGTCGAGCTCTTCAAGTCCAAGATGGCCTCGATCTGATCTGGGCTCGCCTCAATACCCCTTCTGGTAACCAAGTATCCCAGAAACTTTGCTGACCCAACTCCAAATGCGCACTTCGACGCATTGAGTCGATGTCGAAATGTCCTCAGGATATCAAAAGCTGCTTTCAGGTCAGCCAAATGATCCTCAGGCTCTTTGGTCTTCACAACCATGTCATCAATGTATACCTTCACTGTTTTGCCTATCAAATGTCTGAACATCTTAGTCACTAATCTCTGGTAAGTTGCTCCTGCATTTTTCAACCCGAAAAGCATTACTTTGTAGTAATACAACACTTTTGGGGTGATAAATGCAGTTTTCTCCTCATCCGGGGGGGGGGGTACATGGCTATTTGATGGTACCCCTGTAAGCGTCCAGGAAACTCATCTTTCCATGCCTTGAAATGGCATCTACTAATTGATCAATCTTGGAGAGTGAGAAACTATCTTTTGGACAAGCCTTATTTAGGCTAGTGAAGTCCATACAGACCCTCCACTTCCCATTCTTCTTTTACACCACCACAGTGTTAGATAGCCAAGTTGGGTAGTTTATCTCTTGAATGGCTCTAGCCTCCAGCAGTTTGTCCACTTCCTCTTCTACTGCTTCGACATGCATCAAGGTCGGCCTTCTAGCCCGTTGAATGACAGGTTTAGCTGACCTGTCTACATTCAATCTATGGCAAGTTACCTCGGGGTCAATACCAGGCATCTCATATGATGTCCAGGCAAACACCTCAATGTTTGCTCATAAGAACGTCTTTAACTCCTTTTCCTCTTCCTCGGCCAAGATTGAGCCGAAAAGGAAGAAATGCTCTTCGTTTCTTTGCTGGACTAGGATCTTCTTTAGGGCTTCCTCACTTTTCTCGGCTAGTTCTTTGTCGACGTCCTCCAGGACCTCCATGTCCTCCTCCTCAATCTCTACTGTTTTTACTTCTCATATGTTGCAGGTGGATTTCATTGCTACCATAGAGCAATTCTTTGCCCACATCTGATCCTCTCTAACCTCCTCAATTCCATGCTTTGTTGGGAACCGTAATAGTTGGTGCAGTGTTGAAAGAACAACCCCCATTGCATGCAGTCATGGCCTTCCTAGGATAACATTGTAAGGGGAGGGGGTGTCAATTGTTGTGAACTCTGTGTTTACCTTCTTGGTGCCAGCCTGCACCTCTAAACTTATTGCTCCTAGCGGCCACTTCGGCGTTCCGTTGAACCCAACCATCGGACCATTGGACTGCTCCAGATCATCTTGGTAAAGGCCAAGTTCCTTGTAACATCTGACATACATGATGTCACAAGAGCTGCCCTGGTCAATTAGAATGCGCTTTACCTGGCACTCTCTAATCTTGAGGGATATTACCAGGGCATCGTTGTGTGGATGCTGCACCATGCCTAGATCGTCTTCAGTAAATGACACCATTGGTCCCTGGTACCTGTCTATCCTAGGTCTTTTTTGTCAAACCTGATGCACATGTTGTAAGTGTTTTACCTTCTGAGTTTCCCCACGTATCTCATTCTCATTGACCTTCGAGTGAATCACATTGATCACTCAAGGTCCGCCTGCTTGTAGTTGTGGTGCTAGCGGAGGTGGTGCTGCTTGTGCTTGAGGCAATCTCTCTTGTTCTTCCCTTGTCCTGACCTCATCTACTAGGTCCCTTAAATGACCTTATCTTACCAGGTCTTCCAGATATGCCTTTAAGGCTCTGTACCCCTGAGTCAGACGCCCATCCTCATTGTGGTAGGCGCAACGTTTCCCCAGACTTCTTCCCATAAACTTGCCAGGAATCTTCTCTGGTGCTTTATAAGAGGGCTGATTCCAGATTCTTTCCAAGACTTTGTAAACCGGAATTCGGAATACGGTAGTGACTGCTTGTGCAACCCTCAGTCCTGTCTCTTACTTGTTGTATCCAGTATTACCTCAGCCTTATTTCGGCGAGCCATTTCTCTTCTCTTGTTTTGATGCCTTTGTCTCTGGCTTGTCTTCCTTGGCTCTCGCATACTTCTCGATCCTGGCCATGAGTTCCTCCATACTTTTTGGCAGTGTCTTTGCCAGTGATTTTCGAAGTAAACAATCATCATTCAGGCCGTTCTTAAAGGATACGACCGCCACCTCTTGGTTGTACCCTAGTATTTGATTAAATACCTCATAATACCTCTTGGCATAAGCCCTGAGGCTTTCATCCTCGCTAATTCCTAAAGCCATCAGCGAGTCCACCCTTAATGGCTGTAGTTTGTTTGTCACAAACCTGGCCATGAACATCTCGGCCATGCTTTTCCAGCTTTTCACAGTTCCTTTTGGCAACTTGTGAAACCAGTCTGATGTGATTTTCCCAAAGGATGAGGGGAACACGTTGTAGAGCAACGGCTCGTTCCCGGTGTATAGTGCCATTGAGTTCAGGTACAAGCCGACATAAAAGTTAGGGTCAGACTTACTGTCGTATATCTGGAATCTCGGCATGTGGAACCTTTTCGGAGCCTTAAATTTGCCAAATTCTATCGAAAACGACATTCTCAGCTTGACCGGAGAGGTCACCTTGGCATCTTGTCGCTTCCTCTGGAGGTAATCTCGCAAATCCTCCTTGGCCATCTATTCTCCTTTCTTTCCTACAGGCGGCACCAAATTGTAGGTGTTAATTTCTGACCACACTGCCAAGCAGGTACTGAGCTGGAGAACACCAGCAGAATAGATTGCGCCTGAACAACTTGTCACAGAAAGATAAGACTCCGGTGGTGGTTCGTCCACCCAAGAGCACTCCGACGATCAAGTCAGTACTCAATTATTTCTCAAAGATAACAAATAGTGCTTAACTCATTAGCCAGGATACAAAAAGCGTAACTTAGACCTACGAGGGTGCCCTACTTTTATAGCCAGAATCAACCTGATCTCTGTAGAAGCCTAGCTTCTCTTGGACTCTAGCTCAATGCTTATCTTGGACTCTACAATGGATAAAGATAAACTCCCTAAGAGTTTTATCCTTATCTAGGCTGAGGTCCTCCTCCATTATAGGAATTTTTTAGCTTATCCGTTCATCTCGGATTCCGGTATGTTCGTAGATAACCTTGACTTAGCCGAAATCACCTCGGCGCTATAACTTAGACACGTGGCACCTCGGTTGGCACTTCGGTGCCACCTTGGCCACATGTTGTCATCCACAAAAATATGTCCCCACAGTAACTGTCACGCCCCCAAACCGCCCCTAGTAGTTTGGTGCCGTGATGGCCAGTAATCCGAGATTACCGAAGGCCGACTTACAAAATCACACACAATCAGAGTATAAAATATGGGGCTTACAAGTGCGGAAGCAATATATATACATATACAGAATCTAATAGTCCATGAGAGCCGTGCTTAAGTCCAATGAAATGACATACATCTTTATAAAGTCTTACAACTTACATACAAGAAGGAAATGAAATACAAAAACACATCTTGACCAAAAGGCTTCTCAAGCCGACATATACAAGTACAAATGCAAAATAAGCCGAGAAGCATGATCTTCAAGATGGCACAAAAATGCTATTCCAAAACATGTCGGCAAAGCACCCAAAACACATCGGCAATCACGTCTAGGCCTCAATGCCTTCTTGTTCGTCACCTACATATATATAGAGAGGGTGAGCTTGGATACTCAGTGAATGATATTAGAAATAAAGGTTTTGCATGATTGATATCCAAGATTTCTTTCAAAACAATACATAGCATACTTTACAATCAAGAGGGAAATCAAGTTCATTGCCGGTCTTTCAAGTTCTTTGGATGTTATTACATCTACTTAATACAAGAGGGTGATGACATTCCCAAGACAAGAGTGCAGTTGCATTATAGTCCCCTGCAGCTAAAGACTTTCAAGACAAGAGTGCAGTTGCATTATAGTCCCCTGCAGCTAAGGACTTTCAAGACAAGAGTGCAATTGCATTATAGTCCCCTGCAGCTAAGGACTTTCAAGACAAGAGTGCAGTTGCATTATAGTCCCATGCAGCTAAGGACTTTCAAGAAATGTCATCAAAACAAGATAATGTTTAATATACAAGTAGGGATAGTCATTCATGCTAGATCAAGTACTTTTCAAAACAAGGCAAGACGAGATTTATGAAAGCAAGTGTAACATAGCTTTATTAAAAATACCACTCACGTAGTTTCTTCACACGTCGGGGTCGAGACAAGCCCAAGTCCTACAAACACATGGCAAAGCCTATTGAATGCACTTTCAAACAAGTTTCGTATGTACACAAATGGTTTCGGAAAACATGCTGGGCACCAACCAGGTCTAGGCCGAGGTTCCACACCTCCTCGCCGAGGTGTGTTCCCGAGGGCCACATGCAAGGAAAAGAGGTCGGGAAACTCTGGGTTTCCCTCTGCTGATGAACATGAAAAACATGAGTGTGAAAACATGAAAAATATGAATGCTCAATCATAATCTGCCATCACAAATCTGGGATTTTCGTGCCATGAGTTTGAAAACATGGACCTGGGTACCCGTACTCGGAATCCTTGCGGAAATAAACACAAAAACATGATTCTTTATGCAAGCTTTTGGATCAAAACAAGACTTTCTTGAAGAACACATGAATGTCATTTTTCTCTTTCTAAAATCGAACTTCAAAACGATGCATGGCTTACAAATCATATCCGATCATGCAATGCAATAACATGAACATAGAGAACATCATGAGCAGATCAAGAATCTAACCTTAGAACACGGATCTAACGGTTCGATCTCTAGGAATCAAGCTTGAAGATCTACTTCCTCACTCTAAAACTCTTTCTTCCTCCTAGAGCTTCTCTCTCTACAAGGCAAGTTTATGATACCAAATGATAGTTTTCTATACTCGGTTCTGGGGTTAACCCTCTGCTGAGACACGTGGCGGCGACTGGTTGGGTTCTACCTGAAAAGGTGGCTGACAGGCCAGACAAAGCATGGTGGAAGGGTGTTCAACAAGCAAAGCGGTATGGGCTCTCTGACAGGCTATGACATCGGCTAACAACAAGGCGTATCTAACAAGCTACACGGAGTGGCACTCCGGCAAGGGGTGATATCGGCTAACAAAGGACCTCGGCAACTAAGGTGACAATGACCTCGGCTAGGAAGGACAACACTTGACTAAGCTGTGCCACATCTTGGCCTAGGTCGTACCACTCCAAGACGAGATCGCTTGGGTACAGGGTAACATCTCGGCTAATGTGTCAAGACGAGAACGGAGGTCAGCAAGGGGTTTCAAGATACTACGACTAGACTAAGGATGACCTCGGCTTGGAATAACATCGGCTAGCATAACTCAGGCAAGGCGTGACCTAAGTTTCACATCAAGGAAAGAACGAGACAAGTATACCACACTTAGACAAATCACAAGGCTTCAAAACAAGGCATGGATCACATTAGCTCAAGCGAAACAAATCACAACATACACATGCAAACTTAACAAGTCATATCATACAGATGCTCATGAACATGATGAGGACATAAAATGTGGGTTCCTACAGTAACAAGGTTAGAAAAACTTTCTCTATGAATTTTGTTGGAGAAATATCAAATCAGTGTAATTTTGTAAAAATAATAATAAATTAGCGAATTTTTTTTATAAATATTAATAATTAAAATTGTAATTTTTTTTTTAGAAACATTTACACACAAATTCTAATTTATGAACTTATACTCCATCCTAACTAAGATTTTTTAGACCTTGTAGTCGTATTAAATTTAATAGTCGAAATTACTCTTCAAATAATGATTGTTTATCATTTATGATTATCTATAAAGGAGCATGATGATTTGAGATTTATTTTGATTTTCAAAACTTTAAAACATCAACTTTCAAATTGAAAAAACTAAAAAAAAAAAAAAATATGTCAAAAAAAAAACACACTAATCAGTGTGTTTTGTTTCACTTTTCTAAGTTCAGTTTTCTAGAAATTGAGTTTTTTATTTTTTTTTATTTTTTTTGTTTTTAGTGAATATTTTTGAAATTTTAAGCAATTTTTTACTCTTTTAGATACACCTTACTTAGATGTATCTAAATAGTAAAATATTTGTGAAACAATATTTTAAAAAATTAATAAATACACAAAAATACGAAAAATATACTGAATTTTAGGTGTTTATATATATATATATATATATTTGGTATTTAGTGAATTTTTTAAAGATTTTTTTTTTCACAAATATTATACTTTTTAAGTATATTTATGTTAGATGTGTCTAAAAATTAAAAAAAAATTGCTTAAAATATTAAAAAAATACAGTGAAAACAAAAGAATATAAAAAAGCAAAATTTTCGGAAAATTGTTTTCTGAAAACCAAAACCAAGCAAAGTGAGATGTTGTTTTGAAAAAGTTGAAAAAGCTGAATTTTTTTTTTTAATGCAAAATTGAAAATTTTGTGTCTATAAATGAGTATGGTGATGGAACATTGATATGCAAAATTGGAAAAAGAATGAAAAATAAAAAAACTGATAATGTTCTCAGTTTTAAAACTGAAAAAAAAACTGATAATCTTTTAGGTTTTATTGGATAGTTGAATCAAATTAATCATGCTTTGGTTTTTTTTTTTTATCAGTTAGTAAAACAATTATCTGAAACATTACTATACAAAATTGATAATATTCTTAGTTTTAAAAATTAAAAAAAAAAACTGATAATATTCTCAATTTTACTAAATAGGACTTATTGGTTCAAAAATTTTTAAATACGACCTAAACTACCATAACTTTTGTAAATAGGACTTTTATGTAATTAATACTTTTTTTTTTATGAATATGCAATTTTTTTTCTTCTAACATTCCAATGGGGTGCAATTACCCCAATTTTGTATTATAGAGGTGGAGTTTGGTTAATTGTTTTTTTATTTTTTTATTATTTTTATAATCATTTCGTTGTTAGTGAACTTTTTTAAAAAACAAACAATTTTTTTTTAAAACTTTTAGATCCTACTAAATTAGTAGATCTTAAATTATTATATTTTTTAAAAAGTCTATTAGTTTTTTTTTTTTAAAATTTTTACTTTTAGATTCTTCAAAATTAGGAGGAACTAGAAGTAAAAAAGAAAAATTGACATAAATTTTTTAAAAATTCCACTAAAGACAAATTTTAATTTTAATTTTTTTTTTCTAAGTTTTTGAATTGTTACTGAACTTAGCCTCAATGAGTCCTAAGATTTTTAAACAATTATTTACAATAAAAGCAAGACAATGAATTTTGTTTGTCGGGTCATTTCAATTGAACATCAACATTTTGGAACAAATTCGTCAATATTGGTCCAAATTCATAATAATTGTCTTGTCATGGCATAGTTTCGGAAAAAAAAATCCTTATGTCAGGTGTCCTTTCTCATTTCTTTAAAAAAAATCTTTATGTCACGTATCAATTAATTTTTTATTTAAAATAAAAAATTTATGTGGACTCGTTTGGAAAGTTGAGGTTTGAGACTTTTTGGTTAAAATAATTACAAAAAAATAAAATAGATTTTTTAATTCAATAAGACAAAACATCATCATCTAACTCATAATCATTACTACATTTTTTTTTCTCACAAAAGTCAAAAAAATTAAAAAAATCTATCCCAAACGAGATTTTTTAATCTCAGACTAAAATAGTCAAAAAGCTAAAAAGTCAATACAATTCCCAAACGAACCCTATAGATAAATATACAAGGTTTGAAACTTTAATATTAAAATTAAAAAAAAAAAAAAAAATTTACCATTTGAGCAATACTCATATTATGATATTAATTTTTTTATCATTTAAATTGTACTTGTATCACATTTGCCAACTACTAATATCAATTAAATGAACACAAAAGAAAAAGTGGAAGCCAACAACCGCATTTATTTGACTAAAACTTATTTTGGAAAGTGGGTTAAAAATCATTTTTTAACTTTTAACCCACTTTCATCTCTCACAAAAAAGAT
The DNA here is from genome assembly GCF_055761805.1 of Camellia sinensis. Taxonomy (NCBI): domain Eukaryota; kingdom Viridiplantae; phylum Streptophyta; class Magnoliopsida; order Ericales; family Theaceae; genus Camellia; species Camellia sinensis. The sequence goes on along the minus strand of NC_138966.1, from coordinate 191,951,646 downwards.
TAAAAAAAAATTAAAAATAACTTTTAATCATCTTCCTAAAATACTCCTAAAATCTAGGAATGGCAACGGGGCGGGGCGGGGCCGGGGATCACCCTCCCCGATCCCCGATGGCAGAACTTCCCCCCGTCCCCGTTCCCGTCCCCGACGGGGAACCAACTACCACCCCCACCCCCACCCCCGCCCCCTAACGGGGATGGGGTTTCCCCGGCCCCGAAAATCCCCGGCCAAAAAAACAACATCAACAGAATATTTGGGCTCAAATACAACATCAAAAAAAAAAAAAAAATCAACAACATCTCAACATCAACAGATCATTAACAACAGAGAACAGATCAACTACACAAAAAAAAAAAAAATTGATAGAATAAGACAGATCTGAGAGAGAGATGGCCACGGCAGAGGCAAATCTGCAGATCGAGCAGATCGAGCAAATCTGCAGCGGTGAAGAGCTACTGAGGGACGACGGCCACGGCAGAGGCAACGACGTCGGCAGATCGAGTCGACGAAGGAGGTAGGGGCGTCGGAAGAGGCAACGGTGTCGGCAGAGGGAAGAAAGAGAGAGAGAAAGAAGGACGATCGGAAGAGTGAGGTGAGGGTGAGACAGAAGAAAGAGTGAGAGAAGAGAAGAGAGAGAGAGTCTGCAAGAGAGAGTTGTAGATCTGTAAACAATGAACATATATATAATATAATATTATAGATAGGAGCTGTAAGTTTAGAGATATATAATATATAATATTATTGTTTACAGCCTGTAACCAAACCAAACCAAACATTCATATATATATAAACTATAATATATAAATCGGGGGATAACCGGGGTGGGGGCGGGGCCGGGTCCGGGGATGAAATATATATCACCGTCCCCGGCCCGAATATCACCGGGGATTTGTTTTTAAATACCATCCCCGGCCCGTCGAGGGTATTTTTCGGGGAAAAACCACTTTTATCGGGGACGAGGGGTCGGGTCCCCGTCGGGCGGGTTTGAAATTGCCATCCCTACTAAAATCATGAGAACCAAACATGGAATATTCTTCTAGTTGATTTTTAGGGGGTGATATATTGTTGTGCAATCTTTCTATAAATCAATTGAATTTTTTTAGCTTGTTTTCATTTCACTAGCTCGACCAGATCATGTAGCTTGGATTCGGCACTCACCATGGATTTTTTTTTTTTTATGATTTGATTCATGCATTTTAAAGCATTTTTGTATAAATTATTCATTAAAAAATCACATAGATTAGATTATAATAGTCACATAAATTATCATATTTGTCTTTATATAAATAGGCAAGTATAATTTAAAAAAATAAATCATTTATTTTTCAAAAATAAATATGATGTAATCATGCTAATACAATCATTAGATCAATTTTTTCAGATGGTCTATAAATAAACATTTAAAATTCAAATAAAAAAAAATCAAATTATCAAAATGAGATTTATGAGGAAGGATCTAATCCACTTTGTCACAATATTAATATACCATAATGCAGGTATTTACCATCAAAAGGTTCTCCTTTTAATATTGCAAAAGAGGGAAAAAGATATGCTCACCTCATCATCCATACAATGTTATAAAAATCGGACTGGTGAGCGAACTAGAAAAGGGATCGGATGGAAAGGTCATCGGTTCAACCGTCGAGTTAAACCAAAATCGAATAATGACTTAATAAATATATTAAAATATATTTAAATAAAAATATAAGTAATAAAATTAAAAATTAAAAATATTAAATTATCTTAAATATTTCTTCTAATATTTTTTTTACTAAAAAATATAATAATATATTTTAAAATATTATTAATTTTAATTTTGGAAGAGGAAATCAAATATTCAATATTCCCTTCATATGATTTTAATTCAAATAATTTGATTGAAAGAATAACAAAAATTTTGGAGGGATATCAAAACTTTAAGTCTTCCTCCAATAAATTTGATTAAATCCTACATGGATTTCTTGAGTTTTTTTGGAATTTTTTTTCCCCTTATAAATAGGTAGAGACTTTTACGATAAATTCATTCTCTTAATGAGATTCTTCACAAGAGAAGACCCTTGAAAGAGAGTTTCCAATTAAAATTTTCTTATATATAATATATAATAAGAAAGAAAGAAAAGAAAGAAAGAATAAAAAAAATGAGAAAAAATAAAAAAAAAAGTTCAAAATTTTCACTTTCATCGATTTGGTGAACCATCCCCAGGTCGACCGGTTCGGCAGTTTTACCGCCGATTTTCCTGGTCCTCTCTACATAGGCAGATTTTTGCTTTTTAACAGTTTAAAGGGTATATCCGGACTGAAATTCCGACTGGTCGATGGCTCAACCGATCGAACTGGGCAGTTTGGTCTGATTTTCAAAACCATGCATCCATATAATAAAAAAAATTTGAAAAAAACAGCCATCTCTTTATTCATGCACTTTAATCCCTTCTTATAATTTTGCAAACAATATTACTATGTATCTAGAATTTGTACTTAATTTTTTTTTCAAAATATCAATATGTGATTAAAATTTATTTTATATGTAGAACTTACAAAACATTCATTGAATCCCAACCATACTTATTAATTCTGGATAATTTTCTTGGAGAACTGATTGAGAGCCCGAATTCCTCCGCCTCGAATGCCCCTAAACCACGAAACGACGTCGTTTCGTGGTTTTAATTGTTTTTTTTTTCAGCAGAAGAAGGAAGACGAAGACGGAGGAGGAGGAGGAGGAGGGGGAGGGGGAGGGGGAGGGGGAGGAGGGGGACTGGAGGGGGCCTAAAAAATGGGCTGGAGGCGGAGGCGGGGGGCACTGCGATCGGCGATGGTAGAGGCGACGAGCAGAGGCATGGCGAGCAGAGGCATGGCGGAGGTGACGAAAGCGGAGGCGCGGCGATCGGCGACGGATCGGAGACGACGGCGACCCCTCTCCCTCTCCCTCTCTCTCTTCCTCCGCTTTGACCTTCCTCTGCGTCGAAAATGGTAGAAAAAAAGAAAAAAAAAATTTCGAGCCACATTCGAGCCAGACATTTCGGGCCCTCAAACATTTTCCATTTTCTTGTTAACTTTCTAAAAGTCTAGCTTTTATTATTGTTTTGCAAGCACATCCTCCATTCAAATCAAATGCATGCCCTCTAATTGCTCCACTCACTTTTTCTCTCTCCTACAAAAACTATCACACACACAAAACAAAAAGCAAATATATAAGAAAATCTAATGATTCTTTTGACATCACCAACCAACTTAATTGAATTTTGTTGGTTGACTGCATTGCATTTTGTCAGCAAACAAATGAGATTTTTTGGTTAATATATATTTTTTAATTATATTTTAAATAAAGAGTTAATAGTTATAATACAACACACCTCAAAACTTTTTCATAGACTCAAATCTGGTGATGACACTAGCACGTAAGTGCCCTCTCAAAATCACTTGGGTTACAATTCAAATCCAATTTAAAAATATAAATAAGTCAAGTTTAAATAAATTTTTAACCTCGGTAAAATTTCAAATTAAATATTTGTGAGGATATATTTTCTGAATACCAACACGTGGCATGGTGACGCCGACGTGTCAGCCGAGGTGCCACGTGTCCTGGTAGTTACGCCAAGGTGATCTCGGAGTTGCCGAGGTTATCTCCAAAGATATCGGAATCCGAAATAAGCGGATAAGGGACAAGAGTCCTAAAATAAAGAGGGAACTCAACTTGGATATGGACAAGAGTCCTAGATTGGAAGAAGACTTCAGTTTGGGTAAAGATAAGACTCTTAGAGAGTTTATCCTAATCCCACTGGGAGTCCCAGATTAGCAGTAATCCTAAGTCCATTAGGGCCAGGCTCCTATTGGGACTGGGATTGTATTGGTTATAAAAGAGAGGCACCCCCATGGGTCTAAGGTATGCTTTTTGATACTCAAGCTTGTGAATTTAGTACTTGATTTATCTTTGAGAGATATACTGACTTGATCGTCGGAGTGCCCCCGGGTGGAAGAACCACCGCCGGAGCTTTTTCTTTCTGTTACAAGTTGCTAAAGCCATTTATTCTGCCTGTGCTCTCCAGCTAATCACTAAACGGGCAGTGTGGTCAGATTTTCACCCACACAATTTGGCGCCATCTGTGGGAAAGAAGGAAGAATAGATGGCCAGTAACGGACAGCAGGAAAATATTGGGGATGACGCTCCCACTGGGAGTGGCAGACCAATTGACCTTGACATTGAAGGAGACAACCACAATGCAGAAGCCCGTGACCAGGGTCACAGAGAGAACGACGTCATCCCGGAAGGCGACACGTCAAAAAGAACAAACCAAGTGTGTGGGTGAAAATCTGACCACACTGCCTGCTTAGTGATCAACTGGAGAGCACAGGCAGAATAGATGGCTTCAGCAACCTGAAACAGAAAGAAAAGGCTCCGGCGGTGGTTCTTCCACCCGGGGGCACTCCGACGATCAAGTCAGTATATCTCTCAAAGATAATTAAGTGCAAAACTTAATACTCAAAACATAAATTGCATACCTTAGACCCACGGGGGTGCCTCTCTTTTATAATATACTCAATCCAAGTCCCACTAGAAGTATGACTTCTATGAACTCCAATTTTAGTGCTTACTTTGGACTCTTTAAGAGATAAAGATAAACTCCCTAAGAGCTTTATCCTTATCTTGGTTAAGTCCCCTCTTTACCTTAGGACTCTTGTCCCTTATCTGCTTATCTCGGATTCCGATATCTTCGGGAATAACCTCGGCAACTCCGAGATCTTCTCGGCATAATTACCACGACACGTGGCACCTCGGCTGACACGTCGGCGTCACCATGCCACGTGTTGGTATTTAGAAAATATATCCCCACAACTGCCCCCTAGGTTCTATTACCTCGGCATTCTGAGGTGATGGAACCTATACCGACATTTCAACATTTCTTTTCTGAGTAATGGCTCACAAACTGTTTTAGCCGAGATAATCCTCTTCCAGCCGACGTGTTCTCTTCGGAGAACAAGGCTTCGATCGTACTTTTCCACGCGCATGAGCTGTCATGCATATCTAACCATTCCGTTCTACGTGTTTTGTCTTCATTGGAGCGTGTCTGTGACGGGCCTGAAAGCTGTTTGTCATTTGTCTGCGCCGTCTGACGCGTGCGTTGCTCTAGGCGTAATAATTGCCCTAATTTTGCCGCCGTTTCAAATTTTTGACAAAACTCTTCTTTGCCTCTATTTTTCCTTCACTTTTTCATTCTGACTTCTTGCTCTTTCTCTCTCTGAAAGCTTTCTCTTCTTCGAACCTGCTATTGCTTCGATCTCTCTTCTGGAACTGTCCTTAATCTCCCATTTTTGTGAAGCTTTCTTTGCTGTTGCAACTGATTTCCGAGCTCGGCGAACATTGTTCCGGCTTCATTTGTTCTGGTAAGACCCTTTCCTTTAATTCTTCTATTCTCTTTATGTGCTTTTACCATTACTGCTTTGTTGCTCGATTTCTCCCATATTTTGAACATTTGTACTGTTTCAATATTTTTCTTGCCATAATTCTTGACCCTTATCCCTTTGTATTCTTCGTGTTTCTGATAGTCCATCTTTGTTCTTGAATCTGAGACTTCGTCTTTGTTTTCTCTTTTTTGTATCTGTCCCAGATCTGTGCCTTCGATCTTGATCTTTATAGTTCTTAGGTTTGGGATTTGTGCGTAGAACCTTCAAATTTAGGGAAAACTGAAACAAGCCTTATCAGCCCTTTCCTAGGTCTCTGCCGAGGTTCTTGTAACCCTTCTTAAAAACGCCCGTCTTCTGAAACATATTTTAAGCTGACATAATGGGTATGTGGAGGCATAGGGTAAATACCCCAACAAAACTTGAATACTTTAGGCAGGAATTCTCTATCCCAGCCGATGTTCACCTTAAGCTAGCTGGGGATAATGATACCATCATGCCCACAAATCATACAATGCCTTTTCCTATAGTAGCTTTTACCGAATGCGGACTTCGGCTTCCACTTCACCCCCTTTTTCGTGAAGTTCTTTATTTCTACAGGCTGAACCCCATGCAACTTACTATCAACTCATATAGGGTGATTAACGGTATTATAGCTTTAGCTAGGCAGGAGAATCTTAGAATCACCCTGGCCGACCTTCAGTACTGCTATACCATGTGTCCCCTCAACCTGAAGGACAGGGGCTTCGTTTATTACCTTAAGCCGAGATCCACCCAGTTTAAAATTGTAGCCGACCTTCCAGACTCCAACAAGGGGGCTGGAGATGACTTTGTTATTGCGTCGGGAAATTGGGAATTTGGCCCAGACGAGGATGTCCACCTCTACCCTCTTCCTCGAACAATTTCAGAGGGCAAGGGTAAGAGCCCTGAGCCAACACTTAGTTGTTTTTATTTAAGTCTTTAATACTTTCTGTTTCTGACATCTGTCTCTTTGTCCTGTAGACCTTCATCAGCCACCGAAAAACTTCCGCCAATCCTTCATCCCAGGAACAGATCTGAAAAAACTCCTTGACCTTCCAGTCCACAAACGAAAAGCCCCACTATTACTAAACTTCATCCCTACATATAAATCCACTTTACCCGACGTCCCAAGAAAAAGGAAAAAGAGCCTTTCTCCACCCACGGCTACAACTTTAACTGCTTCTACATCCCGAACAGATTAAGAGTCCACATCTGACCCAGCCGATCTTCCATCAACTTCGGCCCCCTACTTAATACCAATTCCAGAACGTAAATGTCGACGAAGGCTTGTAAAGACTGCCGAGATGGTTCGTCCAAGGCCTGTCGTTCAAGACCTTCTCGCCGACCTTCCAACTGACGCCAAAGCTGTACCAACGCAATCAACGCTCCCACCAAAGCCAAAGAGAGTTAAAAAGGCTCAGCCCAAGGCCAAGGCTACAGAAGCCGAGGCTGAGGATGCTTTGCCTATTTCTAAACTGGCAGAAAGCAAAAAATCAACCTCTGCTGCCACCAAAAGGTCTGCTGAGGGCCAACCCTCAGGTCTACACAATCTAAGAGGCCAAGGTCATCGTCCGCGACGAACTCGGCGTGAAAGAAGCCCGACGTCCCATGAGCTCCTGAACTATCTCTGGAGGATAGGCCTATCATGGCCAGTGAAAGTGCCGACGATATTAACGTTGGTGTCGCCCTCAGCACTGCTCTTCTCCTTCCAAATGATTTGGATCGAAATGCTAAGCTTAGCGAGTATGAGAATTACGCTCTCATGCTCCAACACTCCGTTCAAGTAAGTGTTCCTGTTTGCATTTGCGATTTTTCCTTCTGTTTCCTACTGAAAATATTTTTTAACACTTCTGTTTTTCCTTAGGCCATTCAGCACGCCCATTCATTTTCAATGCAATCTTTTGAAAATCGGCAAAGATTGGTTGATATGAAGAGGGAGGCATCTGCCATGAAGAAGGAGATCAGATCTCTGGAATCAAGGATGAAAAAATTAGAAGATCAGGCTGAGGCGGCTACTAAGGCCCAAACTTTAGCTCTTGAGAAGGCCGAATCCGCTGAGGCCGTGAAAAAAGTTGCTGAGGCCGAGAAAAGAGATGCTGAGGCTAAGAAGGCCCAGGCGGAGAAAGAACTTCAGCAAGCTCTGGCCATCAAAGAGGCCGAAGTCAAAGAGGCCGACGAAAAGGCCTATGCCCAGGGTATGGCTGACGTCGCAGAGGACTACAAACTTGAAGTCAGGCAGGCATGCATCAGGGGATTTTCTCTTGGTTGGATGTCCCTGATAAAGAAGCTTGATCTTCCTGCTGACTCGCCATTGCGCCAGGCCGATGCTATTCCTTTACCATTTCCTCCACCTCCACCTGAAGGTGAATCAGAGTCTGAGGCTGATGCCGAGGATGAAGATAAGGAAACCAATGAAGAAGCCTTGGTGAGAAAACCCAAGGATGCTGTCGAAGCCAAGTCCCCTCCTCCTGCTGGGCAGGTTATGGACTTAACCTTGGATGAGGAGGGTGATGAGGTGGAGGGAGCAACCAAGGAAATTGTCACTGGGCAGCTATCGTCCGATCTTCTCTTGATAGAAAGAAGTGTTGAGACAACAATCGCAGAGATTGATGCCGAGATACAAGCGGAAAAAGTGGCCGACGAGGTTCTACCAGAATCGTCCGAGGTCCCAGTCCCTGTAGTTGCTGATACTGAAGAGTCTTGAAGAATGTCTTTTGTACTTTGTTCCTTCTTTTTTCTGTACTTTGTATTTTGTACTTTTTTAGTTTCCAGGCAATATAAAACTCCTTTTTGTGGCCGATGTAACTTTTTCAATATGTAACTGCAACTGCTCTTGCTATAGATGCTTTTTAATCTTGTGATGTTCTGTTGATTGCTTCTGCATCGTTCTATACTTAGAAATCTTTGTATGCTTCTTCATGTTGCATTCTTTATGTAATCTTGTCGGGGTTAAATACCTCGGGTATAACTACAAAACTTTTATTTCGGCAAAATACTGACCTGCAATCTTGTAAATTGCTACAAGTTTCAACAAGTGTTAACATATACTGTAGACTTTTCTAAGTTTAAATAAATAAATTTCAACAAGCGTTTAAACAATATACTTAGCTTTTACTTCAACTTGTAAGTTTCTGTATACCTCGGCTGGTGACCATATGTCGGCTTAACATAAACTTGTAAATTGCTAAAATTTCAACAAGTGTTAAGCATCTTCCTTAGGGTTTAAACAACCACCATATTGCTATGAGAACTTTAAGCAATAACCTCGGCGTAACATAAACTTGTAAATTGCTACGAATTTCAACAAGTGAATTAAGGAATAACCTCGGCTTATCTTCAACTTGTAAATTGCTACAAATTTCAACAAGTGAGGATAAGGAATCAGCTTAATTCCAACTTGTAAATTGCTACAAATTTCAACAAGTGAATTAAGGAATAATCTCGGCTTAACTTCAACTTGTAAATTGCTACAAATTTCAACAAGCGAAGATAAGGAATCAGCTTAATTCCAACTTGTAAATTGCTACAAATTTCAACAAGTGAATTAAGGAATAATCTCGGCTTAACTTCAACTTGTAAATTGCTACAAATTTCAACAAGCGAAGATAAGGAATCAGCTTAATTCCAACTTGTAAATTGCTACAAATTTCAACAAGTGAATTAAGGAATAATCTCGGCTTAACTTCAACTTGTAAATTGCTACAAATTTCAACAAGTGAAGATAAGGAATCAGCTTAATTCCAACTTGTAAATTGCTACAAATTTCAACAAGTGAATTAAGGAATAATCTCGGCTTAACTTCAACTTGTAAATTGCTACAAATTTCAACAAGTGAAGATAAGGAATCAGCTTAATTCCAACTTGTAAATTGCTACAAATTTCAACAAGTGAATTAAGGAATAATCTCGGCTTAACTTCAACTTGTAAATTGCTACAAATTTCAACAAGTGAATTAAGGAATAATCTCGGCTTTTTCTTTGCCCCCAATGTGAACCTGGGTTTGACTTGGGTTCACATTAATTATGTCTTCAATAAATATCAATGCATAACTTTCTTAATCATGTGTGTTGAAAGAATTCTGAAAGGACTTTATTGATGATATCGGCCAAAATAAGATGTACAACTAATGATAGAAAAATTTCAAATTACAAGTATTCCAAGGTCTGGGCAGTGCTTTGCCCTCATTGTCCTCAAGTCGATATGCTCCATTGCCTAATATTGAAGTAATTCTGTAGGGTCCTTCCCAGTTTGGGCCAAGCTTGCCTTCCCTGGGGTCCTTCTTGTTTCCGATGACTTTTCTCAGGACTAGGTCGCCGACTTGAAAATCTCTTGGATTGACCTTCTTGTTGTAGGCTCTGGCAAGCTGTTGCTGGTATACTGCAAGCTGAATGACAGCTTTCTCTCTTCGTTCTTCTAATAAATCCAGATCTCGGGCTAAGAGTACGTCATTGGTGCCGTTCTCTACTCCCTGGGTTCTGATCCCTGGGATGCCGATCTCTAATGGGATGACTGCTTCTGTGCCATAAGCCATGGCAAAGGGGGATTCTCCTGTTGATCTTCTCGGCGTAGTCCGATATGCCCAAAGTACATTGGGCAATTCGTCTACCCATTTTCCTTTTGCTGCCTGCAGCCTTTTCTTTATTCCATCCAGAATTACTTTGTTGGATGCCTCTGCTTGCCCATTGCTTTGGGGAAAACTTGGTGTTGAGAAATAATTCTTGATCTTGAATTTTGCACAAAAGTTCTTGATGAGTTTGCTATCAAATTGTGTTCCATTGTCGGCAACTATTGCTCTTGGAATCCCGAATCTGGTGATAATGTTTTTCCATATAAAATTCTTGACGTCCACATCTCGGATTTTGGCAAGAGGTTCTGCCTCTATCCATTTTGTAAAGTAGTCTGTTGCTACCAGCAAGTATTTTCTCTGTCCAGTTGCCTGGGGGAGTTGTCCAACCAGATCCATGCCCCATTGGGCAAACGGCCAAGGGCTGGATACTGGGTTTAGGTCAGCAGCTGGCTGATGTATCAAAGGTGCAAACCTTTGGCATTGTTCGCACTTCTTCACATAGGCTTCGGCATCCTTTTGCATGTAGGGCCACCAATACCCCTGGGTAATGGCCCTGTAGGCTAATGATCTGCCCCCAGCATGGCTTCCACAAATTCCTTCATGGATTTCGTAAAGAAAATCTTCAACCTGCAAAGGGTGTACGCACCTTAAGAGCGGTCCCGTGAAGGACCTCCTATAGAGATGGCCTTCTGCTGTTAGACTGTATCTGGTCGACTTCAGTCTAATTTTATGTGCTTCCTTATGGTCTTCTGGCAGCTTCCCCTCTTTTAGGAATGCAATGATTGCATCCATCCAGCTTGGTCCCAAGTCCACGCACATTGCTTCTTGTTCGGTGCTCTGTTTATCTATGCTTGGGGCCGACATGTAGTCGATCATAATTGTCCTTGTTTTTCCAGTTTGAATTGAACTGGCCAGGTTAGCCAACGCGTCGGCGTGGGTGTTGTCATCTCGGCCAACTTGGAGTAATCTGCAGTTCTGAAATAGGGCTGCCAGTCTAATGACTTCCTTTGCATATGCCGACATTCTTTCGTCCCTGGCTGCAAATTCTCCTGTTGACTGGTTAACAATGAGTTGTGAATCACAAAAAACAATTACCTCATCTGCTTCTGCTGCTGCTGCCAGCTTTAGCCCTGCGATTAATGCTTCATATTCTGCTTCATTGTTTGAGGCTTTGAATCCCAAACGAATGGACTGTTCTACTATTTCTCCATCTGGAGATATCAGCAGTACTCCTGCCCCTGCTCCCTGGCAGTTTGAACTTCCATCGACAAATAGTCTGAATGAATCGCCGATGTAGATGCTGCAGGGTCTGAGCTTCTCTTTCTCTTGCTTTTTATTCTTTGGCTGAGATTCTTTTTGCTTGTTGGGATAATGCTCATCTTGGCTCGACGGAGCCCGATGTGCGATGGCTTTAGGTGTGAGTTCTGCGACGAAGTCGGCCAAAACTTGGCCCTTTATTGCTGTTCTCGGCCTAAACTCTAGGTCAAACTGGCCCAGGGTTACTGCCCATTTTGTTATCCTTCCTGTTAAGTCTCCTTGTTGCAACAAGGACTTCAGTGGGTGTTCTGTTAGGACCACAATCTTGTGTGCCTGAAAGTAATGGCTCAATTTCTTTGAAGCCATTACTAAGGCCAGCATTAATTTTTCCAGTGGTAGGTATCTTGTTTCTGCGTCGGCCAAAGTTTTGCTTACATAATAAACAGCCTTTTGTTCTCCTTTTTCCTCTCGGATTAGTACTGCACTAACTGCGTGTTCTGAGACTGCTAAGTACAAAAACAGTACCTCCCCTGGTACTGGGTTGGAAAGAACCGGAGTTGTGGTCAAGTACTTTTTTAGGCCGGTTAAAGCGGCTTCACATTCCTCTGTCCATAGGAAGTCCGTGGCTTTTTTCACCAGGTTGAAGAAGGGTCTGCACTTATCTGAGCTTCTGCTGATGAATTTGTTTAGGGCTGCGGCCCTTCCAGTAATCACTTGAACTTGCTTTGCCGATGTCGGGCTTTGTAAGTCCAGGATGGCCTTGATTTGGTCTGGGCTGGCCTCAATGCCCTTTCTTGTTACCAGATATCCTAAGAATTTACCTGACCCAACTCCAAAGGCGCATTTTGAGGCGTTGAGCCGGAGCCGATATCTTTTGAGTATGTGAAAGACCTCTTTTAGGTCGGCAAGATGACCCTTTGATTCCCTTGTCTTTACGACCATATCGTCGATGTAGACTTCTACTGTTTTGCCAATCAGGTGCTTAAACATCTTTGTTACTAACCTCTGATAGGTTGCTCCTGCGTTTTTCAACCCAAAAGGCATTACCTTGTAACAGTACAAGCCTTTAGGGGTGATGAACGCGGTCTTCTCCTCGTCTGGAGGGTACATGGCAATCTGGTGGTACCCTCTGTATGCATCCAAAAAACTCATTCTTTCATGTCCTGAAGTGGCGTCTACCAGTTGGTCGATTTTGGGCAGTGGAAAGCTGTCTTTGGGGCAAGCTTTGTTGAGGCTGGTAAAGTCTACACAAACCCTCCATTTACCATTCTTCTTTTTTACTACTACTATGTTGGACAGCCATGTTGGGTACTGAACTTCTCGGATGGTCCTGGCCTCCAGGAGTCTGTCTACCTCTTCTTCTACTGCTTCGACGTGCATCAACGTCGGTCTTCTGGCTCGTTGAATCACAGGTTTTGCCGATCTGTCGACATTCAGTTTGTGGCAAGTGACCTCGAGGTCAATGCCTGGCATTTCATAAGGTGTCCAGGAGAACACCTCTATGTTCGCCCTTAAGAAATCTTCCAGTTCTTTCTCTTCTTCTCTAGCTAAGCCTAAGCCGAGAAGAAAGAAACGCTCTTCGTCGTCCTTTTGGACGAAAACTTTTTTTAGTGCCTCTTCGCTCTTTTCGGCTGGTTCTTTCCCGACGTCTTCTAGGACCTCCATGTCCTCATCTTCAACTTCTGCGTTCCTTGGCTCCCGTATACTACAGGTGGATTTCATTGCTGTCATGGAGCAATTTTTTGCTTGTAGTTGATCCCCTCTGACTTCTTCAATCCCATGCTCTGTTGGGAACCGCAGTAGTTGATGCAACGTTGAGGGAACTGCCCCCATTGCATGCAACCACGGCCTTCCCAAGATGATGTTGTATGGTGAGGGTGTGTCAATTACCAGGAATTCCGTCTGGATCTTCTTAGTACCGGCTTGTACCTCCAAGCTTGTTGCACCCAGTGGCCATGTCGGCGTTCCATTAAAGCCGACCATCGGGCCGCTGGATTGTTCTAAGTCATCAGGGTGAAGGCCTAGCTCCTTGTAACATCTGACATACATGATGTCACAGGAGCTGCCTTGATCTATTAGGATGCGTTTTACTTGGCACTCCCCAACTTGGAGGGATACTACCAAGGCATCATTATGCGGATGTTGGACCAATTCTAGGTCGGCTTCAGTAAAAGCTATCATCGGCCCTTGGCATTCTTCTGGCCGATGTCTTTTTTCCCCGACTTGGTAGATATGCTGTAAATGTCTTACCCTCTGGGTCTCTCCTCTGACTTCGTTTTCGTTGACCCTTGAGTGGATCACATTAACCACCCTCGGTTCTCCTGCTTGTGGTAGCTGGGCTGGGGGAGGGGGAGCTGCTGGTGCTTGAGGCAACCTTGCCTGTTCTTCCCATGTTCTGGCCTCATCGACCAGGTCCCTCAAAAGGCCTTGTCTTACCAGGTCTTCCAAGTGTGCTTTTAAGGCTCTGCAACCTTGAGTTGGATGCCCTTCTTCATTGTGGTAGGCACAACGTCTACCAACGTTCCTTCCCATGAATTCCCCCGGCGCTCTTGCCGGAGCCCTGAAATAAGGTTGATTTCGAATCCGATCTAAGACTTTATGGATTGGGATCCGGAATACCGTTGTTACCGCCTGTTTATTTCTCAACTCTGTTTCTTGTTTGGTCGGTCCAGTGTTGCTTCGGCTTCGCTTTGGCGAGCCGTTTCCCTTTTCTTGCTTTATCTCTTTGTTTCCCGATGTATCTTCTTCGGCTCTGGCATACTTCTCAATCCTTGCCATGAGTTCTTCCATGCTTTTTGGCAATGTTTTTGCCAAAGACTTCCGTAGCGGGCAGTCATCTTTCAGGCCATTTTTGAAAGACACGACCGCTACCTCTTGGTTGCATTCGGGTATTCGGTTGAACACCTCGTAGTACCTCTTCGCATAGGCCCTAAGGCCTTCTTCCTTGGTGATTCTTAGAGCCATCAAAGCATCAACCCTCAGGGGTTGCAGCTTGTTGGTCACAAACCTGGCCACAAACATCTCGGCCAAGCCTTCCCATGTCTTTATGCTTCCTTTTGGTAACTTATGGAACCAGTCAGATGCAATTTCCCCAAAGGATGAGGGGAATACTTTGCAGAGCAACGGCTCGTTTCCGCTATATAATGCCATTGAATTCAGGTATAGCCCAACATGAAAGTTTGGATCTGACTTACCATCATAGATTTGAAACCTCGGCATACTGAATCTTTTGGGTGGTTCGAATTTGTCCAGTTCTATCGAAAAGGCTGTCTTCGGTTTTACTGGGGAGTTTACCTCGGCTTCAGCATTCTGTTGCCTCCTTTTGAGGTAGTCCCTCAGGTCTTCTTTGCTCCTCCCTGGAGCTCGGCTGTCTTTGGATTTTAGTCTTTTGGGTACACTGCTTTCGGCCTCGTGGTGGGTCCGTTTAGATCTTTCTTCATGGGTTTCGTCAAAGTGGAGTACCTGCCCCTGAACATGTCGATGTTCTTTGGGCTCTGGATTCTTCATGTGGTGCGTCCTTCGGGACTCTTCTTGCCTCGGCTTTTCCCATCCGACTTCCCTGGAAGGCCGGTGAGAATGCCTTCCGCTCCTGGTATGCTGAGGGACCTCGGGGATTGTTTTTCTTCCGCCCTTTTGGGTGTTGGTTGCTGGCATCAGCGTATCTTGCAGCGGGTATGGTGGCTGCATAACATTATTCTGCATCATGAAGTTGACGACTGACTGAAGGTCTGCCAACTTGTTCGCCAATTCTTTTACTTCCTCATCCCTCCGTAGGCACCTGTCCCTCCATACTTGGAGGTTATCTTCATTGTAGTACTTTCCTTGGTTTGTTCTTTTTGACGTGTCGCCTTCCAGGATGACGTCGTTCTCTCTGTGACCCTGGTCACGGGCTTCTACATTGTGGTTGTTTCCTTCAATGTCAAGGTCAATTGGTCTGCCACTCCTAGTAGGAGCGTCATCCCCAATATTTTCCTGCTGTCCATTACTGGCCATCTATTCTTCCTTCTTTCCCACAGACGGCGCCAAATTGTGTGGGTGAAAATCTGACCACACTGCCTGCTTAGTGATCAACTGGAGAGCACAGGCAGAATAGATGACTTCAGCAACCTGAAACAGAAAGAAAAGGCTCCGGCGGTGGTTCTTCCACCCGGGGGCACTCCGACGATCAAGTCAGTATATCTCTCAAAGATAATTAAGTGTAAAACTTAATACTCAAAACATAAATTGCATACCTTAGACCCACGGGGGTGCCTCTCTTTTATAATATACTCAATCCAAGTCCCACTAGAAGTATGACTTCTATGAACTCCAATTTTAGTGCTTACTTTGGACTCTTTAAGAGATAAAGATAAACTCCCTAAGAGCTTTATCCTTATCTTGGTTAAGTCCCCTCTTTGCCTTAGGACTCTTGTCCCTTATCTGCTTATCTCGGATTCCGATATCTTCAGGAATAACCTCGGCAACTCCGAGATCTTCTCAGCATAATTACCACGACACGTGGCACCTCGGCTGACACGTCGGCGTCACCATGCCACGTGTTGGTATTCAGAAAATATATCCCCACACCAAGGAAAGTACTACAATGAAGATAACCTCCAGGTATGGAGGGACAGGTGCCTACGGAGGGATGAGGAAGTAAAAGAATTGGCGAACAAGTTGGCAGACCTTCAGTCAGTCGTCAACTTCATGATGCAGAATAATGTTATGCAGCCACCATACCCGCTGCAAGATACGCCGATGCCAGCAACCAACACCCAAAAGGGCCGAAAAAAAACAATCCCCGAGGTCCCTCAGCATACCAGGAGCGGAAGGCATTTTCACCAGCCTTCCAGGGAAGTCGGACGGGAAAAGCCGAGGCAAGAAGAGTCCCGAAGGACGCACCACATGAAGAATCCAGAGCCCAAAGAACATCGACATGTTCAGGGACAGGTACTCCACTTTGACGAAACCCATGAAGAAAGATCCAAACGGACCCACCACGAGGCCGAAAGTAGTGTACCCAAAAGACTAAAATCCAAAGACAGCCGAGCTCCAGGGAGGAGCAAAGAAGACCTGAGGGACTACCTCAAAAGGAGGCAGTAGAATGCTGAAGCCGAGGTAAACTCCCCAGTAAAACTGAAGACAGCCTTTTCGATAGAACTGGACAAATTCGAACCACACAAAAGATTCAGTATGCCGAGGTTTCAAATCTATGATGGTAAGTCAGATCCAAACTTTCATGTTGGGCTATACCTGAATTCAATGGCATTATATAGCGGAAACGAGCCGTTGCTCTGCAAAGTATTCCCCTCATCCTTTGGGGAAATTGCATCTGATTGGTTCCATAAGTTACCAAAAGGAAGCATAAAGACATGGGAAGGCTTGGCCGAGATGTTTGTGGCCAGGTTCGTGACCAACAAGCTGCAACCCCTGAGGGTTGATGCTTTGATGGCTCTAAGAATCACCAAGGAAGAAGGCCTTAGGGCCTATGCGAAGAGGTACTACGAGGTGTTCAACCGAATACCCGAATGCAACCAGGAAGTAGCAGTCGTGTCTTTCAAGAACGGCCTGAAAGATGACTGCCCACTACGGAAGTCTTTGGCAAAAACATTGCCAAAAAGCATGGAAGAACTCATGGCAAGAATTGAGAAATACGCCAGGGCCGAAGAAGATACATCGGGAAACAAAGAGGTAAAGCAAGAAAAGGGAAACGGCTCGCCAAAGCGAGGCCGAGTCAACAATGGGCCGACCAAACAAGAAACAGAATTAAGAAATAAACAAACGGTAACGACGGTATTCCGGATCCCAATCCATAAAGTCTTAGATCAGATTCGAAATCAACCTTATTTCAGGGCTTCGGCAAGAGCACCAGGGGAATTCATGGGAAGGAACGTTGGTAGACGTTGTGCCTACCACAATGAAGAAGGGCACCCAACTCAAGGCTGCAGAGCCTTGAAAGCACACTTGGAGGACCTGGTAAGACAAGGCCTTCTGAGGGACCTGGTCGATGAGGCCAGGACAAGGGAAGTACAGGCAAGGTTGCCTCAAGCACCAGCAGCACCGCCTCCCCCAACACAACTACCACAAGCAGGAGGACCGAGGGTGGTTAATGTGATCCACTCAAGGGTCAACGAAAACGAAGTCAGAGGAGAAACCCAGAGGGTAAGACATTTGCAGCAAATCTACCAAGTCGGGGAGAAGAGACATCGGCCAGAAGAATGCCAAGGCCCGATGATAGCCTCTACTGAAGCCGACCTGGAATGGGTCCAACATCCGCATATTGATGCCTTGGTAGTATCCCTCCAGGTTGGGGAATGCCAAGTGAAACGCATCCTAATAGATCAAGGCAGCTCCTGTGACATCATGTATGTCAGATGTTACAAAGAGCTGGGCCTTCACCCTGATGACTTAGAACAATCCAGCGGCCCGATGGTCGGCTTTAATGGAACGCCGACATGGCCACTGGGCGCAACAAGATTGGAGGTACAAGCCAGCACTAAGAAGATCCGGACGGAATTTCTGGTACTTGACACACCCTCACCATACAACATCATCTTGGGAAGGCCGTGGTTGCATGCAATGGGGGCAGTTCCCTCAACGTTGCATCAACTACTGCGGTTCCCAACAGAGCATGGAATTGAAGAAGTCAGAGGGGATCAACTACAAGCCAAAAATTGCTCCATGGCAGCAATAAAGTCCACCTGTAGTATACGGGAGCCAAAGAAAGCAGAAGTTGAAGATGAGGACATGGAAGTCCTAGAAGACGTCGGGAAGGAACCAGCCGAAAAGAGCGAAGAGGCGCTAAAAAAAGTCTTCGTCCAAGAGGACGACAAAGAGCGTTTCTTTCTTCTCGGCTCAGGATTAAGTAGAGAAGAAGAGAAAGAACTGGAAGATTTTTTAAGGGCGAACATAGAGGTGTTCGCCTGGACACCTTACGAAATGCCAGGCATCGACCCCGAGGTCACTTGCCACAGACTGAATGTCGACAGATCGGCAAAACCTGTGATTCAACGAGCCAGAAGACCGACGTTGATGCACGTCGAAGCAGTAGAAGAAGAGGTAGACAGACTCCTGGAGGCCAGGGCCATCCGAGAAGTTCAGTACCCAACATGGCTGTCCAACACAGTAGTAGTAAAAAAGAAGAATGGCAAATGGAGGGTTTGTGTAGACTTTACCAGCCTCAACAAAGCCTGTCCCAAAGACAGCTTTCCCCTACCAAAGATCGACCAACTGGTAGATGCTACTTCAGGACATGAAAGGATGAGTTTTCTAGATGCATACAGAGGGTACCACCAGATTGTCATGTACCCTCCAGACGAGGAGAAGACCGCGTTCATCACCCCTAAAGGCTTGTACTGTTACAAGGTAATGCCTTTTGGGTTGAAAAACGCAGGAGCAACCTATCAGAGGTTAGTAACAAAGATGTTTAAGCACCTAATTGGTAAAACAGTAGAAGTTTACATCGATGACATGGTCGTAAAGACCAAGGAATCAAAGGGTCATCTTGCCGACCTAAAAGAGGTCTTCGACATACTCAAAAGATATCGGCTCTGACTCAACGCCTCGAAGTGCGCCTTCGGAGTTGAATCGGGCAAATTTTTAGGGTATCTGGTAACAAGAAAGGGCATTGAGGCCAGCCCAGACCAAATCAAGGCCATCCTAGAACTACAGAGCCCGACATCGGCAAAGCAAGTTCAAATGCTTACTGAAAGGGCCGCAGCCCTAAACAGATTCATCAGTAGAAGCTCAAATAAGTGCAGACCCTTCTTTAACCTGGTAAAAAAAGCCACAGAGTTCCTATGGACAGAAGAATGTGAAGATGC
Source organism: Camellia sinensis (assembly GCF_055761805.1). Lineage (NCBI taxonomy): Eukaryota > Viridiplantae > Streptophyta > Magnoliopsida > Ericales > Theaceae > Camellia > Camellia sinensis. The sequence continues at coordinate 191,932,605 of NC_138966.1, read as the reverse complement.
CTTAACCGACCTAAAAAAGTACTTGACCTCAACTCCGGTTCTTTCCAACCCAGTTCCAGGAGAGGAGTTGTTTTTGTACTTAGCAGTCTCAGAACACGCAGTCAGTGCAGTACTAATCCGAGAGGAAAAAGGGGAGCAAAAGGCTGTTTATTATGTAAGTAAAACTCTGGCCGACGCAGAAACAAGATACCTACCACTGGAAAAATTAATGCTGGCCTTAGTAATGGCTTCAAAAAAATTGAGCCATTACTTTCAGGCACACAAGATTGTGGTCCTAACAGAACACCCACTGAAGTCCTTGTTGCAACAAGGAGACTTAACAGGAAGGATAGCAAAATGGGCAGTAACCCTGGGCCAGTTTGACCTGGAGTTTAGGCCGAGAACAGCAATAAAGGGCCAAGTTTTGGCTGACTTCGTCGCAGAACTCACACCTGAAGCCATCGTACATCAGGCTCCGTCGAGCCAAGATGAGTATTATCCCAACAAGCAAAAAGAATCCCAGCCAAAGAATAAAAAGCAAGAGAAAGAGAAACTCAGACCCTACAGCATCTACATCGGCGATTCATTCAGACTATTTGTCGATGGAAGTTCAAACCGCCAGGGAGCAGGGGCAGGAGTACTGCTGATATCTCCAGATGGAGAAATAGTAGAACAGTCCATTCGTTTGGGATTCAAAGCCTTAAACAATGAAGCAGAATATGAAGCATTAATCGCAGGGCTAAAGCTGGTAGCAGCAGCAGAAGTAGATGAGGTAATTGTTTTTTGTGATTCACAACTCATTGTTAACCAGTCAATAGGAGAATTTGTAGCCAGGGACGAAAGAATGTTGGCATATGCAAAGGAAGTCATTAGACTGACAGCCCTATTTCAGAACTGCAGATTACTCCAAGTTGGCCGAGATGACAACACCCACGCCGACGCGTTGGCTAACCTGGCCAGTTCAATTCAAACTGGAAAAACAAGGACAATTATGATCGACTACATGTCGGCCCCAAGCATAGATAAACAGAGCACCGAACAAGAAGCAATGTGCGTGGACTTGGGACCAAGCTGGATGGATGCAATCATTGCATTCCTAAAAGAGGGGAAGCTGCCAGAAGACCATAAGGAAGCACATAAAATTAGACTGAAGTCGGCCAGATACAGTCTAACAGCAGAAGGCCATCTCTATAGGAGGTCCTTCACGGGACCACTCTTAAGGTGCGTACATCCTTTGCAGGTTGAAGATTTTCTCTACGAAACTCATGAAGGAATCTGTGGAAGCCATACTGGGGGCAGATCATTAGCCCACAGGGCAATTACCCAGGGGTATTGGTGGCCCTACATGCAAAAGGATGCCGAAGCCTATGTAAAGAAGTGTGAACAATGCCAAAGGTTTGCACCTTTGATACATCAGCCAGCTGCTGACCTGAACCCAGTATCCAGCCCTTGGCCGTTTGCCCAATGGGGCATGGATCTGGTTGGACAACTTCCCCAGGCAACTGGGCAGAGAAAATACTTGCTGGTAGCAACAGACTACTTTACAAAATGGATAGAGGCAGAAGCTCTTGCAAAAATCCGAGATGTGGACGTCAAGAATTTCATATGGAGAAACATCATCACCAGATTTGGGATTCCAAGAGCAATAGTTGCCGACAACGGAACACAGTTTGACAGCAAGCTCATCAAGAACTTTTGTGCAAAATTCAAGATCAAGAATTATTTCTCAACACCAAGTTTTCCTCAAAGCAATGGGCAAGCAGAGGCATCCAACAAAGTAATCCTGGACGGAATAAAGAAGAGGCTGCAGGCAGCAAAAGGAAAGTGACGAGTTGCCCAACGTACTTTGGGCATATCGGACTACGCTGAGAAGATCAATGGGAGAATCCCCCTTTGCCATGGCTTATGGCACAGAAGCAGTCATCCCATTGGAAATCGGCATCCCAGGGATCAGAACCCAGGGAGTAGAAAATGGCACTAATGACATACTCTTAGCCCGAGATCTGGATTTGTTGGAAGAACGAAGAGAGAAAGCTGCAATTCAGCTTGCAGTATACCAGCAACAGCTTGCCAGAACTTACAACAAGAAGGTTAATCCAAGAGATTTTCAAGTCGGCGACCTAGTACTAAGGAAAGTCGTCGGGAACAAGAAGGATCCCAGGGAAGGCAAGCTTGGCCCAAACTGGGAAGGACCCTACAGAATTACTTCAGTATTAGGCAATGGAGCTTATCGGCTTGAGGATAATGAGGGCAAAGCACTACCCAGACCTTGGAATACTTGTAATTTGAAATATTTCTGTCATTAAGATGTGCATCATTTTTTGACCGACGTCATCAATAAAGTCTCTTCAGAATTCTTTCAACACATATGATTAATAAAGTTATGCATTGTTGTTTATTGAAAACGTAATTAATGTGAACCCAAGTCAAACTAAAGTTCACATTGGGGGCAAAGAATAAACCGAGATTATTCCTTAATTCACTTGTTGAAATTTGTAGCAATTTACAAGTTGGAATTAAGCTGATTCCTTATCTTCACTTGTTGAAATTTGTAGCAATTTACAAGTTGAAGTTAAGCCGAGATTATTCCTTAATTCACTTGTTGAAATTTGTAGCAATTTACAAGTTGGAATTAAGCTGATTCCTTATCTTCACTTGTTGAAATTTGTAGCAATTTACAAGTTGAAGTTAAGCCGAGATTATTCCTTAATTCACTTGTTGAAATTTGTAGCAATTTACAAGTTGGAATTAAGCTGATTCCTTATCTTCACTTGTTGAAATTTGTAGCAATTTACAAGTTGAAGTTAAGCCGAGATTATTCCTTAATTCACTTGTTGAAATTTGTAGCAATTTACAAGTTGGAATTAAGCTGATTCCTTATCTTCACTTGTTGAAATTTGTAGCAATTTACAAGTTGAAGTTAAGCCGAGATTATTCCTTAATTCACTTGTTGAAATTTGTAGCAATTTACAAGTTGGAATTAAGCTGATTCCTTATCTTCACTTGTTAAAATTTGTAGCAATTTACAAGTTGAAATTAAGCCGAGGTTATTGCTTAAGTTCTCATAGCAATATGTGGGTTGCTTAACCCTAAGGAAAATACTTAACACTTGTTGAAATTTGTAGCAATTTACAAGTTCATGTTAAGCCGACATATGATCACCCGCTGAGGTCAGTATCTTGCCGAAGTAAAAGTTTTGTAATTATGCCCGAGGTATGAAACCCCAAGAAGATTGCACAAAGGAAGCAACATGAAGAAGCATGCAAAAATTTTTTTTTTCTAAGTACAAGACTATGCAGAAGCAGTCAACAGAACATCACAAGATTAAAACATCCAAAGGAAGAACAGTTGCAGTTACATATTGAAAAAGCCACGTCGGCCATAAGAAGGAGTTTTGCATTATCCAGAAATTAAAAGAGTACAAAATGCAAAAAACAGAAAAAGAAGGAAAAAGGTACAAAAGACATTTTTTCAAGATTCTTCAGTATTAGCCGTTGCTAGGACTGGGACCTCGGACGATTCTGGTGGAACCTCCTCGGCAACCCTTTCTGCTTCAATCTCAGCATCAATCTCAGCCAGCGTATTATCCACATTTCTTTCGGCCAAAAGAAGGTCGGATGATAGTTTCCCGATGGCAATCTCCTTAGGTGCCTCCCCAACATCATCACCCTCCTCATCCAGGGTTAGATCCATAACTTGCTCAGCAGGAGGAAGGGACTTGGCTTCAACAGCATCCTTGGGTCTCCTCACCAAGGCTTCATCTTCATTTTTTTTCTCCATCCTCATCCTCGACATCAGCCTCAGTCTCTGATTCGTTTTCAGCCTGACTTGGAGGAGGAAATGGTAAGGGGATGGCATCAGCATTCCGAAGGGGCGAGTCAACAGGGAGATCAAGCTTCTTTATCAGGGACATCCAACCAAGGGAAAATCCCCTGTTGCATGCCTGCCTGACTTGAAGCTTATAATCTTCTGCGACGTCGGCCATACCTTGGGCATAGGCCTTTTCATCGGCCTCTTTGACTTCGGCCTCCTTGGTGGCCAGAGCTTGCTGGAGTTCTTTCTTCGCTTGGGCCCTCTTAGCCTCGGCCTCTCTTTTCTCAACTTCAGCAACTTTTTTAACGGCCTCAGCGGATTCGGCCTTCTCAAGAGCTAAAGTTTGGGCTTTAGTGGCAGCCTCGGCCTGATCCTCCAGTTTTTTCATTTTTGATTCAAGAGACTTTATCTCCCTCTTCAGAGAAGACGCCTCCCTCTTCATATCAACCAATCTTTGACGATTTTCAAAGGATTGCATTGAAAATGAATGGGCGTGTTGGATAGCCTGAAAGAAAACAGAAGTGTCAGAAAATTTTCTCAGTAAGAAACAGAAGGAAAAAACACAAATACAAACAGAAATGCTTACCTGAACAGAATGTTGGAGCATGAGAGCATAATTCTCATACTCACTAAGCTTAGCATTTCGCTCCAAATCATTTGGAAGTAGAAGAGCAGTGCTGAGGGCGACACCAACGTTAATATCGTCGGCACTTTCACTGGCCATGATAGGCCTATCCTCCAGAGTTAGTTCAGGAGCCCATGGAACATCGGGCTTCTTTGACGCCGAGGTCGTCGCAGACGATGACCTTGGCCTCTTTGATTGTGTAGACCCTGAGGGTTGGCCCTCAGCTGACCTCTTGGTGGAAGCAGAGGTTGATTTTCTGCTTTCTGCCAGCTTAGAAATAGGCAAAGCATCCTCAGCTTCGGCATCTGTAGCCTTGGCCTTGGGCTGAGCCTTCTTAACTCTCTTTGGCTTTGGTGGGAGCATTGATTGCGTTGGCACAGCTTCGGCGTCAGTTGGAAGGTCGGCGAGAAGGTCTTGAACGACAGGCCTTGGACGAACCATCTCGGCAGTCTTTACAAGCCTTCGTCGACGTTTACGTTCTGGAATTGGTATTAAGTAGGGGGCCGAAGTTGATGGAAGATCGGCTGGGTCAGATGTGGACTCTTGATCTGTTCGGGATGTAGAAGCAGTTAAAGTTGTAGCCGTGGGTGGAGAAAGGCCCTTTTTCCTTTTTCTTGGGACGTCGGGTAAAGTGGATTTATATGTAGGGATGAAGTTTAGTAACAGTGGGGGCTTTTCGTTTATGGATTGGAAGGTTAAGGAGTGTTTTCAGATCTGTTCCTGGGAAGAAGGATTGACGAAAATTTTTCGGTGGCTGATGAAGATCTGCAGGACAAAGAAACAGACGTCAGAAACAAAAAGTATTAAAGACTTAAATAAAAACAATTAAGTGTTGACTCAGGGCTCTTACTCTTGCCCTCTGTAATTGTTCGAGGAAGAGGGTAGAGGTGGACATCTTCATCTGGGCCAAATTCCCAATTTCCAGAAGCAATGACAAAATCATCTCCAGCCCCCTTGTTGGAGTCTGGGAGGTCGGCTACAATTTTGTACTGAGTAGATCTCGGCTTAAGATAATAGACAAAACCCCTATCCTTCAGGTCGAGAGGGCACATGGTATAACAATATTGAAGGTCGGCTAGGGTGATTCTGAGGTTTTCCTGCCTAGCTAGGGCTATGATACCGTTAATCACCCTATAGGAATTGATAGTAAGTTGCATGGGGTTTAGCTTGTAGAAATGAAGAACTTCGCGAAACAGGGGATCAAGTGGAAGCCGAAGTCCACATTCGGTGAAAGCTACTATAGGAAAAGGCATTGTATGATCTGTGGGCATGATAGTGTTGCTATCCCCAGCTAGCTTAAGGTGAACATCGGCTGGGATAGAGAATTCCTGCCTAAAGTATTCTAGTTTTGTTGGGGTATTTACCCTATGCCTCCACATACCCATCACGTCAACTTAACAAAAGAAGAATGTGTTTCAGAAGATGGGCGTTTAGAGAAGGGTTGCAAGAACCTCGACAAAGAACTAGGAATGGACTGATAAGGCTTGTTTCAGTTTTCCCTAAAAAATTGAAGGTTCTACACACAAATCCCAAGCTAAGGAACTATAAAGAACAAAATCGAAGGCACAGATCTGGGACAGATACGAAAAATAGAAAATAGAGACATAGTTTCAGAATCAAGAACAGTGGCAAGAAAAATGGTAAAATAGTACAAAAGTTCAAGATATAGCCACAATCCAGGATACAAGTAAAATCCAAGGCTTCGAACAAAAGCAACAATGACAACAGACAGACGAAAGCTCATGAAAAAATTTTAGAGTGAAAGGAAAGAATCTTACCAGAACAAATGAAGCCGAGGCAAATGTTCGCCGAACCCAGAAATCGGTCGCAACAGTGGAGAAAGCTTCGCAAGAATAGGAGATTAAGAACAGTTCCAGAAGGGAGATCGAAGCAATGGCAGATCCGAAGAGGAAAGAGCTTTCAGAGAGAGAAAGAGCAAGAAGTCAGAATGAAAAAGTGAAGGAAAAATAGAGGCAAAGAAGAGTTTTGTCAAAAATTTGAAACGGCGGCAAAATTAGGGCAATTATTACGCCTAGAGCAACGCACGCGTCAGACGGCGCAGACGAATGACAGACAGCTTTCAAGCGCGTCACCGACACGCTCCAATAAAGACAAAACACGTGAAGGGAACAGTTAGATATGCATGACAGCTCATGCGTGTAAAGAAGTACGATTGAAACCTTGTTCTCCGAAGAGAACACATCGGCTGAAAGTGGATTATCTCGGCTAAAACAATTTTTGAGTCATTACTCAGAAAAGGAATATCGAAATATCGGTATAGGTTCCATCACCTCAGAGCGCCGAGGTAATAGAACCTAGGGGGCAGTTGTGAGGATATATTTTTTGAATACCAACACGTGGCATGGTGACGTCGACGTGTCAGACGAGGTGCCACGTGTCCTGGTAGTTACGCCGAGGTGATCTCGGAGTTGCCGAGGTTATCTCCAAAGATATCGGAATCCGAAATAGGCGGATAAGGGACAAGAGTCCTAAAATAAAGAGGGAACTCAACTTGGATATGGACAAGAGTCCTAGATTGGAAGAAGACTTCAGTTTGGGTAAAGATAAGACTCTTAGAGAGTTTATCCTAATCCCACTGGGAGTCCCAGATTAGCAGTAATCCTAAGTCCATTAGGGCCAGGCTCCTATTGGGACTGGGATTGTATTGGTTATAAAAGAGAGGCACCCCCATGGGTCTAAGGTATGCTTTTTGATACTCAAGCTTGTGAGTTTAGTATTTGATTTATCTTTGAGAGATATACTGACTTGATCGTCGGAGTGCCCCCGGGTGGAAGAACCACCGCCGGAGCTTTTTCTTTCTGTTACAGGTTGCTAAAGCCATTTATTCTGCCTGTGCTCTCCAGCTGATCACTAAACGGGCAGTGTGGTCAGATTTTCACCCACACAATATTAATAATCTATTTCTCGAGTCCATTGATTTGATTTTGGATCCTCTAATTGATTTTTTTTAAAATTAATTCTCTAAACTAATTTCCATGATGCTTATCTATTAGGAAACAAAGAGGACCATTCAAGGGCGGCTCTGTGGGAGACCTAGGTGGCTTAAAAAAGTTGTATTGTTCCTTAATTGCTATATAGAAGATACTGTTACAGCAGTAAAATTTGAATCTAGACATATTATGTTTATAGGAGAGTTTTTTATCTACTAAATATATGTATATATATTTAATTTGCTCATAAATTTGTTGAGACCTTTGTTGAGACTAATCACCTTGACATATGTAGTCCCTCGTTCCACACACCAGACAAAAGTAATGTGGTAGAGAGTCTCTTGAAGAGTGAAAAATGAAATATTAGATAATTGATTACCACTTGAAATTTGAACCCATGACTTTATATAAGAGAGTCATAATCTATGACTAATTAGGATTAAGAGTCATCATTTAGGGCTATTTTGGGAAGATATTTAAAAGTCACCTTCCAGCTTTTAACTCATTTTGGATCACATCATCTCTCGTATTTTTTACACTTTTTTTAAAAAAAAGTCAAAAAATATAAAAAAAACCAACTTTTAACTATCTTTCCAAAACAATTCTTAATCTAAAAATCTTGTCAATATGTGGATTTTTATTTGGCCCAAGATTGTACCACAACCCAAATGAGACTTGGTTGAGGTTGGAGTTTAAAGCTTGACCCATCTGTTGGCGACTAATCCTGTAGAAAATATGAAAACAAACAAAATAAAACAAAACATATAAAATTACTAAAATTAAAAAATATAAGACTTTGTTTGAGAAGTGCTAAATTAATATATTTTTTGATTTTTTACGAAAAAACATGAGATATGAGTTGGATTTGAAGTGATGTACTAGAGAGGTGATGTGACTTAAATAAGATAATTGTGACCTAAATAAGATAATGTGCTAAAATAATATATGCTATTTTAACACATGCCAAGCAACCACTTAATCTCAACCCATTAGACTATAAGCCTGCTGATCAGATCTGACTCTTCTTAGTCCATGAGAGGCAGGCCCCATCGGCCTGCATGCCTAGTATTTTAAAATTGAGCATTTAGTGATTAATTGTTAGTTGATAATTAGGTAATAAGGTGATAAATTTATGTGAATGCAATGTTAAAATTCTGAACAAATACATTATAGGCTATGTTGAATTTTAGATTCGTCAAGAAAAATATTTTTTTTTATAACCAATATTTACATTTATTTTTTAATTTTATTACAACTATCTACACGTTCAAGCTACATAACTTTTTTAGACCCGTTTAAATTTGATGGCAGGTTTGGAATGACCACTTAAAGCCTGACTCAATCCACTCATTTCATATATTTATATTTTATATTATTTAATTTTGTTGCTAGAGATGAAAAAATACTTACCAATAAATTAGTTAAAACATTTGAGTACTTAACCTTGAGCTTATAAGAAAATAATCAAAAAATTATACTACCAACATCATTTGTTTTCATCTGGGACGGAACCAGAATTTTATCTTAGGGGGCCGAGTCATGAATAATTTTTATTTTTACAATTCTTATACATATTTCAATTGAATAATGAGTAATAAATTAATATATATATATATATATATAAACCAATATTTCTTTAGTACTATTGTTGTTTTAGAAAATAACTATTTTAGTTAATTTTTTGACTTTACGAAAAGATTTACACAAAAGAAGAGAAGAGTTGATTTTTCTATAGTGACTATTTGATTTTTTAACTATTTTAAGTTGTTGCCAAAACAACCCTTAACGTATAATAAATAAAAATTCATATATTCAATCTTAACAAGAGTCATAAATTGAATAATAAAAAAATGAGTCATAAATTAAATGATTTTTTGTACATTTATCAAACTAGAATTCAACGTCATTTTAAATTCTAAAATGCCAAAAAACTTTCACAATTGACTCTATAGTAAAATGTGTTATCTAAATTTATTTTAATGTGGTCCTCATAACATATAGATTGAGTTGAAATCACATTTTAATTAATTATTTATTTTTGTAAATTTATAAAAGATTAATTATAAATACAAAAAGCATTACATAACTAGAAAGTCACCAAGCCCAACAACTATCACAAGAAATAACATTAACTTCAAAAAAAATAAACAATTACGTGATACAATCCCATGATGGGAGAGAACTCAACACTGCAACAAGTGTCACTCGTAATCTTACAAAAATAATGATATGCAATCATTAAATTAAAAGCTTTACTTATCACATTTTAAATTTCTTATACACATTTTTTTAATGTGAAAGTAGCCTTAATGAATATCAATTCAAACCAAATGACACATGTGAAGCAAGAGAGGGGCAAGTCTATTAGATGTAAAGCATTTGTTGCTATAGAAGTAATACATAAGTGAGAGGGTAATTTTTGGGAAAAATTGGGCCGAGCTGCGAGTTGGGCTTTGAGGCCCAAAACGCGAAGGACTGAGTAAAAAAGGCCGTAAAGGATACTCCGGCCCAAGGAGGTGTGATTACTCCGTCTCAAGGAGAGATAGTTGCGTCGGCCCAAGGAAGAATATAGCTACTCCGGTCCGGAGGCAACTCGGAGTTAGGCCGGTCTCAGAATTAGTCCGGTCACAGTATGTTCTGGGAAGGCCGGTTTAGGAATTAGTCCGGTCGTGACTTACAATGGTTAGGTCGGTCAGAACTTGTTACTTGGAAGTTTGATCTAAGCACATCAAGGTTGAACAGGGCAGCCGAAGTAAGGAGTTGGAGCAGAAGACCGAGCTAAGGATAGTTCGGCCCTCTGTGGCTCGGTATAGCCAATTTTACTTCGGTCAAATGGAAGTTCGGCCATAAAGAAAACCATCCCACTTGGTTTAAGCAGTGGGGGAGGGTGTAAAAGGATAAGCATTATCCTTAGGAGAATGAATCCTAGGAGGACTCTGCATGGAGAAGTACAAGTCCTACTAGGATTGTGCCACGGGAAACTTATAAAAGCTCACAAGCATCACCTTGGAGGAGGTAATTGAACACAATCATTCTGAGAACTTAGAGCTTTGTCTATTTGTCAAGTTTTCTGACTTAGGCATCGGAGAGGTTTCCGGCATACACCCGCCGGCTAGCTCACGTTTGTGTTTTCAGGTGACAAAGCGACGTCGTACGGAGGAGCGTGGACTAGGTCAACAGGATTATACGAGGAGAATTATTTCCTCCCCGTACAATAAGCATGACTTTTCCCGAATGTAAGGAGGCATGTAGGGATAACTATTTTAGTCCGATCCGTGACGATCCATCTATACCTGCACGAATGGGACGAATTTTACCCAACTTGACACTTATGTGGGGCAGGGGTGAATTATATTTTGATCACCTGCAATGAGAGTGGGAGGGGGGCAGATATCACCTTCCTCGATCCAAACCCTACCCGATATAATTGATAATATATAAATAAATGATATATATATATTTGTATATATATAATATAATTAGATATAAGAAAAGAATACTAAAAGTCTTTAATTCTGTTTAAATATAAATAAATAATAATCCTAAAAAGGAGACCAAAGACAAGAAAAAAAAATAAAAATAATAAAAAAAAAAAAACGAAGAAAACAGTTCTTGATGAACTTTTATGGTTTTCTGGAGCATGATTGCACAATTTTTCCTACAACATGATTCCTGTAAACTTGTGTATACGAATGTGATATGAATTGCTAGGCTATGCTTCCTTCTGCCACGCTGCTCTTTGCTCATTTGTTGGTCGATCACCTTTTGCTATTTTTGTTTCAACTTTTATTGTTTTCACACCCTCATCTCCAATTGAATTTGCGGTTAAGCCTCTTGTTTCAGATAAGTTGGCAAATGTTTTAGGCTTATTTTGGCTTTAGTGAACTTTTTTCAACTTTTGAGTCAAAATATGATACTTTTTAGGTTCATTTAGACTAGACAATCCTAAATTTTTTGTTTTATGTTCTGTTCTTTTTTTTTTAATTTTTTATTTATTTAAAGAATTAGACAGGGAAAAGGGGGTCAATTTTTATAGGCTTTTTTGATAAAATTTGACTTCTTCCGTTTTTAATTAGCTTTTTTTTCTGAATTTTTTTTTTTCTTTTTAATTTTCAGAGTCATCTAGTCTAGATGAACAAAAAAAAGAGAGTAGATTTTGACATAATTTTAAAAAAAAATCTAGACTAGATGACTCTGAAAATTAAAAAGAGAGTAGATTTTGACATAATTTTAAAAAAAATGGCTGCTGCCAAAGGAAACTCACCCAATTGCCTTTTCATTTGATAACTACATTGGAATTAAGCAAGTGGTGTTTGGTGGATATGAATTCGAGAACTGGAGGGAGGACTTGAAGGCAGAGGATGTAGGATATAGCGTCCACAAGATTTAAGGCAACTTGAGTGAACATCACGAGAATGTCAGCATCATGCTTCTTCTTTCCGGATCATTCCATACCTTCTCATCAATGATTACTGTTGCCTTATGAGTTATAACATCTTACAATCTTACCGATGCCTTATTTGTATGCCTGAACAAACCAAAGATAGGTGTAGTAGAGTCTAAAGAGTAGTCCAAAATGTATGCAATTTTGAGATGGTTGTGCAAGAATGTGTGCTTGGAATTAACGAGTTGTAGAGTTTAGATATTCAAAGAACACTTTTTTTGGCTACAATTTATGGTATTGTAATGAAGTGATTCCATAGAAAATTATTGTTTGTGCCAGGAAGCAGATCTAGGGGTTTTACTATGTGCATTTATTATTGAGCTAGTTATCTGTGAAAGTTCACAGAATTGTCAAGTGCTACTAGAATTCCTGGGATATACCTAGTAGAAGTACCTTTGATCCGAGCAAGGCTTTGAGCTTCAAGTTATGTTCAACTTTGAAACTAATATACTAGAGATTGTATTAGTAGTATTGGGATGCAGAGGTGGTAGTGCGGTGTCAGCAGTGGTGGTGGAGAGATGATGGCGGTGATAGTATGGTGACATTGGTCAAACTTCAATTTGAAAATGTTTTTCCCAATTCAAAAGTAGAAAATATTTTCCACACCCAAATAAACTTGTTTGTTGATCACAAAAACACATTTTTTGTCAACATTTGTCTCATGTCATTGTACTAAACGCCATAAAATATGCCAAAACAAATTGAGCATAATAAAATATGCCAAAACAAATTGAACATAAAAGTTGGTTGTTTTCCATGTGTGTTAATAATAGTGCCTACCTACAGCCTGCTCAAAATATAGAATAATAGCATGATTTCAAGTTTCACTTCATAAATCATGAAGGAGTTCTAGCTAATAATCCAAATCACATGACTGCAAATTAAAGTTCATCCTAGAACTAAGGAAAACAGCTCATTCATTTACAGGCAAGCCCTCAATGCATTCCAACCTCTTCCAAAGCTTTCACTTTCTTGGAAGATTCATGGACACCAAACAAACCAAACAACAATGGAATGGCCTTGCAAGTCTTCGTGAACTTCGAGGACATACCTTCTGTGCAATCGACTTGATCTCTTTCATCCTTTCATCGACTAGTCCCTTCAACTGCTGCTCTTGATTGGTTTGATTTTCATCCATCTCAATCCAACTAGCTTCACCATTCGTGCACCTGAACATGACAACACTACTAAAAAAAATGTTTTTTTGCAATCGTCACAAGCCGTTGCAAATAATAAAAATACAGTCGCAAAAGGCCTTTTGTGACGGTCCATGCGACCACAAATTGGAGACGCTAATGTGGGGATGGCAAATACTTTTTGTGACCGCAAAATAACAATCGCAAACTATTTGCGACTGCCTAACCTACTTTTTGCGAAAGCTATTTTGTTGTCGCAAAAAAATAAAATAAAAAAATAAATCAAAAACACGTTTAGCAACTATTTTTTTACCATCACAAATCATTATTTTTATAATAAAATCACATATACGTTTGCTACAACAAAAAAATCAATTGCAAGCACCTAACAAGTTTTTTTAATAAAAAATAACAAAATTAACAAATTCATTTAAACTCATAATAGAAATATTAACCTATTCACATGTAAGTGTGCAAACAAAATATAAACTTTCATACATGCAAAACAAATATCAATCAATCATCCTTAAAATATATTGTACTAAAAGATTCAAGTCCTCCAAAAAAAAGAAAAAAAAAAGAAAAAAGCAACATAATCTCAGTTTGGCTCCCAAACATCACCCGCTCGATTATATCAATTACTCCCTCAACAAAACCTGCAAAAACATATACACGTGACTTGAAAATTTAATGCAGTTTAACTTGAAATAATAAAAATAAAACTATTTCAAAAGAAAATGTCAAGAGAAAAAAAAAAGGTTCATTCTCTAAATTCTTTTGCTTGGAGTAAATTACAAAAATAGATGCCAATTCGTAATTTGCACAAATAAATAGACAAGAAAATGGTCACCCAATCCAATCAGATTAATGAATAAACCAAAGAATTTGAAAAATGAACATGATTAACATAATCTTTGTCCTAGCATAGATTAATACCAAAGGGAAACAACAAGAAGAAATTTGACTTCACTATTTAGAAGTTTACATCAAGTTACTGACTTCACTATGTAATTCAAGAATTAGCAATGAAGAATTTTGGAAACCTTTTATCAAACCAAGACCATCTTTAGTGTACAATGGGCAATTATTGAACAGTTGGGGCAGGCTTTGGCACTATTGGTGTATTTTTCTTTTCTTCATCCTTTTATCTTTTCTTTTCCTTAATTCATTTTAGTTCTTGTATATATTGAGTTGTCCCAGATATTATTAGCTATAATGTGAATCATGAAATGCAAACATGTATTAATGTGCTCTTTTTTGTTGAATCAACTGAATTTATGAAGCCAAATGCATATGTATAACCTAACATGTATCATGTTAGATCATGTAAATTTGACAATTTCCTTGTCAGTGTAGATGGATGCATCAATAAACAGCTAGTAGCCACTTCTTGTAATTACTACCAAGCCAACAAATAAATCTTCAAGGAACGGCCCATAGATGTCCATTGCCAACCTCATAACCAAGAAGTTAATAAGTTATTTGACGTTGAGAAGAGGAATATGCCCATAGATGTCCATTGCCAACTTCATAACCAAGGTCACAATTTATGAAGACCGTGTTACGTTCAAATCTTATTTTCACTAAGGAACAGCCCACCCTTGAAAACCCACCTCCCTCCTGAAATTTATATCATCTGGATTGGAACATTTATTTAGGGGTTTAAATTTCTGGTGACTTACTTTCACGCATGGACCATTTACCTTTCTCTGTCCAAGAGAACTGCCTCAACTCACACCTTATGACTATCTTACCCAGATGATTATTGGCTCAGTCCAACGTTGCCTGACCACATTGGTCTTATATCATCCCCTCTCTTACTCTCCCCAAGAGTTGTATCCTACTTAGGTTTCAAAATCAGAGGCTCAACCTAATCTCAGCCACCACGTGTACCTCCTTAGGCCCTTCCTCAATATATTCCTCTTTTAATTAGATAACTTAAGTCAGTGACAAGAATATATTTTTGGCACAATTTGTCAATAAATTAATTTTACAAAGTATCTGATATGATAGATAATTCTTTACTATTTTTGGTATCAAAAATAAAAAATCAAGTGGCTCCTAATTTTTTTAATGGAGTTCTGGAAGTGAAAAAGCAAGTACTTTAGGTATGAAACCCAAGCCACTTGATGCTCCATAAAGTGTTCCACACTTGTAATTTATCTACAGAATAGATATACGAAATCTTATTGAATATAAGTACATTTCAAAAACTTATTTTTCATTGCTTTTCCATGGCCGTTTTCTTCTTCTTTTTTTTTTTGCCACAAGAAACTTCTCTTTTCAAATACTACTCAAGCATAAGTATGCATAGAAGAACATGCAAAAATGACCCGACAAACATGTAAATGTCCTGACAGTATCCAATTGGGAAAAATATCACTGACAAAGCTACAGATTAGTGATGGGACCAGAAAACTTACTTTATCCTCAAGTAACATGCAGATATCTGTGGCAAGGGAACATCTCCTCCCCTGAAACCATTTAACATAGATAAAATGATTACCGATCAAAACTTGAAATATCCCAAAATAAAAAAAAAAATTAAAAAAATTGCGTTATTTTCACCACTACAGGATATTCTTACTGGTATTCTGAGGCAACCAATGAGAACCAAATTGGACATTTTCTTCTGTGCTGTTTGGCTCCAAGCATTTCAAGCATAGCCTGTGCCAGGGCACACAACCTCCCAACTGCATTTTTTATCCATTACACGCAACCTTCTTCGTTTGACCGGCATTGGAAGTGAGATTGTTCCATTCCTGTCATCTTGAACTTTTGATTTGCGTCGATGCTCCTTACCCTTGGTTTTAGGCACATGTACATCATTTTCAAGAGCATTGAGGGGTTCTAATTTGGAAAAACCACCTAGAAAAACCACTTAGAAAAACCAGTAAATTCTTAGAAAAACCATTCCAATGCTGCCCATACACTAGCACAGAACTAAAATAAACCACCTTCTTCCAATAAAAGCATCTTCAACTCAAATTCAAAAACAAAAAATTTCAAACGCAGTTCAATCCTGACTAATTAGGAGAAACACTCTTTCAATTTGTTATCATGTAGCCGGTTTCATATTACAAATGGTTTTAGGTAGTGATCCCCTACATTAGTGCATATTTCAGAAACATTGTGAGGAAAACAAAATCATAAATATCAGTGTTTACATTTCTGTAGAACACTAAAAAGTATTTAGAAACATTAGTGAAATAGATTTTGGTGATCTGTTATGGTGTATGTAAACAATGTGTTCCCTTACAGATATTGTAACAAGGACACATAAGGCCGTGCCCAACATCAATATTTAACAAATTAACAGAATTAATTAATTGCACATAAAGATTTCACAAAATGAAAAACAGAAGAGAGATAAAATGTAATGCCCAACCTAATGTTTAACATGAATATTTTTCTAGAATTAGAGATCACTGCTTATAGTTGTTGGATCAATAATGTTAACAGATGAACAATACATTTAAATATGCATCGTTTATCATCGTTGATATTTTATGATTTTAGAAGTCATTCTTGGGATTGAAGAAGTTTGCTTAAAAACACTCCTTGATGCTATTTACTGCATTCTGCACAACATTGTTTATTCAAACCTAATTAATTACATGATATATAAAATAGATAAAGTACTTAATGTAGAAGGGCATTTGGTCTAGTGGCATGATTCTTGCTTAGGGTGCAAGAGGTCCCAAGTTCAATTCTCGGAATGCCCCTTTTTTGATTAAGTTCTTTTCTTTTTCTTGCTTTTTTGGTTGGTCCTTGTCAGTGAAAGTGAAAGATCTATAAAAACTGCAAAATGATCTTCTTTTTTTAGCAAGAAGATTGAGAAAGGGAAGAAAAGGACACCCAAAAAAAAAAAATTGGATTGTCTAAACAATCTCTTTAGTTGCTGCCCAACATAGAGCAAAATTGCATGTTTCTATCATCAAGATACCAGGAATCAAGAAATGCAAGGGTGCTCTGCTCATAACCAATAGACATTACAGATGCTAGCAGAGTTGTGAATGTGTTACCATAGATATAGGTGTGTTATGAAATCAACCAGCTGAATGTAAAATAAAATAAATAAATAAATTGAAAAGGCTATCAAAATTTGAAACTCAAAATCAAAATATGAGATAGTTATACTGGGATAATTTGGAAATAAGTGTAATAGTTCACACAAACAGAGTTGTATGTATATAATAATAATATTAATAATAGTATAGATAACGAGGAACCCTTGATCCCACATTTGGTGAGACCCAGGATAAAACTCCAAATATAACCATCCATTAACCTTATATATAGAGAGGTAGGAATTCAAATTTAAGAGCTCTGATTGTTTACCTGGGGACTTACCCTTTCAAGCTAGCCCTCAGGGATGCAAGCTCTCTGACATTGGGACCGGGACTAAAGTAACATCTAACCTTATTGGATTGGCACAATTCAACTATACAGAATAAATTAAACAATCAAGTGTCTATTTCTATTTAGTTGTAGCTCCATAGAATACATACATATGGAAATACAGTTCTACTGTCTCGATAAAACAACAACACACAACTAGCAAGACATCAGCAAATCAAACAAAAAAATGCTCAATTATATGACATATGATCACAATCAGTTACAACCAAGGGGGTGAAAACAAGCAAGCATGTGAGAGCAATGCTATATATATATATATAGAGAGAGAGAGAGGTGAGAATTGGAAGGTGAAGCGATAACAATTAAGAATTGAATAGTTCAACTTGTACTTGTAGCAGATGAGGAAGGATTGATTCAAACCAAAGCTTGATTCCAGAATCAGGCTACCTGGTGGAAAAATCAATAGATTGATGAAAAAGTGATCGAATTACAGTGAGTTTAGATGAAGTTGAATACGAATTACAGTGAGTTCAGTGAGTTCAAGTGATCGAAGTAGAGAGATGAAAAAGTTGAAATACGAATGAACGATTCGAAGAGACTCATTGAGAGAGAGAGAGAGAGAGAGAGTTTATACCGTTGGAGATCTCTTCTTCAGACGACCATGGTGATCTATAGAGCGAAATCGAGAGAGGGAAATTAGATTCTCTTACTCTGACACGATCGAGTGAAATCAGATTGGGGGAAATTAGAGTTTAAAAAAAAAAGGAAAATATAAATTGGGCATAGTGGGTTCACAAGTTTCTGCTTAGGCTGGGGTTCATAAGTTTTAGCTTCGGCTAATCTGCCGTTGCAAATAATTTTTTTTGCAACGGTCAAATAATTAGACGCAAAAAGTTATTTTTCTAGTAGTGCAAACGACATTTCTTGATCATAATCTATTGGAAATTCAATCACCCGCTTCTCTGCAGCCCCCGAGTCCTTCCTTATGACCTCAGCCCTAACACAATCTGAAATGACAGTCATGAAATTGTCGATTTGCTTAAGTTTGGCTTGTCTTTGAGAGATTTTCTTGATTCACACGTAAAATTGTGGAATTGAGGGCTTTCTGGATTGGGTTAAAAACAAGTAGGCGTCCCACATCAATACACGTTCACACGTGTTGTAAGGAATCCAAAGGCTCTTTAATTGTCAAGTCATAAACATTTTCACAAATTGCAACATTATTAAGCACCTCTAGAAGATGACGGCCGTAACCTTTGCGCTGGTAAGGAGGCAATACAAATATCTGCCCACAATAGAAATAGAAATCTCATCAAATGCTAGAAATAACCGCATCTTTTTTTTTGGAATGAGCTAAAAAAAACTACAATTTTTTTGAAACTTTTTAAAAAAAATTCTAAATTTTTTTTACTTTTCAAATCTGTCTAGTCTAGAATGATTTAAAAGGTCAAAATAATTAAAAAAAAAAAAGGTTAACTAAAGTAAAAAAAAAGTCAACTTCTTTCAAATAAATTTAAAATTTTAATTTTTTACTTTTCAAGTCTGTCTAATTCAGTAGAACCTAAAGTGTAAGGCTTCTTGAAACGTTTTACTAAAAAATTCACTAAAGACGAAAAAAAGCCAACAAAAAAGTTTCTAAAAAAGCAATTCTCAAACTCCACTGACATACAAAATCAAAGATATCAAACACACATCTTAGAACCACCAAATCCAGGTTCTGTTTAATTCAAGCTAACAAGTTATTAATGTAAAAAAGTGTAAACCTGACTAAGCCGCAAGCGCAAACTGTCGGGGTAATGGTAAAAACGATAAATCGCTGCAAAACCAAGCACTCTAAGTTATTGCCGCCCTGCAGATCAATTTTCTTCTGAACTATGAGAAGAATCTCGCATCTTGGATCAATAATGTCAATAGGATTGCTACCTGATTCAATGATATGAATGGTTAAAAATTGCAGCTCAGTTTTATTACAAGGAATGTGATAAGAAAGCACAAAGGTGAAAAATTACCATCTACAAGGATAAGAACAAGAGGTACCAATCGACTGTAGAGGTGCCCAACAGGCATGGTTCCCACCACAACCCAAATAACCTGGTCCAATTGGAAAGAAACCATAATTATGACAATCAAAAGAAAATAAGAACTGTCATTATCAACAAAAAAAATTCAAGTGTAATGGCTACACTGTGTTCTAAAATGCAACTATGACGGAGGGAATTTGTTTTTCTTTTGTTTACTTATTTATTATTTTTGCGGGTGGGGGTGAGAAGATGCAAATGGATTTATTGAGTATGTTCTCATCCTTAATCTTCCCAAGAACGAACGAGGGAACAAGTCTACTAGCAAGGAGTCTTTGAAAGGCAAGACATTTTCAAAAGTCTACAACTCAACAAGCCTTGGTCCTGCTTACTTGGGGCCAGCTACATGGATCAATTTCCTGCCATTGGCTCCATTCACAATCACATTCTTAGTCAAGTTCACGATAGTCATGTCATTTCTTATCAACCCAAGTTCTCCCGCGTCTTCCTACATTTCTTTTGTCACCCTCTATGTGCATCAAATCAATACTCCTTACATGAGCATTAATTGGTCTATGATGCATAAGATCATAAAATCTCCAATGATTTACCTCATTTTATCTTCAATTAGTGCCGCTTTTAACTTCTTTATATTGAATTCATTTATTATTATTAATTTTCTTTTTCGTAAGTTAAATTTCATTTCATAAAACAAATAGATACAACCCTTACAGGGGCATCCTCCAGTCAAACCAGTTATAACAAAGATCAACAGCCTAGTAGCTTTCAACAGAACAGATATTTTCACAAACTACACACATAAAAGAACTATCAACTAGCTATCGAGTATTTAGCTATTCCTTCATCTCATCCAATACTGGCCCCTGTTGGGGAAATCCCCAAGAAGAACATAACTTGTTATTTGTATGACTATTTTATATTCTCCCATGAATATAATCTTGCTCTTATGTCATTGATCACTTTATTTAGAACTTAATTTGCATCTATCCTTCTGTGAGAAAACGTTCTGTAGTTCCTCTCCATCTACACAAGATAGATAGTAGCAGCCATTGCCAATTTGTGTACTGAATGGCCAAAAGACTTTCCACCTATATTGTGAACTACCCAATCAATCTCAGCTACAAAGGACATAGGGTTTCTTTCTACTCACATGCTTACTCAACAAAATCTCTTTCCAAACATAGTGGGAAAAGCAGCATTGAAAAAACAAATGATTATGTGATTCCATCTCTACATTACAAAGCACACAAGATATATCATCTACCACACCCCAATCCTTGATCCTATCCTTAGTAGATAGCATGCCAAGAAAGCTTAACCATTGTATAAAAGACCATCTATCTCAATATTCTCATTTCAGTTAGTCGTTTTACAAACATTTCTTTTATTAACTACCCAACATTCAATATCATTAATCATAGCAAGTCTTTATAGCAAATCCATGAAATGCAAAACAAAGAAAGCACTCTATTCACTAACAATAACACAGCAAAGGCGTTAAAGAGCACCTCCAAATCAGAACAATCTGTCTTCAAATAACTGTTAGAATCACTGTTGTGCGCATTGGTGGTGTTTTGCTGCAATATCTCTCCTTTCGAGACAATAGATCTGTGACAAAGAACAAAAATCACAATGTCAAATTTAACAATAATCTAGCAACCAAGATAACACAATTTCAGAAGACAAAATGAGAAAGCATCAAATGTAAAGGTAAGTCATTGACGAAACATACTTAACATAATCACACTCGGTTGAAAATGTTCGAAGGAAATCCTCCTTTTTCTCAACAATATTCTCAGCAAAAATATTCTGTAAGGAATGACTTAGAGATTAGAATTCAATGAGTAAATGGATATTGGATGTCAAGGGAATAGGTTAAGATGGGTGGTCCATGATTACCTGGAGAGCAGATTTCAGATCTGTAATCCCCCTTGCCTCCCTTATAACAGTTAAGGTATAGAAATCATTAGCAAACCATCAGAAGACAAAGCTAGAATCGGGCTAAAGATAAGTGTAAATACTTACATCAGATGTGCTCTGAAATGTAATCTCAGCATATGCATGAAAAGATATGCTGCTGACCCAGATGGTGATCTGCATGATTTGTGATAAAATATAAATTACAAATAAATAAATTAACACTTGCAAGCTAGAAAAGAACGGTTCCAAATAAACAAGTAGGGCACATTTGGTATTGTTTTCATTTTATATTCTAGAAAATAGAAAAAACGGAAACTGACACAAAAAAAACTTGTTTGCAGACTATTTTTGAAAAAAATTCTGCACACACCCCTTTTTTAGGAATTACTTTTACATTGCTTTGTAAATCTTTGAAAACAAATTCAGACAAAAATGAAAACCATATAAAAATCATAGGTGCTTTCAATGTTTTTCATTATTTCTATTTTCACCAAAACCAAATACATCAAAAATGAAAGCAATCCCAAATATGGCCTTAATGTTTAATGTATTTTCATGCAAGAGATTGTGCATGATCTGGGTTGTGCAGGAGGAAAGTATATCATTATATGTTATGAACAAAAAGAGCTTTTTTTGGCTTGATAAAAAGCATGCATATCCATGAATGCAACTTTCATAGCCTCCACACTGAGGACATGAATGCACAATGCCAAAACAAGAGCAAGCAACTACTAAAAAGGAGATAGAAACGAAAACGGAAGTTCGATAATCACCAAATAAAATTTGCGCACAGACGCCATAATGGGAAGATACAGTTTCAAGAGCATCAAATTATCAACAGTGGAGTCTTAACCAAATTTTCCAATTTAGCAAAAAGGTGTATTACCTTCAACCCTTGGTTACCGTAAATAATTACTACAGTGCTCATCTAGAACTGCTCACCAACTCAGCATTGGCTCAACAAGCCTGGCAAACACTGTAGAACCAAGCTCATTGTTGCAACAAGCACAAATTGAAGCCAGAGGTCCAGCTTAACTTCTTAAGTAAAAATTGAAGTTCATGATTTTGGAAAAAAATAAAAATCAATCCATACACGACTAATCATCTGACCAAGCAATATTCCTCGCAGATGAAACTAAACCATAGATTAACAAATAAGGTTCGATTAAGGGTCCAAATATATTAACAAAATGAGTGGAGCCTATGCACTCTTAACGTTCAACCTCCAGCTGTGCATCACTAACCCAAATGAACCAAATTGGAACTTGCAACCTCCAGTCAAAAGCCCCAAGTTCAATGAACCTGAGCTGAAATCAACTCACTAATTGTCCCATTTCAGATTAAAAATTTGTTCCCACAAAAAATAAACAAGTAAATAAACAGAATAAAACATTTTATAAAACATGTAAGCATATATGATTGTGGTACTATATATATCAGCTACAATCAGAGCCCCATGTTCAACGAGCAAACGCAATACCTCTTCCCAGGAACCATATGCAGTTGAAACAGAGTTCTCTAGGCCACAGACTTCTTGTTGCTTGTGTTCTGCAATTTGTAACAGGAGTTCCAACAACCTTACACACAAGAATTCCACTTAATCAAAAGAGGTCCAAAACCTTTGAAACATTGTTCTACATGTCTTGTTAAGGTATACAATGGCATGATGCAAGATTGTCCTATGTGCAGTTTCACAACAGAACTTAATTTGAGATTTTCAATGATTTGATCTCACAGGACCTAGAATGCAACAAGCTAGACCTAGAGTAGACTATCGCTGATCCTGAAGACTAGCAAGCAAATCACAATAAACACAACAGCTTGCTTTTATAATCTTTTGAATATAAGGTAAATTTTCACTTGCCTCGTTTCCTTTCAAGCTCTTCATAAAGCTCTTCTTCCCATATTCTTTTTCTCTCACAGAAGCTTGTGCTGCCAGTAAAACATTTTTCATTCTCAGTTTACAGAAAGAAAACATGGTCCACCAAAAGAAAATACAAACTAAAGCAAGCATCAAACATCTACTCACAAACCTTGGATTAATCAGCTCCTGATCATCACGAACAATCTCTTTCCATTCACTAGGCTTAGGTGGCTGTACTTGCGATAGAGTTTGAACACTTTCAGTGCCAATATTTGATACACATTGGGAATAAGTTCCGGAGCTAGTAGTACAGGCAACGTTAACAGTTGCAGAATCACCCCACTCCAACCTTCAACCGAACCCGACGCCAAAATGCCTCCCAACCCAACCAAATGCCTTTCCAAACACCCCGACCATGTGTCAGCCCCACCCTTCCCGAACACCACCCCCCTCTACCCAAACCATACTTCGCCACAAGCACTTCATCAACATCATCCTCAGCTACTAAGGGCCCACATGGAAATGTAAAATCATTGTTACCCTTACCCGATGCTCGAGGGATGTCCGCAAACTTGTTAACTGTTTGACCAAAAAATAAGTTCACTCTACTTTCTAACTCTGGAGTGTCATCAAACTTGCATGGCCAATTATCGTCAGGCTCAGACATAGGATTAAAACTCTAGATTAACAAAAACAACAATCCATTGGTTGTTAGGGGTTACTATGCTGACGAATATTATATTTGTTAGAGGGCATCAAATAAATATGTTACCTTATAAAAATCATCAGAAAGTAAAGCAGAATCAAACTTTGTTGACACTCCAATCACAAAATCATCTTCATCATCTATCTGACACATGTCGTCATCACAATGGCCTGATCCCGAATAATCCACCTCAAGTCCCTGCAACAAACCGCCATGAACCGCCCTGGACAACAAACGACCCAAAGCCTCCATAACCAAAAATGAAAACTTAAGTGGAAGCGCTAATACCTTCTCATCAAGGAATGCTCTAATTTTTGACTCAATAACTTCATTATCATCATCATCATCCTCAGCTACTGAGGGGCCACATGGAAATGTAAAATCATTGTTCCCCTTAACAGATGCTCGAGGGATGTCAGTAGCCTTGTTAACTGTTTGACCAGACAATAAGTTCACTCTACTTTCCAACTCTGGAGTGTCATCAGACTTGCATGGCCAATTATCGTCGGGCTCAGACATAGGATTAAAACTCTAGATTAACAAAAACAACAATCCATTGGTTGTTAGGGGTTACTATGCTGACAAATATTATATTTGTTGTAGGACATAAAAGTAATATGTTACCTTATTAAAATCATCAGAAAGTAAAGCAGAATCAAACTTTGCTGATGCTCCAATCACAAACTCATCTTCATCATCTATCTGACACATGTAATCATCACAATTGCCTGATCCCCAATGTGGGACATTTCCTGAGAACTTCTCTGGAGTGTCATCAAACTTGCATGGCCAATTATCGTCTGGCTCAAACATAGGATTAAACCTCTAGATTAACAAAAAAAACAAACCATTGGTTGTTAGGGGTTACTATGCTGACAAATATTATATTTGTTGGAAGGCATAAAAGCAATATGTTACCTTATTAAAATCATCAGAAAGTAAAGTAAAATCAAACTTTGCTGATGCTCCAATCACAAGATCATCTTCATCATCTATTTGACACATGTCGTCATCACAATTTCCTGATCCCCAATGTGGGACATTTCCTGGGAACTTCTCAAGATAAATAGTTGAGCACCTCACACTATTATGAACATCCTTCAATTGTGTGTAGGTTGTCCTGATAATAGGGTCCATGCTAAAACAGAAATTCAACCTCAGAGTTATAATTAGAAATAACAGACGATAATATATCTTGAAAGCACCAAAGGTTATTTAACAAAAACCCTTACGAGTTCTTAAGCTCCATCTCAGGTGTTGCCATCTTTTTTCCAGAATTTTCCTAATGATTGTAAAATAAATAAGAAAGGAAAAAGAAAAGCTGCATAATGCAAACAAAGAAGGTTTCATGCAGTTATACTGACCTTAACTGAAGCGCGTAACACAGTATAGGTTTCCTGATACTCCCTAGTAACAAATGGATGCTGCATATGATAAGCCAAAAACATTTTTTAGAACAATTATTAAAAGAAGTGACAACTTTTATTATCTAACATTGTGTTTTTATCAGAATCAAGGAATGTTCTGCTACAAGATAACCTTACATTTATATATATGAGTCAAGAGCTTAATTTATAAGGAATTGATAAGTTAAATTAGCCTGCAGTGTAATAGTACCTACAGCAGATCTGATGCAGCAGGCCTTAAGTTTGGTTCCCTGCCATAGAAGGATAAGAGAATGAAACAAACTTAAAAATAAAGCATAAATTATCTTCTTATAAATTTGTATATCAGTCTAAAAAAAATAATTGGCAATGGATACAAAGGGCAAGAGAAGCAAGAAACAAAAATAATAGGCATGTGAAACATACTTCTGCAAACATTTTAACAAAAAATCTGTTGCTTCAGCAGAGAGATGCTCAGGGATGGGTGGATGAGATTTAGTTGTCCCGATATGGAGGAGAGCAGCAACCTAAAAGAAACACCAATTAGTTAGTTCACAAACAATGAACTAACATCTTACCGAGTCCAAAAGTTGTAGTCAACAGAACAAATAAATACTTCAGTAGGAAAACAATGGAAGATGATGGTTTCAAAATACCTCCTGATACTGCTGGCTCCAAGGAGGCTTTCCTGTAGCCATCTCAATAACCGTACATCCAACACTCCATATATCAGCAGAGCTGGAATGTTTGATATTAAACTAATGAGCTAAAACAAGCACAAAATAAGGAGTGCAACAAGCATGGTGTATATGTACGTGCTTAAGTGAAAATATTGCAAGCATTTACTACACCAATGCGTAAGAGTAACTTTATCCACATTGAAGATGTAACTAAGGTGACAAAACACATGGTCGCATTTGTCTTATCCATATCATAGATCAGCTATAAGCATGGAAATGCGTGATTGTACTCACAAGCTATGACCGGTTTGAAGGATAACTTCTGGAGCCATCCAATATGGAGTACCCTTCATTGACTTTGCACCAGTCATGGTAGCCTGTACTAGCAACATACATAACTCGAGTATAAAATAATTTGACATAATATTACCTTGGAAAGAAAACAAAATAAATAACTAGAAAAATTAAATAAAAAATGAAATAGAGGAAACATTGTTCACACCAGCTCAACAACTTTCTTTGATGCATCAAAGTCTGCAAGTTTTATGCACCCCTTATTATCAACAAGGATATTAGCTCCCTGACAAAAGCAAGCCCTTTATCATACATATATATATACATAGAGAGAGAGTGGGTGAGAGAGAGAGAGAGAGAGAGAGAGAGAGAGAAGTTTTATCCTTGTTAAGAATCATTTGCAAGAAGGTGAAGATACCTTAATGTCCCTGTGCATTATTCCATTCCTGTGAAGGTATTCCACTCCCAACAACAATTGTTTTGTGTACATTCTTATCAGTGTTGTCAAAGTCGCGCCTAGGCGCACGCCTAGGCGCAAGGCGAGTCGAGGCGAACCATCTGCGCCTGTACAGGTGCCAGGCGAGGCGGCTTGAGCCAGGCGAGCGCCTTAGCCGCGCCTTGAGCCAGGTGAGAGAGGCGCAAGGCCCTCGCCTAGGCGCGACTGAGCGTTTAATCTGTAGATCAGATCGAACGACTCAGATTCGACTCAGATTAAGCTTTCGAATGGCATAAAATCACAGAGGATCAGAACTCATGTACCATATCAGCCGAATACGACTCAGATTAACCCTAATCGAAGTCGTCTCTCTCCCTCTTTCGAGCTGCTGGAGCTACGACTGCGACACGAGCTGCGACACGAGCTGGACTTCGACTGCGACACTGATCGACTTCGGCTGAGCAGGTTCGACTCCTTCTTCTTCGTCTTCGACACTGATCCCCTTCTCCTTCTTCTTCGTCTTCGACAGGTCGTCTTCGACTTCGACATTCATATTTTTTTTTTCCCTTTTCTTCTTTCTCCTTCGGCTTCGCAGTCGTCTCTTCTTTTTCTTTTTTTTTCTTTTTTTTTTCCTTTTCTTTTTTTTTCAATTATTTGAGTTATATTAAATAAATAAATAAATAAATAAATTATGATTATTACATAAATAAATAAATTAATTCATACATACATAAATAAAAAATAGATACATTACATTACATTCATTATGATTATATTAAAATTGATTCATCATTATACTGAAATTAATTAATTGATCATTAATTAAAAAAAAAAAGAAAATTGATTCATGAGTTAATTAATTCATACATTCATTACAGTACATACATTGAATCATAACATTAATTAATTCATAAATTGATTCATAAGTTAATTAAAAAAATAAAAAATTGATTAATTAATTAGAAAAGATTAATGTGTTGTGATTAATAAGAATTTAATGTGTTGTATGTGTTGTGATTAATGTGATTAATAAGAATTTAATTGATTAATAAAGATTAATCAATTTATCAATTTATCAATTAATCAATTTATTGTGTTGTGATTAATGTGTTGTGATTAAAAAAATAGAAAATTGGTTGATTAATTAATTGATAAATTGATTCATAAGTTAATCAATTTATTAATGTGATGAATTAATAAATTGGTCAAAGTTTTTCTTGAAAAAATAATGTAACATAGGAATTAATGTAATGGAATGTAATGTTCATTAATTAATTAATTGATCATTAATTAAAAAAATAGAAAATTAATTCATGAGTTAATTAATTCATACATTCATTACAGTACATACATTGAATCATAACATTAATTAATTTATAAATTGATTCATAAGTTAATTAAAAAAATAGAAAATTGATTAATTAATTAGAAAAGATTAATGTGTTGTGATTAATAAGAATTTAATGTGTTGTATGTGTTGTGATTAATGTGATTAATAAGAATTTAATAAGAATTTAATTAATTAATAAAGATTAATCAATTTATCAATTAATCAATTTATTGTGATTAATGTGTTGTGATTAAAAAAATAGAAAATTGGTTGATTAATTAATTGATAAATTGATTCATAAGTTAATCAATTTATTAATGTGATGAATTAATAAATTGGTCAAATCAAAGTTTTTCTTGAAAAAATAATGTAACATAGGAATGAATGTAATGGAATGTAATGTACATTAATTAATTAATTCATTATTCATCATTAATTAAAAAAATAGAAAATTGATTCATACATTACATACATTAATAAATTCATCACATAACATACATTACATTCATTATACTGAAATTGTTTTTCTGTTATTTATTTTTTGTGTTGTGTAGTGAGTACTATTACTAAGTAGAAAATGACATCGGAAAGTAATAGAAAAGATCCTTGCTTTTGATATTGATGTTTTTAAGTGTTAAGTGAAGACATATATTAATATTTGTTGGATATTTATGTTTTGGATGTTTAGTGTTTATGTTTTTATTTTATTGAATGTGGATTATTTGATCTTTGAAAATTGGAATGTTATGTAATATGCACTTTCATGGCTTTGAGAATTATTCTATATTTTGTCTTGAATCTTGATTACTTTTTATTTTTTAAAAAATTGTCTTACTACTATGAATGATTAGTCTATATTAATTTTTCTATTTTTTACGAATACTGTGCGCCTTACTTCAATAAAGCCCGCGCCTCGCCTTGCGCCTTGCGCCTAGGCTCCAAGAGACCTTCGGCGCCTTAGTGCGCCTTGAGCCTTTAAAAACACTGATTCTTATAACCTGCTCAGCATACAAATTGAGCGAGAATATCAAAAAAAAAAAAACAAGCAAATTACATAGTATAGAAGCAAGGTTTTCAAGTTCTGAGTCTAGCTTTTCATCTCATGTACATTCTCATAACCTACTTGGCAAACAGGTTCTAGGAGAAATTTCAAATGTGGTGATTACTAGATCTATGTCCTTAGTTTGGCGAGATATATTATCTTCTATTCTGTCAAATGTTGATCTGCACTTATTTTTTGTTGAAAATTTTAAAATTGTGATTGGTAATGGTGAAAGGACACACTTTTGGAGAGACAAATGGTTGGTGATTGGAAAGTTGGAGGATGTCTTCCCTAGGCTTTTTAACTTATTAGAGGCTAAGGATGGCTCCTTGAAGTCTTTTGTTCAAACCAGAGATGTGCAGCTGGAGGGTAGCAGTTCTCATTCAAAAGACCTTTACGAGCTTGGGAAGAGGAGGAGGTTAAAAGGCTTATTGAGGTATTGGAGGATGTTCCCAATCTAAGGATCAATATTGATGATCAAGTTTGGTGGAATGCAGAACCATCAGGCTCTTTTTCTGTTTCCTCTGCCAGAAGATGGTGTGAGTCTGCTCAAGGCCCATCTTTTAGGATTACTAAACTGCTGTGGGGTAACGGTGCACCACCAAGAGTGAAATCTTTTGGTTGGTTGGTTGGCCTGGAAAGGTTGAGTGAAAACGACTTTCTATCTTCAAAGAATTGCAGTTTTGGATCCCAATGTGAACAATTATTGTCTGTTTTGCAGGGAGAATGTGGAAACTGTCAATCACTTCTTGCTACATTGCCCTTTGGTATGGAGAATGTGGTCTAAATTATTGGATTGGTGGAACTTGTCTTGGGTAATTCCTGGGTCTATTGGAGATCTTCTGGAATGGTGGTTAGGTACAAGCTGTAGCAGGTTTGAAAGGAGGATATGGCATTCTATTCCTTTTGCTATCACGTGGTCTGTGTGGAAGCTCAAAAATGAATTTGTGTTCAATGCAATTCAACCAGATTTTACGGATTTTGGGGAGTTGCTGAAGGTTAGAATTGCTTTATGGTTGAAATATAACACATGGGATATATTTTTCTATTAATGATGTTGCGTTCAACCTTCAGCAAGTAAGATCTTGCTCCAGGCAACGGAACAGAATCAGAATTCTGGGCTAATTTTTGGTTGTGGAGATTGTTGTCTATAGGATAGATGGCTACTGTTTGGTAGTTTTAACAGGTGGGGTCGGTTTGATTGTTTGTTACTCCTTTGTTTTGGGGTGATTTTTCTGTTTGTTGTTGGTTTCTCACCAACATTTTGGCTTGAGCTAGCACAAGATTGGGCACCCTTCTTGGTGTCAACCTAGTTGGGATCAGGTTGAGGTGCTATGATGCTATCGAGCTCTCGTCTTTTCTTTATTGATGGTCTTCATATGTAATGTTTTGATTTTATCACTAAAGTTTTCTTATTTTGTTGATTAAAAAAAAATCCTAAAATGAAATTTTTTTAGTCAATAAGCAGGCCTTGCCTCTCGACAGAGTGTTATTTGATACAAACTTCAATACTCAAAAACAAAAAATATATAATTTGAATAAGTGGTAATCAACTTACAGGCTCGGGAAATGAACCAAATTTTCCCAGAAGTGAAGAGATAGATCCACCAGGGACAATTTCCAACAAAATATTCAACGATGCGTCCTCTCTAGTTGTTCCCAAGTATCTCTTCAAGAAAAAGAAAAGACGAGTAAAGTTAGAAAACCAACCAAAAATATAAAAATAGACAGACAAGACAATAAAAATGAACAACCATTGCTTCAGGAAGAATGCAAATCAAATACTTACAACAATGTTTGGATGTGAAAGATTCTCAAGAAGGTTCACTTCTTCTTCAAGCTCTCTAATGTGGGCCTAACAAAAATTAAAAAAGGTCAAATTCAAATAACATACTCTTGCCAATCAACTAAAGCAAAAATCTTTAAGCATTAAAATAGAAAACTACCAATTTAGGAGTGTTTTGGGAAGACGGTAAAAAGCTGGCTTTTGGTTTTTTACCAAGTATTTGGCTTTTTTAGAAAGTGATTTGGGAAGTTCGTAAAAAACTGCTTTTGACTTTTTCGGTTAATATTTGTTTATAATGTCACATCACAATCAAATGACCAAAATATCCCTACCCAATTTAGTAAATTTACATTTTCACCCATGTACAACCCTAGACAACATGAAGGGTATAATGGTAATTTCACATGCAACTTTTTTGGACTTCCCAAATGACTTATTGTTAAAAAAGCCAATCTAGCCTTTTAGCCCCAGGCTGCAAAACGCAGCTTTTAATCTTGGTTCTCAAATGGGCACTTAGTACCACAAACGCGATCTATACTATATATATAAGCAAATGCAGTGTTATCTCAAAAAATTTCAAAAATTCATTCCTAAATTCTCATAATTTTAAAAAGAAAAAAAAATACATGGAACCCCCCTCTAGCTCTCTTTTCACTTTTCAAATCTTCTCACTCCCTCTCCCTATATAAAAAAATAAAAGTAAAATAATAAAAAAAATCACATAATATCTTTATTTCCCACAATTCAAATAAAAGGATAGAAATCCAATATAGTTATCCTTATCTCTCTTCTACAAAAATCTAAAAAAAATAAAAACACATAAAAAAACCAAGAGATAAAAAGAAGCAAATTAAAAAAAAATTAAAAAAAAAAAAGATAAAAATCCTAAATAGTTATCCTTATTTCTTTTCTATAAAAAATCTAAAAAAACTTCTTATGTTCGCATTCCAATCTCCATAAATAGTTGTACTATTCTCACCAAAATGAAATTAAAGATGGTGAAGGAAAAAAAAAAACTCACAACTCTTGATTGCATGCTCTCTTCTTTGTTACAACAACATGATTACTTCTCTACATCTTTCTAAATAAACACTCGCTCAAAACCTGTTTATCTACAATTTACTTATAAAGACATGGGTATATCACTACAATTCTAAAGGTTTTATTTTCATTTGCTTTTTTTTTTTTCTCGGACATTTTTCAATTGTGTGCTTCATATTTTTATTTTTATTTTTAATATTGAATCACTTTTTAAAAATTATTCAATCATTTCTCCATTTTCATAGTGTTTTTCCTTTTCAAATATTTTGGACAAACAAAAGAGTAATGGCACTGTTGTGACTGAGAGTGATGAATATCTTTTTGTAATCATCATCATAAGAAGCTAAAGTTGAGGGTATGGCACTATGGTGACTGAGAGTAATGAATATCTTTTTATAATCATCATCATAAGAAGCTAAAGTTGAGGGTAAGAAGAAGAAGGAGATGAAAAAACTAGGAGGACTTGAATTAATGTGCAAAACTGAATACAAACTTAATAATATTAAAAAAATAATATTTTATTTGTGTTTATCTTTAAATTTAAACATTTATTTGCTGGTTGTTAAACAAGTTGTGAGTTTTGTTCAATTATATGTATGCATTGGACTCTCCTAAAATCAATAAATTTTTGTTTATTTTTTTAAAAATTTAATCGATGAGTTTTGGAAGCATAAAAAATTCAAATTAATTTGTTAATTTTCTTAATTTGTAATTAATTAAAAAATCTATTATTTAGTTCATTTGCTCCTTTATCTATATGCCACGAATAATTGAAAAAATACATCTATTGGTTTGAAGTCACATTACACACTAAAAATAGATCAAATACCGGATTTATACTATTACTAGAAATAAACTTGGGCTTTTTTAAGTAATTCAAAAAATCTAATTGAATTATTTGTTACAATTTAATCATGACTTTTGGCCAAAATTTAAAATAATATTAAAATTATTAGCTTAAAAATATCTATTAACTACTTTACAATCCTATCTTGTTAGAAATTCCTTTAAAAATTAAAAATTACCAAACAACTTCATATCCCCATCAAAATCTTTTGATTCTTTAGAATTCATATTATACTCATTGATGTTGATTATGCACAAATGAGTATTCTATATCCACCCAAATTGCTTGGAGCCAAAGAAACTATTCGAATAAAATCAGTTTGACTATTGAATTTTAGATTTGTACAAAAACAATTATCATAGAATTTTGAATTTATATATATAAAAAAATTAAATAGATTTGTGCATGAAATAAAAGCCTGTTTCATTCACTTTTCAATTCTTTTTTTTATTATTATTATTTTTATTTTTACAAATTCTATCCAAACACAATTTCAGAGTTTCTTGAGTGATTGTACAGAGAAAATACATGTTGGTTCATAATATAAAATAAAATAAAATAAAAAAATCATGGGAGAAAATTGTCTAGTTGTATAAATATTAGAAAATTAACAAACACATTGTGTTAAACCATTTATACATTGAATTCATATATTTTTCATAACTTCTTCTTTTTTTTTCCTTTTTTTTTTTCTTGGTAAAACAGTGAACTAATAGAATTAAGTAGTCAAGGTTCTGGGGTATAAAACCCCTCTAGCATCATCATACATCTGATTTAAAACAAAAGAAGGAGCAGAAATAAAGACATGAAATCTACTTAACTAACAAATAAAATTTTAATTTATGAAATACAAAACCTGTGTTTTCTCTTTTGCAGCACTGTTGCCTGCAATTGAAACCTGCATTGCATAGATATTAAAAAATTAAAAAGTAACAAAATCAAAACCAAAACCAAACAGATTTCAAAAAAATAAAAATTAAAAATTAACCTGCTTGATGGCTAGAAGAGCTCCAGAATCGATATTGAGTCCCATATAAACCCTTCCAAATGCGCCGCAACCGATCAATTCACCTTTCCTCCACCGGATCGTCGGGGCGTCGTCTTTCTTGACTTTGATCGCAGTAGACTTGGCAATCGGTGCGTCGTCTTTCTTGACTTTGATCGCATCAGACTTGGCAATCGGTGGAAGTGCAGGGACTGGAGGCTTCGAGAAGAGTCCGATTCCCGATTTGCGAATGATGGAGCCGATCTTCTCAACGAAGCCTCCGAAGACACCTCCATCGTCGGAGGGCTTGAAAACCAGAGATCGGCAAACTGAGCCGATGAAATCTTGCATTGTATAGCGAGTAATGTAGGCTGGATCGAGAGAGATTGAAGAAGATTTAGTGTCGGACAGAGAAAATGTAGGGTTCGAATGTAACGCAGAGCGAGGGAACACTGACAGTGATGAGAGAGAGATAGCGAGGGAAAAGGCTTGTTTTTCGTATTCTTTTGCACAAACATCCTCACAGTTCTATTAATTTATGGTAAATTACACTGACACCCTAAAATTTGATCTAATTACATTTCACTCTCTGACATTTTAAAAATTATGTCTCTACTTTGTAGTTAATAGTCTCATTTCACATAGGTAGAGTTTCCCTCTTTCTCTACCTCTCTTAAGTGTGGTAATACAATTGTTTTTTTTGAAATACTTTGATCTGTAATGATTTTTTTGTTATATTGGAATGTCAAGTTAGTTAGTTATGATTATATTTTCTGTGATGCTCTCATTGATAGGTGCTTTTAAGTTGATATACGTATTCTTACTTAAAATATAATGCTCAGTGTAATGTACTACTATGGTGGTGAATGTAATGAACTTTTTGATAATTTCGACCAATTGTTGTGTTCGGCACACTTTATTTCTCTTGGTTTCTTTTCTAAATTTCATTTTTCTTGTAATTTTCTTTCTTTTAGTTTATTATTTCATTGAATGATATTTGACCCTAGTAAAAACCTAGCTCACTTTATTGAGTGTTTTACTACGGCCTTCTGGTATTATGGTCATGATCGTAAGTGTGAGTAATACCTGGCAGTGTATGGTTGGGATTTTTTTACCAAAGAGTTAAATGTCATGTATGGTATGTACATTTTTTAACTTTTGTTGTTAAGGATTCTATGGCTACAATTTGGAATGCAATAGGAATTTTGATAAACACTTGGTTGATTGGCTTGGATTACTCACTCTTTTATGAAAGCAAATTTCTCTTTCAAATTTTCGAATATATGTTTGGTGTGGCTTATATGTAGGATTCATTTTATTGTGGCTTGACAACTAAAGAAGCACAACGACTACATGAATATAACTTTGATCATCCTGGTAATAAAATTTATAATTAAGTATTGCTATAGGCCTTTAATTTGTACGTAAACTCTGTTGGTGTTTTTTTTCTCTGCTTTGTTGACTATATGGTACAACTAGAATGCAGTAGAATGCACAGGAGCTTTTGTGCAAATCTAAAATATATGTTTGCTTGTGTGTAGATGCTTTTGACTCCGAACAGCTTGTAGAGTGCATTGAGAAACTCAAAAGTGGCGAATCTGTCCAGGTCCCAATATATGATTTTAAAAACCATCGCAGATAGGTAATATTCTATGCAACATTTTGTACGTACTATTAATGTGGTAGTCGGTATGTATCGCACTTGATAAAAGCTTCTCAGCTCCTTTATATAATTTTGTTAAGAATTGTTGTGACCTTGAACTTGTCAAGAATGAATCAACTTCTAGGTTTTATGTTATTGCTAATCATTCATTTTAATATCCTAGTTTTTGCTATGCATGCCCTTCCTTATTACATGCTATGGTCAAAGTCCATAGAATGTCTCTGAGCCACAAAGACTTATTAAGTCATTGCAAATTCAATAATTGTTTTGACCTTTCTCGGATAAATTTCTCCTGCATTAATATTATCTTACCACATTAATCTCACAGGTGAAACACCAAGCTTCTTAACAATTCTGATGTGGGAAAAGAGGGCGTTAGGCTGGGCTGGGCTGGGCTGGGCTGGGCTGTGTTGGGTTGGGTATTATTAATTACGTTTGTTAAGGGGTGTGGGCAAGAATCTATTTCTAAATTTAGCTTATAAATGTCCTTGATCCCAGTAAGGAGAGGAGTGGATCAATTTTTCTCACAGTTCTCAACATTTGCAGCAGATACTTTCAATGCCCATGAAAGGGCTTGTGAAAAACAGAGTTTTCTTTGAATAACAAACTCCTCAGGCTGAATGAAGTAGAAATAAGTTGTGAAAAAATTCCTGGTTAGGCTCCAGGCTTCTCCTCTTTGTTTCTATCCATTTGTGTTCTGCTTTAGCTAAAATTGACCAGACATGGCCATGCTCATGCCTTACATCAACAATCTTAGTTGGCTCCACACACCTGTTTGCTAGTAAATTAATCTTTTTCCACTCATAATTGGGATTGCTTTTTTTATTTATTTTACTAACAACTTACAGACTCATAGTTTTTCCCTAACTATTAAAAGAGGAAACAGGTTCTAGCCTAAGAATAGATGGCATACCTCAATTTACAGTGGACAACTAGCATGGCCAACTTCTGATGCTGATTTTGCATCTCATTGCCGTTAGCTAGCATGGCCACTATGTGGGCATCCTAAGCAAATCAACTAGCCACAGGTTTCACCTATTTATGGACAACTTCTGATGTTGATTTTGCATTTCATTGCAGTTTGGGAGACGAAGAAACTGTTAATGCTTGCGTCATTATTTATTTTACAGAAAAAGAATAAATTGGTAATTCTTGTATTTATGTGAGTGGAGCACGTTGAGTCCACTTTTGAATCTAATTTCATTGTCTCCAAGTGAAAGCTATTTCATGACAGTAAAAAAGAAATAAGACAAACTCTTTCAATGTCAGAATTTGGTTAATGCCTATTCAATATCACACTACGTAAAGAAAAATGCATGCTATCAACAGCCAAAACTTCAGATCACTTTCAAAGGCTTGAGTTTGAAAATTGTTTCCATATTAGGAGAAGCTCTTGGTCTGAAATAGGAGTCATCTTCATTATCTACAAAAGGATCAGTGTAATTATTGTCTGCATCAAAAATATTTGGTCTGCCCCGAGTGTCTCAAAGAGGGAGAGGGAGAGAGAGAGAGAGAGAGAGAGAGAGAGAGAGAGAGAGAGAGAGAATGTTGTGTTTTTTATATTGACAATGTTGTTTTGATGATTTATGAATTTTCCTTTAACTTCGTTGAATTACAATTCAACGTTCTTTGTCAGGTAAATGCATCTGATGTAATTATCTTGGAGGGAATTCTAGTTTTCCATGACCCACGTGTCTGTAACTTGATGAATATGAAGAATTTTGTTGACACAGGTCTCATTCCTCCACTCAGATTATTGCTCATGTATTATCCCATAAAATTGTCCATTTGAGTAGCAATTTTGTTATTATAGCTTTGTTTTGTAGGACATTATTGTTGCAGAGCTTTCTAGTTTTTGAAAAACTTGTACATAATTGTCATGACCCAAACCCGCCCCTATAGATTAAGGTCGTAACCAGCCAGTAATCATGAGATTACCTACGGCCTCAAACTTGATATCAATTAATAATTAATAATATGGGGCCAGATGCAGAAGCAAACTTAAAAATTTTGTCCAATAAACTATACTTACATGGCATATCAAAACATTTCACATATACTTAATAATAACTCACACCACATACCAGTAGTTAACATCGTGTATACCTAGGATCATTCAAACACATAGCCAGCTAAACCAAAAGCTTTATACCCATAAACGGTCTATCATGACCAATAGAAATAGCAAAAGAAATACAAAAAGATCATAAACAAAGCATCTTGCGTGAGGCACCTGGGCTGACTTCACAAAACTCGGGTTCCTTTCTTAAATTCCACTAAGGCTGGGGTTGAACGTCCCTTTGCTCACCAATATACATATAAATAAGAGTAACGCCCAGTGAATAATATCAAAATAAAGAGGTTAATGAATGAGGTTCGTTCATAAATGAATCATACTTATAATGTACACATTTGAACCACTATTCTCATTCATACCAGATTTACAAATCTCAACAAAGCAAAATGACCTTGGATCCAACACATCATATCCATATGCAAAACGACCTCAGGTCCAATTCTTACATAAGACAACACGACCTCGGGTCCATCTATACGAAACGACCTTTGGTCTAACCAACTCTTTATTCAAAACGACCTTTGGTCCAATCCAAACATATCAAACGGCCTCGGGCCCAATTCAAATATATCAGGCGTATCAAACGGCCTCGGGCCCATTCTCTTTATATTCATATCCATGTGTATTTCATATTCATGATCATGATCCCTTTCATTCAAACGGCCTTTGGCCCATCACGGTATTCAAACATATCAAATGACATTCAAAACGGCCTTTGGCCCATTTTTGCATTCATGTCTAACAGCCTTTGGCCCAATCATTTATATCCGACGGCCTTTGGCCCAATCATTCATGTCCAACGGCCTTTGGCCCAATCATTCATGTCCAATGGCCTTTGGCCTAATCATTCATGTCCAACGCCCTTTGGCCCAATCATTCATGTCAAACGACCTTTGGCCGAATTCAGATATATCAAACATATCAAACGGTCTTATACGGAATTGGGCATATAGAATACTCATTCACATTTCAAATCAACAAATCCATGAAGCTTATACAGAAGTAGCATTTGGAAAGTAACATACTTCAAAATATCTTTACTAAGATATTACTCACAGTGTTCTACTGATGGATTTGCCCTTGAGCTCGACCCTACACATTACATAACACATATGGGTCACAAACGATTCAATCCGTTCTTAATTCACATATTCCGCTTAGGCCTTTTTCTTATCTTCTACATTCATTCATAATGCTCAATGCATGCCTAAGAGTGCTTAGAAATGAAAGAGAACGGAAAATGAAGCACAAAACATCCTTTCAAAGTTTCAGAAATAGGGCTCCCTGCTCGAACGTCGCTTTAGCCGCTCGAGCGAACCCATTTTGTCTGCAAAAGTACTGGTTGCCTTATTTTTATGCTCGAGCGCGACTTCGGACGCTCGAGCTGAGAGTCAACACATGTGACTTACACTCGAGCGTAACTCTCTCCGCTCGAGCGGATATCAAAGTCTGCAAAAGTTCTAGGAACTAACATTTCACGCTCGAGCGGCGCTTTCTCCGCTCGAGCGGACATGCCGAATTCTGGAATTTTCAGCAACCAGTTTAAGCTTGAAACTTGCATTCAAATTAACATAGCTTGCATTTTATAACCCATAACTCTCATATGCAACTACTAACATGATACAAACACCAATTTACTACATTATGAAGCTCAAATCTTATGAATCAAGCACATGGAAACCCAAATTATTCCAAACTTATTTCCAATACATTAAATTCATGCATTCAAAACTCACACCACTATGAATTGCTCTTGCATGTGGGATATAACCTCTATTCTCAACTTATATGGTGAAGAGATGATCAAAAGCATGAACTTCAATCAAAGTTCAACATGGATTATACACTTTATGCTCAAATATGCAAATTCATAGCAATTTCTTACATGTATGCATTCATTGACTCCAAATTCATCAATTACCACTCAATTCTTGCTTTTGGT
Organism: Camellia sinensis; assembly: GCF_055761805.1. NCBI lineage: Eukaryota > Viridiplantae > Streptophyta > Magnoliopsida > Ericales > Theaceae > Camellia > Camellia sinensis. Next base: position 191,893,258 of record NC_138966.1, on the reverse strand, counting down.
CACATATTCTCTTTGAATTCATATAGTTACAAACTCAAACTCATGAATTAAGGGTTGATTACTCACCTAGGAGCTTCAATTCTTCCAATTATAGCCAATTCTTGAGCTAATCCTCTTAGTTTCTTGAATTATCTTGCAATACCTTCAAGAATAGCTCCTTTCTCTCTCTAAATTCGGTTCACCCTCTCTCTCTAGAGTGTAGAACCTGATTTGGGCTCAAGAAAATGAACTTAAGCATGTATGGCTCATTTATATAGGCTTTTCTTAATCACACTTAATTAGAACTAATCAATAGTGCTTAATTAATTCGATTTAAACTAATTAATTCGTTTCGAATCAGTTTTTTATTAAATTTCACCGTAGGTTCTAAAAATTATGCTAATCACAATGGCATAGTCAATTTCGGTTTCTGCCGATAAGGCCTTCAATTTTCAGTTCAAAGCACAGATTCTAACAGATTTTCTTACGATGAACAGATACAAAGCCAAAATCACATATAATCATGCAATTAACACCCAAATTCAAATTAAGCACTTATTTACAAACATAATCATGATTATTAACATAGTACAGGACACGGTTATTACAATAATAAAGGTCTCTGTCTAATGAGGCTACATTGTAGAATAACATAGTTGATTCAATGCTTAAAGGTCATGTTAAATATCCTATGCAGGCCTGACTTATTGAGGTCAGCTTCACTCTTTTAGGATGACCAATTGTCCTGTTTTTATTTTTTTGTGTATTAGCTCTGCGCATGTTCATTGCAGATAGCTTTCTTTTGATGGCCATATATTCTCCTTTCTTTCTCACAGACGGTGCCAAATTGTGAGTGTTGATTTCTGACCACACTGCCAAACAGGTACTCAGCTGGAGAACACTAGCAGAATAGATTATGCTCGAACAACCTGTCACAGAAATATAAGACTCCGGCGGTGGTTCGTCCACTCGGGGGCACTCCGATGATCAAATCAGTACTCAATTATCTCTCAAAGATAGCAAACAGTGCTTAACTCATTAACCAGGATACAAAAAGCGTACCCTAGACCCACGAGGGTGCCCTACTTTTATAGCTAGCATTAACTTGATCTTTGTAGAAGCCTACCCTCTTTTGGACTCTGGCTTAATGCTCATCCTAGACTCTCCAATGGATAAAGATAAAATCCCTAAGAACTTTATCTTTATCCAAGTTGAGGTCCTCCCCCATTATAGGATTCTTTTAGCTTATCCGTTCATCTCAGATTTTGGTATCTTCACAGATAACCTCGACCTAGCCGAGATCGGCACCATGACCTAGACACGTGGCACCTCAGCTGGCACTTTGGTGCCACCTTGGCCACGTGTTGTCATCCACAAAAATATGTCCCCACAACTGTCTTCTAGGTTCTATTACCTCGGCATCCTGAGGTGATGGAACCTAAATCGTTTGTCCATATAGCATGTCGACTAAGACTTACATTATCTTCATTACTGAGGTCATAATACGTCAGCTCTATAAGACTTGTAGTCTGTTTTACCAATGCCCAAAAACCAAGAACCAAGTTTTTAATGTTCTTTAACCGGGATTCTCCTCTAGCCGAGGCTCTTGCTTCATTAAATCAAGAACTCCAAGAGTTCTATCTGTGCATGAGCTATCACGCACGATTTCTCAACCGTTTCTGCTACGCGTCTATTTCTTATTGAATCGAACCTGACACACGCCATCAAGTTGCGTCGCTTCTACGTGCTAGCTGATAGGCACGTCGTCCAAAGCATATTCAATGTAATTTTGCTTCCTTTTCATGTTTTAACAAAAACACTTCCCTTTCTCCTCGTCTTTTCACTTCACGTTTTCTGATTTCTCTCAAGCTTCCTCTTTCTAAAAAACCTCTCTCTCAAATCCTCCATTTTCGTACTTTGAAGCTTCTACAACTTGCTCCAACCATCATCTGGCATTGACTTCTCACGCCATCTGACTCTGGCAAGTTTTCTATCAGCGCCATCTTCTTTGGTGAGTCTTTATTCTTCCATCTTTTCAGTCTTCAATTCATTTCAAAATTTTATTGTATTCAATTGTAGCCATTGCGAACCTGTTCTTGAATATTTGCTTGTATGTTGAATTCCATTATTCATGTATCGAGCATGTTTGTTTCATGATTTTGCTTCTGCCCAATCTCTTTCTGGGTATACATATACACACACCACTCACACACTTGTTTATTTTGCCATTATACTTGGCTTTATACATCTGCACACACTTCATACAATGTTCGTGAATTTTTGTTTCTTTCGTGAGTCTGAATCACACTCTTTGTTTTGTTTCCTTGTTGCATTTTCTAGATTCTTGCCTTCAATTTTCTGATTCTATGTAGATTTAGGCTTGAGTCTTGGTATAGAAATCACTTTTTTAGGAAAATTGAAAAAAACTCCCATTGATCTTGAAAAACCCTTGGCCTAGTTTTTGTTTTGGGTTTAGCCGAGGTTCCTGAAACCTACACAAACCTTTTTCTGCTGAATTCTCTCACCTTACCCCTCTTGCCGACATCATGGGTATGTTTAGGTGGAGGGTGGACATCCCAGAGAAGCTTGAGTATATTAGGAGAGAGTTCTCCATCCCTGTCGATGTTTAACTCAGGTTGGCTGGGGAGGAGGATTCCATTATGCCCAATAACAACCTCATGCCCTTCCCAGTACTTGCTCTCATCGAGTGCAGACTTAGGTTTCCTCTCGGCATCCTTTTTTGCCAAGTCCTTCACTATTACAAACTTAACCCAATGCAGCTAGCCATTAACTCCTACAGAGTCATTAACAATATAATTTCGCTAGCTAGCCGAGAAAATGCTAGGATAACACTAGCCGACATCCAATACCACTATACCATGTGTGGCCTTAAATCAGAAAAAGGCTACATCTATTACCTCAAGCCAAGGTTGACCGAGTACAAACTTATTACCAACCTCCCAGACTCTAACAAAGGTGCTGGAGATGATTATTTCATCGTCTTGGGCAACTGGAAGTTCTCACCAGATGATGACCTCCACCTCTACCCCTTGAGCCGATCAATCTTTAAAGAGGGTAATGGTAAGAACCAAGTGTCACTTTACTGGTTTTCAAGTCTTTATTACTTTGTTCCTTTTATATGTTCTAATGTCGGTTTTTTGCACTTGCAGCTCTTCCTCAGCCACCCAAAGACTTTCGCAAGACATTCTTCCCCAGTCAAGACTTCAAGAAGATGCTGGGCTTGCCTGTTAATCAGTGTAAGGCCCCTCTGCTGCTTAACTACATTCCAACCTATAAATCCACCTTGCCTGACGTCCCCAAGAAAAGCAAGTCTCCACCTTCAGTAACAACTCCCTCTGCCACTTCATCGCCAAGGCCAGATCAAGCCTCAACCTTTAACCCAGCAGAGCAGCCATCGACATCTGCTCCCCAACTAATTCCTCCACCCCAATGTCAACGTCGTCGTCAAGCTCTACTGCTCGCCCCCGCAGGCAAAACTTGTAGCCGCAAATGCCGAAGTACTGAGGCGTCAGCTTTCGATCCGGCCAACTCCTCTACTACTTTTCCAGCAATCCACTTTGGCACAAAAGTCACTGTTGTCGTCACCACTAACGAGATGGGGTGTACCAAGGCCATCGCCCAAGACCTTCTAGCCAACATCCTCAATGTTGTCACAGTCCAATCTTTACCATCCCAATGCCAACCAAAGGCGAAGCCAAAAAGGGAGAAGAAGGCCAAAGCCAAGGCAACAGTGACTCAAATCGACTCTGAGGACACTTTCCCTATATCTAAGCTGGTCGAGGTTGAGAAAAGCCCTTTGCCGCTGAGAAGAAGCCCTCCGAGGCTGACCCCTCCGAGGCTGACCCCTCCGAATCCACTAAGTCAAAAAGGTCGAGGTCAGACTTTGCAACCACCTCGGGTTCTCTTAAACCTAATGACCCCTGGGCCCCCTCTTTCATGATTGAGGACAAGCCAGTCAGAGCCGGCAATAGCGCTTTTGATATTGAGGTCGGCGTTGCCTTCTCCACTGCGTTGCTTCTTCCTAATGACCTCAACTGTATGGCCGAGGTCAGCGAATATGAAAATTTTGCTCTGATAGTGCAGCACTCTGTATTAGTAAATTCCTATCAGTTAGTACTCTCCATTCTTTGTTTCCATACTAATAAAGTTTACTAGCTTTGTTCATTCTATTTTTTCTAGGCGATCCAGCGTGTCCACTCCTTTGCGATATAGGCTGAGGACATGAAAAAGGAGTTGGTCCGCAAGACCAAGGAGGCCACTGGCTTTCTTAAGTCCTTAAACAACGCCAAGGACAAAATGAAAGTCCTGATAGATCAGGCCAAGGTAGCTAAACAAACCCAAGACCAAGCCGAGGAAAAGGCCGGTGCTGCAGAGGCTGTTGCTGAAGTCCTCAAAGTTAAAATAGAAGAGGCCGAAATAAAAACTGCCGAAGCCCAAGCAGAGCTCCGAAATGCCTTGGCCACAAAAGATGCCGAAATCAAAGCAGTGGAGGAGAAGGCCTACGCTGAGGAGGCAGCCGATGTCCGTGAGGAGTACAAGAAACAAGTCAGACAGGCATGCAACAAGGGTTACACCCTTAGTTGGATGGGTGCTCGGAAGGAATTGGCTGTCCCCGAGGACTTTTCCCTCAGAGATGAATTCCGACTTGCTTTGCCATTCCCCTCTACTTCAAGCTAATCTGCGGCTAAGACTGAGGGAAAAGAAGGAGAAAAAGAAGATGAAGAGGCCAAAGTGGAAGCCGACGCTGTAACGCCCTCAAAATAATAACATTAAACCCATCAAATAAGACATGCATTGACATATGAACTAGCCACATTCTTTTATTCATTAGAGTCTCATTACATAAGTATTACATGTTAACATCAAAACAAAATGCCCTACGGGCTTACAGCTTTCCAAGTTAACACTTGGTTACAACAAAAGAGTACTAACTCGTTTACACATTAAGCCCCTGGCTTGAAGTTACATGTAATACATCAAAAGTAAAACGACAAAACATGTCCGCCTCTAGCCTCCCAAGCTATGTCCTTGGAGGTGGCATGCTACCTGTACCTGAAAATGATATTCCCATATAGGGTGAGCCACAGCCCAGTAGAAATACACTAAACCAACCATGGACAATGACTAAAACATTAGCAATTGATAGATGGCTAACACTGATACATTCACATAAATCACATTTTATGTCATACGATTTAAGAGTCCAAGTTACTTTTCATTTTTCCCTTTTTCAACAGATAAGCATGCTAGCTCTATCTTCATTTCCACAGATATGTATAAAAATTATATCCCACATTCAGATAAGCATATAAGCTATATCCACATTCTCAACAGATATGTATAACAACAATATCCCACATTCACAGATAAGCATATAAGCTATATCCACACTTCTCTAGACAAGCATATGAGCTGTATCTACGGAGTTCATCCCCTATCTTCTCCCAACACTAACCGGTTTAGAGGTACATCCCCTATCTTCCCCTAAACCGCGGAGTACATCCCCCATCTCCTCCTCTACACATAACGTATACAAACACATTGGTTCTATATACAATCATCCAATACATACAGTTAATGTATTCGGTCAACAGTCAAATTCCATGACACATTCCATTGATTAGTTTTCGTTTGCCTAATCATCATGCATTGTCTACAACAATCACGACTATCCTCCACCGATAGCCCAAAGCAGTTATTTCTAAACAGAAAATAAATGCACAAATGGATATTCAATCAACATTTCATTTCCTCATTTCTCCCAATTAATTATCCCAATTAATTAAATAATGTAATTAGGTCATTTTCCATAATTACCATTTCAACCCTTAGGTCCCATTTTCATCAATGATTCAACATTAATTCCATTTCTCTATGCCAAACATGCATCTAGGTTTATTATGAATAAAACCCCAACTTTTGTAAAATTACACAAAAGCCCCAAACTTTCACAAAATTACCAAACCAAGCCCAACATCTCAAAATACCAAAATTTAAAGACAAAACCCATAGAGAGGAGTAAGATATCCCTACCTTGAAGTTTTAGCCAAAAAGGAGATGAAGACTCGAAGATCAACGTGCTCCAAATCCAAACTTTTTCAGATTAAATCGAAGCTCTCAACACCCTCTATCTTTTTAACAAAGGCCCTAGGCTAGATTCACACTCTAGGGAGATCAAATCTTAGAGAGAGTGCAAGTGTAGAGAGAGAGAGGCTCGGATTTAGGGTTTGATCAAAAAAAGAAGTGAAAAACTGAAGCTCAAAACCGCTACTGTCCACTGATATAAAACACGCTCGCTCGAGCAAAACCTTCGTCGCTCGAGCGACCAGACACAGAAACTCTCGCTCGAGCCAAGAAGTTCTCGATCGAGCGAAGAAAAACCCAGACCGCTCGAGCGAAGGAAGCTCGCTCGAGCCAAGAAAAGCAACTCTCAGGTCCAGAACCAGGTGCAACCGCTCGCTCGAGCCACTCTGGCTCGACCCACCAGACACGAACCCCACTCTCGCTCGAGCGACCAACTCCTCGCTCGAGCGAAGGTCCAAAATTCTGGGCAGCAACACTAGGCTCCCGAACACAACCAACCTGTAACAAACCTGCCTAACACATCCTATAACTCAAATATGAAGAAAAAGGAATGTAAACACGATAATAACCAACTACCAACATCCACGGACACATGTCCGGATCACTGTACAACAAGGGTAAACCCGGGATCGCTATAGACGCTGAAGGTTCTGCTGTGGTCAAGTCCCCAACTCTGAATGAGCAAGTCCTGGACTTGACTCAGGATGAGGAGGACGAGGTCCAAAAGACCACTTCTGAAGCCGAAGTCGAGACTGCCAGTAAGAGCCTAGATGACACACTGCGTGAGATTGATGCTGAGGTAGAGGCCGATAAGAGTGTAACACCACCAGTCGATGAAGACAATCTCAGCATTTAGAATATTTATGCTTTTCCTTGTATTCTTTCTCTTTCTATCTTTTTTTTGTCTTGCCTGAACAATATTTCAGTTTCATATTTGGTCGATACGTCTCATTTTGTAACTGTGAACAAGTAATCCTTCTGCAAGCCGATACGCCTTTTTTTGTATCTAATCAACTTTCTTTTCTGCATGCATGTCTCTATATTTTCCTCCAAATGTTTGAATGTATGCCTTATTTTTTCTATGTATGTTTACCATTCCATACTTAGAATAATTTTGCGTGTCTTCAAAATACACCTCTATTTGTATAACCTCTTCAGAGTATAATACCTTGGACATAACTTCGTAATTTTTTATTTCGGTTTTGGCTTAACACTTAAAAACATTGTAAAAATATCTTCACAAGTGTTGGTCTAAACTTGCCACTTCACCTTCACTTTTCAAGACTTCTGTTTTCTATATTTCCCAACTTTGGCAACACAATTACCTCGGTAGAATGTATGTTGGGTATGGCTTTCAATATTTACCTTGGCTTAACTTTAAAAAAGTTTCAACAACTCCAAGGTACTCTGAACTTTATTCTCCAGTTCTCTGCCCCCTAATGTGAACTTAAGTTTCACTTATGTTCATATTTAAGCTTGTGCCTATGATCTTGTTATCGAAGTTAGATTCAAACAAAGAATAGTTGAGGTTCTCAACCTTGGTTCCTCTATTAATCTTACTCAAATGTACTTAGTTCCAATCTAAGTTTGATATGGCAGATCTAGTTTAATCCAACTTAGTTCAACTCCATTATATGCAAGTATAATTTTACCTCTGCCATATAATGAGTCTACGTTATTCGTCATGTTTCAATCAGAAACATCGCCAACTTAGTTCAACTCTATTATATGTAAGTATAATTTAACTCTGCCATATAATAAGTTTAAGTTATTCATCATGTTTCAATCAAAACATCGTCAACTTAGTTCAACTTTATTATATGTAAGTATAATTCAACTCTGCCATAGAATAAGTCTAAGTTATTCGTCATGTTTCAATCAGAAACATTGCCAACTTAGTTCAACTCTATTATATGCAAGTATAATTCAACTCTGCCATATAATAAGTTTAAGTTATTCGTCATGTTTCAATCAGAAACATTGCCAAAGGACTGGTTAGTCCAATCACACAAATTTTCAAATTCACCAAACTAAAACTTTATTAATACCTCGGCTAATAAAAGTACAACATAAAAAAAAAATCTGATGATAGAAAAACTTCAAATTATAAGTATTCCAGGGTCTTGGCAACTCTTTGCCATCACTGTCCTCAAGCCGATATGCACCATTGCCAACTACCGATATGATTCTATAAGGTCCCTCCCAATTTGGGCCAAGCTTGCCCTCTTTGGGATCCTTCTTGTTGCCGACGACCTTTCTCAGGACGAGGACCCCAATTTGATACTCTCTTGGGTTAATCTTCTTATTGTAAGCCTTAGCAAGTTGCTGTTGGTATGCCCCCAGCCGAATTGCCGCTCTCTCCCTTCTTTTTTCTAACAAGTCCAGATCTCAGGCCAGGAATGCCTCATTAGTCCCATTCTTTACTCCCTGGGTTCTGATCCCTGGGATGCCGACTTCTAGTGGGATAACTGCTTTAGTGCCATAGGCAATGGCAAATGGAGATTCTCCAGTAGATCTTCTCGGCGTCGTCTGATATGCCCAGAGCACATTGGGCAACTCATCCACCCACTTTCCTTTTGCTGCTTCTAGCCACTTCTTAATGACATTCAAGATAGTTTTGTTGGATGCTTCTGCCTGACCATTGCTTTGGGGGAAGCTTGGAGTGGAATAGTAGTTTTTGATTTTGTGTTTTGCACAGAAGCTCTTAATTAGCTTACTGTCAAACTGTATACTATTATCTGCTATTATTGCCCTTGGAACCCCAAACCTGGTGATAATGTTCTTCTATATAAAGTTCTTCACATTAATATCTCGAATTTTTGCAAGGGGTTCTGCTTCTACCCACTTGGTGAAGTAATCTGTTGTTACCAGTAGGAATTTTCTCTGTCCAGTCGCTTGAGGTAGTTATCCAACAAGATCCATGCCCCACTGGGCAAATGGCCAAGGGCGGGACACTAGGTTTAAATTTGCCGCTGGTTGATGTATCAAAGGTGCAAACCTCTGACATTTCTCACACTTTTTGACATAAGCTTCAATATCTTTCTGCATATAGGGCCACCAGTACCCCTGAGTAATGGTCCTATGAGCAAGTGACGTTCCCTTAGCATGGCTTCCACATACTCCTTCGTGTATTTCATACAGGAAGTCTTCAGCTTATGAAGGATGCACATCTCAAAAGGGGACCAAAAAAAGACCTTTTGTAGAGATGTCTTTCTGCTGTCAGACTGAACCTCGCCGACTTCAGTCTGGTCTTGTGTGCTTCTTTGTGATCATCTGGCAACTTCCCATCTCCAAGGAACGCTACTATCACATCCATCCAACTTGATCCCATCTCTACACTCATTGCCTCATACTCTGTGTTTAGTGGTTCTACACTTGGGCCTGACAAATAGTCAACCATTATTGTCCTTGCCTCTCTTGATTTTATTGCACTAGCCAGGTTAGCCAAGACATCAACATGGTTATTGTCATCTCGACTAACTTGTTGTAGTCGACAATCGTGGAATAAGGCTATCAGTCTGACAACCTCCTTTACATAGGCCATCATTCTTTCATATCGGGCTACGTATTCGCTTGTTGCTTGGTTGACGATAAGCTGGGAGTCACAGAAGACCACCACCTTATCGGCTTCCATTGCTGCTGCCAACTTCAATCCTGTGATCAGTGCTTCATATTCTGCTTCGTTGTTTAAGGCCTTAAACCCTAAATGAATAGATTGTTCTAGCATCTACCCATCTGGCGATACTAGTACTACTCCTGCCCCTGCTCCCTGACGATTTGAACTCCTATCAACAAACAGGCGGAAGGAGTCGCCGATGTAAATATCGCAAGGCTTAAGTTTCTCTTCTTTCTTTTGTTCTGCTATCCCCAGCCGGGTTTCTTCTCGTTCACCTAGACATCCTAAACCACGACTCAACGGAGCTCAATGTAGGATGGCGCCTGGTGTGAACTTGGCCACGAAATCGGCCAAAACTTGGCCTTTGATCGCTGTTCTGGGTCTGAATTCCAGGTCATATTGGCCCAACACCACTGCCCATCTGGCTATCCTGCCAGTCAGATCTCCTTCCTACAACAGGGACTTCAATGGATACTCAGTTAATACTACAATTTTGTGGACTTGAAAGTAATGGTTCAGTTTTTTGGAAGCTATTACTAAGGCCAGTGTCAGTTTTTCCAAGGGTAAGTATCTGGTCTCTGCACCTACTAGGGTTTTACTCACATAGTAAACTGCCCTCTGTTCTTACTTCTCATCTCTGATTACCACTGCATTTATTGCATGCTCTGAGACCGCAAAGTACAAGAACAGTTCCTCTCCAGGTACTAGAGTTGCGAGTACTGGAGCTGTGGTTAGATATTTTTGCAAGTCGGCCAAGGCGACTTCGCACTCTTCTGTCCATAAGAAATCTGTGGCCTTCTTCACTAAACTAAAAAATGGTTTGCATTTGTCAGAACTTCTGCTTATGAACCTATTCAGGGCTGTAGCTCTTCCAGTCAACATTTGCACTTGTTTTGCCGATGTCGGGCTCTTCAAGTCCAAGATGGCCTTGATCTGATCTAGGCTCACCTCAATACCCCTTCTAGTAACCAAGTATCCCAGAAACTTTCCTGACCCAACTCCAAATGCGCACTTCGACGCATTGAGTCGGAGTCAAAATATCCTCAGGATATTAAAAACTGCTTTCAGGTCGACTAGATGATCCTCGGGCTCTTTGGTCTTCACAACCATGTCATCAATGTATACCTTCACTATTTTGCCTATCAAATGTCTGAACATCTTAGTCACTAATCTCTAATAAGTTGCTCCTGCATTTTTCAACCCGAAAAGCATTACTCTGTAGCAATACAGCCTTTTTAGGGTGATAAATGTAGTTTTCTCCTTATCAGGGGGGTACATGACTATCTGATGGTACCCCCTGTAAGCGTCCAGGAAGCTTATCCTTCCATGCCCTGAAGTGGCATCTACTAATTTATCAGTCTTGGGGAGTGGGAAACTGTCTTTGGGACAAGCCTTATTGAGGCTAGTGAAGTCCACACAGACCCTCCACTTCTCATTCTTCTTTTTCACCACCACAGTGTTAGATAGCCAAGTTGGGTAGTTTACCTCTCGAATGGATCTAACCTCTAGCAGTTTATCCATTTCCTCTTTTACTGCCTCAACATGCATCAAGGTCGGCCTTCTAGCCCGTTGAATGACAGGTTTAGCCGACCTATCTACATTCATTCTATGGCAAGTTACCTCGGGGTCAATGCCAGGCATCTCGTATGGTATCCAGGCAAACACCTCAATGTTTGCTTGTAAGAATGCCTCTAACTCCCTTTTCTCTTCCTCAGCCAAGCCTAAGCCGAGAAGGAAGAAATGCTTTTCGTTCCCTTGTTGGACTAGGATCTTTTTTAGGGCTTCCTCACTCTTCTCGGCTGGTTCTTTGCCGACGTCCTCCAGGACCTCCATGTCCTCGTCCTCAATCTCTACTGTTTCTGCTTCTTGTATGTTGCAGGTGGATTTCATTGCTGCCATGGAGTAATTTTTTGCCTACACCTGATCCCCTCTGATCTCCTCAATTCCATGCTTTGTTGGGAACTGCAACAGCTGGTGCAGTGTTAAAGGAATAACCCCATTGCATGCAGCCATGGCCTTCCCAGGATAACATTGTAAGGGGAAGGGGTGTCAATTGTTATGCACTCTATGTTTACCTTCTTGGTGCCAGCTTGCACCTATAAACTTATTGCTCTCAGGGGCCACGTCAGTGTTCCGTTGAACCCAACCATCAGACCATTGGACTGCTCCAGATCATCTTGGTGAAAGCCAAGTTCCTTGTAACATTTGACACACATGATGTCACAAGAGCTACCCTGGTCAATTAGAATGCGCTTTACTTGGCACTCTCCAATCTTGAGGGATATTACCAGGGCATCGTTGTGTGAATGCTGCACCATGTCTAGATCATCTTCAGTAAAGGACACCATTGGTCCCTGGTACTCGTCTGCCCTAGGTCTTTTTTGTCGGACCTAATGCACATGTTGTAAGTGTTTTACCTTCTGAGTTTCCCCGCGTATCTCGTTCTCATTGACCTTCGAGTGAATCACATTGATCATTCGAGGGTCGCCTACTTGCAGTTGTAGTGTTGGCAGAGGTGGTGCTGCTGGTGCCTGAGGCAATCTCGCTTGTTCTTCCCTTGTCCTGACCTCATCTACTAAGTCCCTTAAATGACCTTATCTTACCAGGTCTTCCAGATGTGCTTTTAGGGCTCTGCACCCATGAGTCAGATGCCCATCATCATTGTGGTAGGTGCAGTGCTTCCTCAGACTTCTTTCCATAAATTTGCCAGGAATCTTCTCTAGTGCTCTATAGGAGGGCTGATTCTGGATTCTTTCCAAGACTTTGTAAACCAGAATTCACAATACGGTAGTGATTTCCTGTGCAACCCGCAGTCCTGTCTCTTGCTTGTTATATCCAGTATTACCTCGGCCTTGTTTCGACGAGACGTTTCTCTTCTCTTGTTTTGATGCCTTTGTCCCTGGCTTGTCTTCCTCGGCTCTTGCATACTTCTCAATCTTGGCCATGAGTTCCTCCATACTTTTTGGCAGTGTCTTTGCCAGTGATTTTCGAAGTAGACAGTCATCGTTCAGGCCGTTCTTAAAGGATACGACCGCCACCTCTTGGTTGCACCCTGGTATTCGATTAAATACCTCATAATACCTCTTGGCATAAGCCCTGAGACTTTCATCCTCGCCAATTCTCAAAGCCATCAGCGAGTCCACCCTCAACGACTGTAGTTTGTTTGTCACAAACCTGGCCACGAACATCTCAGCCAGGCTTTTCCAGCTTTTCACAGTTCCTTTCAGCAACTTGTGAAACCAGTCTGATGTGATTTCCTCAAAGGATGAGGGGAACACCTTGCAGAGCAACGGCTCGTTCTCGATGCATAGTGCCATTGAGTTTAGGTACAAGCCGACATGAAAGTTAAGGTCAGACTTACCATCGTATATCTAGAATCTCGGCATGTGGAACCTTTTCGGAGCCTCAAATTCGTTCAATTCTACCGAAAACAGTGTTCTTGACTTGACCAGATAGGTCACCTTGGCATCTAGTCACTTCCTCTGGAGGTAATCTCACAAATCCTCCTTGGTCTGCTTAGGGGCTCGGCTATCAACGGATTATAGCCTTTTTGGCGCACTATTTCCGGTGTCGTTATGAGTCCTCTTGGACCTCCCTCCATTAGTCGTGTCAAAACAAAGCTCTTTTCCTTGAACATGACGATTTTCTTTGGTGTAGGCGTCTTTGGTACGATGTGTCTTCTGAGACTCTCCTTTCATCGACTCTCCCTGCCTGACCTCCCGTGAAGGCCGGTGAGAATGTTCCTTTGTGCTGTCATGCCGCAGGACTGCAGGAACTGGTTTTTGTCCCCCTTTCTAGGCATCGTTCTTGGCCGCCGAAATCGGCGTGCCTTGTAATGGAATCAGTGGCTGCATGACGTTATTCTGCATCATGAAACTGACGACTGATTACAGGTCTGCCAATTTGCTCGCCATTCCCTTCATCTCACCGTCGCTCTTTAGGCATCTATCTTTTCATACCTGTAGGTCGTTCTCGTTATAGTACTCGCCTCAGTCTACCTTCTTTGGTACGTCTCCCTCCTAGCCGACGTCTTTCTCTCCAAGATTCTTATCCCGAGGTTCTTTGTTGCAGTTATCCTCCTCTACGTTAGGGTCAATGTGTTTACCACTTCCAGTAGGGATGTCGTCCCCAATCTTCTTTTTTTGTCCGTCGTTAGCCATCTATTCTCCTTTCTTTCCTACAGACGGCACCAAATTGTAGGTGTTGATTTCTGACCACACTGCCAAACAGGTACTAAGCTGGAGAACACCGGCAGAATAGATTGCTCCTGAATAACCTGTCACAGAAAGATAAGACTCCAGTGGTGGTTCGTCCACTCGGAGGGCCCTCCGACGATCAAGTCAGTACTCAGTTATCTCTCAAAGTTAACAAATAGTGCTTAACTCATTAGCCAGGATACAAAAAGCATAACTTAGACCCACGAGGGTGCCCTACTTTTATAGCCTGAATTAACCTGATCTCTGTAGAAGCCTAGCTTCTCTTGGACTCTAGCTCAATGCTTATCTTGGACTCTACAATGGATAAAGATAAACTCCCTAAGAGTTTTATCCTTATCCAGGCTGAGGTCCTCCTCCATTATAGGAATTTTTTAGCTTATCCGTTCATCTCGGATTCCGATATCTTCGTAGATAACCTTGACCTAACCGAAATCACCTTGGCACTATAACCTAGACACGTGGCACCTCGGCTGGCACTTCGGTGCCACCTTGGCCACGTGTTGTCATCCACAAAAATATGTCCCTACAGTAACAAGGTTAGAAAAACTTTCTCTATGAAATTTTGTAGGAGAAATATCAAATCAGTGTAATTTTGTAAAAACAATAATAAATTAGTGAATTTTTTTATAAATATTAATAATTAAAATTGTAATTTTTTTTAGAAACATTTCCATACAAATCCTAATTTATGAACTTATACTCCATCCTAACTAAGATTTTTTACACCTTATAGTCGTATTAAATTTAATAGTCGAAATTACTCTTCAAATAATGATTGTTCATCATTTATGATTATCTATAAAGGAGCATGATGATTTGAGATTTATTTTGATTTTCAAAACTTTAAAACATCAACTTTCAAATTGAAAAAACTATAAAAAAAAAATATGTCAAAAAAAAAAAACACTAATCAGTGTGTTTTGTTTCACTTTTCTGAGTTCAGTTTTCTAGAAATTGAGTTTTTCGTTTTTTACATTTTTTTTGTTTTTAGTGAATATTTTTGAAGTTTTAAGCATTTTTTTACCCTTTTAGATACACCTTACTTAGATGTATCTAAATAGTAAAATATTTGTGAAATAATATTTTAAAAAATTAATAAATACACAAAAATACGAAAAATATACTGAATTTTAGGTTTTTATTTTATTTTATTTTATATTTTTGGTATTTAGTGAACTTTTAAAGATTTTTTTCACAAATATTATACTTTTTAAGTATATTTATGTTAGATGTGTCTAAAAATTAAAAAAATTGCTTAAAATATTAAAAAAATACAATGAAAACAAAAAAACATAAAAAAGCAAAATTTTCGTAAAATTGTTTTTTGAAAACCAAAACCAAGCAAAGTGAGATGTTGTTTTGAAAAAGTTGAAAAAGCTGAATTAAATTTTTTTTTTATGCAAAATTGAAAATTTTGTGTCTATAAAGGAGTGTGGTGATGGAACATTGATGTGCAAAATTGAAAAAAAAAATGAAAAATGAAAAAACTGATAATGTTCTCAATTTTAAAACTGAAAAAAAACTGATAATCTTCTAGGTTTTATTGGATAGTTGAATCAAATTAATCATGCTTTGTTTTTTTTATCATTTAGTAAAACAATTATCTGGAACATTACTATACAAAATTGATAATATTCTTAGTTTTAAAAATTAGAAAAAACTGATAATATTCTCAGTTTTACTAAATAGGACTTATTGGTTCAAAAAATCTTAAATACGACCTAAACTACCATAACTTTTGTAAATAGAACTTTTATGTAATTAATATTTTTTTTATGAATATGTAATTTTTTTTCTTCTAACATTCCAATGGGGTGCAATTACCCCAATTTTGTATTATAGA
The DNA here is from genome assembly GCF_055761805.1 of Camellia sinensis. Taxonomy (NCBI): domain Eukaryota; kingdom Viridiplantae; phylum Streptophyta; class Magnoliopsida; order Ericales; family Theaceae; genus Camellia; species Camellia sinensis. The sequence goes on along the minus strand of NC_138966.1, from coordinate 191,877,498 downwards.
GGTGGAGTTTGGTTAATTGTTTTTTTATTTTTTTATTATTTTTATAATCATTTCGTTGTTAGTGAACTTTTTTAAAAAACAAACAATTTTTTTTTAAACTTTTAGATCCTACTAGATTAGTAGATCTTAAATTATTATATTTTTTAAAAAGTCTATTAGTTTTTTTTAAAAATTTTTACTTTTAGATTCTTCAAAATTAGGAGGAACTAGAAGTAAAAAAAAAATTGACATAAATTTTTTAAAAATTCCACTAAAGACAAATTTTAAATTTTTTTTTTCTTCTAAGTTTTTGAATTGTTACTGAACTTAGCCTCAATGAGTCCTAAGATTTTTAAACAATTATTTACAATAAAAGCAAGACAATGAATTTTGTTTGTCGGGTCATTTCAATTTATTTATTTTTGAACAGGGGAAATAACAGCCAAGCAAAGAAAGCAGAACAACATCAAAAATCAAAAAAACTAACCAGCACCTAATAAAGTAACAAGGGCAGCTGGTGGGTTTGGGACCCAGTCCGGAGGGAGATGACCATGCAGCGAGGCTTGTGCCACCCAATGGGCTACACGATTTGCAGCTCGAGGTCTCCATTGAAGGAGCAACCCTTCCTGAGAAGCCAATCTCTTAATATCATCAATAATCAGTCCACCCTCCCAAGGAGGAACAGTCTCTGATACGCTGAGGAGGATGACTGATTTGTTATCTCCTTCTATAATCGCCCCTGGTAAACCGCAGTTTTGAGCAAAGAGACATGCCCATCTGCAAGCTAGAGCTTCACCTTGGAATGAAGAGGAGATAAATTCTTTCTTGGTTAAGCCATGCAGAATCCGTCCCGAAGCATTCCTTAATACCATTGCAATAGAGGCTTGGGAGGAACCTTTTTTCGTAGCCACATCCCAATTGATTTTGAATTGGCCTTGATCAGGGGGCATCCAATTGCCCACTTCAGTTGGGTTCAGAGAAGGCCCGTGAGAAAAGGAAACAACTGGGCTTATCGTTACATACTCAAATTCCACCATTGCCACTCGAGCTCGATGTAAAGTCGAGGAGGGCTCCACAGGGTGATGGTTGAAAACAAAGTTGTTTCGATCCTTCCAAATGAACCAGCCAATCCAAGCTACTTTACCGAGGCAGGAAGCTCGGTCCTCCTCATTCTTGAAATTTGCCACCAGCTCACACGACCATTTCTCAATCGATTGAATAGCTCCACAATCAACTTTGAAGTGCAAATCACTCCCGAACCAAACGGCTCTAACCCATCCACACTCAAAAAGCAAATGTTCCACTGATTCAACGTTGCATTGACATATTGGGCAAACATTAGAAGGGGCACACCTTCTTCGAAACAAGTTTTCTCTGGAGGCCAACACATTCTTACACGCTCTCCACCAGAAATGGCGGATTTTTGGAGGAACTTTGAGAGACCAAATCAACTTCCAAAAGGTGTCCGGGGGGCTGGAAGAGGAAGAGGGTCTCTGAATCCACTGGTTTTGCGTTTCTGACAGAGCTACATGATATCCAAATTTTACTGAATAAACCCCTGTTGAGTCAAAATGCCAAATCAGTGCATCTTCTGTAGGTGCCAATGGAAGAGGAATTGTCCTGATTGCTTCCATTTCGGATTCAGAAACCAGGGTTCGAAGAACATCAACCTTCCATCTCTGATAGGTAAAGTCAATAACATCTTCTACTTTCGAGATCACAGATCCATCAGGAACAGGAGTGAAGAGCTTGAATTTTGGGAGAGTTGGCACCCATTTATCTTTCTAGAACTGAAAATTAGCACCGCTGTGAATTTGCCATCTCAACCCTTCCATAAGCACATTTCTTCCCTGCAAAATACTAGCCCAAGCCCATGAAGCCCTATGCCCTTTCACCGCTTCCAAGAAAGAGGAGTGAGGAAAGTAGATACCTTGCAAGATGCGAGCACAAAAGGAGTTCAGATACTTCAATAATCTCCAGCCTTGTCGAGCTAAAAGTGCCAAATTAAAAGCTTTGAAATGTCGGAAACCTGGCCCTCCTTTAAATTTTGATAGTGCCAAAAGGTCCTAATTGATCCAATGAATCCCTCTGCCTTCTGGATCCCCACCCCACCAAAATTTGCTAATATATGCCTTCAACCATACAAAACCATTTTGGAAAAGCGAAACAAGCCATAGCGTATGATGGGATTGCTTGTACTACTACTTTGATCAAAATCTCTTTCCCCGCTTGTGATAACAATTTTGACTTCCATCCTTGTAACTTGGAGAGAACTTTTTCTATTATGAATTGAAAAGCTTCCGCTTTTGACCGACTCCAGAATGAGGGTAAACCCAAATATTTGGCATTAGCAGGGGTAGTTTTGAGACCCGAGAGGGCACCGATTGAGTTGCACACCTGTAGCTGAACATTTGTGGAGAATTGCACACTTAATTTGTCAAAGTTGACTTGTTGACGAGATGCCCTGCAGTAAATGTGCAGAACCTCCAACACAGATTTACATTCCTGAGTATCAGCCTTAAGAAAGAGAAGCACATCGTCCGCAAAAAATGAATGCGAAAGAGTTGGGCAGTGCATTGTAATTTTCATCCCCGAGATCTGATTTTGAGTGAGACTCCGGTTGAGGAGTTTTGATAGAACATCCGCCACTAAAATAAAAAGATATGGGGAGAGGGGATCACCCCGTCGGAGCCCTCGGGAAGGCATAAAAGAGGCTCTTTTTTCACCATTAGCAAAAATAGAGAAGCTGACAGTAGTAACACATTCCATTACCCAATTAACCCATTTAGAGTGAAACCCCAACTTTTGCAGAACAGCAGCTAAAAAGTCCCATTCAATCCGATCATAGGCCTTGTTGAAGTCGAGTTTGATAGCCATATTACCAATAGCCCCTGATTTTTTTAATTTGAGAGCATGGAACGCTTCATGGGCCACAACTACATTGTCTTGAATCATTCACCCCGGAACAAAAGCTGATTGGTTTAGAGAGATAAGGTTTTTCAGGATTGGCTTCAGACGATTGGCAAGGATCTTTGTAATGATTTTCAGGTTGAAATTACATAAGCTGATTGGGCGAAATTGGGATAACAACACCGGATTGCAAACCTTGGGAATCAAAATCAGATTGGCGTGATTGAGTTCTTTGAGCAGATACCCTCCCAGAAAAAAACTCTACACAGCTTCACAGACCTTTACTCCCACTACATCCCAATAAGTCTGATAGAAAAACCCTGGAAAGCCATCCGGCCCCGGAGACTTCACTGCCCCTAATTGGAATACTGCTGCCTTGATCTCTTCATCACTGACCGGTTGAATTAAGCTCCTATTCATAACATCGAAGACCATAGGCTCCACCACAGATAAGGCCTCCATTAAGTTTCTGTTTCCAACACTTGTGAATAAAGAAGAGAAGAAACTCAAGAGATGGTGATTAATATCCGATTCCGAGTTTATCCACGTCCCATCCTCTGTTTGTAAGCGAAGAATCTGGTTTCGTTGGCGACGTTGGATCATCGAGGCATGAAAAAACGAAGAGTTCTTGTCTCCATAATTTAGCCATCAGATACGGGATCATTGATGAAGAAACATTTCCTCCCTAGAAAGAGCTGTCTGAAGATCAGAGTTCAATTGGTCTTGAGCCTGCATATTGGCCTCTGTCCAGGGTTGGGACTGAAGAGACAAAAGCTTAGATTTTATAAGAGTAATGTTCAAGCTATTGTTTCCGAAATGTTCTTTACTCCACCTTCTAAGCCCATCTTCACAGCACTGAAGTTTCTTTACTAATTGGAACATAGGAGATCCAGCCTGGGTGACAGCCCATTTGGAGCGGATAACCTCCACACAATCAGAACTCGTTAACCACATGGTTTCAAATTTAAAGAGCCGAGGCACCCGTTTGAGAGGAACGCAGCAATTTAACACCACAGGACAATGATCTGACCCAACAAGAAGTTCATGGAATACCTGGGCACAAGGAAATAGAGCTCGCCAATCCACAGATGCAACTGCTCTGTCTAACCTTTCACGTATATTAGCATCTCCACGTTGGTTATTTGACCAGGTAAAGGGGAGGCCATTAAATTCCAAATCCATGAGAGCACAATCAGATAATAAAGCTTGAAAGGATTGTAGCTGACTCATCCTACATTCTGCACCTCCAAATTTTTCCTCCAGAAGCCCAATTTCATTGAAGCCCATTTCAATTGAACATCAACATTTTGGAACAAATTCGTCAATATTGGTCCAAATTCATAATAAGTGCCTTGTCATAGGATAGTTTCGGAAAAAAAAAAAAATCCTTATGTCAGGTGTCCTTTCTCATTTCTTTTAAAAAAATCTTTATGTCACGTATCATTTAATTTTTTATTTAAAATAAAAAATTTATATGGACTCGTTTGGGAAGTTGAGGTTTGAGACTTTTTGGTTAAAATAATCACAAAAAAATAAAATAGACTTTTTAATCCAATAAGACAAAACATCACCATCTAACTCATAATCATTACCACATTTTTTCTCTCACAAAAGTCAAAAAAACTAAAAAAATCTATCCCAAACGAGATTTTTTAATCCCAGACTAAAATAGTCAAAAAGTTAAAAAGCCAATACACTTCCCAAACGAACCCTATAGATAAATATACAAGGAGGGTGTTTGGTGGAGCTTTTTTAAGCTAACTTATGGCTTCTGGCTTTTAAAAAGTTATTTTGGACTGTTTGGTTAAACTTATTTCAAACAGCTTCTGATTCTAACAATTTATTTTAAGTCAAAAAAGCTGATTCTGAGAAGCTGCTCACCCTTGCTTCTGATTATCAACTTCTGCTGTGGACATGTTAATTCACGATTATACTCTTAGATTTTTTTATTTTTAATTTTTTTAAAAATAGAAAAAGACTCAAATGGACTATTAAATATTATTATTATTTTTTATGAAAAATGTAGACAAATAGTGAATAATAAAAAATAAAAATTAATTGAAAAAGCTACTTCACAGCTTATTTAACAAACACTACTCAGCAACTTAAATCTATAATCCAACAGCTATACCAAACATGTCACGACCCCAAACCGCCCCTAGTAGTTTGGTGCCGTGATGGCCAGTAATCCGTAATTACCGAAGGCCAACTTCTCAAAACTTAACACAATCAGAGTATGAACATAGGGGGCTCACAAATGCGGAAGCAATAAATCAGTTGCAAATGGTCCATAAGAGCTGTGCGTAGATCAAAAGCAATGCCAAACATTTCCAATTAACTTACAACTTGAATACAACAAGATAAAATACATGTTACATCTTGATCAAAAGGCTTCTTGAGCCGACATATACAAAAGATATAACGAATACAAGCCAAGAAGCATGATTTTCAAGATTTGCCGACATGTAAAACAGGGCACCGCCGACGTAAATACAAAAGTAAGGCCGACATATACACGAATCCAAAACAAGCATCCAAAACGAACTAGGCGTCGCCGCCGTCCTGCTCATCACCTACATATATATAGAGGGGTGAGTACAAAACTCAGTGAATGGTACTAAAAATAAAGGTTTTGCATGAATAAAGCCGAGGTCCTTCAAAACGAAACACATCAGAACTTTAACAAGACAAAGGATGAACCGTATTCATCAATCAATTATTACAAGTATCCAGAGATGTTTACTGACATAGGCAAAACAAGGGATGAACCGTATTCATCATTCAAGTATCATAACATCGGCGAAACAAGGGATGAACCGTATTCATCATTCAAATATCATAACATCGGCGAAACAAGGGATGAACCGTATTCATCATTCAAGTATCATAACATCGGCGAAACAAGGGATGAACCGTATTCATCATTCAAGTATCATAAGCTGTACGATCCGTAATCGTTTGGTCAAAAGTATTGCGAAAGTTTAAAGTCCTCCAATACAAGGGACTTGTGTTACTTAGGCCCGTAGCCCAATTTAACAAGGACCGTATCCTTTACACATAGTACTGCGAAAGTTTAGAGTCCTCCAGCACAAGGGACTTGTGTTACTTAGGCCCGTAGCCCGATTTAACAAGGACCGTATCCTTTACACATAGTACTGCGAAAGTTTAGAGTCCTCCAGCACAAGGGACTTTCCGAGGTTAGCAATCAAATAAGGCCATTTATTCATGCTTAGCAAATACCACGTCAAAACAAACAAAACAAGATTTATCAAAAGCAGGTGTAACATAGCTTTATTAGAAATACCACTCACCTAGTTCTTCAGGTGTAGACTCAAAGCAAAGATCAAGGTCCTACAAATCACACGGCAAACCACATTCTCAAAACAAGCTCTATATATACATGCAAATGATCTCGGCATTCTTGCTAGATCCAAGTCAAAGGCAAAGCAAAACAAGCTGGGAGCTTAAACACCGCTCCCGTTCCTCGAAAGCACACTGGGTACCGCTCAGGACTAGGCCGAGGTCCCGTTATACAAAGTCAGGAAAAAACCTGGGTTTTCCTTTGAAGAATATTAAGAACATGACCATTTGAAAGATGGATGCAAGCTCACAACTTGTTGCAAAAATCTAAGTTTTCATGCCAAGAGTTCAAAATATATGGACCTGGGTACCCATTCAAGAAAGGCATGCAAGAACAAACACAAAACATGATTTTCGTTCCAAACTTTTCGATCAAGATGAGACCTTTTTCAAGAACACATAGAAAACCGTTTTCTTTTTCCAAAACCAACTTCAAAATGATGCATGACATGCAAAACAAATCCGATCATGCAATGCAGCTAGGTATTCAGCAAGAACAACCAAAGGAGATCAAGATTCTAACCTCGAAACTCGGATCTAACGGTTTAAGCCTCAAGGATCAAGCTTGGAAGACAACTCTCACTCAAGAACTCTTCTCCCTCCTCTCTAGAGCTTCTCTCTCTAAAACAAAGATTTGAGACAAGAAATGATTTGTTTCAAGGTCTGCCGGCTGCCTTAACAATCAGCTCGGACACGTGGCGTTACCGGGTTGGTTCAGCTCCAAAAAGGTGATTGATGGACAAGACAAGTCTCTGACAAAGCTTATGCAGCAAGCTCAGGTAAGACACATCGGCAAGAAATGTCATCGGCTCAAATCAAGGATCCGGCAACAGGACAGCAAAACATCGGCTAGGGAGGACGACACTTGACTAAGCTGTGCCACACCTTGGCCGGGGTGTGCCACATCTCGGCCTAGGCCATACCTGCCTGCGGACAAGGTTCTAGTGCAAAACATCTCGGCAAAGAATGCCCGAGGTGAAGATGGGGTTGAACAAGATCTCAAAACAAGTCTAAGTACAAAGGTTCAAGGGCAGACTAAGCTCAAGGTGACCTCGGCTACGCACACACACTAAGCAAAGAACAAAATCATGCAAGCAACTTAAGCAAATCAAGGCAGGATAAGACCTTCAAATTAACATAACAAGCAAGACCATGCAAGAATGTATGCAAGTATGGCAAGAGTAAGGTGAGGGTTGTTACAAAACAGATTAACAGCTTCTGATTAAAGTCATAATCTATAATCTGTTAAGTTATAATCTATAATCTGTTTTAACAGCTGCACCAAACAGCACCAAGGTTTGAAACTTTAATGTTAAAAAAAATAAAAAAATAATAAAAAAAATAAAAACTTCTTACCATTTGAGCAATACTCATATTATGATATTAATTTTTTATCATTTAAATTGTACTTGTATCACATTTGCCAACTACTAATATCAATTAAATGAACACAAAAGAAAAAGTGGAAGCCAACAACCGCATTTATTTGACTAAGACTTATTTTGGAAAGTGGATTAAAAACCATTTTCTAACTTTTAACCCACTTTCTTCTCTCACAAAAAAGATTAAAAATAATTAAAAATAATTTTTAATCATCTTCCTAAAATACTCCTAAAATCATGAGAACCAAACATGGAATATTCTTCTAGTTGATTTTTAGGGGGTGATATATTTGTGCAATCTTTCTATAAATCAATTGAATTTTTTTAGCTTGTTTTCATTTCACTAGCTCGACCAGATCATGTAGCTTGGATTCGGGACTCACCATGGATTTTATTTTTTTTTATGATTTGATTCATGCATTTTAAAGCATTTTTGTATAAATTATTCATTAAAAAATCACATAGATTAGATTATAATAGTCACATAAATTATCATATTTGTCTTTATATAAATAGGCAAGTATAATTTAAAAAAATAAATCATTTATTTTTCAAAAATAAATATGATGTAATCATGCTAATACAATCATTAGATCAATTTTTTTAGATGGTCTATAAATAAACATTTAAAATTCAAATAAAAAAAATCAAATTATCAAAATGAGATTTATGAGGAAGGATCTAATCCACTTTATCACAATATTAATATACCATAATGCAGGTATTTACCATAAAAAGGTTCTCCTTTTAATATTGCAAAAGAGGGAAAAAGATATGCTCACCTCATCATCCATACAATGCTATAAAAATCGGACTGGTGAGCGAACTAGAAAAGGAATTGGATGGAAAAGTCATAGTCATCGGTTCAACCGTCGAGTTAAACCAGAATTGAATCATGACTTAATAAATATATTGAAATATATTTAAACAAAAATATAAGTAATAAAATTAAAAATTAAAAATATTAAATTATCTTAAATATTTCTTCTAATATTTTTTTTACTAAAAAATATAATAATATATTTTAAAATATTATTAATTTTAATTTTGGAAGAGGAAATCAAATATTCAATATTCCCTTCATATGATTTTAATTCAAATAATTGATTGAAAGAATAACAAAAATTTTGGAGGGATATCATAACTTTAAGTCTTCCTCCAATAAATTTGATTAAATCCTACATGGATTTCTTGAGTTTTTTTGGAATTTTTTTTTCCCTTATAAATAGGTAGAGACTTTTACGATAAATTCATTCTCTTAATGAGATTCCTCACAAGATAAGACTCTTGAAAGAGAGTTTCCAATTAAAATTTTCTTATATATAATATATAATAAGAAAGAAAGAAAAGAAAGAAAGAATAAAAAAAATTTAGAAAAAAAAAAAAAAAGTTCAAAATTTTCACTTTCATCGATTTGGTGAACCATCCCCAGGTCGACCGGTTCGGCAGTTTTACCGCCGATTTTCTGGGTTCTCTCTACATAGGCCGATTTTTGCTTTTTAACAGTTTAAAGGGTATATCCGGACCGAAATTCCGACTGGTCGATGGCTCAACCGATCGAACCGGGCAGTTTGGTTTGATTTTCAAAACCATGCATCCATATAATTAAAAAAAATTGAAAAAAACAGCTATCTCTTCATTCATGCACTTTAATCCCTTCTTATAATTTTGCAAACAGTATTACTATGTATCTAGAATTTGTACTTAATTTTTTTTTTCAAAACATCAATATGTGATTAAAATTTATTTTATATGTAGAATTTACAAAGCATTCATTGAATCCCAACCAGACTTATTAATTCTGGATAATTTTCTTGTTAACTTTTCTAACCGCCTAGCTTTTATTACTGTTTTGCAAGCACATCCTCCATTCAAATCAAATGCATGCCCTCTAATTGCTCCACTCACTTTTTCTCTCTCTCCTACAAAAACTATCACACACACAAAACAAAAAGCAAATACATAAGAAAATCTAATGATTCTTTTGACATCACCAACCAACTTAATTGAATTTTGTTGGTTGATTGCATTGCATTTTGTCAGCAAACAAATGAGATTTTTTGGTTAATATATATTTTTTAATTATATTTTAAATAAAGAGTTAATAGTTATAATACAACACACCTCAATACTTTTTCATAGACTCAAATCTGGTGATGACACTAGCACGTAAGTGCCCTCTCAAAATCACTTGGGTTACAATTCAAATCCAATTTAAAAATATAAATAAGTCAAGTTTAAATAAATTTTTAACCTCGGTAAAATTTCAAATTAAATATTAATAATCTAGTACTCGAGTCCGTTGATTTGATTTTGGATCCTCTAATTGATTTTTTTTTTAAAAGTAATTCTCTAAACTAATTTCCATGATGCTTATCTATTAGGAAACAAAGAGGACCATTCAGGGGCGGCTCTGTGGGAGACCCAGGTGGCTTAAAAAAGTTGTATTGTTCCTTAATTGCTATATAGAAGATATTGTTACAGCAGTAAAATTTGAATCTAGACATATTATGTTTATAGGAGAGTTTTTTATCTATTAAATATATATATATATATTTAATTTGCTCATAAATTTGTTGAGACCTTTGTTGAGACTAATCTCCTTGACATATGTAGTCCCTCGTTCCACACACCAGATGAAAGTAATGTGGTAGAGAGTCTCTTGAAGAGTGGAAAATGAAATATTAGATAATTGATTACCACTTGAAATTTGAACCCATGACTTTATATAAGAGAGTCATAATCTATGACTAATTAGGATTAAGAGTCATCATTTAGGGATATTTTGGGAAGATATTTAAAAGTCACTTTCCAGCTTTTAACTCATTTTGGATCACATCATCTCTCGTATTTTTTACACTTTTTTTAAAAAAAAGTCAAAAAATATAAAAAAACCAACTTTTAACTATCTTTCCAAAACAATTCTTAATCTAAAAATCTTGTCAATATGTGGATTTTTATTTGGCCCAAGATTGTACCACAACCCAAATGAGACTTGGTTGAGGTTGGAGTTTAAAGCTTGACCCATCTGTTGGCGACTAGTCCTGTAGAAAATATGAAAACAAACAAAATAAAGCAAAACATATAAAATTACTAAAACTAAAAAATATAAGACTTTGTTTGAGAAGTGCTAAATTAATATATTCTTTGATTTTTTACGAAAAAACATGAGATATGAGTTGGATTTGAAGTGATGTACTAGAGAGGTGATGTGACTTAAATAAGATAATTATGACCTAAATAAGATAATGTGCTAAAATAATATATGCTATTTTAACACATGCCAAGCAACCACTTAATCTCAACCCATTAGACTATAAGCCTGCTGATCAGATCTGACTCTTCTTAGTCCATGAGAGGCAGGCCCCATCGGCCTGTGTGCCTAGTATTTTAAAATTGAGCATTTAGTGATTAATTGTTAGTTGATAATTAGGTAATAAGGTGATAAATTTATGTGAATGCAATGTTAAAATTCTGAACAAATACATTATAGGCTATGTTGAATTTTAGATTCGTCAAGAAAAATATTTTTTTTTTATAACCAATATTTACATTTATTTTTTAATTTTATTACAACTATCTACACGTTCAAGCTACAGAACTTTTTTAGACCCGTTTAAATTTGATGGCAGGTTTGGAATGACCACTTAAAGCCTGACTCAATCCACTCATTTCATATATTTATATTTTATATTATTTAATTTTGTTGCTAGAGATGAAAAAATACTTACCAATAAATTAGTTAAAACATTTGAGTACTTAACCTTGAGCTTATAAGAAAATAATCAAAAAATTATACTCCCAACATCATTTGTTTTCATCTGGGACGGAACCAGAATTTTATCTTAGGGGCCCGAGTCATGAATAATTTTTATTTTAACAATTCTTATACATATTTCAATTGAATAATGAGTAATAAATTAATATATATATATATATATAAACCAATATTTCTTTAGTACTATTGTTGTTTTAGAAAATAACTATTTTAGTTAATTTTTTGACTTTACGAAAAGATTTACACAAAAGAAGAGAAGAGTTGATTTTTCTGTAGTGACTATTTGATTTTTTAACTATTTTAAGTTGTTGCCAAAACAACCCTTAACGTATAATAAATAAAAATTCATATATTCAATCTTAACAAGAGTCATAAATTGAATAATAAAAAAATGAGTCATAAATTAATTGATTTTTTGTACATTTATCAAACTAGAATTCAACGTCATTTTAAATTCTAAAATGCCAAAAAACTTTCACAATTGACTCTATAGTAAAATGTGTTATCTAAATTTATTTTATTGTGGTCCTCATAACATATAGATTGAGTCGAAATCACATTTTAATTAATTATTTATTTTTGTAAATTTATAAAAGATTAATTATAAATATAAAAAGCATTACATAACTAGAAAGTCACCAAGCCCAACAACTATCACAAGAAATAACATTAACTTCAAAAAAATAATAAACAATTACGTGATATATTCCCATGATGGGAGAGAACTCAACACTGCAATAAGTGTCACTCGTAATCTTACAAAAATAATGATATACAACCATTAAATTAAAAGCTTTACTTATCACATTTTAAATTTCTTATACACATTTTTTTATGTGAAATTAGCCTTAATGAATATCAATTCAAACCAAATGACACATGTGAAGCAAGAGAGGGGCAAGTCTATTAGATGTAAAGCATTTGTTGCTATAGAAGTAATACATAAGCATGACTTTTCCCGAAGGTAAGGAGGCATCTAGGGATACGATCCATCTATACCTGCACGAATGGGACGAATTTTACCCAACTTGACACTTATGTGAGGCAGGGGTGAATTATATTTTGATCACCTGCAATGAGAGTGGGAGGGGGGCAGATATCACCTTCCCCGATCCAAAGCTGACCCGATATAATTAATAATATATAAATAAATGATATATATTTGTATATATATAATATAATTAGATATAAGAAAAGAATACTAAAAGTCTGTAATTCTATTTAAATATAAATAAATAATAATCCTAAAAAGGAGACCAAAGACAAGAAAAGAAAAAAAATTTAAAAAAAAAAAACGAAGAAAACAGTTCATGATGAACTTTTATGGTTTTCTGGAGCATGATTGCACAATTTTTCCTACAACATGATTCCTGTAAACTTGTGTATACGAATGTGATATGAATTGCTAGGCTATGCTTCCTTCTGTCATGCTGCTCTTTGCTCATTTGTTGGTCGATCACCTTTTGCTATTTTTGTTTCAACTTTTGTTGTTTTCACACCCTCATCTCCAATTGAATTTGCGGTTAAGCCTCTTGTTTCAGATAAGTTGACAAATGTTTTAGGCTTATTTTGGCTTTAGTGAACTTTTTTCAACTTTTGAGTCAAAATATGATACTTTTTAGGTTCATTTAGACTAGACAATCCTAAATTTTTTGTTTTATGTTCTGTTCTGTTCTTTTTTTTTTTAATTTTTTTATTTATTGAAGGAATTAGAAGGGGAAAAGGGGGTCAATTTTTATAGGCTTTTTTGATAAAATTTGACTTATTCCGTTTTTAATTAGCTTTTTTTTTCTGAATTTTTTATTTTTTCTTTTTAATTTTCAGAGTCATCTAGTCTAGATGAACTAAAAAAAGAGAGTAGATTTTGACATAATTTTAAAAAAAATGGCTGTTGCCAAAGGAAACTCACCCAATTGCCTTTTCATTTGACAGCTACATTGGAATTAAGCAAGTGGTGTTTGGTGGATATGAATTCGAGAACTGGAGAGAGGACTTGAAGGCGGAGGATGCAGGTTATAGTGTCCACAAGATTTAAGGCAACTTGAGTGAACATCACGAGAATGTCAGCATCATGCTTCTTCTTTCCGAATCATTCCATACCTTCTCATCAATGATTACCGTTGCCCTATGAGTTATAACATCTTACAATCTTACTGATGCCTTATTTTGTATGCATGAACAAACCAAAGATAGGTGTAGTAAAGTCTAAAGAGTAGTCCAAAATGTATGCAATTTTGAGATGGTTGTGCAAGGAAGTGTGCTTGGAATTAACGAGTTGTAGAGTTTAGATATTCAAAGAACACTTTTTTTGGCTACAATTTATGGTATTGTAATGAAGTGATTCCATAGAAAATTACTGTTTGTACCAGGAAGCAGATCTAGGGGTTTTACTATGTGCATTTATTATTGAGCTAGTTATCTGTGAAAGTTCACGGAATTGTCAAGTGCTACTAGGATTCCTGGGATATAACTAGTACAAGTACCTTTGATCCGAGCAAGGCTTTGAGCTTCAAGTTATGTTCAACTTTGAAACTAATATACTAGAGATTGTATTAGTAGTATTGGGATGCAGAGGTGGTAGTGTGGTGTCAACAGTGGTGGTGGAGAGATGATGGCGGTGATAGTATGGTGACATTGGTCAAACTTCAATTTGAAAATGTTTTTCCCAATTTAGAAGTAGAAAATATTTTCCACACCCAAATAAACTTGTTCGTTGATCACAAAAACACATTTTCTGTCAACATTTGTCTCATGTCATCGTACTAAACGCCATAAAATATGCCAAAACAAATTGAGCATAATAAAATATGCCAAAACAAATTGAACATAAAAGTTGGTTGTTTTCCATGTGTGTTAATAATAGCACCTACCTACAGCCTGCTTAAAATATAGAATAATAGCATGATTTCAAGTTTCACTTCATAAATCATGAAGGAGTTCAAGCTAATAATCCAAATAACATGACTGCAAATTAAGGTTCATCCTAGAACTAAGGAAAACAGCTCATTCATTTACAGGCAAGCCCTCAATGCATTCCAACCTCTTCCAAAGCTTTCACTTTCTTGGTAGATTCATGGACACCAAACAAACCAAACAACAATGGAATGGCCTTGCAAGTCTTCGTGAACTTCGAGGACATACCTTCTGTGCAATCGACTTGATCTCTTTCATCCTTTCATCGACTAGTCCCTTCAGCTACTGCTTTTGATTGGTTTGATTTTCATCCATCTCAATCCTACTAGCTTCACCATTCGTGTACCTGAACATGACAACACTACTAAAAAAAGTGTTTTTTTGCAATCGTCACAAGCCGTCGCAAATAATGAAAATACAGTCGCAAAAGACCTTTTGTGACGGTCCATGCGACCACAAATTGGGGACGCTAATGTGGGGTAGCAAATACTTTTTGTGATCGCAAAATGTAACGCCCTCGAAATAATAACATTAATCCCAACAAATAAGACATGCATTGATATGTAAAAGCTCCACATTCTTCCATTTATCAGAATTCCATTACATAAGCATTACATGTTAACAACAAAAGCAAATGCCCTAAGGGCTTACAGCTTTCCAAGTTAACACTTGGTTACAACAAAAAAGTACTAACTCATACACATTAAGCCCTTGGCTTGAATTTACATGTAATACATCAAAAGTAAAACGACAAAAGTATGTCCGCCTCTAGCCTCCCAAGCTATGTCCTTGGAGGTGGCATGCTACCTGTACCTGAAAATGATATTCCCATATAGGGTGAGCCACAGCCCAGTAGAAATATACTAAACCAACCATGAACACTGACTAAAAGATTAGCAATTGATAGATGGCCAACACTGATACATTCACATAAATCATATATTTATGTCATACGACTTATGAGTCCAAGTTACCTTTCATTTTCCCTTTTTCAACGGATAAGCATATAAGCACTACCCACATTCTCAACAGATATGTATAACAACAATATCCACATTCTCAGATAAGCAAATAAGCTATATCCACATTCTACAACAGATATGTATAACAACAATATCCACAGATAATCATATAAGCTATATCCACACTTCACAAAGATAAGCATATGAGCTCTATCTTCACTTCTCTAGACAAGCATATGAGCTGTATCTACGGAGTTCATCCCCTATCTTCTCCCAACACTATCCGGTTTAGAGGTACATCCCCCATCTTCCCCTAAACCGCGGAGTACATCCCCCATCTCCTCCTCTACACACAACGTATACAAACACAATGGTTCTATATACAATTACTCAATACATGTAATTAATGTATTCTATCAATCGTCAAATTTCATGACACATTCCATTGATTAGTTTTCGTTTGCCTAATCATCATGCATTGTCTACAACAATCACGACTATCCTCCACCGATAGCCCAAAGCAGTTATTTCTATATAGAAAATAAATGCACAATGGATATTCAATCAACATTTCATTTCCTCATTCCTCACAATTAATTATCCCAATTAATTAAACAATGTAATTAGGTCAATTCCCATAATTAACATTTCAACCCTTAGGTCCATTTTCATCAATGATTTAACATTTATTCCATTTCTCTATGCCAAACATGCATCTAGGTTTATTATGAATAAAACCCCAACTTTTGTAAAATTGCACAAAAGCCCCAAACTCTCACAAAATTACCAAACCAAGCCCAACATCTCAAAATACCAAAATTTAAAGACAAAATCCAGAGAGAGGAGTAGGATATCCCTACCTCGAATTCAGAGCTCCAAGGGAGAAGAATACAAAACCCAACGTGCTCCAAATCTCGAAATTTTCAGATTAAAATATAGCCCTCGACGATCAACAACCTTTTTGTAAAGGCCAAAGGTGAGCAAATCACTCCTACTAGATCAAAACCTAGAGAGAAGGTAGAGTTATAGAGTGAGAGGCTCAACAATGGTGTTTTTGGAAAAGTAGGAGAGAGAAGAGAAAGTGAAAAAGTGATTTGAAAAGTCAAAACACGGAACTTAAACCCAGTCGGCCCGCTCGAGCGTAAAACACTCCGCTCGAGCGTAACTCACAGACTCCCGCTCGAGCGCCAACAATCTCGCTCGAGCGGCGAATACACACTCCCAGAACTTCTGCAGAACCAGGTCTCCGCTCGAGCTCCCAACTCCCCGCTCGAGCGGCACTCACGTAACCCCGCTCGAGCGGCCAATACCACGCTCGAGCGTCCAACACTGCACAGGAAATACTGGATGGGTGCAATCCCCGCTCGAGCGCCAACACCTCCGCTCGAGCGGACAGGTCAAAATCTGGGCAACTAGTTTTGGTTTCTAAACTTAACCAACCTGTAACAAACCTGCCCAACACATCCTATAACTCAAATACTAAGTAAAAAGGATGAAAATAAGATAATAAACAACTACCAACATCCACGGACACATGTCCGGATCACTGTATAACAAGGGTAAACCCGGGATCGCTATACAAAATAACAGTCGCAAACTGTTTGCGACTACCTAACCTACTTTTTGCGACAGCTATTTTGCCATCGCAAAAAAAAAAAAAAAAAAAAAAAAATCAAAAACACGTTTAGCGACTATTTTTTTACCGTCACAAATCATTATTTTTATAATAAAATCACATATATGTTTGCTACAACAAAAAAATCAATTGCAAGCACCTAACAAGTTTTTTTAATAAAAAATAACAAAATTAATAGAAATATTAACCTATTCACATGTAAGTGTGCAAACAAAATATAAACTTTCATACATGCAAAACAAATATCCATCAATCATCCTTAAAATATATTGTACTAAAAGATTCAAGTCCTCCAAAAAAAAGAAAAAAAAAAAAAGCAACATAATCTCAGTTTGGCTCCCAAACATCACCCGCTCGATTATATCAATTACTCCCTCAACAAAACCTAAAAAAACATATACACGTGACTTGAAAATTTAATGCAGTTTAACTTGAAATAATAAAAATAAAACTATTTCAAAAGAAAATGTCAAGAGAAAAAAAAAAGGTTCATTCTCTAAATTCTTTTGCTTGGAGTAAATTACAAAAATATAGATGCCAATTCATAATTTGTACAAATAAATAGACAAGAAAATGGTCACCCAATCCAATCAGATTAATGAATAAACCAAAGAATTTGAAAAATGAACATGATTAACATAATCTTTGTCCTAGCATAGATTAATACCAAAGGGAAACAAGAAGAAGAAATTTGACTTCACTATTTAGAAGTTTACATCAAGTTACTGACTTCACTATATAATTCAAGAATTAGCAATGAAGAATTTTGGAAACCTTTTATCAAACCAAGACCATCTTTAGTGTACAATGGGCAATTATTGAACAGTTGGGGCAGGCTTTGGCACTATTGGTGTATTTTTCTTTTCTTCATCCTTTTATCTTTTCTTTTCCTCAATTCATTTTAGTTCTTGTATATATTGAGTTGTCCCAGATATTATTAGCTATAATGTGAATCATGAAACGCAAACATGTATTAATGTGCTCTTTTGTGTTGAATCAACTGAATTTATGAAGCCAAATGCATATGTATAACCTAACATGTATCATGTTAGATCATGTAAATTTGACAATTTCCTTGTCAGCATAGATGGATGCATCAATAAACAGCTAGTAGCCACTTCTTGTAATTACTACCATGCCAACAAATAAATCTTCAAGGAACGGCCCATAGATGTCCATTGCCAACTTCATAACCAAGAAGTTAAATAAGTTATTTGACGTTGAGAAGAGAAATATGCCCATAGATGTCCATTGCCAACTTCATAACCAAGGTCACAATTTATGAAGACCGTGTTACGTTCAAATCTTATTTTCACTAAGGAACAGCCCACCCTTGAAAACCCACCTCCCTCCTGAAATTTTATATCATCTGGAATGGAACATTTATTTAGGGGTTTAAATTTTTGGTGACTTACTTTCACTCATGGACCATTTACCTTTCTCTGTCCAAGAGAACTACCTCAACTCACACCTTATGACTATCTTACCCAGATGATTATTGGCTCAGTCCAACGTTGCCTGACCACATTGGTCTTATATCATCCCCTATCTTACTCTCCCCAAGAGTTGTATCCTACTTAGGTTTCAAAATCAGAGGATCAACCTAATCTCAGCCACCACGTGTACCTCCTTAGGCCCTTCCTCAATATATTCCTCTTTTAATTAGATAACTTAAGTCAGTGACAAGAATATATTTTTGGCACAATTTGTCAATAAATTAATTTTACAAAGTATCTGATATGATAGATAATTCTTTACTATTTTTGGTATCAAAAATAAAAAATCAAGTGGCTCCTAATTTTTTTAATGGAGTTCTGGAAGTGAAAAAGCAAGTACTTTAGGTATGAAACCCAAGCCACTTGATGCTCCATAAAGTGTTCCACACTTGTAATTTATCTACATAATAGATATACGAAATCTTATTGAATATAAGTACATTTCAAAAACTTATTTTTCATTGCTTTTCCGTGGCCGTTTTCTTCTTCTTTTTCTTTTTTTTTTTTTTTTTGCCACAAGAAACTTCTCTTTTCAAACACTACTCAAGCATAAGTATGCATAGAAGAACATGCAAAAATGACGCGACAAACATGTAAATGGCCTGACAGTATCCAATTGGGAAAAATATCACTGACAAAGCTACAGATTAGTGATGGGACCAGAAAACTTACTTTATCCTCAAGTAACATACAGATATCTGTGGCAAGGGAACATCTCCTCCCCTGAAACCATTTAACATAGATAAAATGATTACCGATCAAAACTTGAAATATCCCAAAATAAAAAAAAAATAAAAAAATTGCATTATTTTCACCACTACAGGATATTCTTACTGGTATTCTGAGGCAACCAATGAGAACCAAATTGGACATTTTCTTCTGTGCTGTTTGGATCCAAGCATTTCAAGCATAGCCTGTGCCGGGGCACACAACCTCCCAACTGCATTTTTTATCAACTACACGCAACCTTCTTCGTTTGACCGGCACTGGAAGTGAGATTGTTCCATTCTTGTCATCTTGAACTTTTGATTTGTGTCGATGCTCCTTACCCTTGGTTTTAGGCACATGTACATCATTTTCAAGAGCATTGAGGGGTTCTAATTTGGAAAAACCACCTAGAAAAACTAGTAAATCTCTTAGAAAAACCACTCCAATGCTGCCCATACACTAGCACAGAACTAAAATAAACCACCTTCTTCCAATAAAAGCATCTTCAACTCAAATTCAAAAACAAAAACTTTCAAACGCAGTTCAATCCTGATTAATTAGGAGAAACACTCTTTCAATTTGTTATCATGCAGCCGGTTTCATATTACAAATGGTATTAGGTAGTGATCCCCTACATTAGTGCATATTTCAGAAACATTGTGAGGAAAACAAAATCATAAATATCAGTGTTTACATTTCTGTAGAACACTAAAAAGTATTTAGAAACATTAGTGAAATAGATTTTGGTGATCTGTTATGGTGTATGTAAACAATGTGTTCCCTTACAGATATTGTAACAAGGACACATAAGGTCGTGCCCAACATCAATATTTAACAAATTAACAGAATCAATTAATTGCACATAAAGATTTCACAAAATGAAAAACAGAAGAGAGATAAAATGTAATGCCCAACCTAATGTTTAACATGAATATTTTTCTAGAATTAGAAATCACTGCTTATAGTTATTGGATCAATAATGTTAACAGATGAACAATACATTTAAATATGCATAGTTTATCATCGTTGATATTTTATGATTTTAGAAGTCATTCTTGGGATTGAAGAAGTTTGCTTAAAAACACTCCATGATGCTATTTACTGGATTCTGGAATTGTCATCATTATTTGAACCAGCAAATCTGTTATAGATGCACAACATTGTTTATTCAAACCTAATTAATTACATGATATATAAAATAGATAAAGTACTTAATGTAGAAGGGCATTTGGTCTAGTGGTGTGATTCTTGCTTAGGGTGCAAGAGGTCCCAAGTTCAATTCTCGGAATGCCCCTTTTTTGATTAAGTTTTTTTCTTTTTCTTTCTTTTTTGGTTGGTCCTTGTCAGTGAAAGTGAAAGATCCATAAAAACTGCAAAATGATCTTTTTTTAGCAAGAGGATTGAGAAAGGGAAGAAAAGGACACCCAAAAAAAAAAAAAAAAAATTGGATTGTCTAAACAATCTCTTTAGTTGCTGCCCAACATAGAGCAAAATTGCATGTTTCTATCATCAAGATACCAAGAATCAAGAAATGCAAGGGTGCTCTGCTCATAACCAATAGACATTACAGATGCAAGCAGAGTTGTGAATGTGTTACCATAGATATAGGTGTGTTATGAAATCAACCAGTTGAATGTAAAATAAAATAAATAAGTAAATTGAAAAGGCTATCAAAATTTGAAACTCAAAATCAAAATATGAGATAGTTATACTGGGATAATTTGGAAATAAGTGTAATAGTTCACACTAACAGAGTTGTATGTATATAATAATAATATTAATAATAGTATAGATGACGAGGAACCCTTGATCCCACATTTGGTGAGACCCAGGATAAAACTCCAAATATAACCATCCATTAACCTTATATATAGAGAGGCAGGAATTCAAATTTAAGAGCTCTGATTGTTTAGCTAGGGACTTACCCTTTCAAGCTAGCCCTCAGGGATGCAAGCTCTCTGACATTGGGACCGGGACTAAAGTAACATCTAACCTTATTGGATTGGCACAATTCAACTATACAGAATAAATTAAACAATCAAGTGTCTATTTCTATTTAGTTGTAGCTCCATAGAATACATACATATGGAAATACAGTTCTACTGTCTCGATAAAACAACAACACACAACTAGCAAGACATCAGCAAATCAAACAAAAAAATGCTCAATTCTTATATGACATATGATCACAATCAGTTACAACCAAGGAGGTGAAAACAAGCAAGCATGTGAGAGCAATGCTATATATATATATATATATAGAGAGAGAGAGAGAGAGAGAGGTGAGAATTGGAAGGTGAGGCGATAACAATTAAGAATTGAATAGTTCAACTTGTACTTGTAGTAGATGAGGAAGGATTGATTCAAACCAAAGCTTGATTCCAGAATTAGGCTACCTGGTGGAAAAATCAATAGATTGATGAAAAAGTGATCGAATTACAGTGAGTTTAGAAGAAGAAGTTGAATAAGAATTACAGTGAGTTCAGTGAGTTCAAGTGATCGAAGTAGAGAGATGAAAAAGTTGAAATACGAATGAATGATTCGAAGAGACTCATTGAGAGAAAGAGAGAGGGAGAGAGAGTTTATACCGTTGGAGATCTCTTCTTCAGACGACCATGGTGATCTATAGAGCGAAATCGAGAGAGGGAAATCAGATTCTCTTACTCAGACACGATCGAGCGAAATCAGATTTGGGAGAAATTAGAGTTTAAAAAAAAAGGAAAATATAAATTGGGCATAGTGGGTTCGCAAGTTTCTGCTTAGGCTGGGGTTCATAAGTTTTAGCTTTGGCTAATCTGCCGTTGCAAATAATTTTTTTTGCAACGGTCAAATAATTAGACGCAAAAAGTTATTTTTCTAGTAGTGCAAACGACATTTCTTGAACATAATCTATTGGAAATTCAATCACCCGCGCTTCTCTGCAGCCCCCAAGTCCTTCCTTATGACCTCAGCTCTAACACAATCTGAAATGATAGTCATGAAATTGTCGATTTGCTTAAGTTTGGCTTGTCTTTGAGAGATTTTCTTGATTCACACGTAAAATTGTGGAATTGAGGGCTTTCTGGATTGGGTTAAAAACAAGTAGGCGTCCCATATCAATACACGTTCGCACGTGTTGTAAGGAATCCAAAAGTTCTTCAATTGTCAAGTCATAAACATTTTCACAAATTGCAACATTATTAAGCACCTCTAGAAGATGACGGCCGTAACCTTTGCGCTGTTAAGGAGGCAATACAAATATCTACCCACAATAGAAATAGAAATCTCATCAAATGCTAGAAATAACTGCATCTTATTTTTGGAATGAGCTAAAAAAACTACAATTTTTTTTAAACTTTTTAAAAAAAATTTCAATTTTTTTTACTTTTCAAATCTGTCTAGTCTTGAATGATTTAAATGGTCAAAATAACAACAAAAAAAAAAGGTTAACTAAAGTAAAAAAAAAAAGTCAACTTCTTTCAAATAAATTTTTATTTTTATTTTTTACTTTTCAAGTCTGTCTAATTCAGTAGAACCTAAAGTGTAAGGCTTCTTGAAACGTTTTACTAAAAAATTCACTAAAGACGAAAAAAAGCCAACAAAAAAGTTTCTAAAAAAGCAATTCTCAAACTCCACTGACATACAAAATCAAAGATATCAAACACGCATCTTAGAACCACCAAATCCAAGTTCTGTTTAATTCAAGCTAACAAGTTATTAATGTAAAAAAGTGTAAACCTGACTAAGCCGCAAGCGCAAACTGTCGGGGTAATGGTAAAAACGATAAATCGCTGCAAAACCAAGCAATCTAAGTTGATTGCCGCCCTGCAGATCAATTTTCTTCTGAACTATGAGAAGAATCTCGCATCTTGGATCAATAATGTCAATAGGATTGCTACCTGATTCAATGATATGAATGGTTAAAAATTGCAGCTCAGTTTTATTACAAGGAATGTGATAAGAAAGCACAGAGGCGAAAATTACCATCTACAAGGATAAGAACAAGAGGTACCAATAGACTGTAGAGGTGCCCAACAGGCATGGTTCCTACCACAACCCGAATAACCTGGTCCAATTGGAAAGAAACCATAATTATGACAATCAAAAGAAAATAAGAACTGTCATTATCAACAAAAAAAATTCAAGCGTAATGGCTACACTGTGTTCTAAAATGCAACTATGACGGAGGGAATTTGTTTTTCTTTTGTTTACTTATTTATTATTTTTGCGGGTGGGGGGTGAGAAGATGCAAATGGATTTATTGAGTATGTTCTCATCCTTAATCTTCCCAAGAACGAACGAGGGAACAAGTCTACTAGTAAGGAGTCTTTGAAAGGCAAGACATTTTCGAAAGTCTACAACTCAACAAGCCTTGGTCCTACTTACTTGGGGCTAGCTACATGGATCAATTTCTTGCCATTGGCTCCATTCACAATCACATTCTTAGTCAAGTTCACGATAGTCATGTCATTTCTTATCACTTCAACCCAAGTTCTCCCGCGTCTTCCTACATTTCTTTTGTCACCCTCTAAGTGCATCAAATCAATACCCCTTACATGAGCATTAATTGGTCTATGATGCATAAGATCATAAAATCTCCAATGATTTACCTCATTTTATCTTCAATTAGTGCCGCTTTTAACTTCTTTATATTGAATTCATTTATTATTATTAATTTTCTTTTTCGTAAGTTAAATTTCATTTCATAAAACAAATAGATACAACCCTTATAGGGGCATCCTCCAGTCAAACCAGTTATAACAAAGATCAACAGCCTAGTAGCTTTCAACAGAACAGATATTTTCACAAACTACACACATAAAAGAACTATCAACTAGCTATCGAGTATTTAGCTATTCCTTCATCTCATCCAATACTGACCCCTATTGGGGAAATCCCCAAGAAGAACATAACTTGTTATTTGTATGACTATTTTATATTCTCCCATGAATATAATCTTGCTCTTATGTCATTGATCACTTTATTTAGAACTGAATTTGCATCTATCTTTCTGTGAGAAAAAGTTCTGTAGTTCCTCTCCATCTACACAAGATAGATAGTAGCAACCATTGCCAATTTGTGTACTGAATGGCCAAAAGACTTTCCACCTATATTGTGAACTACCCAATCAATCTCAGCTACAAAGGACATAGGGTTTCTTTCTACTCACATGCTTACTCAACAAAATCTCTTTCCAAACATAGTGGGAAAAGCAGCATTGAAAAGACAAATGATTATGTGATTCCATCTCCACATTACAAAGCACACAAGATATATCATCTACCACACCCCAATCCTTGATCCTATCTTTAGTAGATAGCATGCCAAGAAAGCTTAACCATTGTATGAAAGACCATCTATCTCAATATTCTCATTTCAGTTGGTCGTTTTACAAACATTTCTTTTATTAACTACCCAACATTCAGTATCATTAATCATAGCAAGTCTTTATAGCAAATCCATGAAATGCAAAACAAAGAAAGCACTCTATTCACTAACAATAATACCGCAAAGGCGTTAAAGAGCACCTCCAAATCAGAACAATCTATCTTCAAATAACTGTTAGAATCACTGTTGTGCGCATTGGTGGCGTTTTGCTGCAATATCTCCCCTTTCGAGACAATAGATCTGTGACAAAGAACAAAAATCACAATATCAAATTTAACAATAATCTAGCAACCAAGATAACACAATAAAATTGTAACGCCCTAAAAAAAAAACAACAATAAACCCATCAGATAAGACATGCATTTACATATAAACTAACCGCATTCTTTTATTCATTAGAGTTCCATTACATAAGTATTACATGTTAACATCATAACAAAATGCCCTATGGGCTTACAGCTTTCCAAGTTAACACACTGGTTACAACAAAAAGTTCTAACTCGTTTACACATTAAGCCCTTGGCTTGAAGTTACATGTAATACATCAAAAGTAAAACGACAAAACTTGTCTGCCTCAAGCCTCCCAAGCTATGTCCTTGGAGGTGGCATGCTACCTGCACCTGAAAATGATATTCCCATAAAGGGTGAGCCACAGCCCAGCAGAAATACACTAAACCAACCATGGACAATGCCTAAAATATTAGCAATTGATAGATGGTCAACACTGATACAATCACATAAATCACATATTTATGTCTTACAACTTATGAGTCTAAGTTACCTTTCATTTTCCCTTTTTCAACAGATAAGCATGCTAGCTCTATCATCATTTCCACAGATATGTATAAGAACTATATCTCACATTCAGATAAGCATAAAAGCTATATCCATATTCTCAACAGATATGTATAACAACAATATCCCACATTCACAGATAAGCATATAAGTTGTATCCACACTTCACAAAGATAAGCATATGAGCTCTATCTTCACTTCTCTAGACAAGCATATGAGCTGTGTCTACGGAGTTCATCCCCTATCTTCTCCCAATACTTATCCGGTTTAGAGGTACATCCCCTATCTTCCCCTAAACCGCGGAGTACATCCCCTATCTCCTCCTCTACACATAACGTATATAAACACATTGGTTCTATATACAATCACACAATACATACAATTAATGTATTCTATCAACCGTCAAGTTCCATGACACATTCCATTGATTAGTTTCCGTTTACCTAATCATCATGCATTGTCTACAACAATCTCGACTATCCTCCACCGATAGCCCAAAGCAGTTATTTCTAAAACAGAAAATCAATGCACAAATGGATATTCAATCAACATTTCATTTCCTCACTTCTCACCAATTAATTAAACAATGTAATTAGGCCATTTTCCATAATTACCATTTCAACCCTTAGGTCCCATTTTCATCAATGATTCAACAATCATTCCATTTTTCTATGCCAAACATGCATCTAGGTTTATTATGAATAAAACCCCAACTTTTGTAAAATTACACAAAAGCCCCAAACTTTCACAAAATTACCAAACCAAGCCCAACATCTCAAAATACCAAAATTTAAAGACAAAACCCATAGAGAGGAGTAGGTTATCCCTACCTCAAATTCGGAGTCCCAAAGGAGAAGACGACAAAACCCAACGTGCTCCAAAACCCGAGATTTTCATATTAAAATGAAGCCCTCGACGATCAACAACTTTTTTGTAAAGGCCAAAGGTGAGTAAATCACTCCTACTAGATCAAAACCTAGAGAGAAGGTAGAGTCTAGAGTGAGAGGCTCAACAATGGTGATTTTGGAAAAGTAAGAGAGAGAAGAGAAAGTGAAAAAGTGATTTGAAGAGTCACAAATTCGGGACTTTAACCCAGGTCTCCGCTCGAGCGTAAAACACCCCGCTCGAGCGGCCACTCACAGACTTCCGCTCGAGCGGCCAACCGCCCGCTCGAGCGCAGAATGCACTCGCCCAGCACTTTTGCAGAACCAGGCCTCCGCTCGAGCTCCCAACCCTACGCTCGAGCGGCCACTCACACAGATCCGCTCGAGCGGCCAACTCCACGCTCGAGCGTACAACACTGCACAACAAATACTGGATGGGTGTATTACCCGCTCGAGCGCCAACACCTCCGCTCGAGCGTACAGGCCAAAAATCTGGGCAACTAGTTTTGGTTTCTAAACTCAACCAACCTGAAACAAATCCGCCCAACACATCCTATAACTCAAATACGAAGTAAAAGGATGTAAACAAAATAATAAACAACTACCAACATCCACGGACACATGTCCGGATCACGGTATAACAAGGGTAAACCCGGGATCGCTATAAAAATGAGAAAGCATCAAATGTAAAGGTAAGTCATTGACGAAACAAACATAACATAATCACACTCGGTTGAAAATGTTTGAAGGAAATCCTCCTTTTTCTCAACAATATTCTCAGCAAAAATATTCTGTAAGGAATGACTTAAAGATCAGAATTCAATGAGTAAATGGATATTGGATGTCAAGGGAATAGGTTAAGATGGGTGGTCCATGATTACCTGGAGAGCATATTTCAGATCTGTAATCCCCCTTGCCTCCCTTATAACAGTTAAGGTATAGAAATCATTAGCAAACCATCAGAAGACAAAGCTAGAATCAGGCTAAAGATAAGTGTAAATACTTACATCAGATGTGCTCTGAAATGTAATCTCAGCATATGCATGAAAAGATATGCTGCTGACCCAGATGGTGATCTGCATGATTTGTGATAAAATATAAATTACAAATAAATAAATTAACACTTGCAAGCTAGAAAAGAACGGTTCCAAATAAACAAGTAGGGCACATTTGGTATTGTTTTCATTTTATATTCTAGAAAATAGAAAAAACGGAAACTGACACAAAAAAACTTGTTTGCAGACTATTTTTGAAAAAAATTCTGCACACACCCCTTTTTTAGGAATTACTTTTACATTGCTTTGTAAATCTTTGAAAACAAATTCAGACAAAAATGAAAACCATATAAAAATCATAGGTGCTTTCAATGTTTTTCATTATTTCTCTTTTCACCAAAACCAAAAACATCAAAAATCAAAGCAATCCCAAATATATCCTTAATGTTTAATGTATTTTCATGCAAGAGATTGTGCATGATCTGGGTTGTGCAGGAGGAAAATATATTATTATATGTTATGAACTAAAGGAGCTTTTTTTGGCTTGATAAAAAGCATGCATATCCATGAATGCAACTTTCATAGCCTCCACACTGAGGACATGAATGCACAATGCCAAAACAAGAGCAAGAAACTACTGAAAAGGAGATAGAAACGAAAACGGAAGTTCGATAATCACCAAATAAAATTTGCGCACAGACGCCATAATGGGAAGATACAGTTTCAAGAGCATCAAATTATCAACAGTGGAGTCTTAACCAAATTTTCCAATTTAGCAAAAAGGTGTATTACCTTCAACCCTTGGTTACCGTAAATAATTACTACAGTGCTCATCTAGAATTGCTCACCAACTCAGCATTGGCTAAACAAGCCTGGCAAACACTGTAGAACCAAGCTCGTTGTTGCAACAAGCACAAATTGAAGCCAGAGATCCAACTTAACTTCTTAAGTAAAAATTGAAGTTCATGATTTTGGAAAAAAATAAAAATCAATCCATACACGACTAATCATCTGACCAAGCAATATTCCTCGTAGATGAAACAAAACCATAGATTAACAAATAAGGTTCGATTAAGGGTCCAAATATATTAACAAAATGAGTGGAGCCAATGCACTCTTAACGTTCAACCTCCAGCTGTGCATCACTAACCTAAATGAACCAAATTGGAACTTGCAACTCCAGTCAAAAGCCCCAAGTTCAGTGAACCTGAGCTGAAATCAACTCACTAATTGTCCCATTTCATATTAAAAATTTGTTCCCACAAAAAATAAACAAGTAAATAAACAGAATAAAACATTTTATAAAACATGTAAGCATATGTGATTGTGGTACTATATATATTAGCTACAATCAGAGCCCCATGTTCAACGAGCAAACGCAATACCTCTTCCAGGAACCATATGCAGTTGAAACAGAGTTCTCTAGGCCACAGACTTCTTGTTGCTTGTGTTCTGCAATTTGTAACAGGAGTTCCAACAATCTTACACACAACAATTCCACTTAATCAAAAGAGGTCCAAAACCTTTGAAACATTGTTCTACATGTCTTGTTAAGGTATACAATTGCATGATGCAAGATTGTCCTATGTGCAGTTTCACAACAGAACTCAATTTGAGATTTTCAATGATTTGATCTCACAGGACCTAGAATGCAACAAGCTAGACCTAGAGTAGACTATCGCTGATCCTGAAGACTAGCAAGCAAATCACAATAAACACAACAGCTTGCTTTTATAATCTTTTGAATATAAGGTAAATTTTCACTTGCCTCGTTTCCTTTCAAGCTCTTCATAAAGCTCTTCTTCCCATATTCTTTTTCTCTCACAAAAGCTTGTACTGCCAGTAAAACATTTTTCATTCTCAGTTTACAGAAAGAAAACATGGTCCACCAAAAGAAAATACAAACTAAAGCAAGCATCAAACATCTACTCACAAACCTTGGATTAATCAGCTCCTAATCATCACGAACAATCTCTTTCCATTCACTAGGCTTAGGTGGCTGTACTTGCGACAGAGTTTGAACACTTTCAGTGCCAATATTTGATACACATTGGGAATAAGTTCCGGAGCTAGCAGTAGGCAACGTTAACAGCTGCAGAATCACCCCACTCCAACCTTCAACCGAACCCGACGCCAAAATGCCTCCCAACCCAACCAAATGCCTTTCCAAACACCCCGACCATGTGTCAGCCCCACCCTTCCCGAACACCACCCCCTCTACCCAAACCATACTTCGCCACAAGCACTTCATCATCATCATCCTCTGCTACTAAGGGCCCACATGGAAATGTAAAATCATTGTTACCCTTACCCGATGCTCGAGGGATGTCAGCAGACTTGTTAACTGTTTGACCAGAAAATAAGTTCACTCTACTTTCTAACTCTAGAGTGTCATCAGACTTGCATGGCCAATTATCGTTAGGCTCAGACATAGGATTAAAACTCTAGATTAACAAAAACAACAAACCATTGGTTGTTAGGGGTTACTATGCTGACAAATATTATATTTGTTAGAGGGCATCAAAGAAATATGTTACCTTATTAAAATCATCAGAAAGTAAAGCAGAATCAAACTTTGTTGATACTCCAATCACAAAATCATCTTCATCATCTATCTGACACATGTCATCATCACAATGGGCTGATCCCAAATAATCCACCTCAAGTCCCTGCAGCAAACCGCCATGAATCGCCCTGGACAACAAGCGACCCAAAGCCTCCATAACCAAAAATGAAAACTTAAGTGGAAGCGATAATACCTTCTCATCAAGGAATGCTCTAATTTTTGACTCAATAACTTCATTATCATCATCATCATCCTCAGCTACTGAGGGGCTACATGGAAATGTAAAATCATTGTTCCCCTTACCAGATGCTCGAGGGATGTCAGTAGCCTTGTTAACTGTTTGACCAGACAATAAGTTCACTCTACTTTCCAACTCTGGAGTGTCATCAGACTTGCCTGGCCAATTATCGTCTGGCTCAGACATAGGATTAAAACTCTAGATTAACAAAAACAACAATCCATTGGTTGTTAGGGGTTACTATGCTGACAAATATTATATTTGTTGTAGGACATAAAAGTAATATGTTACCTTATTAAAATCATCAGAAAGTAAAGCAGAATCAAACTTTGCTGATGCTTTAATCACAAACTCATCTTCATCATCTATCCGACACATGTCATCATCACAATTGCCTGATCCCCAATGTGGGACATTTCTTGGGAACTTCTCTGGAGTGTCATCAAACTTGCATGGCCAATTATCGTCCGGCTCAAACATAGGATTAAACCTCTAGATTAACAAAAAAAACAAACCATTGGTTAATAGGGGTTACTATGCTGACAAATATTATATTTGTTGGAAGGCATAAAAGCAATATGTTATCTTATTAAAATCATCAGAATGTAAAGTAAAATCAAACTTTGCTGATGCTCCAATCACAAGATCATCTTCATCATCTATCTGACACATGTCGTCATCACAATTTCCTGATATCCAATGTAGGACATTTCCTGGGAACTTCTCAGGATAAATAGTTGAGCACCTCACACTATTATGAACATCCTTCAATTGTGTGTAGGTTGTCCTGATAATAGGGTCCATGCTAAAACAAAAATTCAACCTCAGAGTTATAATTAGAAATAACAGACAATAATATATCTTGAAAGGACCAAAGGTTATTTAACAAAAACCCTTACGAGTTCTTAAGTTCCATCTCAGGTGTTGCCATCTTTTTTCCAGAATTTTCCTAATGATTGTAAAAAAAATAAGAATGGAAAAAGAAAAGCTGCATAATGCAAACAAAGAAGGTTTCATGCAATTATACTGACCTTAACTGAAGCGCGTAACACAGTATAGGTTTCCTGATACTCCCTAGTAACAAATGGATGCTACATATGATAAGCCAAAAACATTTTTTAGAACAATTATTAAAAGAAGTGACAACTTTTATTATCTAACATTGTGTTTTTCATCAGAATCAAGGAATGTTTTGCTACAAGATAACCTTACATATATATATATATATATATGAGTCAAGAGCTTAATTTATAAGGAATTGATAAGTTAAATTAGCCTGCAGTGTAATAGTACCTGCAGCAGATCTGATGCAGCAGGCCTTAAGTTTGGTTCCCTACCATAGAAGGATAAGAGAATGAAACAAACTTAAAAATAAAGCATAAATTATCTTCTTATAAATTTGTATATCAGCCTACAAAAAATAATTGGCAATGGATACAAAGGGCAAGAGAAGCAAGAAACAAAAATAATAGGCATGTGAAACATACTTCTGCAAACATTTTAACAAAAAATCTGTGGCTTCAGCAGAGAGATGCTCAGGGATGGGTGGATGAGATTTAGTTGTCCCGATATGGAGGAGAGCAGCAACCTAAAAGAAACACCAATTAGTTAGTTCACAAACAATGAACTAACATCTTACCGAGTCCAAAAGTTGTAGTCAACAGAACAAATAAATACTTCAGTAGGAAAACTATGGAAGATGATGGTTTCAAAATACCTCCTGAAACTACTGGCTCCAAGGAGGCTTTCCTGTAGCCATCTCAATAACCGTACATCCAACACTCCATATATCAGCAGAGCTGGAATGTTTGATATTAAACTAATGAGCTAAAACAAGCACAAAATAAGGAGTGCAACAAGCATGGTGTATATGTACGTGCTTAAGTGAAAATATTGCAAGCATTTACTACACCAATGCGTAAGAGTAACTTTATCCACATTGAAGATGTAACTAAGGTGACAAAACACATGGTCGCATTTGTCTTATCCATATCATAGATCAGCTATAAGCATGGAAATGCGTGATTGTACTCACAAGCTATGACCGGTTTGAAGGATAACTTCTGGAGCCATCCAATATGGAGTACCCTTCATTGACTTTGCACCAGTCATGGTAGCCTGTACTAGCAACATACATAACTCGGGTATTAAATAATTTGACATAATATTACCTTGGAAAGAAAACAAAATAAATAACTAGAAAAATTAAATAAAAAATGAAATAGAGGAAACATTGTTCACACCAGCTCAACAACTTTCTTTGATGCACCAAAGTCTGCAAGTTTTATGCACCCCTTATTATCAACAAGGCTATTAGCTCCCTGACAAAAGCAAGCCCTTTATCATACATATATATATACATAGAGAGAGAGAGAGAGAGAGAGAGAGAGAGAGAGAGAGAGAAGTTTTATCCTTGTTAAGAATCATTTGCAAGAAGGTGAAGATACCTTAATGTCCCTGTGCATTATTCCATTCCTGTGAAGGTATTCCACTCCCAACAACAATTGTTTTGTGTACATTCTTATAACCTGCTCAGCATACAAATTGAGCGAGAATATCAAAAAAAAAAAAAAACAAGCAAATCACATAGTATAGAAGCAAGGTTTTCAAGTTCTGAGTGTAGCTTTTCATCTCATGTACATTCTCATAACCTACTTGGCAAACAGGTTCTAGGAGAAATTTCAAATGTATTGATTACTAGATCTATGTCCTTAGTTTGGCGAGATATATTATCTTCTATTCTGCCAAATGTTGATCTGCACTTATTTTTTGTTGAAAATTTTAAAATTGTGATTGGTAATGGTGAAAGGACACACTTTTGGAGAGACAAATGGTTGGTGATTGGAAAGTTGGAGGATGTCTTCCCTAGGCTTTTTAACTTATTAGAGGCTAAGGATGGCTCCTTTAAGTCTTTTGTTCAAACCAGAGATGTGCAGCTGGAGGGTAGCAGTTCTCATTCAAAAGACTTTACGAGCCTGGGAAGAGGAGGAGGTTAAAAGGCTTATTGAGGTATTGGAGGATGTTCCCAATCTAAGGATCAACATTGATGATCAAGCTTGGTGGAATGCAGAACCATCAGGCTCTTTTTCTGTTTCCTCTGCCAGAAGATGGTGTGAGTCTGCTCAAGGCCCATCTTTTAGGATTACTAAACTGCTGTGGGGTAACGGTGCACCACCAAGAGTGAAATCTTTTGGTTGGTTGGTTGGCCTGGAAAGGTCGAGTGAAAATGGCTTTCTATCTTCAAAGAATTGCAATTTTGGATCCCAATGTGAACAATTATTGTCTGTTTTGCAGGGAGAATGTGGAAACTGTCAATCACTTCTTGCTACATTGCCCTTTGGTATGGAGAATGTGGTCTAAATAATTGGATTTGTGGAACTTGTCTTGGGTAATTCCTGGGTCTATTGGAGATCTTCTGGAATGGTGGTTAGGTACAAGCTGTAGCAGGTTTGAAAGGAGGATATGGCATTCTATTCCTTTTGCTATCACGTGGTCTGTGTGGAAGCTCAAAAATGAATTTGTGTTCAATGCAATTCAACCAGATTTTACGGATTTTGGGGAGTTGCTGAAGGTTAGAATTGCTTTATGGTTGAAATATAACACATGGGATATATTTTTCTATTAATGATGTGGCGTTCAACCTTCAGCAAGTAAGATCTTGCTCCAGGCAACGGAACAGAATCAGAATTCTGGGCTAATTTTTGGTTGTGGAGATTGTTGTCTGTAGGATAGATGGCTGCTGTTTGGTAGTTTTAACAGGTGGGGTCGGTTTGATTGTTTGTTACTCCTTTGTTTTGGGGTGATTTTTCTGTTTGTTGTTGGTTTCTCACCAACATTTTGGCTTGAGCTAGCACAAGATTGGGCATCCTTCTTGGTGTCAACCTAGTTGAGATCAGGTTGAGGTGCTATGATGCTATCGAGCTCTCATCTTTTCTTTATTGATGGTCTGCATATGTAATGTTTTGATTTTATCAATAAAGTTTTCTTATTTTGTTGATTAAAAAAAAATCCTAAAATGAAATTTTGTTAAGTCAATAAGCAGGCCTTGCCTCTCGACAGAGTGTTATTTGATATAAACTTGAATACTCAAAAACAAAAAATATATAATTTGAATAAGTGGTAATCAACTTACAGACTCGGGCAATGAACCAAATTTTCCCAGAAGTGAAGAGATAGATCCACCAGGGACAATTTCCAACAAAATATTCAACGATGCGTCCTCTCTAGTTGTTCCCAAGTATCTCTTCAAGAAAAAGAAAAGACGAGTAAAGTTAGAAAACCAACCAAAAATATAAAAATAGACAGACAAGACAATAAAAATGAACAACCATTGCTTCAGGAAGAATGCAAATCAAATACTTACAACAATGTTTGGATGTGAAAGATTCTCAAGAAGGTTCACTTCTTCTTCAAGCTCTCTAATGTGGGCCTAAAAAAAATTAAAAAAGGTCAAATTCAAATAACATACTCTTGCCAATCAACTAAAGCAAAAATCTTTAAACATTAAAATAGAAAACTACCAATTTAGGAGTGTTTTGGTAAAAAGCTGGCTTTTGGTTTTTTACCAAGTATTTGGCTTTTTTAGAAAGTGATTTGGGAAGTTCGTAAAAAACTGCTTTTGACTTTTTCCGTTAATATTTGTTTATAATGTCACATCACAATCAAATGACCAAAATATCCCTACCCAATTTAGTAAATTTACATTTTCACCCATGTACAACCCTAGACAACATGAAGGGTATAATGGTAATTTCACATGCAACTTTTTTGGACTTCCCAAATGACTTATTGTTAAAAAAGCCAATCTAGCCTTTTACCCCCAAGCTGCAAAACGCAGCTTTTAATCTTGGTTCTCAAATGGGCACTTAGTACCACAAACGCGATCTATACTATATATATACGCAAATGCAGTGTTATCTCAAAAAATTTCAAAAATTCATTCCTAAATTCTCATAACTTTAAAAAGAAAAAAAAATACATGGAACCCCCCTCTAGCTCCCTTTTCACTTTTCAAAACTTCTCACTCCCTCTCCCTATATAAAAAAATAAAATTAAAATAATAAAAAAAAATCACATAATATCTTTATTTCCCACAATTCAAATAAAAGGATAGAAATCCAATATAGTTATCCTTATCTCTCTTCTACAAAAATCTAAAAAAAATAAAAACACATAAAAAAACCAAGAGATAAAAAGAAGCAAATTAAAAATAAAATTTTTTTAAAAAAAGATAAAAATCCTAAATAGTTATCCTTATTTCTTTTCTATAAAGAATCTAAAAAAAACTTCTCTTATGTTCGTATTCCAATCTCCATAAATAGTTGTACTATTCTCACTAAAATGAAATTAAAGATGATGAAGGAAAAAAAAAAACTCACAACTCTTGATTGCATGCTCTCTTCTTTGTTACAACAACATGATTACTTCTCTACATCTTTCTAAATAAACACTTGCTCAAAACCTGTTTATCTACAATTTACTTATAAAGACATGGGTATCTCACTACAATTCTAAAGGTTTTATTTTCATTTGCTTTTTTTTTTTCTCGGACATTTTTCAATTGTGTGCTTCATATTTTTATTTTTATTTTTAATATTGAATCACTTTTTAAAAATTATTCAATCATTTCTCCATTTTCATAGTGTTTTTCCTTTTCAAATATTTTGGACAAACAAAAAAGTAATGGCACTGTTGTGACTGAGAGTGATGAATATCTTTTTGTAATCATCATCATAAGAAGCTAAAGTTGAGGGTATGGCACTATGGTGACTGAGAGTAATGAATATCTTTTTATAATCATCATCATAAGAAGCTAAAGTTGAGGGTAAGAAGAAGAAGGAGATGAAAAAACTAGGAGGACTTGAATTAATGTGCAAAAATGAATACAAACTTAATAATATTAAAAAAATAATATTTTATTTGTGTTTATCTTTAAATTTAAACATTTATTTGCTGGTTGTTAAACAAGTTGTGAGTTTTGTTCAATTATATGTATGCATTGGACTCTCCTAAAATCAATAAATTTTTGTTTATTTTTTTAAAAATTTAATCGATGAATTTTGGAAGCATAAAAAATTCAAATTAATTTGTTAATTTTCTTAATTTGTAATTAATTAAAAAATCTATTATTTAGTTCATTTGCTCCTTTATCTATATGCCACGAATAATTTAAAAAATACATCTATTGGTTTGAAGTCACGTTACACACTAAAAATAGATCTAATACCGGATTTATACTATTACTAGAAATAAACTTGGGCGTTTTTAAGTAATTCAAAAAATCTAATTGAATTATTTGTTACAATTTAATCATGACTTTTGGCCAAAATTAAAATAATATTAAAATTATTAGCTTCAAAATATCTATTAACTACTTTACAATCCTATCTTGTTAGAAATTCCTTTAAAAATTAAAAATTACCAAACAACTTCATATCTCCATCAAAATATTTTGATTCTTTAGAATTCATATTATACTCATTGATGTTGATTATGCACAAATGAGTATTCTATATCCACCCAAATTGCTTGGAGCCAAAGAAACTATTCAAATAAAATCAGTTTGACTATTGAATTTTAGATTTGTACAAAAACAATTATCATAGAATTTTGAATTTATATATATAAAAAAATTAAATAGATTTGTGCATGAAATAAAAGCCTGTTTCGTTCACTTTTCCATTCTTTTTTATTATTATTATTATTTATATTTTTACAAATTCTATCCAAACACAATTTCAGAGTTTCTTGAGTGATTGTACAGAGAAAATACATGTTGGTTCATAATATAAAATAAAATAAAATAAAAAAATCATGGGAGAAAATTGTCTAGTTGTATAAATATTATAAAATTAACAAACACATTGTATTAAACCATTTATACATTGAATTCATATATTTTTCATAACTTCTTTTTTTTTTCCTTTTTTTTTTTCTTGGTAAAACAGTGAAGTAATAGAATTAAGTAGTCAAGGTTCTGGGGTATAAAACCCCTCTAGCATCATCATACATCTGATTTAAAACAAAAGAAGGAGCATAAATAAAGACATGAAATCTACTTAACTAACAAATAAAATTTTAATTTATGAAATACAAAACCTGTGTTTTCTCTTTTGCAGCACTGTTGCCTGCAATTGAAACCTGCATTGCATAGATATTAAAAAATTAAAAAGTAACAAAATCAAAACCAAAACCAAATAGATTTCAAAAAAATAAAAATTAAAAATTAACCTGCTTGATGGCTAGAAGAGCTCCAGAATCGATATTGAGTCCCATATAAACCCTTCCAAATGCGCCGCAACTGATCAATTCACCTTTCCTCCACCGAATCGTCGGGGCGTCGTCTTTCTTGACTTTGATCGCAGTAGACTTGGGAATCGGTGCGTCGTCTTTCTTGACTTTGATCGCATCAGACTTGGCAATCGGTGGAAGTGCAGGGACTGGAGGCTTTGAGAAGAGTCCGATTCCCGATTTGCGAATGATGGAGCCGATCTTCTCAACGAAGCCTCCGAAGACACCTCCATCGTCGGAGGGCTTGAAAACCAGAGATTGGCAAACTGAGCCGATGAAATCTTGCATTGTATAGCGAGTAATGTAGGCTGGATCGAGAGAGATTGAAGAAGATTTAGTGTCGGACAGAGAAAATGTAGGGTTCGAATGTAATGCAGAGCGAGGGAACACTGACAGTGATGAGAGAGAGATAGCGAGGGAAAAGGCTTGTTTTTCGTATTCTTTTGCACAAACATCCTCGCAGTGCTTTTAATTTGGAAAATGTTTGAGGGCCACAATTTTTGTGGCCACAATGGATCAAAATTGTCAAAACGACGTCGTTTTGGCATGTTTTGCACCCAAAACGACGTCGTTTTGGCAGTTTTGAGCCATTGTGGCTACAAAAATTGTGGCCCTCTAGCATTGTTGTTTTAATTTATGGTAAATTACACTGACACCCTAAAATTTGATCTAATTACATTTCACTCTCTGACATTTTAAAAATTATGTCTCTACTTTGTAGCTAATAGTCTCATTTTACATGGGTAGAGTTTCCCTCTTTCTCTACCTCTCTTAAGTGTGGTAATACAATTTTTTTTTTGAAATACTTTGATCTGTAATGATTTTTTTGTTATATTGGAATGTCAAGCTAGTTAGTTATGATTATATTTTCTGTGATGCTCTCATTGATAGGTACTTTTAAGTTGATATACGTATTCTTACTTAAAATTTGATGCTCAGTGTAATGTACTACTACGGTGGTGAATGTAATGAACTTTTTGATAATTTTGACCAATTGTTGTGTTCGGCACACTTTATTTCTCTTTGTTTCTTTTCTAAATTTCATTTTTCCTTTAATTTTCTTTCTTTTAGTTTATTATTTCATTGAATGGTATTTGACCCCAGTAAAAACCTAGCTCACTTTATTGAGTGTTTTACTACGGCCTTCTGGTATTATGGTCATGATCGTAAGTGTGAGAAATACCTGGCAGTGTATGGTTGGGATTTTTTTACCAAAGAGTTAAATGTCATGTATGGTATGTATATTTTTTAACTTTTGTTGTTAAGGATTCTATAGCTACAATATGGAATGCAATAGGAATTTTGATAAACACTTGGTTGATTGGCTTGGATTACTCACTCTTTTATGAAAGCAAATTTCTCTTTCAAATTTTCGGATATATGTTTGGTGTGGCTTATATGTAGGATTCATTTTATTGTGGCTTGACAACTAAAGAAGCACAACGACTACATGAATATAACTTTGATCATCCTGGTAATAAAATTTATAATTAAGTATTGCTATAGGCCTTTAATTTGTACGTAAACTCTGTTGGTGTTTTTTTCTCTGCTTTGCTAACTATATGGTACAACTAGAATGCAGTAGAATGCACATGAGCTTTTGTGTAAATCTAAAATATATGTTTGCTTGTGTGTAGATGCTTTTGACTCCGAACAGCTTGTAGAGTGCATTGAGAAACTCAAAAGTGGCGAATCTGTCCAGGTCCCAATATTTGATTTTAAAAACCATCGCAGATATGTAATATTCTATGCAACATTTTGTACGTACTATTAATGTGGTAGTCGGTATGTATCGCACTTGATAAAAGCTTCTCAGCTCCTTTATATAATTTTGTTAAGAATTGTTGTGACCTTGAACTTGTCAAGAATGAATCAACTTCTAGGTTTTATGTTATTGCTAATCATTCATTTTAATATCCTAATTTTGGCTATGCATGTCCTTCTTTATTACATGCTATGGTCAAAGTCCATAGAATGTCTCTGAGCCACAAAGACTTATTAAGTCATTGCAAATTCAATAATTGTTTTGACCTTTCTCGGATAAATTTCTCCTGCATTAATATTATCTTACCACATTAATCTCACAGGTGAAACACCAAGCTTCTTAACAATTCTGATGTGGGAAAAGAGGGCGTTAGGCTGGGTTGGGTTGGGTATTATTAATTACGTTTGTTAAGGGGTGTGGGCAAGAATCTATTTCTAAATTTAGCTTATAAATGTCCTTGATCCCAGTAAGGAGAGGAGTGGATCAATTTTTCTCACAGTTCTCAACATTTGCAGCAGATACTTTCAATGCCCATGAAAGGGCTTGTGAAAAACAGAGTTTTCTTTGAATAACAAACTCCTCAGGTTGAATGAAGTAGAAATAAGTTGTGAAAAAATTCCTGGTTAGGCTCCAGGCTTCTCCTCTTTGTTTCTATCCATTTGTGTTCTGCTTTAGCTAAAATTGACCAGACATGGCCATGCTCATGCCTTACATCAACAATCTTAGTTGGCTCCACACACCTGTTTGCTAGTAAATTAATCTTTTTCCACTCATAATTGGGATTGCTTTTTTTATTTATTTTACTGACAACTTACAGACTCATAGTTTTTCCCTACCTATTAAAAGAGGAAATAGGTTCTAGCCTAAGAATAGATGGCATACCTCAATTTACAGTGGACAACTAGCATGGCCAACTTCTGATGCTGATTTTGCATCTCATTGCCGTTAGCTAGCATGGCCACTATGTGGGCATCCTAAGTAAATCAACTAGCCACAGGTTTCACCTATTTATGGACAACTTCTGATGCTGATTTTGCATTTCATTGCAGTTTGGGAGACGAAGAAACTGTTAATGCTTGCGTCATTATTTATTTTACAGAAAAAGAATAAATTGGTAATTCTTGTACTTATGTGAGTGGAGCACGTTGAGTCCACTTTTGAATCTAATTTCATTGTCTCCAAGTGAAAGCTATTTCATGACAGTAAAAAAGAAATAAGACAAACTCTTTCAATGTCAGAATTTGGTTAATGCTTATTCAATATCACACTAGTTAAAGAAAAATGCATGCTATCAACAGCCAAAACTTCAGATCACTTTCAAAGGCCTGAGTTTGAAAATTTTTTCCATGTTAGGAGAAGCTCTTGGTCTGAAATAGGAGTCATCTTCATTATCTACAAAAGGATCAGTGTAATTATTGTCTGGATCAAAAATATTTGGTCTGCCCCGAGTGTCTCAAAGAGGGAGAGAGAGAGAGAGAGAATGTTGTGTTTTTTATATTGACAATGTTGTTTTGATGATTTATGAATTTTCCTTTAACTTCGTTGAATTACAATTCAACGTTCTTTGTCAGGTAAATGCATCTGATGTAATTATCTTGGAGGGAATTCTAGTTTTCCATGACCCACGTGTCCGTAACTTGATGAATATGAAGAATTTTGTTGACACAGGTCTCATTCCTCCACTCAAATTATTGCTCATGTATTATCCCATAAAATTGTCCATTTGAGTAGCAATTTTGTTATTATAGCTTTGTTTTGTAGGACATTATTGTTGCAATGCTTTCTAGTTTTTGAAAAACTTGTACATAATTGTCATTACCCAAACCCGCCCCTATAGATTAAGGTCATAACCAGCCAGTAATCATGAGATTACCTACGGCCTCAAACTTGATATCAATTAATAATTAATAATATGGGGCCAGATGCGGAAGCAAACTTAAAAATTTTGTCCAGTAAACTATATTTACATGGCATATCAAAACATTTCACATATACTTAATAATAACTCACACCACATACCAGTAGTTAACATCGTGTATACCTAGGATCATTCAAACACATAGCCAGCTAAACCAAAAGCTTTATACCCATAATCAGTCTATCATGACCAATAGAAATAGCAAAAGAAATACAAAAGATTATAAACAAAGCCTCTTGCGTGAGGCACCTGGGCTGACTTCACAAAACTCGGGTTCCTTTCTTAAATTCCACTAAGGCTGGGGTTGAACGTCCCTTTGCTCACCGATATACATATAAATAAGAGTGAGCTAACGCCCAGTGAATAATATCAAAATAAAGAGGTTAATGAATGAGGTTCGTTCATAAATGAATCATACTTATAATGTACACATTTGAACCACTATTCTCATTCATACTAGATTTACAAATCTCAACAAAGCAAAATGACCTTGGATCCAACACATCATATCCATATGCAAAACGACCTCAGGTCCAATTCTTATATAAGACAACATGACCTCGGGTCCATCTATATGAAACGACCTTTGGTCTAACCAACTCTTTATTCAAAACGACCTTTGGTCCAATCCAAACATATCAAACGGCCTCGGGCCCAATTCAAATATATCAGGCGTATCAAACGGCCTCGGGCCCATTCTCTTTATATTCATATCCAT
Organism: Camellia sinensis; assembly: GCF_055761805.1. NCBI lineage: Eukaryota > Viridiplantae > Streptophyta > Magnoliopsida > Ericales > Theaceae > Camellia > Camellia sinensis. The sequence continues at coordinate 191,835,838 of NC_138966.1, read as the reverse complement.
GTGTATTTCATATTCATGATCATGATCCTTTTCATTCAAATGGCCTTTGGCCCATCACGGTATTCAAACATATCAAATGACATTCAAAATGGCCTTTGGCCCATCTTTGCATTCATGTCTAACAGCCTTTGGCCCAATCATTTATATCCGACGGCCTTTGACCCAATCGTTCATGTCCAACAGCCTTTGGCCCAATCGTTCATGTCCAACAGCCTTTGGCCCAATCGTTCATGTCCAACGGCCTTTGGCCCAATCATTCATGTCCAATGGCCTTTGGCCTAATCATTCATGTCCAACGCCCTTTGGCCCAATCATTCATGTCAAACGACCTTTGGCCGAATTCAGATATATCAAACGTATCAAACGGTCTTATACGGAATTGGGCATATAGAATACTCATTCACATTTCAAATCAACAAATCCATGAAGCTTATACAGAAGTAGCATTTGGAAAGTAACATACTTAAAAATATCTTTACTAAGATATTACTCACAGTGTTCTGCTGATGGATTTGCCCTTGAGCTCGACCCTACACATTACATAACACATATGGGTCACAAACGATTCAATCCATTCTTAATTCACATATTCCGCTTAGGCCTTTTTCTTATCTTCTACATTCATTCATAATGCTCAATGCATGCCTAAGAGTGCTTAGAAATGAAAGAGAACGGAAAATGAAGCACAAAACATCCTTTCAAAGTTTCAGAAATAGGGCTCCCTGCTCGAACGTCGCTTTAGCCGCTCGAGCGGACCCATTTTGTCTGCAAAAGTACTGGTTGCCTTATTTTTATGCTCGAGCGCGACTTCGGACGCTCGAGCTGAGAGTCAACACATGTGACTTACGCTTGAGCGTAACTCTCCCCGCTCGAGCAGACATCAAAGTCTGCAAAAGTTCTAGGAACTAACATTTCACGCTCGAGCGGCGCTTTCTCCGCTCGAGCGGACATGCCGAATTCTGTAATTTTCAACAACCAGTTTAAGCTTCAAACTTGCATTCAAATTAACATAGCTTGCATTTTATTACCCATAACTCTCATATGCAACTACTAACATGATACAAACACCAATTTACTACATTATGAAGCTCAAATCTTATGAATCAATCACATGGAAACCCAAATTATTCCAAACTTATTTCCAATACATTAAATTCATGCATTCAAAACTCACACCACTATGAATTGCTCTTGCATGTGGGATATAACCTCTATTCTCAACTTATATGGTGAAGAGATGATCAAAAGCATGAACTTCAATCAAAGTTCAACATGGATTATACACTTTATGCTCAAATATGCAAATTCATAGCAATTTCTTACATGTATGCATTCATTGACTCCAAATTCATCAATTACCACTCAATTCTTGCTTTTGGCCACATATTCTCTTTGAATTCATATAGTTACAAACTCAAACTCATGAATTAAGGGTTGATTACTCACCTAGGAGCTTCAATTCTTCCAATTATAGCCAATTCTTGAGCTAATCCTCTTAGTTTCTTGAATTCTCTTGCAATACCTTCAAGAATAGCTCCTTTCTCTCTCTAAATTCGGTTCACCCTCTCTCTCTAGAGTGTAGAACCTGATTTGGGCTCAAAAAAATGAACTTAAGCATGTATGGCTCATTTATATAGGCTTTTCTTAATCATACTTAATTAGAACTAATCAATAGTGCTTAATTAATTCGATTTAAACTAATTAATTCGTTCCGAATCAGTTTTGTATTAAATTTCACCGTAGGTTCTAAAAATTATGCTAATCACAATGGCATAGTCAATTTCGGTTTCTGCCGATAAGGCCTTCAATTTTCAGTTCAAAGCACAAATTCTAACAGATTTTCTTACGATGAACAGATACAAAGCCAAAATCACATATAATCATGCAATTAACACCCAAATTCAAATTAAGCACTTATTTACAAACATAATCATGATTAATTAACATAGTACAGGACACGGTTATTACAATAATAAAGGTCTTTGTCTAATGAGGCTACATTGTAGAATAACATAGTTGATTCAATGCTTAAAGGTCATGTTAAATATCCTATGCAGGCCTGACTTATTGAGGTCAGCTTCACTCTTTTAGGATGACCAATTGTCCTGTTTTTATTTTTTTGTGTATTAGCTCTGCGCATGTTCATTACAGATAGCTTTCTTTTGATGGCCATATATTCTCCTTTCTTTCTCACAGACGGTGCCAAATTGCGGGTGTTGATTTCTGACCACACTGCCAAATAGGTACTCAGCTGGAGAACACTGGCAGAATAGATTACGCTCGAACAACCTGTCACAGAAATATAAGACTCCGGCGGTGGTTCGTCCACTCGGGGGCACTCCGATGATCAAATCAGTACTCAATTATCTCTCAAAGATAGCAAACAGTGCTTAACTCATTAACCAGGATACAAAAAGCGTACCCTAGACCCACGAGGGTGCCATACTTTTATAGCTAGCATTAACTTGATCTTTGTAGAAGCCTACTTTCTCTTGGACTCTGGCTTAATGCTCATCTTAGACTCTCCAATGGATAAAGATAAAATCCCTAAGAACTTTATCTTTATCCAAGCTGAGGTCCTCCCCCATTATAGGATTCTTTTAGCTTATCCGTTCATCTCAGATTTTGGTATCTTCACAGATAACCTCGACCATGACCTAGACACGTGGCACCTCAGCTGGCACTTCGGTGCCACCTTGGCCACGTGTTGTCATCCACAAAAATATGTCCCCACAACTGCCTTCTAGGTTCTATTACCTCGGCATCCTGAGGTGATGGAACCTAAATCGTTTGTTCATATAGCATGTCGACTAAGACTTACGTTATCTTCATTACCGAGGTCATAATATGTCGGCTCCATAAGACTTGTAGTCTGTTTTACCAATGCCCAAAAACCAAGAACCAAGTTTTTAATGTTCTTTAACCGGGATTGTCCCTTTAGCCGAGGCTCTTGCTTCATTAAATCAAGAACTCCAAGAGTTCTATCTGTGCATGAGCTGCCACGCACGATTTCTCAACCGTTTCTGCTACGTGTCTATTTCTTATTGAATCGAACCTGACACACGCCATCAAGTTGCGTCGCTTCTGCGTGCTAGCTGATAGGCACGTCGTCCAAAGCATATTCAATGTAATTTTGCTGCCTTTTCATGTTTTAACAAAAACACTTCCCTTTCTCCTCGTCTTTTCACTTCACGTTTTCTGATTTCTCTCAAGCTTCCTCTTTCTAAAAAACCTTTCTCTCAAATCCTCCATTTTCGTACTTTGAAGCTTCTGCAACTTGCTCCAACCATCATCTGGCATTGACTACTCACGCCGTCTGACTCCGGCGAGTTTTATATTAGCGCCATCTTCTTTGGTGAGTCTCTGTTCTCCCCCATTTTCAGTCTTCAATTCATTTCAAAATTTTATTGTATTCAATTGTAGCCATTGCGAACCTGTTCTTGAATATTTGCTTGTATGTTGAATTCCATTATTCGTGTATCTTTGTTTCATGATTTTGCTTCTGCCCAATCTCTTTCTGGGTATACATATACACACACCACTCACACACTTGTTTATTTTGCCACTATACTTGGCTTTGTACATCTGCACACACTTCGTACAATGTTCGTGAATTTTTGTTTCTTTCGTGAGTCTGAATCACACTCTTTGTTTTGTTTCCTTATTGCATTTTCTAGATTCTTGCCTTCAATTTTCTGATTCTATTTAGATTTAGGCTTGAGTCTTGGTATAGAAATCACTTTTTTAGGAAAATTGAAAAAAACTCCCATTGATCTTGAAAAACCCTTGCCCTAGTTTTTGTTTTGGGTTTAGCCGAGGTTCTTGAAACCCACACAAACCTTTTTCTGCTGAATTCTCTCACCTTACCCCTCTTGCCGACATCATGGGTATGTTTAAGTGGAGGGTGGACATCCCAGAGAAGCTTGAGTATTTTAGGAGAGAGTTCTCCATCCCTGTCGATGTCTAACTCAGGTTGGCTGGGGAGGAGGATTCCATTATGCCCAATAACAACCTCATGCCCTTCCCAGTACTTGCTCTCATCGAGTGCAGACTTAGGTTCCCTCTCGACATCCTTTTTTGCCAAGTCCTTCACTATTACAAACTTAACCCAATGCAGCTAGCCATTAACTCCTACAGAGTTAATAACAATATAATTTCCCTAGCTAGCCGAGAAAATGCTAGGATAACACTAGCGGACATCCGATACTACTATACCATGTGTGGCCTTAAATCAGAAAAAGGCTACATCTATTACCTCAAGCCAAGGTTGACCGAGTACAAACTTATTACCAACCTCCCAGACTCTAACAAAGGTGCTGGAGATGATTATTTCATTGTCTTGGGCAACTGGAAGTTCTCACCAGATGATGACCTCCACCTCTACCCCTTGAGCCGATCAGTCTTTAAAGAGGGTAATGGTAAGAACCAAGTGTCACTTTACTGGTTTTCAAGTCTTTATTACTTTGTTCCTTTTATATGTTCTAATGTCGGTTTTTTGCACTTGCAGCTCTTCCTCAGCCATCCAAAGACTTTCGTAAGACATTCTTCCCCAGTCAAGACTTCAAGAAGATGCTGGGCTTGCCTGTTAATCAGTGTAAGGCCCCTCTGCTGCTTAACTACATTCCAACCTACAAATCCACCTTGCCCGACGTCCCCAAGAAAAGAAAGTCTCCACCTTCAGTAACAACTCCCTCTGCCACTTCATCGCCAAGGCCTGATCAGGCCTCAACCTTTAACCCAGCAGAGCAGCCATCGACATCTGCTCCACAACTAATTCCTCCACCCTAGTGTCAACGTCGTCGTCAAGCTCTACTGCTCGCCCCCGCAGGCAGAACTTGTAGTCGAAAACGCCGAAGTATTGAGGCGTCAGCTTTCGATCCGGCCAAATCCCCTACTACTTTCCCAGCAATCCACTTTGGCACAAAAGTCACTGTTGTCGTCACCACTAACGAGATGGGGTGTACCAAGGCCGTCGCCGAAGACCTTCTAGCCAACATCCTCAATGTTGTCACAGTCCAATCTTTACCATCCCAATCCCAACCAAAGGCGAAGCCAAAAAGGGAGAAGAAGGCCAAAGCCAAGGCAACAGTGACTCAAATCAACTCTGAGGACACTTTCCCTATATCTAAGCTAGTCGAGGTTGAGAAAAGCCCTTTGCCGCCGAGAAGAAGCCCTCTGAGGCTGACCCCTCCGAATCCACTAAGTCAAAAAAGTCGAGGTCGGACTTTACAACCATCTCAGGTTCTCTTAAACCTGATGACCCCTGGGCCCCCTCTGTCACGATTGAGGACAAGCCTGTTAGAGCCGGCAATAGCGCTTTTGATATTGAGGTCGGCATTGCCCTCTCCACTGCGTTGCTTCTTCCTAATGACCTCAACTGTATGGCCGAGGTCAGCAAATATGAAAATTTTGCTCTGATAGTGCAGCATTCTGTATTAGTAAATTCCTAACAGTTTGTACTCTCCATTCTTTGTTTCCATACTAATAAAGTTTACTAACTTTGTTCATTCTGTTTTTTCTAGGCGATCCAGCGCGTCCACTCCTTTGCGATATAGGCTGAGGACATGAAAAAGGAGTTGCCAAGGAGGCCACTGGCTTGCTTAAGTCCTTAAACAACGCCAAGGACAAAATGAAAGTCCTGATAGATCAGGCCAATGTAGCTAAACAAACCCAAGACCAAGCCGAGGAAAAGGCCGGTGCTGCAGAGGCTGTTGCTGAAGTCCTCAAAGTTAAAATAAAAGAGGCCGAAATAAAAACTGCCGAAGCCCAAGCAGAGCTCCGAAATGACTTGGCCACAAAAGACGCCGAAATCAAAGCAGTGGAGGAGAAGGCCTACGCTGAAGGGGCAGCCGATGTCCGCGAGGAGTACAAGAAACAAGTCAGACAGGCATGCAACAAGGGTTACACCCTTAGTTGGATGGGTGCTCGGAAAGAATTGGCTGTCCCCAAGGACTTTTCCCTCAGAGATGAATTTCGACTTGCTTTGCCATTCCCCTCTGCTTCAAGCTAATCTGCGGCTAAGACTGAGGGGAAAGAAGGAGAAAAAGAAGACGAAGAGGCCAAAGTGGAAGCCGACACCGAAGGTTCTGCTGTGGCCAAGTCCCCAACTCTGAATGAGCAAGTCCTGGACTTGACTCAAGATGAGGAGGACGAGGTCCAAAAGACCACTTCTGAAGCCGAAGTCGAGACTGCCAGTAAGAGCCTAGATGACACACTGCGTGAGATTGATGCCGAGGTAGAGGCCGACAAGAGTGTAACACCACCAGCCGATGAAGCCAATCTCAGCATTTAGAATATTTATGTTTTTCCTTGTATTCTTTCTCTTTCTATCTTTGTATTTTGTCTTGCCTGAACAATATTTCTGTTTCATATTTGGTCGATACGTCTCACTTTGTAACAGTGAACAAGTAATCCTTCTGCAAGCCAATACGCCTTTTTTTGTATCTGATCAACTTTCTTTTCTGCATGCATGTCTCTATATTTTCCTCCAAATGTTTGAATGTATGCCTTCTTTTTTCTATGTATGTTTACCATTCCATACTTAGAATAATTTTGCGTGTCTTCAAAATATACCTCTATTTGTATAACCTCTTCAGAGTATAATACCTTGGACATAACTTCGTAATTTTTTATTTCGGTTTTGGCTTAACACTTAAAAACATTGTAAAAATATTTTCACAAGTGTTGGTTTAAACTTGCCACTTCACCCTCACTTTTCAAGACTTCTGTTTTCTATATTATTTGGCAACACGATTACCTCGGTAGAATGTATGTTGGGTATGTCTTTCAATATTTACCTTGGCTTAACTTTAAAAAAGTTTCAACAACTCCAAGGTACTCTGAACTTTATTCTCCAGTTCTCTGCCCCCTAATGTGAACTTAAGTTTCACTTATGTTCATATTTAAGCTTGTGCCTATGATCTTGTTACCGAAGTTAGATTCAAACAAAGAATAGTTGAGGTTCTCAACCTTGGTTCCTCTGTTAATCTTACTCAAATGTACTTAGTTCCAATCTGACTTTGATATGGCAGATCTAGTTTAATCCAACTTAGTTCAACTCCATTATATGCAAGTATAATTTTACCTCTGCCATATAATGAGTCTAAGTTATTCGTCATGTTTCAATCAGAAACATCGCCAACTTAGTTCAACTCTATTATATGTAAGTATAATTTAACTCTGCCATATAATAAGTCTAAGTTATTCATCATGTTTCAATCAAAAACATCGTCAACTTAGTTCAACTTTATTATATGTAAGTATAATTCAACTCTGCCATATAATAAGTCTAAGTTATTCGTCATGTTTCAATCAGAAACATTGCCAACTTAGTTCAACTCTATTATATGCAAGTATAATTCAACTCTACCATATAATAAATCTAAGTTATTCGTCATGTTTCAATCAAAAACATCGCCAAAGGACTGGTTAGTCCAATCACACAAATTTTCAAATTCACCAAACTAAAACTTTATTAATACCTCGGCTAATAAAAGTACAACATAAAAAAAAATATGATGATAGAAAAACTTCAAATTGTAAGTATTCCAGGGTCTTGGCAACTCTTTGCCATCACTGTCCTCAAGCCGATATGCACCATTGCCAATTACCGATATGATTCTATAAGGTCCCTCCCAATTTGGGCCAAGCTTGCCCTCTTTGGGATCCTTCTTGTTGCCGACGACCTTTCTCAGGACGAGGACCCCAATTTGAAACTCTCTTGGGTTAATCTTCTTATTGTAAGCCTTAGCAAGTTGCTGTTGGTATGCCCCCAACCGAATTGCTGCTCTCTCCCTTCTTTTTTCTAACAAGTCCAAATCTCAGGCCAGGAATGCCTCATTAGTCCCATTCTTTACTCCCTGGGTTTTGATCCCTGGGATGCTGACTTCTAGTGGGATAACTGCTTTAGTGCCATAGGCCATAGCAAATGGAGATTCTCCAGTAGATCTTCTCGGCGTAGTCTGATATGCCCAAAGCACATTGGGCAACTCATCCACCCACTTTCCCTTTGCTGCTTCCAGCCACTTCTTAATGACATTCAAGATAGTTTTGTTGGATGCTTCTGCCTGACCATTGCTTTGGGGGAAGCTTGGAGTGGAATAGTAGTTTTTGATTTTGTGTTTTGCACGGAAGCTCTTAATTAGCTTACTATCAAACTGTATACTATTATCTGCTATTATTGCCCTTGGGACCCCAAACCTGGTGATAATGTTCTTCTATATGAAGTTCTTCACATCAATATCTCGAATTTTTGCAAGGGGTTCTGCTTCTACCCACTTGGTGAAGTAATCTGTTGTTACCAGTAGGAATTTTCTCTGTCCAATCGCTTGAGGTAGTTGTCCAACCAGATCTATGCCCCACTGGGAAAATGGCCAAGGGCGGGACACTGGGTTTAAATTTGCCGCTGGTTGATGTATCAAAGGTGCAAACCTCTGACACTTCTCACACTTTTTGACAAAAGCTTCAGCATCTTTCTGCATATAGGGCCACCAGTACCCCTGAGTAATGGTCCTATGAGCAAGTGACGTTCCCTCAGTGTGGCTTCCACATACTCCTTCGTGTATTTCATACAGGAAGTCTTCAACTTATGAAGGATGCACATCTCAAAAGGGGACCAGGAAAAGACCTTTTGTAGAGATGTCTTTCTGCTGTCAGACTGAACCTCGCCGACTTCAGTCTGGTAGAGATGTCTTCTTCAACTTGGGCCTGACAAATAGTCAACCATTATTATCCTTGCCTCTCTTGATTTTATTGCACTAGCCAGGTTAGCCAAGGCATCAGCATGGTTATTGTCATCTCGACTAACTTGTTGTAGTCAACAATCTTGGAATAAGTCTATCAGTCTGACAACCTCCTTTACATAGGCCATCATTCTTTCATATCGGGCTACGCATTCGCTTGTTGCTTGGTTGACGATAAGCTGGGAGTCACAGAAGACCACCACCTTATCGGCTTCCATTGTTGCTGCCAACTTCAATCATGCGATCAGTGCTTCATATTCTGCTTCGTTGTTTAAGGCCTTAAACCCCAAATAAATAGATTGTTCTAGCATCTGCCTATCTGGCGATACTAGTACTACTCCTGCCCCTGCTCCCTGACGATTTGAACTCCTACCAACAAATAGGCGGAAGGAGTCGCCGATGTAAATATCGCAGGGCTTAAGTTTCTCTTCTTTCTTCTGTTCTGCTATCTCCAGCCGGGTTTCTTCTCGTTCACCTGGACATCCTAAACCACGACTCAACGGAGCTTGATGTAGGATGGCGCTTGGCGTGAACTTGGCCACGAAATCGGCCAAAACCTGGCCTTTGATCGCTGTTCTGGGTCTGAATTCCAGGTCATATTGGCCCAACACCACTGCCCATCTGGCTATCCTGCCAGTCAGATCTCCTTCCTACAACAGGGACTTCAATGGATGCTCAGTTAATACTACAATTTTGTGGACTTAAAAGTAATGGTTCTGCTTTTTGGAAGCTATTACTAAGGCCAATGCCAGTTTCTCCAAGGGTAAGTATCTGGTCTCTGCGCCTACTAGGGTTTTACTCACATAGTAAACTGCCCTCTGTTCTTACTTCTCTTCTCTGATTACCACTGCAGTTATTGCATGCTCTGAGACCACAAGTACAAGAACAGTTCCTCTCCAGGTATTAAAGTTGAGAGTACTGGAGCTGTGGTTAGATTTTTTTTCAAGTCGGCCAAGGCGACTTCGCACTCTTCTGTCCATAAGAAATCTGTGGCCTTCTTCACTAAACTAAAAAATGGTTTGCATTTGTCAGAATTTCTGCTTATAAACCTATTCAGGGCTGTAGCTCTTCTAGTCAACATTTGCACTTGTTTTGCCGATGTTGGGCTCTTCAAGTCCAAGATGGCCTTGATCTGATCTAGGCTCGCCTTAATACCCCTTCTAGTAACCAAGTATCCCAGAAACTTTCCTGACCCAACTCCAAATGCGCACTTCGACGCATTGAGTCGGAGTCGAAATATCCTCAGGATATCAAAAATTGCTTTCAGGTTGACCAGATGATCCTCAGGCTCTTTGGTCTTCATGACCGTGTCATCAATGTATACCTTCACTGTTTTGCCTATCAAATGTCTGAACATCTTAGTCACTAATGTCTAGTAAGTTGCTCCTACATTTTTCAACCCGAAAAGCATTACTCTGTAGCAATACAGCCTTTTTAGGGTGATAAATGCAGTTTTCTCCTCATCAGGGGGGTACATGACTATCTGATGGTACCCCCTGTAAGCGTCCAGGAAGCTCATCCTTCCATGTCCTGAAGTGGCATCTACCAATTTATCAATCTTGGAGAGTGGGAAACTATCTTTGGGACAAGCCTTATTGAGGCTAGTGAAGTCCACACAGACCCTCCACTTCTCATTCTTCTTTTTCACCACCACAGTGTTAGATAGCCAAGTTGGGTAGTTTACCTCTCGAATGGCTCTGACCTCCAGCAGTTTGTCCATTTCCTCTTCTACTGCCTCGACATGCATCAAGGTCAGCCTTCTAGCCCGTTGAATGACAGGTTTAGCCGACCTGTCTACATTCATTCTATGGCAAGTTACCTCGGGGTCAATGCCAGGCATCTCGTATGGTATCCAGGCAAACACCTCAATGTTTGCTTGTAAGAATGCCTCTAACTCCCTTTTCTCTTCCTCAGCCAAGCCTGGGCCAAGAAGGAAGAAATGCTTTTCGTTCCCTTGTTGGACTAGGATCTTTTTTAGGGCTTCCTCACTCTTCTCGGCTGGTTCTTTGCCGACGTCCTCCAGGACCTCCATGTCCTCGTCCTCAATCTCTACTGTTTCTGCTTCTCGTATGTTGCAGGTGGATTTTATTGCTGCCATGGAGTAATTCTTCGCCTACACCTGATCCCCTCTGACCTCCTCAATTCCATGCTTTGTTGGGAACCGCAACAGCTGGTGCAGTGTTGAAGGAATAACCCCATTGCATGCAGCCATGGCCTTCCCAGGATAACATTGTAAGGGGAAGGGGTGTCAATTGTTATGAACTCTATGTTTACCTTCTTGGTGCCAGCTTGCACCTCTAAACTTATTGCTCTCAGGGGCCACGTCAGTGTTTAGTTGAACCCAACCATCAGACCATTGGACTGCTCTAGATCATCTTGGTGAAGGCCAAGTTCCTTGTAACATTTGACACACATGATGTCACAAGAGCTACCCTGGTCAATTAGAATGCGCTTTACCTGGCACTCTCCAATCTTTAAGGATATTACCAGGGCATAGTTGTGTGAATGCTGCACCATGTCTAGATCATCTTCAGTAAAGGACACCATTGGTCCCTGGTACTCGTCTGCCCTAGGTATTTTTTGTCGGACCTAATGCACATGCTGTAAGTGTTTTACCTTCTGAGTTTCCCCACGTATCTCGTTCTCATTGACCTTCGAGTGAATCACATTGATCATTCGAGGGTCGCCTGCTTGCAGTTGTAGTGCTGGCAGAGGTGGTGCTGCTGGTGCCTGAGGCAATCTCGCTTGTTCTTCCCTTGTCCTGACCTCATCTACTAAGTCCCTTAAATGACCTTATCTTATCAGGTCTTCCAGATGTGCTTTTAGGGCTCTGCACCCCTGAGTCAGATGCCCATCCTCATTGTGGTAGGTGCAGCGCTTCCTCAGACTTCTTCCCATAAATTTGCCAGGAATCTTCTCTGGTGCTCTATAAGAGGGCTGATTCCGGATTCTTTCCAAGACTTTGTAAACCAGAATTCACAATACGGTAGTGACTACCTGTGCAACCTGCAGTCCTGTCTTTTGCTTGTTGTATCCAGTATTACCTCGGCCTTGTTTCGGCGAGACGTTTCTCTTCTCTTGTTTTGATGCCTTTGTCCCTGGCTTGTCTTCCTCGGCTCTTGCATACTTCTCAATCCTGGCCATGAGTTCCTCCATACTTTTTGGCAGTGTCTTTGCCAGTGATTTTCAAAGTAGACAGTCATTGTTCAGGCCGTTCTTAAAGGATACGACCGCCACCTCTTGGTTGCACCCTGGTATTCAATTAAATACCTCATAATACCTCTTGGCATAAGCCTTGAGACTTTCATCCTCGCTAATTCTCAAAGTCATCAGGGAGTCCACCCTCAATGGCTGTAGTTTGTTTGTCACAAACCTGGTCACGAACATCTCGGCCAGGCTTTTCTAGTTTTTCACAGTTCCTTTCAGCAACTTGTGAAACCAGTCTGATGTGATTTCCTCAAAGGATAAGGGGAACACCTTGCAGTGCAACGCCTTGTTCCCGATGCATAGTGCCATTGAGTTTAGGTACAAGCCGACATGAAAGTTAAGGTTAGACTTACCATTGTATATCTAGAATCTCGGCATGTGGAACCTTTTCGGAGCCTCAAATTCGTTCAATTCTACCAAAACGGTGTTCTCGGCTTGACCGGAGAGGTCACTTTGGCATCTAGTCGCTTCCTCTAGAGGTAATCCCGCAAATCCTCCTTGGTCTGCTTAGGAGCTCGGCTACCAACGGATTGTAGCCTTTTTGGCGCGCTACTTTCGGTGTCGTTATAAGTCCTCTTGGACCTCCCTCCATTAGTCGTGTCGAAACAAAGCTCTTTCCTTTGAACATGACGATGTTCTTTGGTGTAGGCGTCTTTGGTACGATGTGTCTTCTGAGACTCTCCTTTCATCGACTCTCCCTGCCTAACCTCCCGTGGAGGCCGGTGAGAATGTTCCTTTGTCCTGTCATGCCGAGGGACTGCAGGAACTATTTTTTGTCCCCCTTTCTAGGCATCGTTCTTGGCCGCCGAAATCGTCGTGTCTTGTAATGGAAATAGTGGCTGCATGACGTTATTCTGCATCATGAAACTGACAACCGATTGCAAGTCTGCCAATTTGTTCGCCATTCCCTTCATCTCGTCGTCGCTCTTTAGGCATCTATCTTTTCATACCTGTAGGTCGTTCTCGTTATAGTACTCGCCTCGGTCTACCTTCTTTGGTACGTCTCCCTCCTAGCCGACGTCTTTCTCTCCAAGATTCTTATCCCGAGGTTCTTCGTTGCAGTTATCCTCCTCTACGTTAGGGTCAATGTGTTTACCACTTCCAGTAGGGATGTCGTCCAGTGGTGGTTCGTCCACCCGGAGGGCACTCCGACGATCAAGTCAGTACTCAGTTATCTCTCAAAGATAACAAATAGTGCTTAACTCATTAGCCAGGATACAAAAAGCATAGCTTAGACCCACGAGGGTGCCCTACTTTTATAGCCTGAATTAACCTGATCTCTGTAGAAGCCTAGCTTCTCTTGGACTCTAGCTCAATGCTTATCTTGGACTCTACAATGGATAAAGATAAACTCTCTAAGAGTTTTATCCTTATCTAGGCTGAGGTCCTCCTCCATTATAGGAATTTTTTAGCTTATCCGTTCATCTCGGATTCCGATATCTTTGTAGATAACCTTGACCTAGCCGAAATCACCTTGGCACTATAACCTAGACACGTGGCACCTCGGCTGGCACTTCGGTGCCACCTTGGCCACGTGTTGTCATCCACAAAAATATGTCCCCACAGTAACAAGGTTAGAAAAACTTTCTCTATGAAATTTTGTAGGAGAAATATCAAATTAGTGTAATTTTGTAAAAATAATAATAAATTAGTGAATTTTTTTATAAATATTAATAATTAAAATTGTAATTTTTTTTAGAAACATTTCCACACAAATCCTAATTTATGAACTTATACTCCATCCTAACTAAGATTTTTTAGACCTTGTAGTCGTATTAAATTTAATAGTCGAAATTACTCTTTAAATAATGATTGTTCATCGTTTATGATTATCTATAAAGGAGCATGATGATTTGAGATTTATTTTGATTTTCAAAACTTTAAAACATCAACTTTCAAATTGAAAAAACTATAAAAAAAAAAAATATGTCAAAAAAAAAAAAACACTAATCAGTGTGTTTTGCTTCACTTTTCTGAGTTCAGTTTTCTAGAAATTGAGTTTTTTGTTTTTTATATTTTTTTTTTAGTGAATATTTTTGAAGTTTTAAGCATTTTTTTACCCTTTTAGATACACCTTACTTAGATGTATCTAAATAATAAAATATTTGTGAAACAATATTTTAAAAAATTAATAAATACACAAAAATACGAAAAATATACTGAATTTTAGGTTTTTATTTTATTTTATTTTATATTTTTGATATTTAGTAAATTTTTTAAAGATTTTTTTTCACAAATATTATACTTTTTAAGTATATTTATGTTAGATGTGTCTAAAAATTAAAAATTGCTTAAAATATTAAAAAAATATAGTGAAAACAAAAAAACATAAAAAAGCAAAATTTTCGGAAAATTGTTTTTTGAAAACCAAAACCAAGCAAAGTGAGATGTTGTTTTGAAAAAGTTGAAAAAGCTGAATTAATTTTTTTTTTTATGAAAAATTGAAAATTTTGTGTCTATAAAGGAGTATGGTGATGGAACATTGATGTGCAAAATTGCAAAAAAAAAGAAAAAATAAAAAAACTGATAATGTTCTCAGTTTTAAAACTGAAAAAAAAAACTGATAATCTTCTAGGTTTTATTGGATAGTTGAATCAAATTAATTATGCTTTGTTTTTTTTATCAGTTAGTAAAACAATTATCTGGAACATTAATATACAAAATTGATAATATTCTTAGTTTTAAAAATTAGAAAAAACTGATAATATTCTCAGTTTTACTAAATAGGACTTATTGGTTCAAAAAATCTTAAATACGACCTAAACTATCATAACTTTTGTAAATAGGACTTTTATGTAATTAATATTTTTTTTTATGAATATGTAATTTTTTTTTCTTCTAACATTCCAATGGGGTGCAATTACCCCAATTTTGTATTATAGAGGTGGAGTTTGGTTAATTGTTTTTTTATTTTTTTATTATTTTTATAATCATTTCGTTGTTAGTGAACTTTTTTAAAAAACAAACAATTTTTTTTAAACTTTTAGATCCTACTAGATTAGTAGATCTTAAATTATTATATTTTTTAAAAAGCCTATTAGTTTTTTTTAAAAATTTTTACTTTTAGATTCTTCAAAATTAGGAGGAACTAGAAGTAAAAAAAAAAAAAAAAAAAAACTGACATAAATTTTTAAAAAATTCCACTAAAGACAAATTTAATTTTTTTTTTTTCTTCTAAGTTTTTGAATTGTTACTGAACTTAGCCTCAATGAGTCCTAAGATTTTTAAACAATTATTTACAATAAAAGCATGACAATGAATTTTGTTTGTCGGGTCATTTGAATTTTTTTTTTTTTTTTGAACAGGGGAAATAACGGCCAAGCAAAGAAAGTAGAACAACATCAAAAATAAAAAAAAACTAACCAGCACCTAATAAAGCAACAAGGGCAGCTGGTGGGTTTGGGACCCAGTCCGGAGGGAGATGACCATGCAGCGAGGCTTGTGCCACCCAATGGGCTACACGATTTGCAGCTCGAGGTCTCCATTGAAGGAGCAACCCTTCCTGAGAAGCCAATCTCTTAATATCATCAATAATCAGTCCACACTCCCAAGGAGGAACAGTCTCTGATACGCTGAGGAGGATGACTGATTTGTTATCTCCTTCTATAATCGCCCCTGGTAAACTGCAGTTTTGAGCAAAGAGACTGAAAGAGAAATTGAGAGAGTTGAGAGAGTAATATTTCTGTTATGTTAACTCTGTATCAGAAACACAATAGAGACTCCTTAATATAGGAGCTCGGATACAAGACATCATGATGATGTAAATTAATAAAATAAGAAAAGCGACGCCGAAAGTTAGTGGCGACCGAAAGCAATCCTAAAGCAAAGCAACCTAAAGCTATCGTTGTATATTATATATACATATTATATTAATACTATCTATACATACTGACATATATAGTATTATATTCATATATATGATATTCATATGTTAACAGCCCCCCGCAAACTCAAGGAGGACAAACATCAACCAACTTGAGTTTGGAGACAAGTTCAACGAAGCGACCAGGAGAATGGGCTTTGGTGAAAATATCAGCAGGTTGATCAGCAGAGGAGATTGGAAGGAGATGGACAGTACCATGAGTGACGTGTTGACGAATAAAATGACAGTCAATCTCAATGTGTTTGGTGCGATCATGAAAAACATCATTGTGAGCAATTTGAAGAGCACTTTGATTGTCACAAAAGAGGGCAGTAGCACCAGAGGGGGAAACACCCATGTCAGTGAGAAGCCAACGAAGCTAGAGAAGTTCTTGAGTAGTATCAGCAAGAGCACGATATTCAGCCTCGGTACTGGAGCGAGCAGTAAGAGATTGTTTCTTGCTGCGCCAAGAAATAAGAGAATCACCCAAGAAAAAGCAGAACCCTGTAGTAGAGCGCCGGTCAGTAGGATCCCCAGCCCAATCAGCATCGGAAAAGGCACGAAGCTGTAGAGAGGAGTGGGCGGAATAATGAAGGCCATGAAACATGGTACCTTTGAGATAACGAAGGATACGAACTAAGGCGGCATAATGAGGGGTACGAGGAGCGGACATAAACTGGCTGACAATGTGAACGGCATAGGCAATATCAGGACGAGTAACAGTGAGATAGACAAGGCTGCCAACCAGCTGACGATATAGGGTAGCATCAGAGAGAAGAGTGCCATCAAGAGGTGTAAGACGACTCTGGGACTCCAGGGGAGTGGAGGCAGTCTTGCAATCCGTAAGACCAGCGCGAGTGAGAAGATCAGAGGTATACTTAGCCTGAGAGAGAAAGGACCCCGTGGAATCATGGAAGATTTCAAGACCCAAGAAATAGCTGAGAGGACCAAGATCTTTCATCTCGAAATGACGGCTAAGAAACTGTTTAAGGCATACAATACCATCAAGATCGTCACCGGTGATAATCATATCATCCACATAAAGGAGAAGCAAGGTGGTCCCTTGAGCAGTGTTGCGGATAAAAAGAGCAGTATCATAAGAACTGGAGGTGAAACCACAGTCATGAATAGTGGAGCTGAACTTGGCAAACCAAGCGCGTGGAGCTTGTTTGAGACCATATAGAGCACGCTGAAGTTTGCAGACTTTATGAGGGGGATAAGTAGACCCAGGGGGAGGTTGCATGTAGACCTCCTCAAGAAGAACACCATTAAGAAAAGCATTTTTCACGTCCATTTGATAAAGATCCCAGTGTCGGGAGGTAACAACTGCAATCAGGCTGCGAACAGAGGTGAGACGAGCAACAGGAGCAAATGTCTCTTCATAGTCAATACCATATTCTTGGTTAAAGCCTTTTGCAACAAGGCGGGCTTTGTAGCGCTCAATAGATCCATCAGAACAAGTTTTGATTTTGTAGACCCATTTGCAACCAATGGCAGTCTTGCCAGGAGGAAGATCAACAATGTCCCAAGTGTGAGTTTTGTCTAAAGCCTGCAATTCATCAGTCATAGCTTGCTGCCAAAGAGGATTAGAGCGAGCCTCACGATAGGAGGTCGGTTCATAAGTGGAAAAAGCAGTAGAACCAACAATAAAGTCACGAAGACGAGTAGAAGGTTGAGTTACCCGGTGTGGTCGAGTATAGGCAGGAGGAGCCAGAGGAAGAGACTCACCAGGAGGGGAGGATCCCGAGGAAGCAAGAGCAGGACCATCAGAGTGAGCAGGGGTATGGGACAGACCAGAAGGCAAGGCATGCTCGAGAGAGGCCGGCAGGGGCGGTGGAATAAGCTCATCAGAGAACTCGAGAGAGGCTGGCAAGGGCGAGGGAGTAAGGTCATCAGAGAATAGATCCGTGGAAGGGTCAGTAAAAAACAGAGAGGGTGAGGGAACGGACAAACAGAAAAGAGAGAGAGAGGAAAACATTTTGTGTTCCCAAAAGATGACATGACGAGATGACGAGAGATACGGAGGCGTTGAGAGAGAGGATCCCAACAACGATACCCCTTGTGTTCAATGCCATACCCTAAGAAGCAACAAAGGCGAGAACGTGGTTCAAGTTTGGTACGTTCATGAGGTTGGAGAAGAACAAAACAGGCAGATCCAAAGACCCTAAGGTTGGTGTAAGGGGGACGGGTGCCATGCAGACGCTCATAAGGAGTGTGATTATGAATGACAGGTGTAGGGATACAATTGATAGTGCAAGTAGCAGTGAGAGCTGCCTCGCCCCAAAAATGTTCCGGACAAGAGGAAGACAGAAGGAGAGCTCGAGTAGTGTCAAGAATATGTCGATGTTTCCGTTCAGCACGTCCATTTTGTTGAGACGTACCAGGACAGGAACGATGAGGTTGAGTACCATGACTCTGAAGAAAGGAAAGAAAATCAAAATCTTTATATTCCATGGCATTGTCGGAGCGAAAAACCTTAATATTTTTAGAAAATTGAGTTTTAACCATTGCAGCAAAATTGTAATAAAGTTGTTTGAGCTCAGAGCGATTTTTCATAAGAAACAACCAGGTAAAACGGGAAAAATCATCTATAAAAACAACAAAATAGCGCGCCTCCCATAGTAGGAGTAGGTGAAGGTCCCCAAATATCAGAATGAATGAGATCAAATGGTGCAAGAGAAACAGAGTCACTTTTATTAAACGACAAAGCAGGTTGTTTGGCAAGTTGACAGGACACACAATCTAAAACATCAGAACTTACATGACCTAAATGACCACTGGAAATTAGAGATTTTAAACGACCAACAGAAAGATGGCCTAAACGACAATGCCAAAGCTGAAAAGGAGATAAAGGAGGAGCAGTGGTAGCAGTGGTAGTAGTGGTAGGAGCTGTGATCTGAGAGAAATCGGGAACATGAAGATGGATGAGTTCGTAGAGACGTCCATGCTTACGGCCTATCCCAAGAGTTTGCCCCGTCCGAGGGTCCTGCACCAAACAACCAGTACGGGAAAAGGTAACAGTTAGACCATGCTCACATAATTGACTAATGGAAATAAGATTTAAAGTAAGAGCAGGCATAAGATAGACATGTGATAAAGATAAGTGAGAGGTTGAAACAGAACCAACATGACTTACATACAGAAGAGACCCATCAGCAGTATGGATAGAAGGAACAGAAGGAGGAGAAGAGAGAGGAGTAAAAATAGTGGGGTCAAAGGTCATGTGATTACAACAAGCGGAGTCAAAGTACCAAGAAGTGTTACCTGCGGTGACAGATAAAGCAGTAGATGGAGGAGTACCGGAATTCTGCAAAAAATGTTGAAACATGGCTGCGACATTGGTTTGAGAGAAGACGGGAGTGGAAGGGTCTATAGGAACAGAGGAAGGTAAATCCTCGGAGGCAGCAGCAGCAGTGCGTTGAGCAGGTATTGGTTTAAACGGAGTCCCAGAACGGTGAGAGTGGTTGCGAGAAAAATTCCCGGTGGAAGGACCATTGCGAGAGGCACGGGCGGGATTGCGGAAGCAATCTTGCTGGAGATGACCAGGGCCAGTCTTGTTGCAAAACCGACAAAGACGAACTAGACAATTAACCAGAAGATGAGTCGATGGAAGATTGCGGTTGTGACAGTAATTGCAGGCATTGGACCTCTGTGGTGAAGGTGAGGAGGGAGAGCTCCGAATCTGTGGAGTAGCAAGAACAGAGTCCACAGGGTGCGGATGGAGAGTACCAAATCTAGTTTCCTCGGACAATAGTTCTGAAATTGCTTGCTCAAGAGTGGGTAAAGGAGTTCGATGAAGGAGAGATGCGCGTACTGGCTCAAATCGAGGAGTGAGAGCCATGAGAAACTGAACCAAGCGTTGTTGGTCACGGTAAGTAGTAAACATGGTAGCATCCTTAGTACAGTCCCATGGAGGTTCAGAAAGAGCAAGCTGATCCCAAGCATAATACATTTGGGAGAGAAAATCATTAATGGTTTGAGTGGTTTCTTGGCGCATACCGTGAAGATGACTCAGAAGCTGATATTGGTGAGCAAGGCCAGTAGTCTGATAGCGTTCTTGTAAAAAATCCCAGATGGCTTTGGCAGGAGAGGAAGCAGAGTCAAGTTGGAACCGACCAAACTGAAGGCTGATAGATGTAATAGAAGTATTGCGAAACCAAGTGATGATCTGATAGTTTTTACTATCCCAATCTTCCAGTCGGTCGATATATTTGGCAGTGGAGTCCGTGGCAGTGGAATCTGTGGTCTCTGGAACTGGTTTGCACACATCCCCAGTAATGATGCGCCAAAGTTTCTTTCCTTTGAGGAAGCCAGACATAGCTTGTGCCCATAGGACATAATTAGTCCCGTCAAGAATAGCGGAAATAGGATGAGTAGTGGAGTCCAGGCGATCCATGAGAGAAAAATAGTACAAATGAGGTAGAATCTGAAAAAACTGAGGTTACCAGTGAATTCAGAAGGTCGAAATTAGTCAGAAAAGGAGTGAACTGACCAAAAAATATGACCAGAAAGGCAGAAAGTAGAAAAGTCAACGAAGCTGGTCAAACAGGTGATGCAGGGCTGATGTCACAGGGCGCGGCGCACGTTAGCAGAGTGTGGCGCGGCGCACGTTAGCAGGTGAGAGACACACGGCGCACGGAAGCAGCTAGGGCTGACGTCAGCTGACGTCAGAAACACGCGGCTCACGTTAGCAGATGATGCTGGGGCGCACAATAGCACCGTGCAGTGTAGGCAACGCGTAGGCAGCGCGTAGAGCGCGTTTGAACCGAGTGAGCGCGTGGCCGAATGTTCTGGCGGCGCGTGGAGGCGCGTGCGGCGGCAGATGATGATGAATCTGGTGGCGTTGGCTTCGTCGTGAAGAGACGAAGGTGGTGGTATTGTCCAATCTGTGTATTAGGTAAGGACAAGATACACAGCAATCTGTGACAGAACAAAATATGTGATGCAGAGACTTAGGAAAAGCACCTGTGCTCTGATACCATGAAAGAGAAATTGAGAGAGTTGAGAGAGTAATATTTCTGTTATGTTAACTCTGTATCAGAAACACAATAGAGACTCCTTAATATAGGAGCTCGGATACAAGACATCATGATGATGTAAATTAATAAAATAAGAAAAGCGACGCCGAAAGTTAGTGGCGACCGAAAGCAATCCTAAAGCAAAGCAACCTAAAGCTATCGTTGTATATTATATATACATATTATATTAATACTATCTATACATACTGACATATATAGTATTATATTCATATATATGATATTCATATGTTAACAGAGACATGCCCATCTGCAAGCTAGAGCTTCACCTTGGAATGAAGAGGAGATAAATTCTTTCTTGGTTAAGCCATGCAGAATCCGTCCCGAAGCATTCCTTAATACCATTGTAATAGAGGCTTAGAAGGAACCTTTTTTCGTAGCCACATCCCAATTGATTTTGAATTGGCCTTGATCAGGGGGCATCCAGTTGCCCACTTCAGTTGGGTTCAAAGAAGGCTCGTGAGAAAAGGAAACAACTGGGCTTATTGTTACATACTCAAATTCCGCCATTGCCACTCGAGCTCGATGTAAAGTCGAGGAGGGCTCCATAGGGTGATGGTTGAAAACAAAGTTGTTTCGATCCTTCCAAATGAACCAGCCAATCCAAGCTACTTTACCGAGGCAAGAAGCTCGGTCCTCCTCATTCTTGAAATTTGCCACCAGCTCACACGACCTTTTCTCAATCGATTGAATAGCTCCACAATCAACTTTGAAGTGCAAATCACTCCCGAACCAAACGACTCTAACCCATCCACACTCGAAAAGCAAATGTTCCACCGATTCAACGTTGCATTGACATATTGGGCAAACATTAGAAGGGGCACACCATCTTCGAAACAAGTTTTCTCTGGAGGCCAACACATTCTTACACGCTCTCCACTAGAAATGGCAGATTTTTGGAGGAACTTTGAGAGACCAAATCAAGTTCCAAAAGGTGTCGGGGGGGCTAAAAGAGGAAGAGGGTCTCTGAATTCACTGGTTTTGCGTTTCTGACAGAGCTACATGATATCCAGATTTTACTGAATAAACCCCTGTTGAGTCAAAATGCCAAATCAGTGCATCTTCTGTAGGTGCCAATGGAAGAGGAATTGTCCTGATTGCTTCCATTTCAAATTCAGAAACCAGGGTTCGAAGAACATCAACCTTCCATCTCTGACAGGTAGAGTCAATAACATCTTCTACTTTCGAGATCACAGATCCATCAGGAACAGGAGTGAAGAGCTTGAATTTTGGGAGAGTTGGCACCCATTTATCTTTCCAGAACTGAACATTTGCACCGCTGTGAATTTGCCATCTCAACCCTTCCATAAGCACATTTCTTCCCTGCAAAATACTAGCCCAAGCCCATGAAGCCCTACGCCCTTTCACCGCTTCCAAGAAAGAGGAGTGAGGAAAGTAGATACCTTGCAAGATGCGAGCACAAAAGGAGTTCAGATACTTCAGTAATCTCCAACCTTGTCGAGCTAAAAGGGCCAAATTAAAAGCTTTGAAATCTCGGAAACCTAGCCCTCCTTTAAATTTTGATAGCGCTAAAAGGTCCCAATTGATCCAATGAATCTCTCTGCCTTCTGGATCCCCACCCCACCAAAATTTGCTAATATATGCCTTCAACCGTGTACAAAACCATTTTGGAAAAGCGAAACAAGCCATAGCATATGATGGGATTGCTTGTACTACTGCTTTGATCAAAATCTCTTTCCCCGCTTGTGATAACAATTTTGACTTCCATCCTTGTAACTTGGAGAGAACTTTTTCTATTATGAATTGAAAAGCTTCCGCTTTTGACTGATCCCAGAATGAGGGTAAACCCAAATATTTGGCATTAGCAGGGGTAGTTTTGAGACCCGAGAGGGCACAGATTGAGTTGCACACCTGTAGCTGAACATTTGTGGAGAATTGCACACTTGATTTGTCAAAGTTGACATGTTGACCAGATGCCCTGCAGTAAATGTCCAGAACCTCCAACACAGATTTACATTCCTGAGTATCAGCCTTAAGAAAGAGAAGCACATCATCCGCAAAAAATAAATGTGAAAGAGTTGGGCAGTGCATTGTAATTTTCATCCCCGAGATCTGATTTTGAGTGAGACTCCGGTTGAGGAGTTTTGATAGAACATCCGCCACTAAAATAAAAAGATATGGGGAGAGGGGATCACCCTGTCGGAGCCCTCGGGAAGGCATAAAAGAGGCTCTTTTTTCACCATTAGCAAAAATAGAGAAGCTGACAGTAGCAACACATTCCATTACCCAATTAACCCATTTAGAGTGAAACCCCAACTTTTGCAGAACAGCAGCTAAAAAGTCCCATTCGATCCAATCATAGGCCTTGTTGAAGTCGAGTTTGATAGCCATATTGCCAACAGCCCCTGATTTTTTTAATTTGAGAGCATGGAACGCTTCATGGGCCACAACTACATTGTCTTGAATCATTCGCCCCGGAACAAAAGCTGATTGGTTTGGAGAGATAAGGTTTTTCAGGATTGGCTTCAGACGATTGGCAAGGATCTTTGTAATGATTTTCAGGTTGAAATTACATAAGCTGATTGGGCAAAATTGGGATAACAACACCGGATTGCAAACCTTGGGAATCAAAATCAGATTGGTGTGATTGAGTTCTTTGAGTAGATACCCTCCCAGAAAAAAACTCTGCACAGCTTCACAGACCTTTACTCCCACTACATCCCAATAAGTCTGATAGAAAAACCCTGGAAAGCCATTCGGCCCCGGAGACTTCACTGCCCCTAATTGGAATACTGCTGCCTTGATCTCTTCATCACTGACCGGTTGAATTAAGCTCCTATTCATAACATCGGAGACCATAGGCTCCACCACAGATAAGGCCTCCATTAAGTTTCTGTTTCCAACACTTGTGAATAAAGAAGAGAAGAAACTCAAGAGATGGTGATTAATATCCGATTCCGAGTTTATCCACGTCCCATCCTCTGTTTGTAAGCGAAGAATCTGGTTTCGTTGGCGACGTTGGATCATCGAGGCATGAAAAAACGAAGAGTTCTTGTCTCTATAATTTAGCCATCAGATACGGGATCTTTGATGAAGAAACATTTCCTCCCTAGAAAGAGTTGTCTGAAGATCAAGTTCAATTGGTCTTGAGCCTGCATATTAGCCTCTGTCCAGGGTTGGGACTGAAGAGACAAAAGCTTAGATTTTATAAGAGTAATGTTCAAGCTATTGCTTCCGAAATGTTCTTTACTCCACCTTCTAAGCCCATCTTTACAGCACTGAAGTTTCTTTACTAATTGGAACATAGGAGATCCAGCCTGGGTGATAGCCCATTTGGAGCGGATAACCTCCACACAATCAGAACTCGTTAACCACATGGTTTCAAATTTAAAGAGCCGAGGCACCCGTTTGAGAGGAACGCGGCAATTTAACACCACATGACAATGATCTGACCCAACAAGAAGTTCATGGAATACCTGGGCACAAGGAAATAGAGCTCGCCAATCCATAGATGCAACTGCTCTGTCTAACCTTTCACGTATATTAGCATCTCCACGTTGGTTATTTGACCAGGTAAAGGGGAGGCCATTAAATTCCAAATCCATGAGAGCACAATCAGATAATAAAGCTTGAAAGGATTGTAGCTGACTCATCCTGCGTTCTGCACCTCCAAATTTTTCCTCCAGAAGCCCAATTTCATTGAAGCCCATTTCAATTGAACATCAACATTTTGGAACAAATTCGTCAATATTGGTCCAAATTCATAATAAGTGCCTTGTCATGGGATAGTTTCGGAAAAAAAAAAATCCTTATGTCAGGTGTCCTTTCTCATTTCTTTAAAAAAAATCTTTATGTCATGTATCATTTAATTTTTTATTTAAAATAAAAAATTTATATGGACTCGTTTGGGAAGTTGAGGTTTGAGACTTTTTGGTTAAAATAATCACAAAAAAATAAAATAGACTTTTTAATCCAATAAGACAAAATATCACCATCTAACTCATAATCATTACCACATTTTTTCTCTCACAAAAGTCAAAAAAACTAAAAAAATCTATCCCAAACAAGATTTTTTAATCCCAGACTAAAATAGTCAAAAAGCTAAAAATCCAATACACTTCCCAAACGAACACTATAGATAAATATACAAGGTTTGAAACTTTAATGTTAAAAAAAATAAAAAAATAAAAAATAAAAATAAAAACTTCTTACCATTTGAGCAATACTCATATTATGATATTAATTTTTTTATCATTTAAATTGTACTTGTATCACATTTGCCGACTACTAATATCAATTAAATGAACACAAAAGAAAAAGTGGAAGCCAACAACCGCATTTATTTGACTAAGACTTATTTTGGAAAGTGGATTAAAAACCATTTTCTAACTTTTAACCCACTTTCTTCTCTCACAAAAAAGATTTAAAAAAATTAAAAATAACTTTTAATCATCTTCCTAAAATACTCCTAAAATCATGAGAACCAAACATGGAATATTCTTCTAGTTGATTTTTAGAGGGTGATATATTGTTGTGCAATCTTTCTATAAATCAATTGAATTTTTTTAGCTTGTTTTCATTTCACTAGCTCGACCAGATCATGTAGCTTGGATTCGGGACTCACCATGGATTTTATTTTTTTTAATGATTTGATTCATACATTTTAAAGCATTTTTGTATAAATTATTCATTAAAAAATCACATAGATTAGATTATAATAGTCACATAAATTATCATATTTGTCTTTATATAAATAGGCAAGTATAATTTAAAAAAATAAATCATTTATTTTTCAAAAATAAATATGATGTAATCATGCTAATACAATCATTAGATCAATTTTTTTAGATGGTCTATAAATAAACATTTAAAATTCAAATAAAAAAAATCAAATTATCAAAATGAGATTTATGAGGAAGGATCTAATCCACTTTATCACAATATTAATATACCATAATGCAGGTATTTACCATCAAAAGGTTCTCCTTTTAATATTGCAAAAGAGGGAAAAAGATATGCTCACCTCATCATCCATACAATGTTATAAAAATCGGATTGGTGAGCGAACTAGAAAAGGAATCGGATGGAAAAGTCATCGGTTCAACCGTCGAGTTAAACCAGAATTGAATCATGACTTAATAAATATATTAAAATATATTTAAATAAAAATATAAGTAATAAAATTAAAAATTAAAAATATTAAATTATCTTAAATATTTCTTCTAATATTTTTTTTACTAAAAAATATAATAATATATTTTAAAATATTATTAATTTTAATTTTGGAAGAGGAAATCAAATATTCAATATTCCTTTCATATGATTTTAATTCAAATAATTTGATTGAAAGAATAACAAAAATTTTGGAGGGATATCAAAATTTTAAGTCTTCCTCCAATAAATTTGATTAAATCCTACATGGATTTCTTGAGTTTTTTTGAAATTTTTTTTTCTCTTATAAATAGGTAGAGACTTTTACGATAAATTCATTCTCTTAATGAGATTCCTCACAAGAGAAAACCCTTGAAAGAGAGTTTCCAATTAAAATTTTCTTATATATAATATATAATAAGAAAGAAAGAAAACAAAGAAAGAATAAAAAAAAATTAGAAAAAATAAAAAAAAAGTTCAAAATTTTCACTTTCATCGATTTGGTGAACCATCCCCAGGTCGACCGGTTCGGCAGTTTTACCGCCGATTTTCTTGGTTCTCTCTGCATAGGCCGATTTTTGCTTTTTAACAGTTTAAAGGGTATATTCGGACCGAAATTCCGACTGGTCGATGGCTCAACCGATCGAACCAGGCAGTTTGGTCTGATTTTCAAAACCATGCATCCATATAATAAAAAAAATTTGAAAAAAACCGCCATCTCTTCATTCATGCACTTTAATCCCTTCTTATAATTTTGCAAAAAGTATTACTATGTTTCTAGAATTTGTACTTAATTTTTTTTTTTCAAAACATCAATATGTGATTAAAATTTATTTTATATGTAGAACTTACAAAACATTCATTGAATCCCAACCATACTTATTAATTCTGGATAATTTTCTTGTTAACTTTTCTAAAAGCCTAGCTTTTATTATTGTTTTGCAAGCACATCCTCCATTCAAATCAAATGCATGCCCTCTAATTGCTCCACTCACTTTTTCTCTCTCCTCCAAAAACTATCACACACACAAAACAAAAAGCAAATACATAAGAAAATCTAATGATTCTTTTGACATCACCAACCAACTTAATTGAATTTTGTTGGTTGATTGCATTGCATTTTGTCAGCAAACAAATGAGATTTTTTGGTTAATACATATTTTTTAATTATATTTTAAATAAAGAGTTAATAGTTATAATACAACACACCTCAATACTTTTTCATAGACTCAAATCTGGTGATGACACTAGCATGTAAGTGCCCTCTCAAAATCACTTGGGTTACAATTCAAATCCAATTTAAAAATATAAATAAGTCAAGTTTAAATAAATTTTTAACCTCAATAAAATTTCAAATGAAATATTAATAATCTATTACTCGAGTCCATTGATTTGATTTTGGATCCTCTAATTGATTTTTTTTTTAAAGTAATTCTCTAAACTAAATTCCATGATGCTTATCTATTAGGAAACAAAGAGGACCATTCAGGGGCGGCTCTGTGGGAGACCCAGGTGGCTTAAAAAAGTTGTATTGTTCCTTAATTGCTATATAGAAGATACTGTTACAGCAGTAAAATTTGAATCTAGACATATTATGTTTATAGGAGAGTTTTTTATCTACTAAATATATGTACATATATTTAATTTGCTCATAAATTTGTTGAGACCTTTGTTGAGACTAATCTCCTTGACATATGTAGTCCCTCGTTCCACACACCAGACGAAAGTAATGTGGTAGAGAGTCTCTTGAAGAGTGGAAAATGAAATATTAGATAATTGATTACCACTTGAAATTTGAATCCATGACTTTATATAAGAGAGTCATAATCTATGACTAATTAGGATTAAGAGTCATCATTTAGGGCTATTTTGGGAAGATATTTAAAAGTCACCTTCCAGCTTTTAACCCATTTTGAATCACATCATCTCTCGTATTTTTTACACTTTTTTTAAAAAAAAGTCAAAAAATATATAAAAAAACCAACTTTTAACTATCTTTCCAAAACAATTCTTAATCTAAAAATCTTGTCAATATGTGGATTTTTATTTGGCCCAAGAATGTACCACAACCCAAATGAGACTTGGTTGAGGTTGGAGTTTAAAGCTTGACCCATCTGTTGGTTGGCGACTAGTCCTGTAGAAAATATGAAAACAAACAAAATAAAACAAAACATATAAAATTACTAAAACTAAAAAATATAAGACTTTGTTTGAGAAGTGCTAAATTATATTTTTTGATTTTTTACGAAAAAACATGAGATATGAGTTGGATTTGAAGTGATGTACTAGAGAGGTGATGTGACTTAAATAAGATAATTATAACCTAAATAAGATAATGTGCTAAAATAATATATGCTATTTTAACACATGCCAAGCAACCACTTAATCTCAACCCATTAGACTATAAGCCTGCTGATCAGATCTGACTCTTCTTAGTCCATGAGAGGCAGGCCCCATCGGCCTGCATGCCTAGTATTTTAAAATTGTGCATTTAGTGATTAATTGTTAGTTGATAATTAGGTAATAAGGTGATAAATTTATGTGAATGCAATGTTAAAATTCTGAACAAATAAATTGTAGGCTATGTTGAATTTTAGATTCGTCAAGAAAAATATATTTTTTTTATAACCAATATTTACATTTATTTTTTAATTTTATTACAACTATCTACACGTTCAAGCTATAGAACTTTTTTAGACCCGTTTAAATTTGATGGCAGGTTTGGAATGACCACTTAAAGCCTGACTCAATCCACTTATTTCATATATTTATATTTTATATTATTTAATTTTGTTGCTAGAGATGAAAAAATACTTACCAATAAATTAGTTAAAACATTTGAGTACTTAACCTTGAGCTTATAAGAAAATAATCAAAAAATTATACTGCCAACATCATTTGTTTTCATCTGGGACGGAACCAAAATTTTATCTTAGGGGGCCGAGTCATGAATAATTTTTATTTTAACAATTCTTATACATATTTCAATTAAATAATGAGTAATAAATTAATATATATATATATATATATATATAAACCAATATTTCTTTAGTACTATTGTTGTTTTAGAAAATAACTATTTTAGTTAATTTTTTGACTTTACAAAAAGATTTACACAAAAGAAGAGAAGAGTTGATTTTTCTGTAGTGACTATTTGATTTTTTAACTATTTTTAAGTTGTTTCCAAAACAACCCTTAACGTATAATAAATAAAAATTCATATATTCAATCTTAACAAGAGTCATAAATTGAATAATAAAAAAATGAGTCATAAATTAATTGATCTTTTGTACATTTATCAAACTAGAATTCAATGTCATTTTAAATTCTAACATGCCAAAAAACTTTCACAATTGACTCTATAGTAAAATGTGTTATCTAAATTTATTTTAATGTGGTCCTCATAACATATAGATTGAGTCGAAATCACATTTTAATTAATTATTTATTTTTGTAAATTTATAAAAGATTAATTATAAATATAAAAAGCATTACATAACTAGAAAGTCACCAAGCCCAACAACTATCACAAGAAATAACATTAACTTCAAAAAAAATAAACAATTACGTGATATAATCCCATGATGGGAGAGAACTCAACACTGCAATAAGTGTCACTCGTAAACTTACAAAAATAATGATATACAACCATTAAATTAAAAGCTTTACTTATCACATTTTAAATTTCTTATACACATTTTTTTATGTGAAAGTAGCCTTAATGAATATCAATTCAAACCAAATGACACATGTGAAGCAAGAGAGGGGCAAGCCTATTAGATGTAAAGCATTTGTTGCTACAGAAGTAATACATAAGCATGACTTTTCCCGAAGGTAAGGAGGCATGTAGGGATACAATCCATCTATACCTGCACGAATGGGACGAATTTTACCCAACTTGACACTTATGTGGGGCAGGGGTGAATTATATTTTGATCACCTGCAATGAGAGTGGGAGGGGGGCAGATATCACCTTCCTCGATCCAAACCCTACCCGATATAATTGATAATATATAAATAAATGATATATATATATATTTGTATATATATAATATAATTAGATATAAGAAAAGAATACTAAAAGTCTGTAATTCTGTTTAAATATAAATAAATAATAATCCTAAAAAGGAGACCAAAGACAAGAAAAGAAAAAAAAAATTAAAAAAAAAAAAAAAACGAAGAAAACAGTTCTTGATGAACTTTTATGGTTTTCTGGAGCATGATTGCACAATTTTTCCTACAACATGATTCCTGTAAACTTGTGTATACGAATGTGATATGAATTGCTAGGCTATGCTTCCTTCTGTCATGCTGCTCTTTGCTCATTTGTTGGTCGATCACCTTTTGCTATTTTTGTTTCAACTCTTGTTGTTTTCACACCCTCATCTCCAATTGAATTTGCGGTTAAGCCTCTTGTTTCAGATAAGTTGACAAATGTTTTAGGCTTATTTTGGCTTTAGTGAACTTTTTTCAACTTTTGAGTCAAAATATGATACTTTTTAGGTTCATTTAGACTAGACAATCCTAAATTTTTTGTTTTATGTTCTGTTCTTTTTTTTTTTAATTTTTTATTTATTTAAAGAATTAGAAGGGGAAAAGGGGGTCAATTTTTATAGGCTTTTTTGATAAAATTTGACTTATTCCGTTTTTAATCAGCTTTTTTTTTGAATTTTTTATTTTTTCTTTTTAATTTTCAGAGTCATCTAGTCTAGATGAACTAAAAAAAGAGAGTAGATTTTGACATAATTTTTAAAAAAATGGTTGTTGCCAAAGGAAACTCACCCAATTGCCTTTTCATTTGACAGCTACATTGGAATTAAGCAAGTGGTGTTTGGTGGATATGAATTCGAGAACTGGAGAGAGGACTTGAAGGCGGAGGATGCAGGTTATAGTGTCCACAAGATTTAAGGCAACTTGAGTGAACATCACGAGAATGTCAGCATCATGCTTCTTCTTTCCGGATCATTCCATACCTTCTCATCAATGATTACAGTTGCCTTATGAGTTATAACATCTTACAATCTTACCGATGTCTTATTTTGTATGCCTGAACAAACCAAAGATAGGTGTAGTAAAGTCTAAAGAGTAGTCCAAAATGTATGCAATTTTGAGATGGTTATGCAAGGATGTGTGCTTGGAATTAACGAGTTGTAGAGTTTAGATATTCAAAGAACACTTTTTTTGGCTACAATTTATGGTATTGTAATGAAGTGATTCCATAGAAAATTACTGTTTGTGCCAGGAAGAAGATCTAGGGGTTTTACTATGTGCATTTATTATTGAGCTAGTTATCTGTGAAAGTTCACAGAATTGTCAAGTGCTACTAGGATTCCTGGGATATAACTAGTACAAGTACCTTTGATCCGAGCAAGGCTTTGAGCTTCAAGTTATGTTCAACTTTGAAACTAATATACTAGAGATTGTATTAGTAGTATTGGGATGCAGAGGTGGTAGTGCGGTGTCAACAGTGGTGGTGGAGAGATGATGGCGGTGATAGTATGGTGACATTGGTCAAACTTCAATTTGAAAATGTTTTTCCCAATTCAAAAGTAGAAAATATTTTCCACACCCAAATAAACTTGTTCGTTGATCACAAAAACACATTTTCTGTCAACATTTGTCTTATGTCATCGTACTAAACGCCATAAAATATGCCAAAACAAATTGAGTATAATAAAATATGCCAAAACAAATTGAACATAAAAGTTGGTTGTTTTCCATGTGTGTTAATAATAGCACCTACCTACAGACTGCTCAAAATATAGAATAATAGCATGATTTCGAGTTTCACTTCATAAATCATGAAGGAGTTCTAGCTAATAATCCAAATAACATGATTGCAAATTAAAGTTCATCCTAGAACTAAGGAAAACAGCTCATTCATTTACAGGCAAGCCCTCAATGCATTCCAACCTCTTCCAAAGCTTTCACTTTCTTGGTAGATTCATGGACACCAAACAAACTAAACAACAATGGAATGGCCTTGCAAGTCTTCGTGAACTTCGAGGACATACCTTCTGTGCAATCGACTTGATCTCTTTCATCCTTTCATCGACTAGTCCCTTCAGCTGCTGCTCTTGATTGGTTTGATTTTCATCCATCTCAATCCTGCTAGCTTCACCATTAGTGCACCTGAACATGACAACACTACTAAAAAAAGTGTTTTTTTGCAATCGTCACAAGCCGTCGCAAATAATGAAAATACAGTCGCAAAAGACCTTTTGTGACGGTCCATGCGACCACAAATTGGGGACGCTAATGTGGGGTAGCAAATACTTTTTGTGACCGCAAAATAACAGTCGCAAACTATTTGCGACTGCCTAACCTACTTTTTGCGACAGCTATTTTGCCGTCGCAAAAAAAAAAAAAAATCAAAAACACGTTTAGCGACTATTTTTTTACCATCACAAATCATTATTTTTATAATAAAATCACATATACGTTTGCTACAACAAAAAAATCAAGTGCAAGCACCTAACAAGTTTTTTTAATAAAAAATAACAAAATTAATAGAAATATTAACCTATTCACATGTAAGTGTGCAAACAAAATATAAACTTTCATACATGCAAAACAAATATCCATCAATCATCCTTAAAATATATTGTACTAAAAGATTCAAGTCCTCCAAAAAAAAGAAAAAAAAAAAAAAAAAAAAAAGCAACATAATCTCAGTTTGGCTCCCAAACATCACCCGCTCGATTATATCAATTACTCCCTCAACAAAACCTGCAAAAACATATACACGTGACTTGAAAATTTAATGCAGTTTAACTTGAAATAATAAAAATAAAACTATTTCAAAAGAAAATGTCAAGAGAAAAAAAAAAGGTTCATTCTCTACATTCTTTTGCTTGGAGTAAATTACAAAAATATAGATGCCAATTCGTAATTTGCACAAATAAATAGACAAGAAAATGGTCACCCAATCTGTGACAACCCTCACCTTGCTCTTGCCATATTTGCGTACATTCTTGCATGGTCTTGCCGCTTATGTTAATTTAAAGGTTTTATCTTGGCTTGATTTGCTTAAGTTGTTTGCATGATTTTGTTCCTTGCTTAGTGTGTGTGTGTAGCCGAGATCATCCTGAGCTTAGTCCGCCTTTGACCCTTTGTACTTAGAACCATCTTGAGATCTTGTTCAACCCCATCTTCACCTCGGGCATTCATTGCCGAGATGTTTTGCACTTGAACCTTGTCCGCAGGCAGGTATGGCCTAGGCCGAGATGTGGCGCACCCCGGCCAAGGTGTGGCACAGCTTAGTCAAGCGTCGTCCTCCCTAACCGATGTTTTTCCATCCCGTTGTTGGATCCTTGTTTTGAGCCGATGTCATCTTGTTGCCGATGTGTCTTACCCGAGCTTGCTGCATAAGCTTTGTCAGAGGCTTGTCTTGTCCATCAATCACCTTTTTGGAGCTGAACCAACCCGGTAATGCCACGTGTCCGAGCTGTTTGTTAAGGCAGCCGACAGACCTTGAAACAAATCATTTCTTGTCTCAAATCTTTGTTTTAGAGAGAGAAGCTCTAGAGAGGAGGAAGAAGAGTTCTTGAGTGAGAGTAGTCTTCCAAGCTTGATCTTTGTGGCTTGAACCGTTAGATCCGAGTTTTGAGGTTAGAATCTTGATCTCCTTTGGTTGTTCTTGCTGAATATCTAGCTGCATTGCATGATCGGATCTGTTTTGCATGTCATGCATCGTTTTGAAGTTGGTTTTAGAAAGAGAAAATGGTTTTTCATGTGTTCTTGAACAAAGTCCCATTTTGATCGAAGAGTTTGGAACGAAAACCATGTTTTTGTGGTTGTTCTTGCATGACTTTCTTGAACGGGTACCCAGGTCCCTATTTTGAACTCTTGGCATGAAACTCAGATTTTTGTAACAAGTCGTGAGCTTGCATCCATCTTTCAATGATTGTGTTCTTCATATTCTTCAAAGGAAAACCCAGATTTTTCCTGACTTTGTTTAACGGGACCTCGGCTTAATCCTGGTCAGTACCCGGTGTGTTTTTATGAGCGGGAGCAGTGATTAAACTCCCAGCTTGTTTTGCTTTGTCTTTGACTTGGATCTGGCAAGAATGCCGAGATCATTTGCATGTATTTGGAGCTTGCTTTGAGAATGTGACTTGCCATGTGATTGTAGGTCCTTGATATTTGCTTCGAGTCTACACCTGAAGAACTAGGTGAGTGGTATTATTGATAAAGCTATGTTATACTCGTTTTGATAAATCTTGCTTGCTTGTTTGACGAAAGTATTTGATAGCATGAATAAATAGCTCTTGTTTGATGAGTCAAGTATACTCCTTGTTTTGATGCCATCTTTGGAAAGGATACGGTCCTTGTTAAATCGGGCTACGGGCCTAAGTAACACAAGTCCCTTGTGCTGGAGGACTCTAAACTTTCGCAGTACTATGTGTAAAGGATACGGTCTTTGTTAAATCGGGCTACGGGCCTAAGTAACACAAGTCCCTTGTGCTGGAGGACTCTAAACTTTCGCAGTACTATGTGTAAAGGATACGGTCCTTGTTAAATCGGGCTACGGGCCTAAGTAACACAAGTCCCTTGTACTGGAGGACTCTAAACTTTCGCGGTACCAAGTGCACAAGTCCCTTGTATTGGAGGACTCTAAACTTTCGCAATACTTTTGACCAAGCGATTACGGATCGTACAGCTTCTGATATTTGATGATGAATACGGTTCATCCCTTGTCTCGCCGATGTTACAATATTTGATGATGAATACGGTTCATCCCTTGTCTCGCCGATGTTACAATATTTGATGATGAATACGGTTCATCCCTTGTCTCGCCGATGTTACGATATTTGATGATGAATACGGTTCATCCCTTGTCTCGCCGATGTTACGATATTTGATGATGAATACGGTTCATCCCTTGTCTCGCCGATGTTACGATATTTGATGATGAATACGGTTCATCCCTTGTCTCGCCGATGTTACGATATTTGATGATGAATACGGTTCATCCCTTGTCTCGCCGATGTTACGATATTTGATGATGAATACGGTTCATCCCTTGTCTCGCCGATGTTACGATATTTGATGATGAATACGGTTCATCCCTTGTCTCGCCGATGTTACAATATTTGATGATGAATACGGTTCATCCCTTGTCTCGCCGATGTTACAATATTTGATGATGAATACGGTTCATCCCTTGTCTCGCCGATGTTACGATATTTGATGATGAATACGGTTCATCCCTTGTCTCGCCGATGTTACGATATTTGACGATGAATACGGTTCATCACTTGCCTTGCTAAAGTTTTGGTGTGTCTCGTTTTGAAGGACCTCGGCTTTATTCATGTAAAACCTTTATTTTTAGTACCATTCACTGAGTTTTGTACTCACCCCTCTATATATATGTAGGTGATGAGCAGGACGGCGGCGACGCCTAGTTCGTTGGGATACTTGTTTTGGATTCGTGTATTTGTCGGCCTTACTTTGTATTTACGTCGGCGATGCCCTGTTTTGCATGTCGGCGAATTCTTGAAAATCATGCTTCTTGACTTGTATTAGCTGTATTTTGTATATGTCGGCTCGAGAAGCCTTTTGATCAAGATGTAACATGTATTTTTGTACCTTGTTGTATTTAAATTGTGAAGTTAATTGGAAATGTTTGGCACTGCTTTAATCTACGCACAGCTCTTATGGACCGCTTGAAATTGATTTATCGCTTCCGCATTTGTGAGCCCCCTATATTCGTACTCTGTTTGTGTTAAGTTTGAAAGGTTGGCCTTCGGTAATTACGGATTACTGGCCATCACGGCACCAAACTACTAGGGGCGGTTTGGGGTCGTGACAGAGTGGTATCAGAGCACAAGTTCCTCGGTATACGTTATTCACACACTTTGAGTCCTGAAGAGCATAGGATTTCCCTTAGAAAGATGTTAGAGTTGCATCATGGTATTTGTTATTTGAACGAAATGTGCATTGTCTTGATGTGTTTATTTGTTGCTTGCCTATGTGGTTATTTGCTTAATTGTTTTAAAGTCATACCTTGCATACTCATAGTATCATGAGGAGAGGTAGACCACCACTTGGCCGAGATCAGCCCGAAGATAGAATGGACAGATTGGAAAGATTAGTTGAAGGTTTGGCCCGCGAGTTGAGGCAAACCAGACAGCAGTTCACTAGTGCTACGTCGACTCAAGCCGAGCAGACCAACGGCCGAAATGTAGCTCCACCTCCTCCGGTGCCGCAGATTCCCCCGCAACCAGCCTTGTATGGGGATGGGACGATAGCTTTGATCAGGGAGTTCAAGAAGATGAGACCACCGAGATTCTCTGGGGGTATAGAGCCGATGAAGGCTGAGGCATGGGTTTTGGAGATAGAAAAGTTGTTCGAGATCTTCCCTAGCACCGACGCTCAGAAAGTGACGTTGGCAGCATTCACATTAGATGATGACGCCCGCAGGTGGTGGATGATGGTTAGAGGGAGCAATCCAGATTTGACCTGGATCCGATTCTTAGAATTGTTTTACAAGAAACATTTTCCCCTAAGTGTTCGAAACCGCAAGGCTACCGAATTTCATACTCTGACGCAAGGCAACAGAACAGTGGCGGAATATGACCGCGCTTTTACTGAACTGGTAAGGTTTGTACCTCACATGACCAACGACGAATATATGAAGGCCAGGAAGTTCGAGTGTGGGCTTCGTGGACCGATTCAAGACAGGGTGAGTTTACTCGATATGCCGACTTATGCCGAAGTATTGGACAAGGCCATTCACGCCGAAGCTAATTTGAACCGATACCAGAGCTCGGGAGAAAACCAGCGAAAGAGACAGAACTATGACAATCGCCGAGGACAGCTGAACACCAAGAAGAGAACGAACATGGACAGTACTGGTAACCTAAGGCAGGAAGGGAGTGTTAAACCGACGTGTTCGGATTGTGGGAAACAGCATTTCGGGATCTGCCGACGAACGTCTGGAGCCTGTTATGAATGTGGCGAGATGGGCCATTATGTGAGGGATTGCCCCAAAACAAAGACTGATAACAACAAGAAAGGAGAAAATACCTCGGGTTCCGTTCAGAAAGGAAATGCTGGGAGAGTACAGATGAGACAGGGCAGAGTGTTTGCATTAGTACCAGGAGACACTCAGAATGCTGAGGCAGTGGTGTCAGGTATTTTACTAATTTGCTCCCAAGATGCTTATGTGCTAATTGATTCGGGTTCTACTCATTCGTTTATATCTACTAAGTTTGCTGAGAAAATTAATAGAGAACTAGAGCCCCTTGATTATGTGTTGTCTGTATCTACTCCATCTGGGAGATCTATGTTTGTTGCATCCATTTACAGAGCATGTGTTGTTGTGATTGAGAATGTTGAATTACTAGTAGATCTGATGCCTCTAGACCTAGCTCATTTTGATATTATACTGGGAATGGACTGGTTAGTTGCAAACAATGCATCTATTAATTGTGTTTCGAAAGGTGTCACCTTGAGACCCCCAAACCTAACCGAGGTTACTTTCCAGGGTAAAGGGGTAGTGCCCCCACCATACTTGATTTCGTCCATTAAGGCCTGTAAGTTGATTCAGAAAGGGTGTCGAGGTTACTTGTGTAGTATACTGAGTGATCAGAATGGAAATGTTAACTTAGCCGACATCCCGATTGTTAGTGATTTCCCCGACGTCTTTCCGGATGAATTGCCTGGCCACTTGACCGATAGAGAAATAGAGTTTACGGTCGATATTATATCGGGAACGCAGCCGATCTCCAAACCACCTTATAGAATGGCCCCCGCTGAACTTAGAGAATTGAAACTGCAATTGCAAGAGTTGTTAGATAAGGGATTTATTAGGCCGAGCACTTCACCATGGGGAGCACCTGTTCTATTTGTTAAAAAGAAGGATGGCACACTCCGTTTGTGTATCGACTATAGAGAACTTAATAAGGTCACCATTAAGAACAAGTACCCGTTACCTAGAATTGATGATCTGCTTGACCAATTACAAGGAGCGCGAGTCTTTTCTAAGATCGACCTTAGGTTTGGTTACCATCAGCTTAAGGTTAAAGCCGAAGATGTCGAGAAGACTGCCTTTCGAACAAGATATGGCCACTACGAGTTTTTAGTAATGCCTTTTGGAGTGACTAATGCCCCTGCTGCATTTATGGATTTGATGAACAGAGTCTTCAAGCCGTATTTAGATGAGTTTGTAGTTGTCTTCATTGACGATATCTTGATCTATTCCAGGAGTAAGACTGAACACGAAAATCACTTGAGACTTGCCTTGCAGATTTTGAGAGAACGGAGATTGTATGCTAAGTTTAACAAGTGTGAGTTTTGGCTTCCTACTATCTCATTCTTAGGTCATGTGATTAGTGAAGAGGGTATCTCAGTTGATCCTAGCAAAATCGAAGCCGTAGTGAATTGGCCGAGACCGACTAATGTGTCCGAGATTCGTAGTTTTCTGGGTTTGGCAGGTTATTACAGAAAGTTTGTGAAAGATTTCTCCAGGATTGCAATTCCATTGACGCAACTGACTCAGAAGGGAACACTGTATGAATGGACTAAAGATCGGGAGTCAGCCTTCCAGGAACTGAAGACGAGGTTAGTTACAGCGCCAGTGCTCGTACTCCCAACAGGTAACGAAGAGTTTCATGTCTATAGTGATGCATCGCATAAGGGTTTGGGTTGTGTATTAATGCAGAAGGGTAAAGTTATAGCTTATGCATCTCGTCAGTTGAAACCTCATGAGAAAAACTATCCTACCCATGACTTAGAATTGGCGGCCGTGGTATTTGCTTTAAAGATTTGGCGTCACTATTTGTATGGAGCTACTTGTCAGGTTTTCACAGATCATAAGAGCTTAAAATATCTATTCACTCAAAAGGAACTGAATTTGAGGCAGAGAAGGTGGCTTGAATTGTTAAAAGACTACGATATGCAAATTCAATATCACCCCGGTAAAGCCAACAGTGTAGCCGACGCTTTGAGCAGGAAGTCAGATGGAAATTTGGCGTGTTTAACCGTGATGTCAGCAGAACCGACTATCGTTAATGAAGTAAAGACAAAACAGATGGAGGATAACTTCCTCAAGAAAATTTCCGAGGAGATTGACACGAAGCCGAGACCAGGGTATACCATCGAAAACCAAGTACTCAAGTTTGAAGGAAGGTTATGTGTGGCCGACATTCCAGAGCTGAAGAAAAAGATTTTGCAGGAAGCTCATGGTTCCAAGTTTGCTGTCCACCCAGGGAACACCAAGATGTATCAAGATGTGAAACAGACCTTCTGGTGGCCAAATATGAAGAGAGAAATAGCCGAATTTGTGTCCCAGTGTTTACATTGTCAGCAAGTGAAGACAGAACATCAAAGACCAGCAGGACTTCTTCAACCTTTGCCGATTCCTGAGTGGAAATGGGAGCACATCTCCATGGATTTTGTGATTGGGTTGCCGAAGACACCAAAGGGTATGGATTCAATTTGGGTTGTTGTGGATAGGTTAACTAAGTCAGCACACTTTCTACCCGTTAAGGCTACCTTCAACGCCAATCAACTTGCCTTGCTATATGTGAACGAGATTATCAGACTTCATGGAGTGCCGATATCAATTGTTTCAGACCGAGATCCTAAATTTGTTTCTAGATTTTGGCAGAGTCTTCAGAGAGCTTTCGGAGCCGAGCTGAGGTTTAGTACAGCCTTTCATCCCCAGACAGATGGGCAGACAGAGAGGACAATTCAGACACTCGAAGATATGCTGAGACTTTGTGTATTGGATTTCCAAGAAAGTTGGGGAACACATTTGCCTTTAGTGGAATTCGCTTACAATAACAGTTACCAAGCTAGCATTGGCATGGCGCCGTATGAAGCCTTGTATGGAAGAAAATGTAGGTCGCCGATATGTTGGACCGAAGTCGGGGACAGAACTTTGCTTGGTCCCGAATTGATTCAAGTGACAACAGAAAAGATTAAACTTATCCAACAGAGGATTAAAACTGCCCAGAGCCGACAAAAGAGCTACGCCGATCAGAGAAGGAATGAGGTAGAGTTCGAAGTTGGGAATCATGTATTCCTGAAAGTCTCACCAATGAAAGGAGTTTCCAGATTTGGAAAGAAAGGTAAGTTAGCACCCCGCTATATTGGGCCATTTGAAATTCTTGAGAGAATTAATTCCGTTGCCTACAGACTTGCTTTGCCGCCAGATTTGAGCCAAGTCCACAATGTGTTTCATGTTTCGATGTTGAGAAAGTACATCCGAGATCCACTGCATGTAATTGATCATTCTGAAATCGCAGTTAATGAGAATCTGGGCTACGAAGAAAGGCCAATGAGAATTATCGACCGACAAGTGAAGCAATTGAGGAACAGATCGATACCGATGGTAAAGGTCGAATGGAAGGAGCATTATGGCACAGAAGCCACGTGGGAAAAGGAAGAGGACATGAGAGTCCGTTATCCGGAGTTGTTCTGGGAACAAGGTAATCTAAGTTTGGGGACCAAACTTCTTTAAGGGGGGTAGGATGTGACAACCCTCACCTTGCTCTTGCCATATTTGCGTACATTCTTGCATGGTCTTGCCGCTTATGTTAATTTAAAGGTTTTATCTTGGCTTGATTTGCTTAAGTTGTTTGCATGATTTTGTTCCTTGCTTAGTGTGTGTGTGTAGCCGAGATCATCCTGAGCTTAGTCCGCCTTTGACCCTTTGTACTTAGAACCATCTTGAGATCTTGTTCAACCCCATCTTCACCTCGGGCATTCATTGCCGAGATGTTTTGCACTTGAACCTTGTCCGCAGGCAGGTATGGCCTAGGCCGAGATGTGGCGCACCCCGGCCAAGGTGTGGCACAGCTTAGTCAAGCGTCGTCCTCCCTAACCGATGTTTTTCCATCCCGTTGTTGGATCCTTGTTTTGAGCCGATGTCATCTTGTTGCCGATGTGTCTTACCCGAGCTTGCTGCATAAGCTTTGTCAGAGGCTTGTCTTGTCCATCAATCACCTTTTTGGAGCTGAACCAACCCGGTAATGCCACATGTCCGAGCTGTTTGTTAAGGCAGCCGACAGACCTTGAAACAAATCATTTCTTGTCTCAAATCTTTGTTTTAGAGAGAGAAGCTCTAGAGAGGAGGAAGAAGAGTTCTTGAGTGAGAGTAGTCTTCCAAGCTTGATCTTTGTGGCTTGAACCGTTAGATCCGAGTTTTGAGGTTAGAATCTTGATCTCCTTTGGTTGTTCTTGCTGAATAT
The DNA here is from genome assembly GCF_055761805.1 of Camellia sinensis. Taxonomy (NCBI): domain Eukaryota; kingdom Viridiplantae; phylum Streptophyta; class Magnoliopsida; order Ericales; family Theaceae; genus Camellia; species Camellia sinensis. The sequence continues at coordinate 191,794,680 of NC_138966.1, read as the reverse complement.
CTAGCTGCATTGCATGATCGGATCTGTTTTGCATGTCATGCATCGTTTTGAAGTTGGTTTTAGAAAGAGAAAATGGTTTTTCATGTGTTCTTGAACAAAGTCCCATTTTGATCGAAGAGTTTGGAACGAAAACCATGTTTTTGTGGTTGTTCTTGCATGACTTTCTTGAACGGGTACCCAGGTCCCTATTTTGAACTCTTGGCATGAAACTCAGATTTTTGTAACAAGTCGTGAGCTTGCATCCATCTTTCAATGATTGTGTTCTTCATATTCTTCAAAGGAAAACCCAGATTTTTCCTGACTTTGTTTAACGGGACCTCGGCTTAATCCTGGTCAGTACCCGGTGTGTTTTTATGAGCGGGAGCAGTGATTAAACTCCCAGCTTGTTTTGCTTTGTCTTTGACTTGGATCTGGCAAGAATGCTGAGATCATTTGCATGTATTTGGAGCTTGCTTTGAGAATGTGACTTGCCATGTGATTGTAGGTCCTTGATATTTGCTTCGAGTTTACACCTGAAGAACTAGGTGAGTGGTATTATTGATAAAGCTATGTTATACTCGTTTTGATAAATCTTGCTTGCTTGTTTGACGAAAGTATTTGATAGCATGAATAAATAGCTCTTGTTTGATGAGTCAAGTATACTCCTTGTTTTGATGCCATCTTTGGAAAGGATACGGTCCTTGTTAAATCGGGCTACGGGCCTAAGTAACACAAGTCCCTTGTGCTGGAGGACTCTAAACTTTCGCAGTACTATGTGTAAAGGATACGGTCTTTGTTAAATCGGGCTACGGGCCTAAGTAACACAAGTCCCTTGTGCTGGAGGACTCTAAACTTTCGCAGTACTATGTGTAAAGGATACGGTCCTTGTTAAATCGGGCTACGGGCCTAAGTAACACAAGTCCCTTGTACTGGAGGACTCTAAACTTTCGCGGTACCAAGTGCACAAGTCCCTTGTATTGGAGGACTCTAAACTTTCGCAATACTTTTGACCAAGCGATTACGGATCGTACAGCTTCTGATATTTGATGATGAATACGGTTCATCCCTTGTCTCGCCGATGTTACAATATTTGATGATGAATACGGTTCATCCCTTGTCTCGCCGATGTTACGATATTTGATGATGAATACGGTTCATCCCTTGTCTCGCCGATGTTACGATATTTGATGATGAATACGGTTCATCCCTTGTCTCGCCGATGTTACGATATTTGATGATGAATACGGTTCATCCCTTGTCTCGCCGATGTTACGATATTTGATGATGAATACGGTTCATCCCTTGTCTCGCCGATGTTACGATATTTGATGATGAATACGGTTCATCCCTTGTCTCGCCGATGTTACGATATTTGATGATGAATACGGTTCATCCCTTGTCTCGCCGATGTTACAATATTTGATGATGAATACGGTTCATCCCTTGTCTCGCCGATGTTACAATATTTGATGATGAATACGGTTCATCCCTTGTCTCGCCGATGTTACGATATTTGATGATGAATACGGTTCATCCCTTGTCTCGCCGATGTTACGATATTTGACGATGAATACGGTTCATCACTTGCCTTGCTAAAGTTTTGGTGTGTCTCGTTTTGAAGGACCTCGGCTTTATTCATGTAAAACCTTTATTTTTAGTACCATTCACTGAGTTTTGTACTCACCCCTCTATATATAAGTAGGTGATGAGCAGGACGGCGGCGACGCCTAGTTCGTTGGGATACTTGTTTTGGATTCGTGTATTTGTCGGCCTTACTTTGTATTTACGTCGGCGATGCCCTGTTTTGCATGTCGGCGAATTCTTGAAAATCATGCTTCTTGACTTGTATTAGCTGTATTTTGTATATGTCGGCTCGAGAAGCCTTTTGATCAAGATGTAACATGTATTTTTGTACCTTGTTGTATTTAAATTGTGAAGTTAATTGGAAATGTTTGGCACTGCTTTAATCTACGCACAGCTCTTATGGACCGCTTGAAATTGATTTATCGCTTCCGCATTTGTGAGCCCCCTATATTCGTACTCTGTTTGTGTTAAGTTTGAAAGGTTGGCCTTCGGTAATTACGGATTACTGGCCATCACGGCACCAAACTACTAGGGGCGGTTTGGGGTCGTGACACAATCCAATCAGATTAATGAATAAACCAAAGAATTTGAAAAATGAACATGATTAACATAATCTTTGTCCTAGCATAGATTAATACCAAAGGGAAACAAGAAGAAGAAATTTGACTTCACTATTTAGAAGTTTATGCCTGGTAGGTCAACAATGGAAGCGATCTATCTTTTGAGGAGAGTAATAGAAAAGTATAAAGAAAAGAAAAGAGACATTCATATGGTGTTTATCGACCTTCAGAAAGCATATGACAGAGTGCCCCGAGATATAATATGGTGGGCGTTAGAGAAGAAAGGGGTGACAAAAGGCTACATTGACGTGATTAGGGACATGTATGAAGGGGTGGTGACCACTATTAGATCGCTAGCTGGAGAAACAAATGAATTTCCTATCACTGTAGGGTTACACCAAGGATCTACCTTAAGTCCTTATCTTTTTGCTTTAGTTATGGACGAGTTGACGATAAATATTCAGGATGACGTGCCATGGTGTATGCTTTTTGCAGACGATATTGTGTTAGTGGATGAGACTAGAGAAGGAGTTAACACAAAGTTGGAGATCTGGAGAAAAGCTCTAGAATCTAAAGGATTTCGGATAAGCAGAACTAAGACAGAGTACATGGAGTGTAAATTTAGTAACAGTAACAATGAAAGCAGAGGAGAAGTGAAGATTGAGAACCAAGAACTGCCTAAGAGTGAACATTTTCGTTATTTAGGGTCAATTATCACAACAGCGGGAGAGATTGATGCAGATGTGGCCCATAGGATTAAGGCGGGATGGTGTAAGTGGAGAAGTGCGTCTGGGGTATTGTGCGATAAACGAATACCTACTAGACTCAAAGGTAAGTTTTATAGAACGGCTATTAGACCAGCTATGTTGTATGGGACGGAGTGTTGGGCAACTAAGAAACAACATGTAGATAAGATGAGTGTGGCTGAGATGAGGATGCTAAGGTGGATGTGTGGTAAGACTAGACAGGACAGGATTAGGAATGAGTGTATTCGGGAATGTGTAGGAGTAGCACCGATAGAAGATAAGTTGAGAGAGAATCGTTTGAGATGGTTTGGTCATATTCAACAGAGACCAACAGAGGCAGTAGTGAAGAGATGCGATACTGTAACGGTAGATGGAAGTGTTAGGGGACGAGGTAGGCCTAGATTAACGTTGACTAGCGTTATAAATAGAGATATGAATCTACTTAATTTGACCAATCAAATGGCCTTTGATAGGGCCGCGTGGAAAAGAAGGATTCATGTAGCCGACCCCATTTGATGGGACTTAAGGCTTCGTTTGGTTTGGTTTGGTTATTTAGAAGTCTACATCAAGTTACTGACTTCACTATGTAATTCAAGAATTAGCAATGAAGAATTTTGGAAACCTTCTATCAAACCAAGACCATCTGTTAAAATTTATCAATAAACCTACCACCACTACCACCTCACCTACTCCACTAAACCTAACCCACTACACCACTACCACCTCACCTACTCCACTAAACCTAACCCACTACACCTACACCTACATCTATATAAGGAACCATTTGTAATAGACAGAAAATATCAATATAGATCAATCAATAATACAATTCTCTCTATTTCTCTATACATAATTAATTCTCTCTATTTCTCTTTATACATTAAATTTCTACATGGTATCAGAGCTATAGGTTAAAGATCTTGGTGTTCTTTGCCTTCCGGCGGGCGGCAACCTTGCCTTGACCGCCCGCCGGACCTCAACCTATTCCGCTTATTTTCTACACAACACATACCTTCACTTTGAAACCAGAGAACATTTTGCTTTCAAGCCCTCACAGTGATGCAGTGCTAAAGATTGCTGATTTTGGTCTCTCAAGAATTTTACATCCTAATGATCACGCAGAGACAGTTTGCGGGTCTCCACTGTATATGGCCCCAGAAATTCTGCAATTTCAGCAATATGATGCCAAGGTTGACATGTGGAGTGCTGAATGTCCAGTCGTGTTCATGTCTTCCATTTTCCAAGCTCATCCCTTACGGTAATGCCAGGATGAGAGAGAGAGGTACATCACCAATTCCAGAGGAATGAAGCTGTTCACACAGTTGTGTGCCCCGCTGGCAAGTCACCGTACTTGGATTCGATATATTTCGATATCGCAGACTTGTTTGAGCCGTCCTTCTCCTTCAAAGCGTCAAGGGGAAGATCATCGGAATAGTCGCCGTCGTCCACGGGTTCACCGGCGAGTCGAGCTGGCTCATTCAGCTCACCTCCGTCCTCTTCGCCAAGTCTGGCTTCGCCACTTACGCCATCGATCACCAAGGCCACGGCTTCTCCGAAGGTCTCTCTCTGCTTCCAGATCTCCAGAAATCGATTGGAACCCTCGGTCAAGCTCTCCGCTCTGGCCGTGCTCAATACGTCTCCGCCTTGTTCGCGACATGCTACGGTTGTCTGCTGCCGGTTTTGGAGGTGCCTTCAAGAGGGACTGTACAGATCTATTCTGATTTGGCTCCTTTGCTTGAAGAAATTAGGGACTTCAAGACCGATTTGAGGCCTTTGGATGTTCCTGCTGCTTCGTCTTCATCAAATTCGAGTTTCTTGTCTGATCTCACTAAGACCAATCCCTCTGCCAGAGCTACAACACCCATCTCTTCTTTCTTTCAGGTTCCTTTTCTCTCACAAGCATATGTCTCACAGACCCATCGTTCCTCACTCTTCTTCAATACCCTTCACTCTCCACACTCACTCCTCCATCACCATCATCAAAACCATCATTCACAATGGACCACTTTCTGAATATAATATAACCCACTATGTTTGTCCTCCACAATGGACAACCACCCACATGCCTTCTCTCTCTCATCTTTTCACTTTCCAACCCACTTTGCATCCACCGCCACTTTCCCCACTTTCTTTATTTTATATATATATATATATATCTCTTTTTTTATTATAAAAAAAAATAATAATAAAATAAATAAATAAATAAATAAATAAATAAATAAAAAATAAAAAAATAAAAAAAAAATAAAAACATCATCTCTCCTCCGTTTGATTTCAAACTCCATTATTTTTATTTATTTTCTCCAAACCACTTTCCTTATTTCCCCCATCTTTCATTTTTGATTTCAAATATATTTTTATTATTTCTTTCTTTATTTTTCTTTCACCTTATTTTTAATCTTTTTCCAATTCCATTCATACCATCTAGCTTTGCACACCAGCCATAATTTATTCATCTCAGGGATCAACCCCGATCACAATTTTACACAAAAAAAAAAAAAAAAAAAACAAACAAACAAACAAACAACCACATTCACAGGTGGGATTTTTTTCTTCTCTACTCTGCCGCCGGTCTTTTCTTCTTGCCTCCGTCCTGGGCGGCCCTTGCCGGTGTTGCCTCCGTGTTTCCCACTCCACTGGGCATGATCATTACTCCCTGCTCCTCCACTGCAGCATATGGTGGCCCTCCGAATCGGAACATCACGGTGGCCTTCCGCTTCAGCTCCTTGTTTTCTGCCTTTAGCACACTTATCTCTGCTCGCGCATCCTTATACATGCTTTGGAGCAGAGCCAGCTGGGAGTTTAACTGTTGCACCTCATTTGTCCTGCTCTGCAGCCGGTGCAACAAATTTGTGACCGCAGTCATGGTTTCCACGCATGACTTCAGAGTATACTGATTGGCCTCAATATCAGTTTGCACCGCCATTTTTTGCTCCACCGACCGCATCGGAAAATTCAACGGAGCAAACACAGAGGTGTTTGGTTGAGGTTCACTGGCCACCGCACCAGTTATTTCTCTTGTGGACTCGTTAAGGTCTGGAAAGAGAGTGAGCAGACCACGGGAAGATGAAGCCATTTTCTGGACAACAGAGTGTTACAGAGTGTCTCTCTCAGGAATCTCTCTCAGAAAACAGAGTGTTACAGCGTATCTCTCTCAGAAATCTCTCTCAGAAAACGAAGAGTTTTTCTAGCAGGTTTTTTGTCTCTGCTTCCAAGCCTCAGCCTCTGCCTCAGTTTATAAAGACCCTGACGAAGAGGCAGACACGCGCATCATGCGCCTCTCGGTGCTCGCCGACAACTTGGGCGCGCCTTTTGATGGCACGTCTTTTGATGGCACGCCTTTTTATGGATTGGGCACGCCTTTTGATGGCACGCTTTTTTGAAAAATTGGGCACACCTTTTGAGGGTGCGACTTTTTAAGGGTCCGACAAGACTCTGTAAACTGTCCCGACATTGATTCCGGTTAGCTCCTTCATGGGTCCGACAAGACTCTATAAACTGTCCCGACATTGATTCCGGTTAGTTTCTACAAGGGTCCAGCAAGACTCCGTAAACTGTCACAACAACTGTCACAGCATTGTCTGCTACAACGGTCCGACATGACCCCATAAACTGTCTTCTACATCGGTCTGACACCGCCATCCAGTGTCCTCTACACCGTTATGACACCACCATACAGTGTCCTCTACAACGTTATGACACACCCATACAGTGTCCTCTACAACGTTATGACACCCCCATACAGTGTCCTCTACAACGTTATGACACCACCATCCAGTGTCTTCACCAATGGTCTGGCACGACCATACAGTGTCTCCTATCCTCTTTTATTTTTATGTATTTTCTTGTTTTGTTCCTCTCTCCAAACTCAAGTTGGTTAGTTTCTATCCTCCTTGAGTTTGCGGGGGGCTGTTAAAATTTATCAATAAACCTACCACCACTACCACCTCACCTACTCCACTAAACCTAACCCACTACACCACTACCACCTCACCTACTCCACTAAACCTAACCCACTACACCTACACCTACATCTATATAAGGAACCATTTGTAATAGACAGAAAATATCAATATAGATCAATCAATAATACAATTCTCTCTATTTCTCTATACATAATTAATTCTCTCTATTTCTCTTTATACATTAAATTTCTACACCATCTTTAGTGTACAATGGGCAATTATTGAACAGTTGGGGCAGGCTTTGGCACTATTGGTGTATTTTTCTTTTCTTCATCCTTTTGTCTTTTCTTTTCCTTAATTCATTTTAGTTCTTGTATATATTGAGTTGTCCCAGATATTATTAGCAATAATGTGAATCATGAAACGCAAACATGTATTAATGTGCTCTTTTGTGTTGAATCAACTGAATTTATGAAGCCAAATGCATATGTATAACCTAACATGTATCATGTTAGATCATGTAAAGTTGACAATTTCCTTGTCAGTGTAGATGGATGCATCAATAAACAGCTAGTAGCCACTTCTTGTAATTACTACCAAGCCAACAAATAAATCTTCAAGGAACGGCCCATAGATGTCCATTGCCAACTTCATAACCAAGAAGTTAAATAAGTTATTTGACGTTGAGAAGAGGAATATGCCCATAGATGTCCATTGCCAACTTCAAACCAAGGTCACAATTTATGAAGACCGTGTTACGTTCAAATCTTATTTTCACTAAGGAACAGCCCACCCTTGAAAACCCACCTCGCTCCTGAAATTTTATATCATCTGGAATGGAACATTTATTTAGGGGTTTAAATTTTTGGTGACTTACTTTCACACATGGACCATTTACCTTTCTCTATCCAAGAGAACTGCCTCAACTCACACCTTATGACTATCTTACCCAGATGATTATTGGCTCAGTCCAACGTTGCCTAACCACATTGGTCTTATATCATCCCCTATCTTACTCTCCCCAAGAGTTGTATCCTACTTAGGTTTCAAAATCAGAGGCTCAACCTAATCTCAGCCACCACGTGTACCTCCTTAGGCCCTTCCTCAATATATTCCTCTTTTAATTAGATAACTTAAGTCAGTGACAAGAATATATTTTTGGCACAATTTGTCAATAAATTAATTTTACAAAGTATCTGATAAGATAGATAATTCTTTACTATTTTTGGTATCAAAAATAAAAAATCAAGTGGCTCCTAATTTTTTTAATGGAGTTCTGGAAGTGAAAAAGCAAGTACTTTGGGTATGAAACCCAAGCCACTTGATGCTCCATAAAGTGTTCCACACTTGTAATTTATCTACATAATAGATATACGAAATCTTATTGAATATAAGTACATTTCAAAAACTTATTTTTCATTGCCACAAGAAACTTCTCTTTTCAAACACTACTCAAGCATAAGTATGCATAGAAGAACATGCAAAAATGACCCGACAAACATGTAAATGGCCTGACAGTATCCAATTGGGAAAAATATCACTGACAAAGCTACAGATTAGTGATGGGACCAGAAAACTTACTTTATCCACTAGTAACATGCAGATATCTGTGGCAAGGGAACATCTCCTCCCCTGAAACCATTTAACATAGATAAAATGATTACCGATCAAAACTTGAAATATCCCAAAATAAAAAAAATAATAAAAAAAATTGCGTTATTTTCACCACTACAGGATATTCTTACTGGTATTCTGAGGCAACCAATGAGAACCAAATTGGACATTTTCTTTTGTGCTGTTTGGCTCCAAGCATTTCAAACATAGCCTGTGCCGGGGCACACAACCTCCCAACTGCATTTTTTATCAACTACACGCAACCTTCTTCGTTTGACCAGGCACTGGAAGTGAGATTGTTCCATTCTTGTCATCTTGAACTTTTGATTTGCGTCGATGCTCCTTACCCTTGGTTTTAGGCACATGTACATCATTTTCAAGAGCATTGAGGGGTTCTAATTTGGAAAAACCACCTAGAAAAACCACTTAGAAAAACCAGTAAATCTCTTAGAAAAACCACTCCAATGCTGCCCATACACTAGCACAGAACTAAAATAAACCACCTTCTTCCAATAAAAGCATCTTCAACTCAAATTCAAAAACAAAAACTTTCAAACGCAGTTCAATCCTAACTAATTAGAAGAAACACTCTTTCAATTGTTATCATGTAGCCGGTTTCATATTACAAATGGTTTTAGGTAGTGATCCCCTACATTAGTGCATATTTCAGAAACATTGTGAGGAAAACAAAATCATAAATATCAGTGTTTACATTTCTATAGAACACTAAAAAGTATTTAGAAACATTAGTGAAATAGATTTTGGTGATCTGTTATGGTGTATGTAAACAATGTGTTCCCTTACAGATATTGTAACAAGGACACATAAGGCCGTGCCCAACATCAATATTTAACAAATTAACAATCAATTAATTGCACATAAAGATTTCACAAAATGAAAAACAGAAGAGAGATAAAATGTAATGCCCAACCTAATGTTTAACATGAATATTTTTCTAGAATTAGAGATCACTGCTTATAGTTGTTGGATCAATAATGTTAACAGATGAACAATACATTTAAATATGCATAGTTTATCATCGTTGATATTTTATGATTTTAGAAGTCATTCTTGGGATTGAAGAAGTTTGCTTAAAAACACTCCTTGATGCTATTTACTGCATTCTGGAATTGTCATCATTATTTGAACCAGCAAATCTGTTATAGATGCACAACATTGTTTATTCAAACCTAATTAATTACATGATATATAAAATAGATAAAGTACTTAATGTAGAAGGGCATTTGGTCTAGTGGGATGATTCTTGCTTATGGTGCAAGAGGTCCCAAGTTCAATTCTCGGAATGCCCCTTTTTTGATTAAGTTTTTTTCTTTTTCTTTCTTTTTTGGTTGGTCCTTGTCGGTGAAAGTGAAAGATCCATAAAAACTGCAAAATGATCTTCTTTTTTTAGCAAGAGGATTGAGAAAGGGAAGAAAAGGACACCCAAAAAAAAAAAAAAAAATTGGATTGTCTAAACAATCTCTTTAGTTGCTGCCCAACATAGAGCAAAATTGCATGTTTCTATCATCAAGATACCAGGAATCAAGAAATGCAAGGGTGCTCTGCTCATAACCAATAGACATTACAGATGCAAGCAGAGTTGTGAATGTGTTACCATAGATATAGGTGTGTTATGAAATCAACCAGTTGAATGTAAAATAAAATAAATAAATAAATTGAAAAGGCTATCAAAATTTGAAACTCAAAATCAAAATATGAGATAGTTATACTGGGATAATTTGGAAATAAGTGTAATAGTTCACACTAACAGAGTTGTACGTATATAATAATAATATTAATAATAGTATAGATAACGAGGAACCCTTGATCCCACATTTGGTGAGACCCAGGATAAAACTCCAAATATAACCATCTATTAACCTTATATATAGAGAGGTAGGAATTCAAATTTAAGAGCTCTGATTGTTTACCTGGGGACTTACCCTTTCAAGCTAGCCCTCAGGGATGCAAGCTCTCTGACATTGGGACCGGGACTAAAGTAACATCTAACCTTATTGGATTGGCACAATTCAACTATACCGAATAAATTAAACAATCAAGTGTCTATTTCTATTTAGTTGTAGCTCCATAGAATACATACATACGGAAATACAGTTCTACTGTCTCGATAAAACAACACCACACAACTAGCAAGACATCAGCAAATCAAACAAAAAAAAGCTCAATTCTTATATGACATATGATCACAATCAGTTACAACAAAGGAGGTGAAAACAAGCAAGCATGTGAGAGCAATGCTATATATATATATAGAGAGAGAGAGAGAGGTGAGAATTGGAAGGTGAAGCGATAACAATTAAGAATTGAATAGTTCAACTTGTACTTGTAGTAGATGAGGAAGGATTGATTCAAACCAAAGCTTGATTCCAGAATCAGGCTACCTGGTGGAAAAATCAATAGATTGATGAAAAAGTGATCGAATTACAGTGAGTTTAGATGAAGAAGTTGAATAAGAATTACAGTGAGTTCAGTGAGTTCAAGTGATCGAAGTAGAGAGATGAAAAAGTTAAAATACGAATGAATGATTCGAAGAGACTCATTGAGAGAGAGAGAGTTTATACCGTTGGAGATCTCTTCTTCAGACGACCATGGTGATCTATAGAGCGAAATCGAGAGAGGGAAATCAGATTCTCTTACTCAGACACAATCGAGAGAAATCAGATTTGGGGGAAATTAGACTTTAAAAAAAAAGGAAAACATAAATTGGGCATAGTGGGTTCGCAAGTTTCTACTTAGGCTGGGGTTCATAAGTTTTAGCTTCGGCTAATCTGCCGTTGCAAATAATTTTTTTTGCAATGGTCAAATAATTAGACGCAAAAAGTTATTTTTCTAGTAGTGCAAACGACATTTCTTGAACATAATCTATTGGAAATTCAATCACCCGCTTCTCTGCAGCCCCCGAGTCCTTCCTTATGACCTCAGCTCTAACACAATCTGAAATGACAGTCATGAAATTGTCGATTCGCTTAAGTTTGGCTTGTCTTTGAGAGATTTTCTTGATTCACACGTAAAATTGTGGAATTGAGGGCTTTCTGGATTGGGTTAAAAACAAGTAGGCGTCCTCGCACGTGTTGTAAGGAATCCAAAGGCTCTTCAATTGTCAAGTCATAAACATTTTCACAAATTGCAACATTATTAAGCACCTCTAGAAGATGACGGCCGTAAACTTTGCGCTGGTAAGGAGGCAATACAAATATCTGCCCACAATAGAAATAGAAATCTCATCAAATGCTAGAAATAACCGCATCTTATTTTTGGAATGAGCTAAAAAAAACTACAATTTTTTTGAAACTTTTTAAAAAAATTTCTCAATTTTTTTTACTTTTCAAATCTGTCTAGTCTAGAATGATTTAAAAGGTCAAAATAACAACAAAAAAAAAAGGTTAACTAAAGTAAAAAAAAAGTCAACTTCTTTCAAATAAATTTTTATTTTTATTTTTTACTTTTCAAGTCTGTCTAATTCAGTAGAACCTGAAGTGTAAGGCTTCTTGAAACGTTTTACTAAAAAATTCACTAAAGACGAAAAAAAGCCAACAAAAAAGTTTCTAAAAAAGCAATTCTCAAACTCCATTGACATACAAAATCAAAGATATCAAACACGCATCTTAGAACCACCAAATCCAGGTTCTGTTTAATTCAAGCTAACAAGTTATTAATGTAAAAAAGTGTAAACCTGACTAAGCCGCAAGCGCAAACTGTCGGGGTAATGGTAAAAACGACAAATCGTTGCAAAACCAAGCAATCTAAGTTGATTGCCGCCCTGCAGATCAATTTTCTTCTGAACTATGAGAAGAATCTCGCATCTTGGATCAATAATGTCAATAGGATTGCTACCTGATTCAATGATATGAATGGTTAAAAATTGTAGCTCAATTTTATTACAAGGAATGTGATAAGAAAGCACAGAGGCGAAAAATTACCATCTACAAGGATAAGAACAAGAGGTACCAATCGACTGTAGAGGTGCCCAACAGGCATGGTTCCTACCACAACCCGAATAACCTGGTCCAATTGGAAAGAAACCATAATTATGACAATCAAAAGAAAATAAGAACTGTCATTATCAACAAAAAAAATTCAAGCGTAATGGCTACACTGTTCTAAAATGCAACGATGACGGAGGGAATTTGTTTTTCTTTTGTTTACTTATTTATTATTTTTGCAGGTGGGGGTGAGAAGATGCAAATGGATTTTTTGAGTATGTTCTCATCCTTAATCTTCCCAAGAACGAATGAGGGAACAAGTCTACTAGCAAGGAGTCTTTGAAAGGCAAGACATTTTCGAAAGTCTACAACTCAACAAGCCTTGGTCCTGCTTACTTGGGGCCAGCTACATGGATCAATTTCCTGCCATTGGCTCCATTCACAATCACATTCTTAGTCAAGTTCACGATAGTCAAGTCATTTCTTATCACTTCAACCCAAGTTCTCCTACGTCTTCCTACATTTCTTTTGTCACCCTCTATGTGCATCAAATCAATACTCCTTACATGAGCATTAATTGGTCTATGATGCATAAGATCATAAAATCTCCAATGATTTACCTCATTTTATCTTCAATTAGTGCCGCTTTTAACTTCTTTATATTGAATTCATTTATTATTATCAATTTTCTTTTTCGTAAGTTAAATTTCATTTCATAAAACAAATAGATACAACCCTTACAGGGGCATCCTCCAGTCAAACCAGTTATAACAAAGATCAGCAGCCTAGTAGCTTTCAACAGAACAGATATTTTCACAAACTACACACATAAAAGAACTATCAACTAGCTATCGAGTATTTAGCTATTCCTTCATCTCATCCAATACTGACCCCTGTTGGGGAAATCCCTAAGAAGAACATAACTTGTTATTTGTATGACTATTTTATATTCTCCCATGAATATAATCTTGCTCTTATGTCATTGATCACTTTATTTAGAACTTAATTTGCATCTATCCTTCTGTGAGAAAAAGTTCTGTAATTCCTCTCCGTCTACACAAGATAGATAGTAGCAGCCATTGCCAATTTGTGTACTGAATGGCCAAAAGACTTTCCACCTATATTGTGAACTACCCAATCAATCTCAGCTACAAAGGACATAGGGTTTCTTTCTACTCACATGCTTACTCAACAAAATCTCTTTCCAAACATAGTGGGAAAAGCAGCATTGAAAAAACAAATGATTATGTGATTCCATCTCCACATTACAAAGCACACAAGATATATCATCTACCACACCCCAATCCTTGATCCTATCTTTAGTAGATAGCATGCCAAGAAAGCTTAACCATTGTATGAAAGACCATCTATCTCAATATTCTCATTTCAGTTAGTCGTTTTACAAACATTTCTTTTATTAACTACCCAACATTCAGTATCATTAATCATAGCAAGTCTTTATAGCAAATCCAAGAAATGCAAAACAAAGAAAGCACTCTATTCACTAACAATAATACAGCAAAGGCGTTAAAGAGCACCTCCAAATCAGAACAATCTGTCTTCAAATAACTGTTAGAATCACTGTTGTGCGCATTGGTGGTGTTTTGCTGCAATATCTCCCCTTTCGAGACAATAGATCTGTGACAAAGAACAAAAATCACAATATCAAATTCAACAATAATCTAGCAACCAAGATAACACAATCTCAGAAGACAAAATGAGAAAGCATCAGATGTAAAGGTAAGTCATTGACGAAACATACTTAACATAATCACACTCAGTTGAAAATGTTTGAAGGAAACCCTCCTTTTTCTCAACAATATTCTCAGCAAAAATATTCTGTAAGGAATGACTTAAAGATCAGAATTCAATGAGTAAATGGATATTGGATGTCAAGGGAATAGGTTAAGATGGGTGGTCCATGATTACCTGGAGAGCAGATTTCAGATCTGTAATCCCCCTTGCCTCCCTTATAACAGTTAAGGTATAGAAATCATTAGCAAACCATCAGAAGACAAAGCTAGAATCGGGCTAAAGATAAGTGTAAATACTTACATCAGATGTGCTCTGAAATGTAATCTCAGCATATGCATGAAAAGATATGCTGCTGACCCAGATGGTGATCTGCATGATTTGTGATAAAATATAAATTACAAATAAATAAATTAACACTTGCAAGCTAGAAAAGAACGGTTCCAAATAAACAAGTAGGGCACATTTGGTATTGTTTTCATTTTATATTCTAGAAAATAGAAAAAACGGAAATTGACACAAAAAAAACTTGTTTGCAGACTATTTTTGAAAAAAATTCTGCACACACCCCATTTTTAGGAATTACTTTTACATTGCTTTGTAAATCTTTGAAAACAAATTCAGACAAAAATGAAAACCATATAAAAATCATAGGTGCTTTCAATGTTTTTCATTATTTCTATTTTCACCAAAACCAAAAACACCAAAAATGAAAGCAATCCCAAATATGGCCTTAATGTTTAATGTATTTTCATGCAAGAGATTGTGCATGATCTGGGTTGTGTAGCAGGAAAGTATATTATTATATGTTATGAACAAAAAGAGCTTTTTTTGGCTTGATAAAAAGCATGCATATCCATGAATGCAACTTTCATAGCCTCCACACTAAGGACATGAATGCACAATGCCAAAACAAGAGCAAGCAACTACTGAAAAGGAGATAGAAACAAAAACGGAAGTTCGATAATCACCAAATAAAATTTGCGCACAGTCGCCATAATAGGAAGATACAGTTTCAAGAGCATCAAATTATCAATAGTGGAGTCTTAACCAAATTTTCCAATTTAGCAAAAAGGTGTATTACCTTCAACCCTTGGTTACCGTAAATAATTACTATAGTGCTCATCTAGAACTGCTCACCAACTCAGCATTGGCTCAACAAGCCTGGCAAACACTGTAGAACCAAGCTCGTTGTTGCAACAAGCACAAATTGAAGCCAGAGGTCCAGCTTAACTTCTTAAGTAAAAATTGAAGTTCATGATTTTGGAAAAAAATAAAAATCAATCCATACACGACTAATCATCTGACCAAGCAATATTCCTTGTAGATGAAACTAAACCATAGATTAACAAATAAGGTTCGATTAAGGGTCTAAATATATTAACAAAATGAGTGGAGCCAATGCACTCTTAGCGTTCAACCTCCAGCTGTGCATCACTAACCCAAATGAACCAAATTGGAACTTGCAACTCCAGTCAAAAGCCCCAAGTTCAATGAACCTGAGCTGAAATCAACTCACTAATTGTCCCATTTCAGATTAAAAATTTGTTCCCACAAAAAATACACAAGTAAATAAACAGAATAAAACATTTTATAAAACATGTAAGCATATATGATTGTGGTACTATATATATCAACTACAATCAGAGCCCCATGTTCAACGAGCAAACGCAATACCTCTTCCCAAGAACCATATGCAGTTGAAACAGAGTTCTCTAGGCCACAGACTTCTTGTTGCTTGTGTTCTGCAATTTGTAACAAGAGTTCCAACAACCTTACACACAAGAATTCCACTTAATCAAAAAAGGTCCAAAACCTTTGAAACATTGTTCTACATGTCTTGTTATGGTATACAATGGCATGATGCAAGATTGTCCTATGTGCAGTTTCACAACAGAACTTAATTTGAGATTTTCAATGATTTGATCTCACAGGACCTAGAATGCAACAAGCTAGACCTAGAGTAGACTATCACTGATCCTGAAGACTAGCAAGCAAATCACAATAAACACAACAGCTTGCTTTTATAATCTTTTGAATATAAGGTAAATTTTCACTTGCCTCGTTTCCTTTCAAGCTCTTCATAAAGCTCTTCTTCCCATATTCTTTTTCTCTCACAGAAGCTTGTGCTGCCAGTAAAACATTTTTCATTCTCAGTTTACAGAAAGAAAACATGGTCCACCAAAAGAAAACACAAACTAAAGCAAGCATCAAACATCTACTCACAAACCTTGGATTAATCAGCTCCTGATCATCACGAACAATCTCTTTCCATTCACTAGGCTTAGGTGGCTGTACTTGCGATAGAGTTTGAACACTTTCAGTGCCAATATTTGATACACATTGGGAATAAGTTCCGGAGCTAGTAGTACAGGCAACGTTAACAGTTGTAGAATCACCCCACTCCAACCTTCAACCGAACCCGACGCCAAAATGCCTCCCAACCCAACCAAATGCCTTTCCAAACACCCCGACCATGTGTCAGCCCCACCCTTCCCGAACACCACCCCCCTCTACCCAAACCATACTTCGCCACAAGCACTTCATCATCATCATCCTCAGCTACTAAGGGCCCACATGGAAATGTAAAATCATTGTTACCCTTACCCGATGCTCGAGGGATGTCAGCAGACTTGTTAACTGTTTGACCAGAAAAAAAGTTCACTCTACTTTCTAACTCTGGAGTGTCATCAGACTTGCATGGCCAATTATCGTCAAGCTCAGACATAGGATTAAAACTCTAGATTAACAAAAACAACAAACCATTGATTGTTAGGGGTTACTATGCCGACAAATATTATATTTGTTAGAGGGCATCAAAGAAATATGTTACCTTATTAAAATCATCAGAAACTAAAGCAGAATCAAACTTTGTTGATACTCCAATCACAAAATCATCTTCATCATCTATCTGACACATGTCATCATCACAATGGCCTGATCCCGAATAATCTACCTCAAGTCCCTGCAACAAACCGCCATGAACCGCCCTGGACAACAAACGATCCAAAGCCTCCATAACCAAAAATGAAAACTTAAGTGGAAGCGATAATACCTTCTCATCAAGGAATGCTCTAATTTTTGACTCAATAACTTCATTATCATCATCCTCATCCTCAGCTACTGAGGGGCCACATGGAAATGTAAAATCATTGTTCCCCTTACCAGATGCTCGAGGGATGTCAGTAGCCTTGTTAACTATTTGACCAGACAATAAGTTCACTTTACTTTCCAACTCTGGAGTGTCATCAGACTTGCATGGCCAATTATCATCAGGCTCAGACATAGGATTAAAACTCTAGATTAACAAAAACAACAATCCATTGGTTGTTAGGGGTTACTATGGTGACAAATATTATATTTGTTGTAGGACATAAAAGTAATATGTTACCTTATTAAAATCATCAGAAAGTAAAGCAGAATCAAACTTTGCTGATGCTCCAATCACAAACTCATCTTCATCATCTATCCGACACATGTCATCATCACAATTGCCTGATCCCCAATGTGGGACATTTCCTGGGAACTTCTCTGGAGTGTCATCAAACTTGCATGGCCAAGTATCGTCCGGCTCAAACATAGGATTAAACCTCTAGATTAACAAAAAAAAAAACAAACCATTGGTTGTTAGGGGTTACTATGCTGACAAATATTATATTTGTTGGAAGGCATAAAAGCAATATGTTACCTTATTAAAATCATCAGAAAGTAAAGTAAAATCAAACTTTGCTGATGCTCCAATCACAAGATCATCTTCATCATCTCCTGATCCCCAATGTGGGACATTTCCTGGGAACTTCTCAGGATAAATAGTTGAGCACCTCACACTATTATGAACATCCTTCAATTGTGTGTAGGTTGTCCTGATAATAGGGTCCATGCTAAAACAGAAATTCAACCTCTTATAATTAGAAATAACAGACAATAATATATCTTGAAAGCACCCAAGGTTATTTAACAAAAACCCTTACGAGTTCTTAAGCTCCATCTCAGGTGTTGCCATCTTTTTTCCAGAATTTTCCTAATGATTGTAAAATAAATAAGAATGGAAAAAGAAAAGCTGCATAATGTAAACAAAGAAGGCTTCATTCAGTTATACTGACCTTAACTGAAGCGCGTAACACAGTATAGGTTTCCTGATACTCCCTAGTAACAAATGGATGCTGCATATGATAAGCCAAAAACATTTTTTAGAACAACTATTAAAAGAAGTGACAACTTTTATTATCTAGCATTGTGTTTTTCATCAGAATCAAGGAATGTTCTGCTACAAGATAACCTTACATATATATATATATATATATATATGAGTTAAAGAGCTTAATTTATAAGGAATTGATAAGTTAAATTAGCCTGCAGTGTAATAGTACCTGCAGTAGATCTAATGCAGCAGGCCTTAAGTTTGGTTCCCTGCCATAGAAGGATAAGAGAATGAAACAAACTTAAAAATAAAGCATAAATTATCTTCTTATAAATTTGTATATCAGCTTAAAAAAAATAATTGGCAATGGATACAAAGGGCAAGAGAAGCAAGAAACAAAAATAATAGGTATGTGAAACATACTTCTGCAAACATTTTAACAAAAAATCTGTTGCTTCAGCAGAGAGATGCTCAGGGATGGGTGGATGAGATTTAGTTGTCCCGATATGGAGGAGAGCAGCAACCTAAAAGAAACACCAATTAGTTAGTTCACAAACAATGAACTAACATCTTACCGACTCCCAAAGTTGTAGTCAACAGAACAAATAAATACTTCAGTAGGAAAACAATGGAAGATGATAGTTTCAAAATACCTCCTGATACTGCTGGCTCCAAGGAGGCTTTCCTGTAGCCATCTCAATAACCGTACATCCAACACTCCATATATCGGCAGAGCTGGAATGTTTGATATTAAACTAATGAGCTAAAACAAGCACAAAATAAGGAGTGCAACAAGCATGGTGTATATGTACGTGCTTAAGTGAAAATATTGCAAGCATTTACTACACCAATGCGTAAGAGTAACTTTATCCACATTGAAGATGTAACTAAGGTGACATGGGTTGAGCTAGTAAGAAAACACATGGTCGCATTTGTCTTATCCATATCATAGATCAGCTGTAAGCATGGAAATGGGTGATTGTACTCACAAGCTATAACCGGTTTGAAGGATAACTTCTGGAGCCATCCAATATGGAGTACCCTTCATTGACTTTGCACCAGTCATGGTAGCCTGTACTAGCAACATACATAACTCGGGTATAAAATAATTTGACATAATATTACCTTGGAAAGAAAACAAAATAAATAACTAGAAAAATTAAATAAAAAATGAAATAGAGGAAACATTGTTCACACCAACTCAACAACTTTCTTTGATGCACCAAAGTCTGTAAGTTTTATGCACCCCTTATTATCAACAAGGATATTAGCTCCCTGACAAAAGCAAGCCCTTTATCATACATATATATATACATAGAGAGAGAGAGAGAGAGAAGTTTTATCCTTGTTAAGAATCATTTGCAAGAAGGTGAAGATACCTTAATGTCCCTGTGCATTATTCCATTCCTGTGAAGGTATTCCACTCCCAACAACAATTGTTTTGTGTACATTCTTATAACCTGCTCAGCATACAAATTCAGCGAGAATATCAAAAAAAAAAAACAAGCAAATTACATAGTATAGAAGCAAGGTTTTCAAGTTCTGAGTGTAGCTTTTCATCTCATGTACATTCTCATAACCTACTTGGCAAACAGGTTCTAGGAGAAATTTCAAATGTGGTGATTACTAGATCTATGTCCTTAGTTTGGCGAGATATATTATCTTCTATTCTGTCAAATGTTGATCTGCACTTATTTTTTGTTGAAAATTTTAAAATTTGGTGATTACTAGATCTATGTCCTTAGTTTGGCGAGATATATTATCTTCTATTCTGTCAAATGTTGATCTGCACTTATTTTTTGTTGAAAATTTTAAAATTGTGATTGGTAATGGTGAAAGGACACACTTTTGGAGAGACAAATGGTTGGTGATTGGAAAGTTGGAGGATGTCTTCCCTAGGCTTTTTAACTTATTAGAGGCTAAGGATGGCTCCTTTAAGTCTTTTGTTCAAACCAGAGATGTGCAGCTGGAGGGTAGCAGTTCTCATTCAAAAGACCTTTACGAGCCTGGGAAGAGGAGGAGGTTAAAAGGCTTATGGAGGTATTGGAGGATGTTCTCAATCTAAGGATCAATATTGATGATCAAGCTTGGTGGAATGCAGAACCATCAGGCTCTTTTTCTGTTTCCTCTGCCAGAAGATGGTGTGAGTCTGCTCAAGGCCCATCTTTTAGGATTACTAAACTGCTGTGGGGTAACGGTGCACCACCAAGAGTAAAATTTTTTGGTTGGTTGGTTGGCTTGGAAAGGTCGAGTGAAAACAGCTTTCTATCTTCAAAGAATTGCAGTTTTGGATCCCAATGTGAACAATTATTGTCTGTTTTGCAGGGAGAATGTGGAAACTGTCAATCACTTCCTACTACATTGCCCTTTGGTATGGAGAATGTGGTCTAAATTATTGGATTGGTGGAACTTGTCTTGGGTAATTCCTGGGTCTATTGGAGATCTTCTGGTATGGTGGTTAGGTACAAGCTGTAGCAGGTTTGAAAGGAGGATATGACATTCTATTCCTTTTGCTATCACATGGTCTGTGTGGAAGCTCAAAAATGAATTTGTGTTCAATGCAATTCAACCAGATTTTACGGATTTTGGGGAGTTGCTGAAGGTTAGAATTGCTTTATGGTTGAATATAACACATGGGATATATTTTTCTATTAATGATGTGGAGTTCAACCTTCAGCAAGTAAGATCTTGCTCAAGGCAACGGAACAGAATCAGAATTCTGGGCTAATTTTTGGCTGTGGAGATTGTTGTCTATAGGATAGATGGCTGCTGTTTGGTAGTTTTAACAGGTGGGGTCGATTTGATTGTTTGTTACTCCTTTGTTTTGGGGTGATTTTTTCTGTTTGTTGTTGGTTTCTCACCAACATTTTGGCTTGAGCTAGCACAAGATTGGGCATCCTTCTTGGTGTCAACCTAGTTGGGATCAGGTTGAGGTGCTATGATGCTATCGAGCTCTCGTCTTTTCTTTATTGATGGTCTTCATATGTAATGTTTTGATTTTATCAATAAAGTTTTCTTATTTTGTTGATTAAAAAAAAATCCTAAAATGAAATTTTTTTAAGTCAATAAGCAGGCCTTGCCTCTTGACAGAGTGTTATTTGATATAAAACAAAAAATATATAATTTGAATAAGTGGTAATCAACTTACAGACTCGGGAAATGAACCAAATTTTCCCAGAAGTGAAGAGATAGATCCACCAGGGACAATTTCCAACAAAATATTCAACGATGCGTCCTCTCTAGTTGTTCCCAAGTATCTCTTCAAGAAAAAGAAAAGACGAATAAAGTTAGAAAACCAACCAAAAATATAAAAATAGACAGACAAGACAATAAAAATGAACAACCATTGCTTCAGGAAGAATGCAAATCAAGTACTTACAACAATGTTTGGATGTGAAAGATTCTCAAGAAGGTTCACTTCTTCTTCAAGCTCTCTAATGTGGGTCTAACAAAAATTAAAAAAGGCCAAATTCAAATAACATACTCTTGCCAATCAACTAAAGCAAAAATCTTTAAACATTAAAATAGAAAACTACCAATTTAGGAGTGTTTTGGGAAGATGGTAAAAAGCTGGCTTTTGGTTTTTTACCAAGTATTTGGCTTTTTTAGAAAGTGATTTGGGAAGTTCGTAAAAAATCGCTTTTGACTTTTTCGGTTAATATTTGTTTATAATGTCACATCACAATCAAATGACCAAAATATCCCTACCCAATTTAGTAAATTTACATTTTCACCCATGTACAACCCTAGACAACATGAAGGGTAAAATGGTAATTTCACATGCAACTTTTTTGGACTTCCCAAATGACTTATTGTTAAAAAAGCCAATCTAGCCTTTTACCCCCAAGCTGCAAAACGCAGCTTTTAATCTTGGTTCTCAAATGGGCACTTAGTACCACAAACGCGATCTATCTCAAAAAATTTCAAAAATTCATTCCTAAATTCTCATAATTTTAAAAAGAAAAAAAAAATACATGGAACCCCCCTCTAGCTCCCTTTTCACTTTTCAAATCTTCTCACTCCCTCTCCCTATATAAAAAAATAAAAGTAAAATAATAAAAAAAAATCACATAATATCTTTATTTCCCACAATTCAAATAAAAGGATAGAAATCCAATATAGTTATCCTTATCTCTCTTCTACAAAAATCTAAAAAAAATAAAAACACATAAAAAAACCAAGTGATAAAAAGAAGCAAATTAAAAATAAAATTAAAAAAAAAAAGATAAAAATCCTACATAGTTATCCTTATTTCTTTTCTATAAAAAATCTAAAAAAACTTCTCTTATGTTCGTATTCCAATCTCCATAAATAGTTGTATTATTCTCACCAAAATGAAATTAAAGATGATAAAGGAAAAAAAAAAAACTCACAACTCTTGATTGCATGCTCTCTTCTTTGTTACAACAACATGATTACTTCTCTACATCTTTCTAAATAAACACTCGCTCTAAACCTGTTTATCTACAATTTACTTATAAAGACATGGGTATATCACTACAATTCTAAAGGTTTTATTTTCATTTGCTTTTTTTTTTTCTCGGACATTTTTCAATTGTGTGCTTCATATTTTTATTTTTATTTTTAATATTGAATCACTTTTTAAAAATTATTCAATCATTTCTCCATTTTCATAGTGTTTTTCCTTTTCAAATATTTTGGACAAACAAAAAAGTAATGGCACTGTTGTGACTGAGAGTGATGAATATCCTTTTGTAATCATCATCATAAGAAGCTAAAGTTGAGGGTATGGCACTATGGTGACTGAGAGTAATGAATATCTTTTTATAATCATCATCATAAGAAGCTAAAGTTGAGGGTAAGAAGAAGAAGGAGATGAAAAAACTAGGAGGACTTGAATTAATGTGCAAAATTGAATACAAACTTAATAATATTAAAAAAATATTATTTTATTTGTGTTTATCTTTAAATTTAAACATTTATTTGATGGTTGTTAAACAAGTTGTGAGTTTTGTTCAATTATATGTATGCATTGGACTCTCCTAAAATCAATAAATTTTTGTTTATTTTTTTAAAAATTTAATCGATGAGTTTTGGAAGCATCAAAAATTCAAATTAATTTGTTAATTTTCTTAATTTGTAATTAATTAAAAAATCTATTATTTAGTTCATTTGCTCCTTTATCTATATGCCACAAATAATTTAAAAAATACATCTATTGGTTTGAAGTCACATTACACACTAAAAATAGATCTAATACCGGATTTATACTATTACTAGAAACAAACTTGGGCTTTTTTAAGTAATTCAAAAAATCTAATTGAACTATTTGTTACAATTTAATCATGACTTTTGGCCAAAATTTAAAATAATATTAAAATTATTAGCTTAAAAATATCTATTAACTACTTTACAATCCTATCTTGTTAGAAATTCCTTTAAAAATTAAAAATTACCAAACAACTTCATATCTCCATCAAAATATTTTGATTCTTTAGAATTCATATTATACTCACTGATGTTGATCATGCACAAATGAGTATTCTATATCCACCCAAATTGCTTGGAGCCAAAGAAACTATTCGAATAAAATCAGTTTGACTATTGAATTTTAGATTTGTACAAAAACAATTATCATAGAATTTTGAATTTATATATATAAAAAAATTAAATAGATTTGTGCATGAAATAAGAGCCTGTTTCGTTCACTTTTCCATCCTTTTTATTATTATTATTATTATTATTTATATTTTTACAAATTCTATCCAAACACAATTTCAGAGTTTCTGGAGTGATTGTACAGAGAAAATACATGTTGGTTCATAATATAAAATAAAATAAAATAAAAAAATCATGGGAGAAAATTGTCTAGTTGTATAAATATTATAAAATTAACAAACACATTGTATTAAACCATTTATACATTGAATTCATATATTTTTCATAACTTCTTCTTTTTTTTTCCTTTTTTTTTTCCTTGGTAAAACAGTGAACTAATAGAATTAAGTAGTCAAGGTTCTGGGGTACAAAACCCCTCTAGCATCATCATACATCTGATTTAAAACAAAAGAAGGAGCAGAAATAAAGACATGAAATCTACTTAACTAACAAATAAAATTTTAATTTATGAAATACAAAACCTGTGTTTTCTCTTTTGCAGCACTGTTGCCTGCAATTGAAACCTGCATTGCATAGATATTAAAAAATTAAAAAGTAACAAAATCAAAACCAAAACCAAACAGATTTCAAAAAAATAAAAATTAAAAATTAACCTGCTTGATGGCTAGAAGAGCTCCAGAATCGATATTGAGTCCCATATAAACCCTTCCAAATGCGCCGCAACCGATCAATTCACCTTTCCTCCACCGGATCATCGGGGCGTCGTCTTTCTTGACTTTGATTGCAGTAGACTTGGCAATCGGTGCGTCGTCTTTCTTGACTTTGATTGCAGTAGACTTGGCAATCGGTGCGTCGTCTTTCTTGACTTTGATCGCATCAGACTTGGCAATCGGTGGAAGTGCAGGGACTGGAAGCTTCGAGAAGAGTCTGATTCCCGATTTGCGAATGATGGAGCCGATCTTCTCAACGAAGCCTCCGAAGACACCTCCATCGTCGGAGGGCTTGAAAACCAGAGATCGGCAAACTGAGCCGATGAAATCTTGCATTGTATAGCGAGTAATGTAGGCTGGATCGAGAGAGATTGAAGAAGATTTAGTGTCGGACAGAGAAAATGTAGGGTTCGAATGTAACGCAAAGCGAGGGAACACTGACAGTGATGCGAGAGAGATAGCGAGGGAAAAGGCTTGGTTTTTCGTATTCTTTTGCACAAACATCCTCACGGTTCTATTAATTTATGGTAAATTACACTGACACCCTAAAATTTGATCTAATTACATTTCACTCTTTGACATTTTAAAAATTATGTCTCTATTTTCTAGCTAATAGTCTCATTTCACATGGGTAGAGTTTCCCTCTTTCTCTACCTCTCTTAAGTGTGGTAATACAATTTTTTTTTTTAAATACTTTGATCTGTAATGATTTTTTTGTTACGTTGGAATGTCAAGTTAGTTAGTTATGATTATATTTTCTGTGATGCTCTTATTGATAGGTGCTTTTAAGTTGATATACGTATTCTTACTTAAAATTTGATGCTCAGTGTAATGTACTACTGCGGTGGTGAATGTAATGAACTTTTTGATAATTTTGACCAATTGTTGTGTTCGGCACACTTTATTTCTCTTGGTTTCTTTTCTAAATTTCATTTTTCCTTTAATTTTCTTTCTTTTAGTTTATTATTTCATTGAATGATATTTGACCCCAGTAAAAACCTAGCTCACTTTATTGAGTGTTTTACTACGGCCTTCTGGTATTATGGTCATGATTGTAAGTGTGAGTAATACCTGGCAGTGTATGGTTGGGATTTTTTTACCAAAGAGTTAAATGTCATGTATGGTATGTATATTTTTTTAACTTTTGTTGTTAAGGATTCTATGGCTACAATATGGAATGCAATAGGAATTTTGATAAACACCTGGTTGATTGGCTTGGATTACTCACTCTTTTATGAAAGCAAATTTCTCTTTCAAATTTTCGGATATATGTTTGGTGTGGCGTATATGTAGGATTCATTTTATTATGGCTTGACAACTAAAGAAGCACAACGACTACATGAATATAACTTTGATCATCTTGGTAATAAAATTTATAATTAAGTATTGCTATAGGCCTTTAATTTGTACGTAAACTCTGTTGGTGTTTTTTTCTCTGCTTTGCTGACTATATGGTACAACTAGAATGCAGTAGAATGCACAGGAGCTTTTGTGCAAATATAAAATATATGTTTGCTTGTGTGTAGATGCTTTTGACTCCGAACAACTTGTAGAGTGCATTGAGAAACTCAAAAGTGGCGAATCTGTCCAGGTCCCAATATATGATTTTAAAAACCATCGTAGATAGGTAATATTCTATGCAACATTTTGTATGTACTATTAATGTGGTAGTCGGTATGTATCGCACTTGATAAAAGCTTCTCAGCTCCTTTATATAATTTTGTTAAGAATTGTTGTGACCTTGAACTTGTCAAGAATGAATCAACTTCTATGTTTTATGTTATTGCTAATCATTCATTTTAATATCCTAATTTTGGCTATGTATGTCCTTCCTTATTACATGCTATGGTCAAAGTCCATAGAATGTCTCTGAGCCACAAAGACTTATTAAGTCATTGCAAATTCAATAATTGTTTTGACCTTTCTCGGATAAATTTCTCCTGCATTAATATTATCTTACCACATTAATCTCACAGGTGAAACACCAAGCTTCTTAACAATTCTGATGTGGGAAAAGAGGACGTTAGGCTGGGCTGGACTGGGCTGGGCTGGGCTGGGTTGGGTTGGGTATTATTAATTACGTTTGCTAGGGGGTATGGGCAAGAATCTATTTCTAAATTTAGCTTATAAATGTCCTTGATCCCAGTAAGGAGAGGAGTGGATCAATTTTTCTCACAGTTCTCAACATTTGCAGCAGATACTTTCAATGCCCATGAGAGGGCTTGTGAAAAATAGAGTTTTCTTTGAATAACAAACTCCTTGGGCTAAATGAAGTAGAAATAAGTTGTGAAAAAATTCCTGGTTAGGCTCCAGGCTTCTCCTCTTTGTTTCTATCCATTTGTGTTCTGCTTTAGCTAAAATTGACCAGACATGGCCATGCCCATGCCTTACATCAACAATCTTAGTTGGCTCTACACACCTGTTTGCTAGTAAATTAATCTTTTTCCACTCATAATTGGGATTGCTTTTTTTTATTTATTTTACTGACAACTTACAGACTCATAGTTTTTCCCTACCTATTAAAAGAGGAAACAGGTTCTAGCCTAAGAATAGATGGCATACCTCAATTTACAGTGGACAACTAGCATGGCCAACTTCTGATGCTGATTTTGCATTTCATTGCCGTTAGCTAGCATGGCCACTATGTGGGCATCCTAAGCAAAGCAACTAGCCACGGGTTTCACCTATTTATGGACAACTTTTGATGCTGATTTTGCATTTCATTGCAGTTTGGGAGACGAAGAAACTGTTAATGCTTGCGTCATTATTTATTTTACAGAAAAAGAATAAATTGGTAATTCTTGTATTTATGTGAGTGGAGCACGTTGAGTCCACTTTTAAATCTAATCTCATTGTCTCCAAGTGAAAGCTATTTCATGACAGTAAAAAAGAAATAAGACAAACTCTTTCAATGTCAGAATTTGGTTAATGCCTATTCAATATCACACTACTTACAGAAAAATGCATGCTATCAACAGCCAAAACTTCAGATCACTTTCAAAGGCCTGAGTTTGAAAATTGTTTCTATGTTAGGAGAAGCTCTTGGTCTGAAATAGGAGTCATCTTCATTATCTACAAAAGGATCAGTGTAATTATTGTCTGCATCAAAAATATTTGGTCTACCCCGAGTGTCTCAAAGAGGGGGAGAGAGAGAGAGAGAGAGAGAGAATGTTGTGTTTTTTATATTGACAATGTTGTTTTGATGATTTATGAATTTTCCTTCAACTTCGTTGAATTACAATTCAACGTTCTTTGTCAGGTAAATGCATCTGATGTAATTATCTTGGAAGGAATTCTAGTTTTCCATGACCCACGTGTCCGTAACTTGATGAATATGAAGAATTTTGTTGACACATGTCTCATTCCTCCACTCAGATTATTGCTCATGTATTATCCCATAAAATTGTCCATTTGAGTAGCAATTTTGTTATTATAGCTTTGTTTTGTAAGACATTATTGTTGCAGTGCTTTCTGATTTTTGAAAAACTTGTACATAATTGTCATGACCCAAACCCGCCCCTATAGATTAAGGTCATAACCAGCCAGTAATCATGAGATTACCTACGGCCTCAAACTTGATATCAATTAATAATTAATAATATGGGGCCAGATGCGGAAGCAAACTTAAAAATTTTGTCCAATGAACTATACTTACATGGCATATCAAAACATTTCACATATACTTAATAATAACTCACACCACATACCAGTAGTTAACATTGTGTATACCTAGGATCATTCAAACACATAGCCAGCTAAACCAAAAGCTTTGTACCCATAAACGGTCTATCATGACCAATAGAAATAGCAAAAGATCATAAACAAAGCCTCTTGCGTGAGGCACCTAGGCTAATTTCACAAAACTCGAGTTCCTTTCTTAAATTCCACTAAGGCTGGGGTTGAACGTCCTTTTGCTCACCGATATACATATAAATAAGAGTGGGCTAACGCCCAGTGAATAATATCAAAACAAAGAGGTTAATGAATGAGGTTCGTTCATAAATGAATCATACTTATAATGTACACATTTGAACCACTATTCTCATTCATACCAGATTTACAAATCTCAACAAAGCAAAATGACCTTGGATCCAACACATCATATCCATATGCAAAACGACCTCAGGTCCAATTCTTACATAAGACAACACGACCTCGGGTCCATCAATACGAAACGACCTTTGGTCTAACCAACTCTTTATTCAAAACAACATTAGGTCCAATCCAAACATATCAAACGGCCTCGGGCCCAATTCAAATATATCAGGCGTATCAAACGGCCTCAGGCCCATTCTCTTTATATTCATATCCATGCGTATTTCATATTCATGATCATGATCCCTTTCATTCAAACAGCCTTTGGCCCATCACGGTATTCAAACATATCAAATGACATTCAAAACGGCTTTTGTCCCATCTTTGCATTCATGTCTAACGGCCTTTGGCCCAATCGTTCATATCCGACGGCCTTTGGCCCAATCATTCATGTCCGACGGCTTTTGGCCCAATCATTCATGTCCAACGGCCTTTGGCCCAATCATTCATGTCCAACGGCCTTTGGCTTAATCATTCACGTCAAACGGCCTTTGGCCGAATTCAGATATATCAAACGTATCAAACGGTCTTATACGGAATTGGGCATATAGAATACTCATTCACATTTTAAATCAACAAATCCATAAAGCTTATACAGAAGTAGCCTTTGGAAAGTAACATACTTGAAAATATCTTTACTAAGATATTACTCACAGTGTTCTGCTGATGGATTTGCCCTTGAGCTCGACCCTACACATTACATAACACATATGGGTCACAAACGATTCAATCCGTTCTTAATTCACATATTCCGCTTAGGCCTTTTCCTTATCTTCTACATTCATTCATAATGCTCAATGCATGCTTAAGAGTGCTTAGAAATGAAAGAGAACGGAAAATGAAGCACAAAACATCCTTTCAAAGTTTCAGAAACAGGGCTCCCTGCTCGAGCGTCACTTTAGCCGCTCGAGCGGACCCATTTTGTCTGCAAAAGTACTGGTTGCCTTATTTTTATGCTCGAGCGCGACTTCGGACGCTCGAGCTGAGAGTCAACACATGTGACTTACGCTTGAGCGTAACTCTCCCCGCTCGAGCGGACATCAAAGTCTGCAAAAGTTTTGGGAACTAATATTTCACGCTCGAGCGGCGCTTTCCCCGCTCGAGCGGACATGCCGAATTCTGGAATTTCCAGCAACCAGTTTGAGCTTCAAACTTGCATTCAAATTAACATAGCTTGCATTTTATAACCCATAACTCTCATATGCAACTACTAGCATGATACAAACATCAATTTACTACATTATGAAGCTCAAATCTTATGAATCAATCACATGCAAACCCAAATTATACCAAACTTATTTCCAATACATTAAATTCATGCATTCAAAACTCACACCACTATGAATTGCTCTTGCATGTGGGATATAACCTCTATTCTCAACTTATATGGTGAAGAGATGATCAAAAGCATGAACTTCAATCAAAGTTCAACATGGATTATACACTTTATGCTCAAATATAGAAATTCATAGCAATTTCTTACATGCATGCATTCATTGACTCCAAATTCATCAATTACCACTCAATTCTTGCTTTTGGGTCACATATTCTCTTTGAATTCATATAGTTACAAACTTAAACTCATGAATTAAGGGTTGATTACTCACCTAGGAGCTTCAATTCTTCCAATTATAGCCAATTCTTGAGCTAATCCTCTTAGTTTCTTGAATTCTCTTGCAATACCTTCAAGAATAGCTCCTTTCTCTCTCTAAATTCGGTTCACCCTCTCTCTCTAGAGTGTAGAACTTGATTTGGGCTCAAAAAAATGAACTTAAGCATTTATGGCTCATTTATATAGGCTTTCCTTAATCACACTTAATTAGAACTAATCAATAGTGCTTAATTAATTCGATTTAAACTAATTAATTCGTTCCGAATTAGTTTTTAATTAAATTTCACCGTAGGTTCTAAAAATTACGCTAATCACAATGGCGTAGTCAATTTCGGTTTCTGTGGCCGATAAGGCCTTCAATTTTCAGTTCAAAGCACAGATTCTTACAGATTTTCTTACGATGAACAGATACAAAGCCAAAATCACATATAATCATGCAATTAACACCCAAATTCAAATTAAGCACATATTTACAAACATAATCATGATTAATTAACATAGTACAGGACACGATTATTACAATAATAAAGGCTCTGTCTAATGAGGCTACATTGTAGAATAACATAGTTGATTCAATGCTTAAAGGTCATGT
Organism: Camellia sinensis; assembly: GCF_055761805.1. Taxonomy (NCBI): domain Eukaryota; kingdom Viridiplantae; phylum Streptophyta; class Magnoliopsida; order Ericales; family Theaceae; genus Camellia; species Camellia sinensis. Next base: position 191,763,866 of record NC_138966.1, on the reverse strand, counting down.
TAAATATCCTATGCAGGCCTGACTTATTGAGATCAGCTTCACTCTTTTAGGATGACCAATTGTCTTGTTTTTATTTTTTTGTGTATTAGCTCTGCGCATGTTCATTGCATATAGCTTTCTTTTGATGGCCATATATTCTCATTGCTTTCTCACAGATGGTGCCAAATTGTGGGTGTTGATTTCTGACCACACCGTCAAACAGGTACTCAGCTGGAGAACACTGGCAGAATAGATTACGCTCGAACAACCTGTCACAGAAATATAAGACTCTGGCGGTGGTTCGTCCACCCAGGGGCACTCCGATGATCAAGTCAGTACTCAATTATCTCTCAAAGTTAGCAAACAGTGCTTAACTCATTAACCAGGATACAAAAAGCGTACCTTAGACCCACGAGGGTGCCCTACTTTTATAGCTAGCATTAACCTGATCTTTGTAGAAGCCTACCTTCTCTTGGACTCTGGCTTAATGCTCATCCTAGACTCTCTAATGGATAAAGATAAACTCCCTAAGAACTTTATCTTTATCCGGGCTGAGGTCCTCCCCTATTATAGGATTCTTTTAGCTTATCCGTTCATCTCAGATTTTGGTATCTTCACAGATAACCTCGGCCTAGCCGAGATCACCTCGGCACCATGACCTAGACACGTGGCACCTCAACTGGCACTTCGGTGCCACCTTGGCCACGTGTTGTCATCCACAAAAATATGTCCCCACAACTACCTTCTAGGTTCTATTACCTCGGCATCCTGAGGTGATGGAACCTAAATCGTTTGTCCATATAGCATGTCGACTAAGACTTACGTTATCTTCATTACCGAGGTCATAATACGTCGGCTCCATAAGACTTGTAGTCTATTTTGCCAATGCCCAAAAACCAAGAACCAAGTTTTTAATGTTCTTTAACCGGGATTGTCCCTATTGCCGAGGCTCTTGCTTCATTAAATCAAGAACTCCAAAAGTTCTATCTGTGCATGAGCTGTCACGCACGATTTCTCAACCGTTTCTGCTACGCATCTATTTCTTATTGAATCGAACCTGACACACGCCATCAAGTTGCGTCGCTTCTGCGCGCTAGCTGATAGGCACGTCGTCCAAAGCATGTTCAATGTAATTTTGCTGCCTTTTCATGTTTTAACAAAAACACTTCCCTTTCTCCTCGTCTTTTCACTTCACGTTTTCTGATTTCTCTCAAGCTTCCTCTTTCTAAAAAACCTCTCTCTCAAATCCTCCATTTTCGTACTTTGAAGCTTCTGCAACTTGCTCCAACCATCATCTGGCATTGACTACTCATGCCGTCTGACTCCGGCGAGTTTCATATCAGCGCCATCTTCTTTGGTGAGTCTCTGTTCTTCCCCCTTTTCAGTCTTCAATTCATTTCAAAATTTTATTGTATTCAATTGTGGCCATTGCGAACCTGTTCTTGAATATTTGCTTGTATGTTGAATTCCATTATTCGTGTATCGAGCATGTTTGTTTCATGATTTTGCTTCTGCCCAATCTCTTTTTGGGTATACATATACACACACCACTCACACACTTGTTTATTTTGCCACTATACTTGGCTTTGTACATCTGCACACACTTCGTACAATGTTCGTGAAATTTTGTTTCTTTCGTGAGTCTGAATCACACTCTTTGTTTTGTTTCCTTGTTGCATTTTCTAGATTCTTGCCTTCAATTTTCTGATTCTATGTAGATTTAGACTTGAGTCTTGGTATAGAAATCACTTTTTTAGGAAAATTGAAAAAAACTCCCATTGATCTTGAAAAACCCTTGCCCTAGTTTTTGTTTTGGGTTTAGCCGAGGTTCCTGAAACCCACACAAACCTTTTTCTGCTGAATTCTCTCACCTTACCCCTTTTGCCGACATCATGGGAATGTTTAGGTGGAGGGTGGACATCCCAGAGAAGCTTGAGTATTTTAGGAGAGAGTTCTCCATCCCTGCCGATGTCCAACTCAGGTTGGCTGGGGAGGAGGACTCCATTATGCCCAATAACAACCTCATGCCCTTTCCAGTAGTTGCTTTCATCGAGTGTGGACTTAGGTTCCCTCTCGACATCCTTTTTTGCCAAGTCCTTCACTATTACAAACTTAACCCAATGCAGCTAGCCATTAACTTGTACAGAGTCATTAACAATATAATTTCCCTAGCTAGCCGAGAAAATATTAGGATAACACTACCCGACATCCAATACTACTATACCATGTGTGGCCTTAAATCAGAAAAAGGCTACATCTATTACCTCAAGCCAAGGTTGACTGAGTACAAAGTTATTACCAACCTCCCAAACTCTAACAAAGGTGCTGGAGATGATTATTTGATCGTCTTGGGCAACTGGAAGTTCTCACCATATGATGACCTCCACCTCTACCCCTTAAGCCGATCAGTCTTTAAAGAGAGTAATGGTAAGAACCAAGTGTCACTTTACTGGTTTTCAAGTCTTTATTACTTTGTTCTTTTTATATGTTCTAATGTCGATTTTTTGCACTTGCAGCTCTTCCTCAGCCACCCAAAGACTTTCGTAAGGCATTCTTCCCCAATAAAGACTTCAAGAAGATGCTGGGCTTTCCTGTTAATCAGTGTAAGGCCCCTCTGCTGCTTAACTACATTCCAATCTACAAATCCACCTTGCCCAATGTCCCCAAGAAAAGCAAGTCTCCACCTTTAGTAACAACTCCCCTGCCACTTCATCGCCAAGGCCTGATCAGGCCTCAACCTTTAACCCAGCAGAGCAGCCATCGACATCTGCTCCCCAACTAATTCCTCCAGCCCAGTGTCAACGTCGTCGTCAAGCTCCATTGCTCGCCCCCGCAGGTAGAACTTGTAGCCGAAAACGCCGAAGTACTGAGGCGTCAGCTTTCGATCCGGCCAACTCCGCTACTACTTTTCCAACAATCCACTTTGGCACAAAAGTCACTGTTGTCGTCACCACTAACGAGATGGGGTGCACCAAGGCCGTCGCTGAAGACCTTCTAGCCAACATCCTCAATGTTGTCACAGTCCAATCTTTACCATCCCAATCCCAACCAAAGGCGAAGCCAAAAAGGGAGAAGAAGGCCAAAGCCAAGGCAACAGCGACTCAAATCGACTCTGAGGACACTTTCCTTATATCTAAGCTGGTCGAGGTTGAGAAAAGCCCTTTGCCGCCGAGAAGAAGCCCTCCGAGGCTGACCCCTCCGAATCCACTAAGTCAAAAAAGTCGAGGTCGGACTCTGCAACCACCTCGGGTTCTCTTAAACCTGATGACCCCTGGGCCCCCTCTGTCATGATTGAGGACAAGCCAGTCAGAGCCGGCAATAGCGCTTTTGATATTGAGGTCGGCGTTGCCCTCTCCACTGCGTTGCTTCTTCCTAATGACCTCAACTGTATGGCCAAGGTCAGCGAATATGAAAATTTTGCTCTGATGGTGCAGCACTCTGTACTAGTAAATTCCTAACAGTTGGTACTCTCCATTCTTTGTTTCCATACTAAAAAAGTTTACTAACTTTGTTCATTCCGTTTTTTCTAGGCGATCCAGCATGTCCACTCCTTTGCGATACAGGCTGAGGACATGAAAAAGGAGTTGGTCCGCAAGACCAAGGAGGCCACGGGCTTGCTTAAGTCCTTAAACAACGCCAAGGACAAAATAAAAGTCCTGATAGATCAGGCCAAGGCAGCTAAACAAACCCAAGACCAAGCCGAGGAAAAGGCCGGTGCTGCAGAGGCTGTTGCTGAAGTCCTCAAAGTTAAAATAAAAGAGGCCGAAATAAAAACTGCCGAAGCCCAAGCAGAGCTCCGAAATGCCTTGGCCACAAAAGACGCCAAAATCAAAGCAGTGGAGGAGAAGGCCTACACTGAGGGGCAGCCGATGTCCACGAGGAGTACAAGAAACAAGTCAGATAGGCATGCAACAAGGGTTACACCCTTAGTTGGATGGGTGCTCGGAAGGAATTGGCTGTCCCCGAGGACTTTTCCCTCAGAGATGAATTCCGACTTGCTTTGCCATTCCCCTCTACTTCAAGCTAATCTGCGGCTAAGACTGGGGGAAAAGAAGGAGAAAAAGAAGACGAAGAGGCCAAAGTGGAAGCCGACGCCGAAGGTTCTGCTGTGGCCAAGTCCCCAACTCTGAATGAGCAAGTCCTGGACTTGACTCAGGATGAGGAGGTCGAGGTCCAAAAGACCACTTCTAAAGCCGAGGTTGAGACTGCCAGTAAGAGCCTAGATGACACACTGCGTGAGATTGATGCTGGGGTAGAGGCCGACAAGAGTGTAACACCACCAGCCGATGAAGCCAATCTTAGCATTTAGAATATTTTTTCCTTGTATTCTTTCTCTTTCTATCTTTGTATTTTGTCTTGCCTGAACAATTATTCAGTTTCATATTTGGCCGATACGCCTCATTTTCTAACTGTGAACAAGTAATCCCTCTGCAAGCCGATGCGCCTTTTTTTGTATCTGATCAACTTTCTTTTCTGCATGCATGTCTCTATATTTTCCTCCAAATGTTTGAATGTATGCCTTCTTTTTTCTATGTATGTTTACCATTCCATACTTAGAATAATTTTGCGTGTCTTCAAAATGTACCTCTATCTGTATAACCTCTTTAGAGTATAATACCTTGGACATAACTTCGTAATTTTTTATCTCGGTCTTGGCTTAACACTTAAAAACATTGTAAAAATATTTTCACAAGTGTTGGTTTAAACTTGCCACTTCACCCTCACTTGTCAAGACTTCTGTTTTCTATATTTCTCAACTTTGGCAACATGATTACCTCGGTAGAACGTATGTTGGGTATGGCTTTCAATATTTACCTTGGCTTAACTTTAAAAAAGTTTCAACAACTCCAAGGTACTCTGAACTTTATTCTCTAGTTCTCTGCCCCCTAATGTGAACTTAAGTTTCACTTATGTTCACATTTAAGCTTGTGCCTATGATCTTGTTACCGAAGTTAGATTCAAACAAAAAATAGTTGAGGTTCTCAACCTTGGTTCCTCTGTTAATCTTACTTAAATATACTTAGTTCCAATCTGAGTTTGATATGGCAGATCTAGTTTAATCCAACTTAGCTCAACTCCATTATATGCAAGTATAATTTTACCTCTGCCATATAATGAGTCTAAGTTATTCATCATGTTTCAATCAGAAACATCGCCAACTTAGTTCAACTCTATTATATGTAAGTATAATTTAACTCTGCCATATAATAAGTCTAAGTTATTCATTATGTTTCAATCAAAAACATCGTCAACTTAGTTCAACTTTATTATATGTAAGTATAATTCAACTCTGCCATATAATAAGTCTAAGTTATTTGTCATGTTTCAATCAGAAACATTGCCAACTTAGTTCAACTCTATTATATGCAAGTATAATTCAACTCTGCCATATAATAAGTCTAAGTTATTCGTCATGTTTCAATCAGAAACATCGCCAAAGGACTAGTTAGTCCAATCACACAAATTTTTATATTCACCAAACTAAAACTTTAGTAATACCTCGGCTAATAAAAGTATAACATAAAAAAAAATCTGATGATAGAAAAACTTCAAATTGTAAGTATTCCAGGGTCTTAGCAACTCTTTGCCATCACTGTCCTCAAGTCGATATGCACCATTGCCAGCTACCGATATGATTCTATAAGGTCCCTCCCAATTTGGGCCAAGCTTGCCCTCTTTGGGATCCTTCTTGTTGCCGACGACCTTTCTCAGGACGAGGACCCCAATTTGAAACTCTCTTGGGTTAATCTTCTTATTGTAAGCCTTAGCAAGTTGCTGTTGGTATGCCCCCAGCCGAATTGCTGCTCTCTCCCTTCTTTTTTCTAACAAGTCCAGATCTTAGGCCAGGAATGCCTCATTAGTCCCATTCTTTACTCCCTGGGTTCTAATCCCTGGGATGCCGACTTCTAGTGGAATAACTGCTTTAGTGCCATAGGCCATGGCAAATGGAGATTCTCTAGTAGATCTTCTCGACGTAGTTTGATATGCCTAGAGCACATTGGGCAACTCATTCACCCACTTTCCCTTTGCTGCTTCCAGCCACTTCTTGATGACATTCAAGATAGTTTTGTTGGATGCTTCTGCCTGACCATTGTTTTGGGGGAAGCTTGGAGTGGAATAGTAGTTTTTGATTTTGTGTTTTGCACAGAAACTCTTAATTAGCTTACTGTTAAACTGTATACTATTATCTGCTATTATTGCACTTGGAACCCTAAACCTGGTGATGATGTTCTTCTATATGAAGTTCTTCACATCAATATCTCGAATTTTTGCAAGGGGTTCTGCTTCTACCCACTTGGTGAAGTAATCTGTTGCTACCAGTAGGAATTTTCTTTGTCCAGTCGCTTGAGGTAGTTGTCCAACAAGATCCATGCCCCACTGGGCAAATGGCCAAGGGCGGGACACTGGGTTTAAATTTGCCGCTGGTTGATGTATCAAAGGTGCAAACCTCTGACACTTCTCACACTTTCTGACATAAGCTTCAGAATCTTTCTGCATATAGGGCCACCAGTACCCTTGAGTAATGGTCCTATGAGCAAGTGACGTTCCCTTAGCGTGGCTTCCACATACTCCTTCGTGTATTTCATACAGGAAGTCTTCAACTTATGAAGGATGCATATCTCAAAAGGGGACCAGAAAAAGACCTTTTGTAGAGCTGTCACACTGAACCTCGCCGACTTCAGTCTGGTTTTGTGTGCTTCTTTGTGATCATCTGGCAACTTCCCATCTCTAAGGAACATTACTATCACATCCATCCAACTTGATCCCATCTTTACACTCATTGCCTCATACTCTGTGTTTAGTGGTTCTACACTTGAGCCTGACAAATAGTTAACCATTATTGTCCTTGCCTCTCTTGATTTTATTGCACTAGCCAGGTTAGCCAAGGCATCAGCATGGTTGTTGTCATCTCGACTAACTTGTTGTAGTCGACAATCTTGGAATAAGGCTATCAGTCTGACAACCTCCTTTACATAGGCCATCATTCTTTCATATCGGGCTGCGTATTCGTTGTTACTTGGTTGACGATAAGTTGGGAGTCACAGAAGACCACCACCTCATCGGCTTCCATTGCTACTGCCAACTTCAATCCTGTGATCAGTACTTCATATTCTGCTTCGTTTAAGGCCTTAAACCCCAAATGAATAGATTGTTCTAGCATCTGCCCATTTGGCGATACTAGTACTACTCCTGCCCCTGCTCCCTGACGATTTGAACTCCCATCAACAAACAGGCGGAAGGAGTTGCCGATGTAAATATCGCAGGGCTTAAGTTTCTCTTCTTTCTTCTGTTCTGCTATCCCCAGTCGGGTTTCTTCTCGTTCACCTGGACATCCTAAACCACGACTCAATGGAGCTCGAAGTGGGATGGCGCTTGGTGTGAACTTGGCCACGAAATCGGCCAAAACCTAGCCTTTTATCGCTGTTCTGGGTCTGAATTCCAGGTCATATTGGCCCAACACCACTGCCCATCTGGCTATCCTGCCAGTCAGATTTCCTTGCTGCAACAGGGACTTCAATGGATGCTTAGTTAATACTACAATTTTGTGGGCTTGAAAGTAATGGTTCAGCTTTTTGGAAGCTATTACTAAGGCCAGTGTCAGTTTCTCCAAGGGTAAGTATCTGGTCTCTGCGCCTACTAGGGTTTTACTCACATAATAAACTGCCCTCTGTTCTTACTTCTCTTCTCTGATTACCACTGCATTTATTGCATGCTCTGAGACCGCAAAGTACAAGAACAGTTCCTCTCCAGGTACTAGAGTTGAGAGTGCTGGAGCTGTGGTTAGATATTTTTTCAAGTCGGCCAATGCGACTTCGCACTCTTCTGTCCATAAGAAATCTGTGGCCTTCTTCACTAAACTAAAAAATGCTTTACATTTATCAAAACTTCTGCTTATGAACCTATTCAGGGCTGTAGCTCTTCCAGTCAACATCTGCACTTGTTTTGCCAATGTCGGGCTCTTCAAGTCCAAGATGGCCTTAATCTGATCTAGGCTTGCCTCAATACCCCTTCTAGTAACCAAGTATTCTAGAAACTTTCCTGACCCAACTCCAAATGCGCACTTCGACGTATTAAGTCGGAGTCCAAATATCCTCAGGATATCAAAAACTGCTTTCAGGTCGGCCAGATGATCCTCAGGCTCTTTGGTCTTCACGACCTTGACATCAATGTATACCTTCACTGTTTTGCCTATCAAATGTCTGAACATCTTAGTCACTAATCTCTAATAAGTTGTTCCTGCATTTTTCAACCCGAAAAGCATTACTCTGTAGCAATACAGCCCTTTTGGGGTGATAAATGCAGTTTTCTCCTTATCGGGGGGGAGGGGGTACATGACTATCTGATGGTACCCCCTGTAAGCGTTCAGGAAGCTTATCCTTCCATGCCCTGAAGTGGCATCTACCAATTTATCAATCTTGGGGAGTGGGAAACTGTCTTTGGGACAAGCCTTATTGAGGCTTGTGAAGTCTACACAGACCCTCCACTTCTCATTCTTCTTTTTTACAACCACAGTGTTAGATAGCCAAGTTGGGTAGTTTACCTCTCGAATGGCTCTGACCTCTAGCAGTTTGTCCATTTCCTCTTCTACTGCCTCGACATGCATCAAGGTCGGCCTTCTAGCCCGTTGAATGATAGGTTTAGCCGACCTGTCTACATTCATTCTATGGCAAGTTACCTCGGGGTCAATGCCAGACATCTCGTATGGTGTCCAGGCAAACACCTCAATGTTTGCTTGTAAGAATGCCTCTAACTCCCTTTCCTCTTCCTCGGCCAAGCCTGAGCCGAGAAGGAAGAAATGCTTTTCGTTCCCTTGTTGGACTAAGATCTTTTTTAGGGCTTCCTTACTCTTCTCGGCTGGTTCTTTGCCGACGTCCTCCAGGACCTCCATGTCCTCGTCCTCAATCTCTATTGTTTCTACTTCTCGTATGTTGCAGGTGGATTTCATTGCTGCCATGGAGTAATTCTTTGCCTACACCTGATCCCCTCTGACCTCCTCAATTCCATGCTTTGTTGGGAACTGCAACAGCTGGTGTAGTGTTGAAGGACTAACCCCATTGCATGCAGCCATGGCCTTCCCAGGATAACATTGTAAGGGGAAGGGGTGTCAATTGTTATGAACTCTATGTTTACCTTCTTGGTGCCAGCTTGCACCTCTAAACTTATTGCTCCCAGGTATAGCGATCCCGGGTTTACCCTTGTTGTACAGTGATCCGGACATGTGTCCGTGGATGTTGGTAGTTGTTTATTATCTTGTTTGCATCCTTTATACTTTGTATATTGAGTTATGGGATGTGTTGGGCAAGTTTGTTACAGGTTGGTTGTGTTTGGGAGCCTGGTGTTGCTGCCCAGATTTTTGGCCTTTCGCTCGAGCCAGGAGTTTGTCGCTCGAGCGAGAGTGAGGTTCGTGTCTGGTGGGTCGAGCCAGAGTGGCTTCGCTCAAGCGAGCGATTGCGTCTGGTTCTGGACCTAAGAGTTGTATTTCTTGGCTCGAGCGAGCTTTTCGTGGCTCGAGCGGTCTGGGTTTTTCTTCGCTCGATCGAGAACTTCTTGGCTCGAGCGAGAGTTTCTGTGTCTGGTCGCTCGAGCGACCAAGTCTTCGCTCGAGCGAGCGTGTTTTATATCAGCGGACAGTAGCGTTTTGAACATCACTTTTTCATCTTCTTTTTTTTATCAAACCCTATATCCGAGACTCTCTCTCTCTCTACACTTATATTCTCTCTAAGAATTGATCTCCCTAGAGTGTGAATCTAGCCTAGGGCCTTTGTTAAAAAGATAGAGGGCGTTGAGAGCTTTGTTTTAATCTGAAAAAGTTTGGATTTGGAGCAAGTTGATCTTCGAGTCTTCATCTCCTTTGTGGCTTAAACTTCGAGGTAGGGATATCCTACTCCTCTCTATGGATTTTGTCTTTAAATTTTGGTATTTTGAGATGTTGGGCTTGGCTTGGTAATTTTGTGAAAGTTTGGGGCTTTTGTGTAATTTTACAAAAGTTGGGGTTTTATTCATAATAAACCTAGATGCATGTTTGGCATAGAGAAATGGAATTGATGTTAAATCATTGATGAAAATGGGACCTAAGGGTTGAAATGGTAATTATGGAAAATGGCCTAATTACATTGTTTGATTAATTGGGATAATTAATGGTGAGAAATGAGGAAATGTAATGTTGATTGAATATCCATTGTGCATTTATTTTCTGTTTAGAAATAACTGCTTTGGGCTATCGGTGGAGGATAGTCGTGATTGTTGTAGACAATGCATGATGATTAGGCAAACTGAAACTAATCAATGAAGTGTGTCATGGAACTTGACGGTTGATAGAATACATTAACTATATGTATTGAGTGATTGTATATAGAACCATTGTGTTTGTATACGTTATGTGTAGAGGAGGAGATGGGGGATGTACTCCGCGGTTTAGGGGAAGATAGGGGATGTACCTCTAAACCGGATAGTGTTGGGAGAAGATAGGGGATGAACTCCGTAGATACAGCTCTTATGCTTGTCTAAAGAAGTGAAGATAGAGCTCATATGCTTATCTTTGTGATGTGTGGATATAGCTTTTATGCTTATCTGTGGATATTGTGGTTATACATATCTGTTGTAGAATGTGGATATAGCTTTTATGCTTATTTGTGGATATTGTTGTTATACATATCTGTTGGGAATGTGGTTAGTGCTTATATGCCTATCCGTTGAAAAAGGGAAAATGAAAGGAAACTTGGACTCGTAAGTCGTATAACATAAATATGTGATTTATGTGAATGTATCAGTGTTGGCCATCTATCAATTGCTAATATTTTAGTCATTGTTCATGGTTGGTTTAGTGTATTTCTACTGGGCTGTGGCTCACCCTATATGGGAATATCATTTTCAGGTACAGGTAGCATGCCACCTCCAAGAACATAGCTGGGAGGCTAGAGGCGGACATACTTTTGTCGCTTAACTTTTGATGTATTACATGTAACTTCAAGCCAAGGGCTTAATGTGTAAACGAGTTAGTACTCTTTGTTGTAACCATGTAACAACCCTCACCTTATTCTTGTCATACTCGCATACATTCCTGCATGAACCTGCCTTGTTATTTTGTTTTGGAAGGTTTTGCCTTGTCTTGATCTGCTTAAAGTTGCTTGCATGATTTTGTTCCTTGCTTAGTGTGTGTGTGCGTAGCCGAGGTCATCTTGAGCTTAGTCCGCCTTTGACCCTTGTACTTAGAACTATCTTGAGATCTTGTTCAACCCCATCTTCACCTCGGGCATTCATTGCTGAGATGTTTTGCACTTGAACCTTGTCCTTGGGCAGGTATGGCCTAGGCCGAGATGTGGCACACCCCGGCCAAGGTGTGGCACAGCTTAGTCAAGTGTCGTCCTCCCTAGCCGATGTTTTTCTATCCTGTTGCTGGATCCTTGTTTTGAGCCGATGTCATCTTGTTGCCGATGTGTCTTACCCGAGCTTGCTGCATACGCTTTGTCAGAGACTTGTCTTGTCTATCAATCACCTTTTTGGAGCTGAACCAACCCGATAATGCCACGTGTCCGAGCTGATTGTTAAGACAGCCGGCAGACCTTGAGACACATCATTTTCTTGTCTCAAATCTTTGTCTTAGAGAGAGAAGCTCTAGAGAGTTCTTGAGTGAGAGTAGTCTTCCAAGCTTGATCTTCGTGATTTGAACCGTTGGATCCGAGTTTTGAGGTTAGAATCTTGATCTCCTTTGGTTGTTCTTGCTGATCATCTAGCTGCATTGCATGATCGAATTTGTGTTGCATGTCATGCATCGTTTTGAAGTTGGTTTGGAAAGAGAAAATGGTTTTTCCATGTGTTCTTGAAGAAAGTCTCATTTTGATCGAAAAGTTTGGAACGAAAACCATGTTTTGTGTTTGTTCTTGCATGACTTTCTTTAATGGGTACCCAGGTCCGTATATTTTGAACTCTTGGCATGAAAACTCAGATTTTTGTAACAAGTTGTGAGCTTGCATCCATCTTTCAAATGATCATGTTCTTTAAACTCTTCAAAGGAAAACCCAGGTTTTTCCTGACTTTGTTTAGCGGGACCTCGGCATAGTCCTGGACGGTACCCAGTGTGTTTTCGAGAAACGGGAGCAGTGATTAAGCTCCCAGCTTGTTTTGCTTTGTCTTTGACTTGGATCTGGCAAGAATGCCGAGATCATTTGCATGTATATAGAGCTTGCTTTGAGAATGTGACTTGACATGTGATTGTAGGTCCTTGATATTTGCTTTGAGTCTACACCTGAAGAACTAGGTGAGTGGTATTTCTAATAAAGCTATGTTACACTTGCTTTTGATAAATCTTGTTTTGTTTGTTTTGACGTGGTATTTGCTAAGCATGAATAAATAGCCTTGTTTTGATTCTCCTCGGAAAGTCCCTTGTGCTGGAGGACTCTAAACTTTCGCAGTACTATGTGTAAAAGGATACGGTCCTTGTTAAATCGGGCTACGGGCCTAAGTAACACAAGTCCCTTGTACTGGAGGACTCTAAACTTTCGCGGTACCAAGTGCACAAGTCCCTTGTATTGGAGGACTCTAAACTTTCGCAATACTTTTGACCAAACGATTACGGATCGTACAGCCCTTGATACTTGAATGATGAATACGGTTCATCCCTTGCTTCGCCGATGTTATGATACTTGAATGATGAATACGGTTTATCCCTTGCTTCGCCGATGTTATGATACTTGAATGATGAATACGGTTCATCCCTCGTCTTGTTACAGTTGATGAGTTATTTTGAAGGACCTCGGCTATATTCATGCAAAACCTTTATTATTAGTACCATTCACTGAGTTTTGTACTCACCCCTCTATATATATGTAGGTTGAGCAGGACGGCGGCGACGCCTAGATCGTTTTGGATGCTTGTTTTGGATTCGTGCTTATGTCGGCTTTACTTTTGTATTTACGTCGGCAATGCCCTGCTTTGCACGTCGGCAAATCTTGAAAATCATGCTTCTTGACTTGTATTAGCTGTATTTTGTATATGTCGGCTCGAGAAGCCTTTTGATCAAGATGTAACATGTATTTTTACCTTGTTGTATTTAAGTTGTAAAGTTAATTGGAATGTTTGGCATTGCTTGATCTACGCACAGCTTTTATGGACCACTTGTATTTGATTTATTGCTTCCGCATTTGTGAGCCCCCTATATCCATACTCTGATTGTGTTAAGTTTTGAAAGTTGGCCTTCGGTAATTACGGATTACTGGCCATCACGGCACCAAACTACTAGGGGCGGTTTGGGGTCGTGACAAACCAAGTGTTAACTTGGAAAGCTGTAAGCCCGTAAGGCATTTTGTTTTGATGTTAACATGTAATACTTATGTAATGGAACTCTAATGAATAAAAGAGTGTGGTTAGTTTATATGTAAATGCATGTCTTATCTGATGGGTTTAATGTTGTTATTTTTGAGGGCGTTACACAGGGGCCACGTCGGTGTTCCGTTGAACCCAACCATCGGACCATTGGACTGCTCCAGATCATCTTGGTGAAGGCCAAGTTCCTTGTAACATTTGACACACATGATGTCACAAGAGCTACCCTGGTCAATTAGAATGCGCTTTACCCGGCACTCTCCAATCTTGAGGGATATTACCAGGGCATCGTTGTGTGAATGCTGCACCATGTCTAGATCGTATTCAGTAAAGGACACCATTGGTCCTTGGTACTCGTTTGCCCTAGGTCTTTTTGTCGGACCTAATGCACATGCTGTAAGTGTTTTACCTTCTGAGTTTCCTCACGTATCTTGTTCTCATTGACCTTCGAGTGAATCACATTGATCACTCGAGGTTCGCCTGCTTGCAGTTGTAGTGCTGGCAGAGGTGGTGCTGCTGGTGACTGAGGTAATCTCACTTTTTCTTCCCTTGTCCTGACCTCTACTAAGTCCCTAAAATGACCTTATCTTACCAGGCCTTCCAGATGTGCTTTTAGGGCTCTGCACCCCTGAGTCAGATGTCCATCCTCATTGTGGTAGGTGCAGCGCTTGCCCAGACTTCTTTCCATAAATTTGCTAGGAATCTTCTCTGGTGCTCTATAAGAGGGCTGATTCTGGATTCTTTCCAAGACTTTGTAAACCGGAATTCACAATACGGTAGTGACTACCTGTGCAACCCGCAGTCCTGTCTCTTGCTTGTTGTATCAAGTATTACCTCGGCCTTGTTTCAGCGAGTCGTTTCTCTTCCCTTGTTTTGATGCCTTTGTCCCTAGCTTGTCTTCCTCGGCTCTTACATACTTCTCAATCCTGGCCATGAGTTCCTCCATACTTTTTGGCAGTGTCTTTGCCAGTGATTTTCGAAGTAGACAGTCATCATTCAGGCTGTTCTTAAAAGGATACGACCGCTACCTCTTGGTTGCACCCTGGTATTCGATTAAATACCTCATAATACCTCTTGGCATAGGCCCTGAGACTTTCATCCTCGCCAATTCTCAAAGCCATCAAGGAGTCCACCTTCAACGGCTGTAGTTTGTTTGTCACAAACCTGGCCACGAACATCTTGGCCAGGCTTTTCCAGCTTTTCACAGTTCCTTTCAACAACTTGTGAAACCAGTCTGATGTGATTTCCTCAAAGGATGAGGGGAACACCTTGCAGAGCAATGGCTCGTTCCCGATGCATAGTGCCATTGAGTTTAGGTACAAGCCGACATGAAAGTTAAGGTCAGACTTACCGTCGTATATCTAGAATCTCGGCATGTGAAACCTTTTCAGAGCCTTAAATTCGTTCAATTCTACCGAAAACGGCGTTCTCGGCTTGACCGGAGAGGTCACCTTGGCATCTTTTCGCTTCCTCTGGAGGTAATCCCGCAAATCCTCCTTGGTCTACTTAGGAGCTCGACTATCAACGGATTGCAGCCTTTTTGGTGCGCTACTTCTGGTGTCGTTATGAGTCCTCTGGACCTCCCCCCATTAGTCATGTCGAAACAAAGCTCTTTCCCTTGAACATGCTGATGTTCTTTGGTGTAGGCGTCTTTGGTACGATGTGTCTACTGAGACTCTCCTTTCATCGACTCTCCCTGCCTGACCTCCCATGAAGGCCGGTGAGAATGTTCTTTTGTCCTGTCACGCCGAGGGACTGTAAGAACTGTTTTCTGTCCCCCTTTCTAGGCATCGTTCTTGGCCGCCGAAATCGACGTGTCTTGTAATGGAAACAGTGGCTGCATGACGTTATTCTGCATCATGAAACTGACGACCGATTATAGGTCTGCCAATTTGTTCGCCATTCCCTTCATCTCGCCGTCGCTCTTTAGGCATCTATCTTTTCATACCTGTAAGTCGTTCTCGTTATAGTACTCGCCTCGGTCTACCTTCTTTGGTACGTCTCCCTCCTGGCTGACGTCTTTCTCTCCAAGATTCTTATCCTGAGGTTCTTCATTGCAGTTATCCTCCTCTACGTTAGGGTCAATGTGTTTACCACTTCCAGTAGGGATGTCGTCCCCAATCTTCTTTTTTTGTCCGTCGTTAGCCATCTATTCTCCTTTCTTTCCTACAGACGGCACCAAATTGTAGGTGTTGATTTCTGACCACACTGCCAAACAGGTACTGAGCTAGAGAACACCGGCAGAATAGATTGCGCTTGAACAACCTGTCACGAAAAGATAAGACTCCAGTGGTGGTTCGTCCACCCGGGGGGCACTCCGACGATCAAGTCAGTACTCAATTATCTCTCAAAGATAACAAACAGTGCTTAACTCATTAGCCAGGATACAAAAAACATAACTTAGACCCACGAGGGTGCCCTACTTTTATAGCCAGAATTAACCTGATCTCTGTAGAAGCCTAGCTTCTCTTGGACTCTAGCTCAATGCTTATCTTGGACTCTACAATGGATAAAGATAAACTCTCTAAGAGTTTTATCCTTATCCAGGCTGAGGTCCTCCTCCATTATAGGAATTTTTTAGCTTATCCGTTCATCTCGGATTCCGATATCTTCGTAGATAACCTTGACCTAGCCGAAATCACCTCGGCGCTATAACCTAGACACGTGGCACCTCGGCTGGCACTTCGGTGCCACCTTGGCCACGTGTTGTCATTCACAAAAATATGTCCCCACAGTAACAAGGTTAGAAAAACTTTCTCCATGAAATTTTGTAGGAGAAATATCAAATCAGTGTAATTTTGTAAAAATAATAATAAATTAGTGAATTTTTTAATAAATATTAATAATTAAAATTGTAATTTTTTTTAGAAACATTTCCACACAAATCCTAATTTATGAACTTATACTCCATCCTAACTAAGATTTTTTAGACCTTATAGTCGTATTAAATTTAATAGTCGAAATTACTCTTCAAATAATGATTGTTCATCATTTATGATTATCTATAAAGGAGCATGATGATTTGAGATTTATTTTGATTTTCAAAACTTTAAAACATCAACTTTCAAATTGAAAAAACTATATAAAAAAAATATGTCAAAAAAAAAAAAACACTAATCAATGTGTTTTGTTTCACTTTTCTGAGTTCAGTTTTCTAGAAATTGAGTTTTTCGTTTTTTATATATATATTTTTTTGTTTTTAGTGAATATTTTTGAAGTTTTAAGCATTTTTTTACCCTTGTAGATACACCTTACTTATATGTATCTAAATAGCAAAATATTTGTGAAACAATATTTTAAAAAATTAATAAATACACAAAAATACGAAAAATATACTGAATTTTAGGTTTTTATTTTATTTTATTTTATATTTTTGGTATTTAGTGAATTTTTTAAAGATTTTTTTTCACAAATATTATACTTTTTAAGTATATTTATGTTAGATGTGTCTAAAAATTTAAAAAATTACTTAAAATATTAAAAAAATATGGTGAAAACAAAAAAACATAAAAAAGCAAAATTTTCGGAAAATTGCTTTTTGAAAACCAAAACCAAGCAAAGTGAGATGTTGTTTTGAAAAAGTTAAATTAATTTTTTTTTATGCAAAATTGAAAATTTTGTGTCTATAAAGGAGTATGGTGATGGAACATTGATGTGTAAAATTAGAAAAAAAAATGAAAAATAAAAAAACTGATGTTCTCAGTTTTAAAACTAAAAAAAAACTGATAATCTTCTAGGTTTTATTGAATAGTTGAATCAAATTAATCATGCTTTGTTTTTTTTTATCAGTTAGTAAAACAATTATCTGGAACATTACTATACAAAATCGATAATATTCTTAGTTTTAAAAATTAGAAAAAACTGATAATATTCTCAATTTTACTAAATAGGACTTATTGGTTCAAAAAACCTTAAATACGACCTAAACTACCATAACTTTTATAAATAGGACTTTTATGTAATTAATATTTTTTTTTATGAATATGTAATTTTTTTTCTTCTAACATTCCAATGGGGTGCAATTACCCCAATTTTGTATTATAGAGGTGGAGTTTGGTTAATTGTTTTTTTATTTTTTTATTATTTTTATAATCATTTCGTTGTTATTGAACTTTTTTAAAAAACAAACAATTTTTTTTTAAACTTTTAGATCCTACTAGATTAGTAGATCTTAAATTATTATATTTTTTAAAAAGTCTATTAGGTTTTTTTTAAAATTTTTACTTTTAGATTCTTCAAAATTAGGAGGAACTAGAAGTAAAAAAAAAAATTGACATAAATTTTTTAAAAATTCCACTAAAGACAAATTTAAATTTTTTTTTTCCCCCTAAGTTTTTGAATTGTTACTGAACTTATCCTCAATGAGTCCTAAGGTTTTTAAACAATTATTTACAATAAAAGCAAGACAATGAATTTTGTTTGTTGGGTCATTTCAATTGAACATCAACATTTTGGAACAAATTCGTCAATATTGGTCCAAATTCATAATAATTGCCTTGCCATGGGATAGTTTCGGAAAAAAAAATATCCTTATGTCAGGTGTCCTTTCTCATTTCTTTAAAAAAAAATCTTTATGTCACGTATCATTTAATTTTTTATTTAAAATAAAAATTTTATATGGACTCATTTGGGAAGTTGAGGTTTGAGACTTTTTAGTTAAAATAATCACAAAAAAATAAAATAGACTTTTTAATCTAATAAGACAAAACATCACCATCTAACTCATAATCATTGCCACATTTTTCTCTCACAAAAGTCAAAAAAACTAAAAAAATTTATCCCAAATGAGATTTTTTAATCCCGAACTAAAATAGTCAAAAAGCTAAAAAGCCAGCATACTTTCCAAACGAACCCTATAGATAAATATACAAGGTTTGAAACTTTAATGTTAAAATTAAAAAAAAAAAAAAAAAAACCTCTTACCATTTGAGCAATACTCATATTAAGATATTAATTTTTTTATCATTTAAATTGTACTTGTATCACATTTGCCAACTACTAATATCAATTAAATGAACACAAAAGAAAAAGTGGAAGCCAACAACCGCATTTATTTGACTAAGACTTATTTTGGAAAGTGGGTTAAAAGGTATTTCTAGTTTTTAACCTACTTTCTTCTCTCACAAAAAAAAAAATAAATAAAAAATTAAAAATAACTTTTAATCATCTTCCTAAAATACTCCTAAAATCATGAGAACCAAACATGGAATATTCTTCTAGTTGATTTTTAGGGGGTGATATATTGTTGTGCAATCTTTCTATAAATCAATTGAATTTTTTTAGCTTGTTTTCATTTCATTAGCTCGACCAGATGATGTAGCTTGGATTCGGGACTCACCATGGATTTTATTTATTTTTATGATTTGATTCATGCATTTTAAAGCATTTTTGTATAAATTATTCATTAAAAAATCACATAGATTAGATTATAATAGTCACATTAATTATCATATTTGTCTTTATATAAATAGGCAAGTATAATTTAAAAAAATAAATCATTTATTTTTCAAAAATAAATATGATGTAATCATGCTAATACAATCATTAGATCAATTTTTTTAGATGGTCTATAAATAAACATTTAAAATTCAAATGAAAAAAATCAAATTATCAAAATGAGATTTATAAGGAAGGATCTAATCCACTTTATCACAATATTAATATACCATAATGCAGGTATTTACCATCAAAAGGTTCTCCTTTTAATATTGCAAAAGAGGGAAAAAGATATGCTCACCTCATCATCCATACAATGTTATAAAAATTAGACTGGTAAGCGAACTAGAAAAGGGATCGGATGGAAAAGTCATCGGTTCAACCGTCAAGTTAAATCAGAATCGAATCATGACTTAATAAATATATTAAAATATATTTAAATGAAAATATAAGTAATAAAATTAAAGATTAAAAATATTAAATTATCTTAAATATTTCTTCTAATATTTTTTTTACTAAAAAATATAATAATATATTTTAAAATATTATTAATTTTAATTTTGGAAGAGGAAATCAAATATTCAATATTCCCTTCATATGATTTTAATTCAAATAATTTGATTGAAAGAATAACAAAAATTTTGGAGGTATATCAAAACTTTAAGTCTTTCTCCAATAAATTTGATTAAATCCTACATGAATTTCTTGAGTTTTTTTGGAATTTTTTTCCCTTTATAAATAGGTAGAGACTTTTACGATAAATTCATTCTCTTAATGAGATTCCTCACAAGAGAAGACCCTTGAAAGAGAGTTTCTAATTAAAATTTTCTTATATATAATATATAATAAGAAAGAAAGAATAAAAAAAAAATTAGAAAAAATAAAAAAAAAGTTCAAAATTTTCGCTTTCATCGATTTGGTGAACCATCCCCAGGTCGACCGGTTCGACTGTTTTACCACCGATTTTCCTGGTTCTCTTTACATAGGCCGATTTTTTCTTTTTAACAGTTTAAAGGGTATATCCGGACCGAAATCCCGATTGGTCGATGGCTCAACCGATCAAACCAGGCAGTCTGGTCTGATTTTCAAAACCATGCATCCATATAATAAAAAAAATTTGAAAAAAACCGCCATCTCTTCATTCATGCACTTTAATCCCTTCTTATAATTTTGCAAACAGTTTTACTATGTATCTAGAATTTGTACTTAATTTTTTTTTTCAAAATATCAACGTGTGATTAAAATTTATTTTATATGTAGAACTTACAAAACATTCATTGAATCCCAACCATACTTATTAATTCTGGATAATTTTCTTATTAACTTTTCTAAAAGCCTAGCTTTTATTATTGTTTTGCAAGCACATCCTTCATTCGAATCAAATGCATGCCCTCTAATTGCTCCACTCACTTTTTCTCTCTCCTACAAAAACTATCACACACACAAAACAAAAAGCAAATACATAAGAAAATCTAATGATTCTTTTGACTTCACCAACCAACTTAATTGAATTTTGTTGGTTGATTGCATTGTATTTTGTCAGCAAACAAATGGGATTTTTTGGTTAATATATATTTTTTAATTATATTTTAAATAAAGATTTAATAGTTATAATATGACACACCTCAATACTTTTTCATAAACTCAATTCTGGTGATGACACTAGCACGTAAGTGCCCTCTCAAAATCACTTGGACTACAATTCAAATCTAATTTAAAAATATAAATAAGTCAAGTTTAAATAAATGTTTAACCTCGGTAAAATTTCAAATTAAATATTAATAATCTATTACTCAAGTCCATTGATTTGATTTTGGATCCTAAGAATTTAACTTCCCTCAGCCAGAACTCACACTTCCCAAACTTGGCATACAGCCTATGGGCTCTAAGCAACTCAAGCACCACTCTCAAGTGTTCCTCGTGCTCCTCCTCTGAAGGCGAATAGATAAGGATGTCGTCCACGAAGACGACCACAAATCGGTCTAAGAACTCCCGGAAAATCCGGTTCATCAAGTCCATAAAGACTGCCGGTGCATTGGTAAGCCCAAATGGCATCACCAGAAACTCATAATGGCCATACCGCGTACGGAATGCTGTTTTCGGAATATCCTCATCCCTGACCCTCAACTGGTGGTAACCCGATCTCAAGTCTACCTTAGGAAACAACGGGAACCCTTCAACTGGTCAAACAAATCATCTATACGGGGCATAGGGTACTTATTCTTAACCGTAGCCCGATTCAACTTCCGATAGTCAATACACAATCTCAAGGCACCATCTTTCTTTTTAACAAAGAGGGCCGGTGCTCCCCACGGTGAAACACTAGGGCGAACAAAGCCCTTATCGAGCAATTCCTGGAGCTGAACTTTCAACTCAACCAACTCTGCTGGAGCAAAACGGTAAGGTGCCATAGAAATCGGCGCCGTGCCGGGCACTAAATCAATAGAGAACTCTATCTCTCGGTGAGGTGGCAAACTAATAAGATCTTCGGGAAAGACATCCGAATACTCACAAACCACCCTCGGCAATACATGCTGGGTCTCACCACTCTCACCACTCTCAAAGCTAGCAAGTAGACTACTAATTTCACTTCGCCCTCGCGAATCATACCCCGGTGGCAAAACACTACCAACCCGGTCTCCCAAGAAATGGAACCACTCCCCGCTCAAGGTACATAACGTAACCCTCTGGCGGTAGCAATCAATAACAGCCCGGTATGACGATAGCCAGTCCATACCCAAAATAACATCAAAACCCTTCATGGGCATGACAACAAACGGAAAAGGAAGCCTATAGTCGGCGACCTCTATATCACATCCTCTAACACCGTGTTTCAGGATCAACTCACCACCCAAAGGCGATACCACACAAATAGGAGATGCTAACCGTGCTAACTCCAATTCCAAAACAGATGCAAATGCAGCAGATACAAAAGAATGAGATGCACCCGTGTCTATCAACACATTAGCAACTGAGTTGCAAAACAGAAAAGTACCTCTCACTACTGATGGAGCCGGCACTAAATCCTGTGCGGTAACAGCATACACGCGCCCCGTAGGCCCCTGGTCTACCTGCTCACCTCTCGGAGCAAAAGACTGCTGCACAGACTGGGATGACGAAACTCCCGGATTGGCCCTCGAGGCCTGCACAGACTGAGCTGGCTGAAAACCCTGCGTCTGCCTAGAACCAGACGCTCCCGAAGTGGCACTCAACTGTGGGCAAAACCTCTTCATGTGCCCAGGTTGTCCACACTGATAACAAGTCAAGGGCTGCCCCCTGCCCAAACTCTGACTCTGCGGTCTAGCTGAAGAAGAAGCAGCTTTCTGACCCCCACCCTTCTGCGGGCAAACTGAAACCTTGTGACCCAGCTGGCCACACTTGTAACAAGTGAATTCCCCCTGACTGCCTCTCCCCGAGCCTACACTCGGCACTGGAAAGGTCGATCTAGAGACTGCACCCTGAGACTGCTGAGGGTTATAACCCTTCTGTCTCCTGCCATCACCCTGACTATCCTGGCTCCTCTTGGAGCCCCTCTGTTCTTCCTCCTCCTCCTGCATCATAATCTCCATATGAGCAGCAGCATCAACTAGGTGCCTATACTCTCGAATGTAAGACCCACCAACTCTCAACTTGAGGCCCCGCCTCAACTTCCGCTCAAACTCATAGCAACGGCGTTCCTCAGACGCCACCAGTTCAGGTGCAAACCTGGACAAACTAGTAAAAGTAGCCTCAAACCCGGCCACTGACAAGCCCTGCTGTTTAAGCCGGCTAAACTGATCCCTCAGCTTCTCCCTAGCTGCTGCAGACAAAAACCTCTCCTGAAAAGCATTTATAAACGCCTCCCAAGTACCGCCCACACGAGCCTTCTCGTACTTCCACCATTGACCCGCATCTCCCTTCAGCTGGAAGGATGCCAAGGTCACTTTCAGTGCTCCGTCCTCAATGCCAAGCATCTCGAACGTCTTACTCATCTGCTCTAGCCACTCATCAGCCTTCAGTGGCTCCTTCGGATCCCCGATAAACTCATCCGGATTAGACCGAAAAAACTCCCTCTTCAAGAAAGAAGGCCCTGTCTCAGCTGCCTGATTCCCAGCTCTAAGAATACCCAAAGCTCCTGCTATCTCTCTGGCCAAGGCACCCATAGCCTGCTGACCTACTGGCTCGGCCACAGTGGCTTGCCCAACTCCCTCCTGCATTGCCGGAATCTCACCCGGTAATGGTACTTCCTGCCTCGCAGGTCTACCACGCCTAGCTCCTCTTCCTCGTCCTGACATCCTAATAAAGGCAACACAGAACATTAGCACATTCATAAATGTGCCGAAACTAAACACTCACGTCCTAATGCATGGACAACTGTAATTCACTCCACATAAGCACATAAACACATAAGCACTTACGAATTTCATTTCCGGATAATGATAGTCCCGAGGCGTTACTAGAGTTCCGGTTAGAAATAGCATTGATCAAGTGCTTTTCCAACAAGACTCCCAGAAACTCAAGGATCCAATCAACATCCCAGAAATTAAATCCCATACCCACGTAGTCACATAAGCATGTTATCAATTAAGCACATAGCATATGATACTACATCTAAGTCTCTATCAAGCGAGACAAACCCATTGTGATACTAATCACTTCCCACGTACCCAAAGTATTCGAACCCGGTACGCTCTGATACCAAGTTGTAACGCCCTCAAATATATAACATTAAATCCATCAAATAAGGCAAGCATTTTCATATAAACTAACCACATTCTTTTATTCATTAGAGCTCCATTACATAAGTATTACATGTTAACATCATAACAAAATGCCCTACAGGCTTACAGCTTTCCAAGTTAACACTTGGTTACAACAAAAGTGTACTAACTCGTTTACACATTAAGCCCTGGGCTTGAAGTTACATGTAATACATCAAAAGTTAAGCGACAAAAGTATGTCCGCCACTAGCCTCCCAGCTATGTTCTTGGAGGTGGCATGCTTCCTGTACCTGAAAATGATATTCCCATATAGGGTGAGCCACAGCCCAGTAGAAATACACTAAACCAACCATGGACAATGACTAAAATATTAGCAATTGATAGATGGTCAACACTGATACATCCACATAAATCACATATTTATGTCATACAACTTATGAGTCTAAGTTACCTTTCTTTTTGTCCATTTTTCAACAGATAGGCATATAAGCACTACCCACATGCTCAACAGATATGTATAACAACAATATCCACATTCTCAGATAAGCAAATAAGCTATATCCACATTCTACAACAGATATGTATAACAACAATATCCACAGATAAGCATAAAAGCTGTATCCACACTTCACAAAGATAAGCATATGAGCTCTATCTTCACTTCTCTAGACAAGCATATGAGCTGTGTCTACGGAGTTCATCCCCTATCTTCTCCCAATACTTATCCGGTTTAGAGGTACATCCCCTATCTTCCCCTAAACCGCGGAGTACATCCCCTATCTCCTCTTCTACACTTAACGTATGTAAACACATTGGTTCTATATACAATCACCCAATACATACAGTTAATGTATTCTATCAACCGTCAAGTTCCATGACAAATTTCATTGATTAGTTTCAGTTTACCTAATCATCATGCATTGTCTACAACAATCACGACTATCCTCCACCGATAGCCCAAAGCAGTTACTTCTAAACAGAAAATAAATGCACAAATGGATATTCAATCAACATTTCATTTCCTCATTTCTCACAATTAATTATCCCAATTAATTAAACAATGTAATTAGGCCATTTTCCATAATTACCATTTCAACCCTTAGGTCCCATTTTCATCAATGATTCAACATCAATTCCATTTCTCCATGCCAAACATGCATCTAGGTTTATTATGAATAAAACCCCAACTTTTGTAAAATTACACAAAAGCCCCAAACTTTCACAAAATTACCAAACCAAGCCTAACATCTCAAAATACCAAAATTTAAAGACAAAACCCATAGAGAGGAGTAGGATATCCCTACCTCAAATTCGGAGTCCCAAAGGAGAAGACGACAAAACTCAACGTGCTCCAAAACCCGAGATTTTCAGATTAAAATGAAGCCCCGACGATCAACAACCTTTTTGTAAAGGCCAAAGGTGAGTAAATCACTCCTACTAGATCAAAACCAAGAGAGAAGGTAGAGTCTAGAGTGAGAGGCTCAACAATGGTGATTTTGGAAAAGTAAGAGAGAGAAGAGAAAGTGAAAAAGTGATTTGAAGAGTCACAAATTCGGGACTTTAACCCAGGTCTCCGCTCGAGCGTAAAACACCCCGCTCGAGCGGCCACTCACAGACTTCCGCTCGAGCGGCCAACCTCCCGCTCGAGCGCAGAATGCACTCGCCCAGCACTTTTGCAGAACCAGACCTCCGCTCGAGCTCCCAACCCTACGCTCGAGCGTCCACTCACACAGATCCGCTCGAGCGGCCAACTCCACGCTCGAGCGTACAACACTGCACAACAAATACTGGATGGGTGTATTACCCGCTCGAGCGCCAACACCTCCGCTCGAGCGTACAGGCCAAAAATCTGGGCAACTAGTTTTGGTTTCTAAACTCAACCAACCTGAAACAAATCCGCCCAACACATCCTATAACTCAAATACGTAGTAAAAAGGATGTAAACAAAATAATAAACAACTACTAACATCCAAGGACACATGTCCGTATCACGGTATAACAAGGGTAAACCCGGGATCGCTATAGTTACAGCAGTAAAATTTGAATCTAGACATATTATGTTTATAGGAGAGTTTTTTATCTACTAAATATATGTATATATATTTAATTTGCTCATAAATTTGTTGAGACTAATCTCCTTGACATATGTAGTCCGTCGTTCCACACACCAGACGAAAGTAATGAGGTAGAGAGTCTCTTGAAGAGTGGAAAATGAAATATTAGATAATTGATTACCACTTGAAATTTGAACCCATGACTTTATATAAAAGAGTCATAATCTATGACTAATTAGGATTAAGCGTCATCATTTAGGTCTATTTTGGAAAGATATTTAAAAGTCACCTTCCAGTTTTTAACTCATTTTGGATCACATCATCTCTCGTATTTTTTACACTTTTTTTAAAAAAAAGTCAAAAAATATAAAAAAAACCAACTTTTAACTATCTTTCTAAAACAATTCTTAATCTAAAAATCTTGTCAATATGTGGATTTTTATTTGGCCCAAGATTGTACCACAACCCAAATGAGACTTGGTTGAGGTTGGAGTTTAAAGCTTGACCCATCTGTTGGCGACTAGTCCTGTAGAAAATATGAAAACAAACAAAATAAAACAAAACATATAAAATTACTAAAACTAAAAAATATAAGACTTTGTTTGAGAAGTGCTAAATTAATATACTTTTTGATTTTTTACGAAAAAACATGAGATATGAGTTGGATTTGAAGTGATGTACTAAAGAGGTGATGTGACTTAAATAAGATAATTGTGACCTAAATAAAATAATGTACTAAAATAATATATGCTATTTTAGCACATGCCAAGCAACCACTTAATCTCAACCCATTAGACTATAAACCTGCTGATCAGATTTGACTCTTCTTAGTCCATGAGAGGCAGGCCCCATCGGCCTGCATGCCTAGTATTTTAAAATTGAGCATTTAGTGATTAATTGTTAGTTGATAATTAGGTAATAAGGTGATAAATTTATGTGAATGCAATGTTAAAATTCTGAACAAATACATTATAGGCTATGTTGAATTTTAGATTTGTCAAGAAAAATATATTTTTTTTTATAACCAATATTTACATTTACTTTTTAATTTTATTACAACTATCTACACGTTCAAGCTACAGAACGTTTTTAGACCCGTTTAAATTTGATGGCAGGTTTGGAATGACTACTTAAAGCCTGACTCAATCCACTCATTTCATATATTTATATTTTATATTATTTAATTTTGTTGCTAGAGATAAAAAAATACTTACCAATAAATTAGTTAAAACATTTGAGTACTTAACCTTGAGCTTATAAGAAAATATTAAAAAAATTAAACTACCAACATCATTTGTTTTCATCTGGGACGGGACCAGAATTTTATCTTAGGGGCCGAGTCATGAATAATTTTCATTTTAACAATTCTTATACATATTTCAATTGAATAATGAGTAATAAATTAATATATATATATATATATATAAACCAATATTTCTTTAGTACTATTGTTGTTTTAGAAAATAACTATTTTAGTTAATTTTTTGACTTTACGAAAAGATTTACACAAAAGAAGAGAAGAGTTTATTTTTCTATAGTGACTATTTGATTTTTTAACTATTTTAAGTTGTTGCCAAAACAACCCTTAACGTATAATAAATAAAAAGTCATATATTCAATCTTAACAAGAGTCATAAATTGAATAATAAAAAAATGAGTCATAAATTAATTGTTTTTTTGTACATTTATCAAACTAGAATTCAACGTCATTTTAAATTCTAAAATGCCAAAAAACTTTCACAATTGACTCTATAGTAAAATGTGTTATCTAAATTTATTTTAATGTGGTCCTCATAACATATAGATTGAGTCGAAATCACATTTTAATTAATTATTTATTTTTGTAAATTTATAAAAGATTAATTATAAATATAAAAAGCATTATATAACTAGAAAGTCACCAAGCCCAACAACTATCAGAAAAAATAACATTAACTTCAAAAAAAATAAACAATTACGTGATATAATCCCATGATGGGAGAGAACTCAACACTGCAATAAGTGTCACTCGTAATCTTACAAAAATAATGATATACAATCATTAAATTAAAAGCTTTACTTATCACATTTTTAATTTCTTATACACATTTTTTTAATGTGAAAGTAGCCTTAATGAATATCAATTCAAACCAAATGACACATGTGAAGCAAGAGAGGGGCAAGTCTATTAGATGTAAAGCATTTGTTGCTATAGAAGTAATACATAGGCATGACATTTCCCCAAGGTAAGGAAGCATGTAGGGATAACTATTTTAGTCCGATCCGTGGCGATCCATCTATACCCGCACGAATGGGACGAATTTTACCCAACTTGACACTTATGTGGGGCAGGGGTGAATTATATTTTGATCACCTGCAATGAGAGTGGGAGGGGGGCAGATATCACCTTCCCCGATCCAAGCCTGACCCGATATAATTAATAATATATAAATAAATGATATATATTTGTATATATATAATATAATTAGATATAAGAAAAGAATACTAAAAGTCCGTAATTCTGTTTAAATATAAATAAATAATAATCCTAAAAAGGAGACCAAAGACAAGAAAAGAAAAAAGATTAAAAAAAAAAACGAAGAAAACAGTTCATGATGAACTTTTATGGTTTTCTGGAGCATGATTGCACAATTTTTCCTGCAACATGATTCCTGTAAACTTGTGTATACGAATGTGATATGAATTGCTAGGCTATGCTTCCTTCTGTGATGCTGCTCTTTGCTCATTTGTTGGTCGATCACCTTTTGTTATTTTTGTTTCAACTTTTGTTGTTTTCACACCCTCATCTCCAATTGAATTTGCGGTTAAGCCTCTTGTTTCAGATAAGTTGACAAATGTTTTAGGCTTATTTTGGCTTTAGTGAACTTTTTTCAACTTTTGAGTCAAAATATGACACTTTTTAGGTTCATCTAGACTAGACAATCCTAAATTTTTTGTTTTATGTTCTGTTCTTTTTTTTTTTTTTAATTTTTTATTTATTTAAAGAATTAGAAGGGGAAAAGGGGGCCAATTTTTATAGGCTTTTTTGATAAAATTTGACTTATTCCGTTTTTAATAAGCTTTTTTTTTCTGAATTTTTTATTTTTTCTTTTTAATTTTCAGAGTCATCTAGTCTAGATGAACTAAAAAAAGAGAGTAGATTTTGGCATAATTTAAAAAAAAATGGCTGTTGCCAAAGGAAACTCACCCAATTACCTTTTCATTTGACAGCTACATTGGAATTAAGCAAGTGGTGTTTGGTGGATATGAATTCAAGAACTAGAGGGAGGACTTGAAGGCGGAGGATGCAGGTTATAGCGTCCACAAGATTTAAGGCAACTTGAGTGAACATCACGAGAATGTCAGCATCATGCTTCTTCTTTCCGGATCATTCCATACCTTCTCATCAATGATTACCGTTGCCTTATGAGTTATAAGATCTTACAATCTTACCGATGTCTTATTTTGTATGCCTGAACAAACCAAAGATAGGTGTAGTACAGTCTAAAGAGTAGTCCAAAATGTATGCAATTTTGAGATGGTTGTGCAAGGATGTGGGCTTGGAATTAACGAGTTGTAGAGTTTAGATATTCAAAGAACACTTTTTTTGGCTACAATTTATGGTATTGTAATGAAGTGATTCCATAGAAAATTACTATTTGTGCCAGGAAGCAGATCTAGGGGTTTTACTATGTGCATTTATGATTGAGCTAGTTATCTGTGAAAGTTCACGGAATTGTCAAGTGCTACTAGGATTCCAGGGATATAACTAGTACAAGTACCTTTGATCCGAGCAAGGCTTTGAGCTTCAAGTTATGTTCAACTTTGAAACTAATATACTAGAGATTGTATTAGTAGTATTGGGATGCAGAGGTGGTAGTGCGGTGTCAGCAGTGGTGGTGGAGAGATGATGGCGGTGATAGTATGGTGACATTGGTCAAACTTCAATTTGAAAATGCTTTTCCCAATTCAAAAGTAGAAAATATTTTCCACACCCAAATAAACTTGTTCGTTGATCACAAAAACACATTTTCTGTCAACATTTGTCTCATGTCATCGTACTAAATGCCATAAAATATGCCAAAACAAATTGAGCATAATAAAATATGCCAAAACAAATTGAACATAAAAGTTGGTTGTTTTCCATGTGTGTTAATAATAGCGCCTACCTACAGCTTGCTCAAAATATAGAATAATAGCATGATTTCAAGTTTCACTTCATAAATCATGAAGGAGTTCTAGCTAATAATCCAAATAACATGACTGCAAATTAAAGTTCATCCTAGAACTAAGGAAAACAGCTCATTCATTTACAGGCAAGCCCTCAATGCATTCCAACCTCTTCCAAAGCTTTCACTTTCTTGGTAGATTCATGGACACCAAACAAACCAAACAACAATGGAATGGCCTTGCAAGTCTTCGTGAACTTCGAGGACATACCTTCTGTGCAATCGACTTGATCTCTTTCATCCTTTCATCGACTAGTCCCTTCAGCTGCTGCTCTTGATTGGTTTGATTTTCATCCATCTCAATCCTACTAGCTTCACCATTCGTGCACTTGAACATGACAACACTACTAAAAAAAGTGTTTTTTTGCAATCGCCACAAGCCGTCGCAAATAATGAAAATACAGTCGCAAAAGACCTTTTGTGACGGTCCATGCGACTGCAAATTGGGGACGCTAATGTGGGGTAGCAAATACTTTTTGTGACCTCAAAATAACAGTCGCAATTTGCGACTGTCTAACCTACTTTTTGCGACAACTATTTTGCTGTCGCAAAAAAAAAAAAAAAAAAAAATCAAAAACACGTTTAGCAACTATTTTTTTACCGTCACAAATCATTATTTTTATAATAAAATCACATATACGTTTGCTACAACAAAAAAATCAATTGCAAGCACCTAACAAGTTTTTTTAATAAAAAATAACAAAATTAACAAATTCATTTAAACTCATAATAGAAATATTAACCAATTCACATGTAAGTGTGCAAACAAAATATAAACTTTCATACATGCAAAACAAATATCCATCAATCATCCTTAAAATATATTGTACTAAAAGATTCAAGTCCTTCAAAAAAAAAAAAAAAAAAAAAAAGCAACATAATCTCAGTTTGGCTCCCAAACATCACCCGTTCGATTATATCAACTACTCCCTCAACAAAACCTGCAAAAACATATACACGTGACTTGAAAATTTAATGCAGTTTAACTTGAAATAATAAAAATAAAACTATTTCAAAAGAAAATGTCAAGAGAAAAAAAAAAGGTTCATTTCTCTAAATTCTTTTGCTTGGAGTAAATTACAAAAATATAGATGCCAATTCGTATAATCCCCTCTCTTACTCTCCCCAAGAGTTGTATCCTACTTAGGTTTCAAAATCAAAGGCTCAACCTAATCTCAGCCACCACGTGTACCTCCTTAGGCCCTTCCTCAATATATTCCTCTTTTAATTAGATAACTTAAGTCAGTGACAAGAATATATTTTTGGCACAATTTGTCAATAAATTAATTTTACAAAGTATCTGATAAGATAGATAATTCTTTACTATTTTTGGTATCAAAAATAAAAAATCAAGTGGCTCCTAATTTTTTTAATGGAGTTCTGGAAGTGAAAAAGCAAGTACTTTGGGTATGAAACCCAAGCCACTTGATGCTCCATAAAGTGTTCCACACTTGTAATTTATCTACAAAATAGATATACGAAATCTTATTGAATATAAGTACATTTCAAAAACTTTTTTTTCATTGCTTTTCCATGGCCGTTTTCTTCCTTTTTTTTTTTTTTTGCCACAAGAAACTTCTCTTCTCAAACACTACTCAAGCATAAGTATGCATAGAAGAACATACAAAAATGACCCGACAAACGTGTAAATGGCCTGATAGTATCCAATTGGGAAAAATATCATTGACAAAGCTACAGATTAGTGATGGGACCAGAAACTTACTTTATCCTCAAGTAACATGTAGATATCTATGGCAAGGGAACATCTCCTCCCCTGAAACCATTTAACATAGATAAAATGATTACCGATCAAAACTTGAAATATCCCAAAATAAAAAAAAAAAAAAATTACGTTATTTTCACCACTACAGGATATTCTTACTGGTATTCTGAGGCAACCAATGAGAACCAAATTGGACATTTTCTTCTGTGCTGTTTGGCTCCAAGCATTTCAAGCAGAGCCTGTGCCGAGGCACACAACCTCCCAACTACATTTTTTATCAACTACACGCAACCTTCTTCATTTGACTGACACTGGAAGTGAGATTGTTCCATTCTTGTCATCTTGAACTTTTGATTTGTGTTGATGCTCCTTACCCTTGGTTTTAGGCACATGTACATCATTTTCAAGAGCATTGAGGGGTTCTAATCTGGAAAAACCACCTAGAAAAACCACTTAGAAAAACCAGTAAATCTGTTAGAAAAACCACTCCAATGCTGCCCATACACTAGCACAGAACTAAAATAAACCACCTTCTTCCAATAAAAGCATCTTCAACTCAAATTCAAAAACAAAAACTTTCAAACGCAATTTAATCCTAACTAATTAGGAGAAACACTCTTTCAATTGTTATCATGTAGCCGGTTTCATATTACAAATGGTTTTAGGTAGTGATCCCCTACATTAGTGCATATTTCAGAAACATTGTGAGGAAAACAAAATCATAAATATCAGTGTTTACATTTCTATAGAACACTAAAAAGTATTTAGAAACATTAGTGAAATAGATTTTGGTGATCTGTTATGGTGTATGTAAACAATGTGTTCTCTTATAGATATTGTAACAAGGACACATATGGCAGTGCCCAACATCAATATTTAACAAATTAACAAAATCAATTAATTGCACATAAAGATTTCTCAAAATGAAAAACAGATGAGAGATAAAATGTAATGCCCAACCTAATGTTTAACATGAATATTTTTCTAGAATTAGAGATCACTGCTTATAGTTGTTAGATCAATAATGTTAACAGATGAACAATACATTTAAATATGCATAGTTTATCATCGTTGATATTTTATGATTTTTGAAGTCATTCTTGGGATTGAAGAAGTTTGCTTAAAAACACTCCTTGATGCTATTTACTGCATTCTGGAATTGTCATCATTATTTGAACCAGCAAATCTGTTATAGATGCACAACATTGTTTATTCAAACCTAATTAATACATGATATATAAAATAGATAAAGTACTTAATGTAGAAGGGCATTTGGTCTAGTGGCATGATTCTTGCTTAGGGTGCAAGAGGTCCCAAGTTCAATTCTCGGAATGCCCCTTTTTTTATTAAGTTTTTTTCTTTTTCTTTCTTTTTTGGTTGGTCCTTGTCAGTGAAAGTGAAAGATCTATAAAAACTGCAAAATGATCTTCTTTTTTTAGCAAGAGGATTGAGAAAGGGAAGAAAAGGACACCCCAAAAAAAAAAAAAGAAGGATTGTCTAAACAATCTCTTTAGTTGCTGCCCAACATAGAGCAAAATTGCATGTTTCTATCATCAAGATACCAGGAATCAAGAAATGCAAGGGTGCTCTGCTCATAACCAATAGACATTACAGATGAAAGTAGAGTTGTGAATGTGTTACCATAGATATAGGTGTGTTATGAAATCAACCAGTTGAATGTAAAATAAAATAAATAAATAAATTGAAAAGGCAATCAAAATTTAAAACTCAAAATCAAAATATGAGATAGTTATACTGGGATAATTTGGAAATAAGTGTAATAGTTCACACTAACAGAGTTGTATGTATATAATAATAATATTAATAATAGTATAGATAACGAGGAACCCTTGATCCCACATTTGGTGAGACCTAGGATAAAACTCCAAATATAACCATCCATTAACCTTATATATAGAGAGGTAGGAATTCAAATTTAAGAGCTCTGATATTTTACCTGAGGACTTACCCTTTCAAGCTAGCCCTCAGGGATGCAAGCTCTCTGACATTGGAACCGGGACTAAAGTAACATCTAACCTTATTGGATTGGCACAATTCAACTATACAGAATAAATTAAACAATCAAGTGTCTATTTCTATTTAGTTGTAGCTCCATAGAATACATACATATGGAAATACAATTCTACTGTCTCGATAAAATAACAACACACAACTAGCAAGATATCAGCAAATCAAACAAAAAAATGCTCAATTCTTATATGACATATGATCACAATCAGTTACAACCAAGGAGGTGAAAACAAGCAAGCATGTGAGAGCAATGCTATATATATATAGAGAGAGAAAGAGAGGTGAGAATTGGAAGGTGAAGCGATAACAATTAATAATTGAATAGTTCAACTTGTACTTGTAGCAGATGAGGAAGGATTGATTCAAACCAAAGCTTGTTTCCAGAATCAGGCTACCTGGTGGAAAAATCAATAGATTGATGAAAAAGTGATTGAATTACAGTGAGTTTAGATGAAGAAGTTGAATACGAATTACAGTGAGTTCAATGAGTTCAAGTGATCGAAGTAGAGAGATGAATAAGTTGAAATACGAATGAATGATTCGAAGAGACTCATTGAGAGAGAGAGAGAGAGAGAGAGAGAGAGAGAGAGTTTATACCGTTGGAGATCTCTTTTTCAGACGACCATGGTGATCTATAGAGCGAAATCGAGAGAGGGAAATCAGATTCTCTTACTCAGACACGATCGAGCGAAATCAGATTTGGGGGAAATGAGAGTTTAAAAAAAAAGGAAAATATAAATTGGGCATAGTGGGTTCACAAGTTTCTGCTTAGGCTGGGGTTCATAAGTTTTAGCATCGGCTAATCTGCCGTTACAAATAATTTTTTTTGCAACGGTCAAATAATTAGACGCAAAAAGTTATTTTTCTAGTAGTGCAAACGACATTTCTTGATCATAATCTATTGGAAATTCAATCACCCACTTCTCTGCAGCCCTCGAGTCCTTCCTTATGACCTCAGCTCTAACACAATCTGAAATGACAGTCATGAAATTGTCGATTTGCTTAAGTTTGGCTTGTCTTTGAGAGATTTTCTTGATTCACACGTAAAATTGTGGAATTGAGGGCTTTCTAGATTGGGTTAAAAACAAGTAGGCGTCCCACATCAATACACGTTCGCACGTGTTGTAAGGAATCCAAAGGCTCTTCAATTGTCAAGTCATAAACATTTTCACAAATTGCAACATTATTAAGCACCTCTAGAAGATGATGACCGTAACCTTTGTGCTAGTAAGGAGGCAATACAAGTATTTGCCCACAATAGAAATAGAAATCTCATCAAATGCTAGAAATAACCGCATCTTTTTTTTGGAATGAGCTAAAAAAAACTACAATTTTTTTGATACTTTTTAAAAAAATTTCTCAATTTTTTTTACTTTTCAAATCTGTCTAGTCTAGAATGATTTAAAAGGTCAAAAAAACAAGAAAAAAAAAAGGTTAACTAAAGTAAAAAAAAAAAGTCAACTTCTTTCAAATAAATTTTTATTTTTAATTTTTTACTTTTCAAATCTGTCTAATTCAGTAGAACCTAATGTGTAAGGCTTCTTGAAACGTTTTACTAAAAAATTCACTAAAGACGAAAAAAAGCCAACAAAAAAGTTTCTAAAAAAGCAATTCTCAAACTCCACTGACATACAAAATCAAAGATATCAAACACGCATCTTAGAACCACCAAATCCAGGTTCTATTTAATTCAAGCTAACAAGTTATTAATGTAAAAAAGTGTAAACCTGACTAAGCCGCAAGTGCAAACTGTCGGGATAATGGTAAAAACGATAAATCACTGCAAAACCAAGCAATCTAAGTTGATTGCCGCCTTGCAGATCAATTTTCTTCTAAACTATGAGAAGAATCTCGCATCTTGGATCAATAATGTCAATAGGATTGCTACCTGATTCAATGATATGAATGGTTAAAAATTGCAGCTCCAGTTTTATTACAAGGAATGTGATAAGAAAGCACAGAGGTGAAAAATTACCATCTACAAGGATAAGAACAAGAGGTACCAATCTACTGTAGAGGTGCCCAACAGGCATGGTTCCCACCACAACCCGAATAACCTGGTCCAATTGGAAAGAACCATAATTATGACAATCAAAAGAAATAAGAACTGTCATTATCAACAAAAAAAAATTCAAGCGTAATGGCTACACTATGTTCTAAAATGCAACTATGACGGAGGGAATTTGTTTTTCTTTTGTTTACTTATTTATTATTTTTGCGGGTGGGGGTGAGAAGATGCAAATGGATTTATTGAGTATGTTCTCATCCTTAATCTTCCCAAGAACGAATGAGGGAACAGGTCTACTAGCAAGGAGTCTTTGAAAGGCAAGACATTTTCAAAAGTCTACAACTCAACAAGCCTTTGTCCTACTTACGTGGGGCCAGCTACATGGATCAATTTCTTGCCATTGGCTCCATTCACAATCAGATTATTAGTCAAGTTTACGATGGTCATGTCATTTCTTATCACTTCAACCCAAGTTCTCCCGTGTCTTCCAACATTTCTTTTATCACCCTCTATGTGCATCAAATCAATACTCCTTACAAGAGCATTAATTGGTCTATGATGCATAAGATCATAAAATCTCCAATGATTTACCTCATTTTATCTTCAATTAGTGCCGCTTTTAACTTCTTTATATTGAATTCATTTATTATTATTAATTTTCTTTTTCGTAAGTTAAATTTCATTACATAAAACAAATAGATACAACCCTTACAGGGGCATCCTCCAGTCAAACCAGTTATAACAAAGATCAACAGCCTAGTAGTTTTCAACAGAATAGATATTTTCACAAACTACAGACATAAAAGAACTATCAACTAGCTATCGAGTATTTAGCCATTCCTTCATCTCATCCAATATTGATCTGTGTTGGGGAAATCCCCAAGAAGAACATAACTTGTTATTTGTATAACTATTTTATAGTGATCCTGGTTTATCCTCTCTTTATTTATTGTATTTCAGACTTAGGTTTCGTGGAGTTGGTTGTTGTATAGGTCTTGTTGTCATCCTTTAATTCCATATGTTTGAGTTCTAGGATGTATTGGGCGTGTTTCGAACAGGTTGGTTGAGCTTTAATCCCATTCCTTGTTGCCCAGATTTTTGGTGGTCCGCTTGAGCGGGTCCCTTTGCACTCAAGCGGAGTTTTCACACTTTCAGCATTTTGTGCCTCTGCAAAACTTCTACAGGTGCGTTTTTTACGCTCGAGCGGATTTCCTTACACTCGAGCGGGCCTCTTGGCGCTCGAGCGGGTGTTCGATGTCTGTAAAAGTACTGGAGGAGTGTAATCTACGCTCGAGTGGCTTTTCTTTTGCGCTCGAGCGGGTGTGTTTTGCAGTTGTGTCTTGGCGCTCGAGCGGGCCTTTTTGCGCTCGAGCGGACTAATCATATATCAGATGGCAGCTGGGTGATTTTAGATCACTTTTACACTTTCCTTCTCTCTTTTACTTTTCAAAAAGCCATTTTTGAGAGCTCCTCTCTCTAGAATCTACCTTTTCTCTAGGGTTTGATCTAGTTAGAGTGATCTCCTACCCTTGAGCCTTTACAAAAAGTATTGATCTTGGCGTGAGCTATCTTTTGATCTGAAAATCTTGGGATTTGGAGCACTTTGAGTTTTCATCATCTTCTTCGCTGAGCTCCGAAATTTGAGGTAGGGATTCCTACTCATTTTTATGATCTTTGACCTAAATATTTAGTCATTTTGATTTAATGTTGAAGTTGGGTGATTTTGGGTGTTAGGGTTTCTAAATGTGCAAAGAAGGGTTATGTTATTTTGACTCATAAATGTATATTTTGGGTCTTAAAATGATAGTATTGATGTCATTGGAGTTATTTGGGGCCTTTGGGTCAATATTGAGAAAAGGGGGAAAATGCCATGTTTGGGCATATTTGGGTCATTAGTGTAATTAATGACAACTATTATGGAAATATGAAATTGAGTTGGAAATAATGGAATTGACTCATTATGAGATAAAATGGTGGAGTTGGATTTATTAATCGCTCACTTTGTAAATGTTGAGATTATTTATTTGTTGAGGCATTTATTATCTGTTTAGAAATAACTGCTTTGGGCTATCGGTGGAGGATAGTCTTGATTGTTGTAGACAATGCATGATGATTAGGTCAATTAAAACTAATCAATTAAATAATGTCATCGAATATGACGGTTGGAATAATACATCAAATTTGTGTATTGATTGCTTATGTATATGATACGTGTTTATATACATTGTGTTGAGTGGGAGGAGATGGGGGATGTACTCCATAGTTTAGGGGAAGATAGAGGATGAACTCCTAAACCGGATATTGTTTGAGAGGAGATAGGGGATGTACTCCAGTGATACAACAATTATGTGTATCCATTGAAGTATTGATACAGCAATTATGTGTATCTGTTGAAGTATTGATACAGCAAATCTGTGTATCATATATGAAGTACGCAAGTGTTTTTATTTGAGATTGATATAACAATTATGTGTATCTAATGTGAAGTATGAATTGTTTAATTTGAGCGGTTATCTCAATTGTTAAAATGGAAATATTATTGATATGAGATATAATCTCATTTAAAGTATATGGCCAGGTTCTGAGCCAGGGTCAAGAAATGGAAAATGGAATGAAACATAGACACATTTGTCATGTAATTGAAATGGGTTATGAATTGATTTATGTGAGTTAAACATTTATAAAATGCTAATGTTTTAGTTATTGCTCATATTATGTTTAGCATATCTCTACTGGGCGTTGGCTCACCCTATATGGGACATCATTTTCAGGTACAGATAGCATGCCACCTCCAAGGACGTAGCTTGAGAGGCTTAGTGGCTGGGACATCTTTTGTGATTACTTTTTGTATTACATGTATATCAAGCCAAGGGCTTATTTTGTGTAGAGTTAGTACTCTCCTTTTGTAACCAAGTGTTGACTTGGAAAGTTGTAAGCCTATAGGGCACTTACTTTTGTTGTCAACATGTAATACATTTTGTAATGAATACTCTGATGAAATGTAATTATGCTTTATTCTCTTTTGTCTAAGCATGCCAAGAATGTATGATAAATGGGTTTATTTTGAGGGCGTTACATATTTTATATTCTCCCATGAATATAATCATGCTCTAATGTCATTGATCACTTTATTTAGAACTGAATTTGCATCTATCCTTCTGTGAGAAAAAGTTCTGTAGTTCCTCTCCATCTACACAGGATAGATAGTAGTAGCCGTTGCCAATTTGTGTATTGAATGGCCAAAAGACTGTCCACCTATATTGTGAACTACCCAATCAATCTCAGCTACAAAGGACATATGGTTTCTTTCTACTCACATGCTTACTCAACAAAACATAGTGGGAGAAGCAACATTCAAAAAACAAATGATTATGTGATTCCATCTCCACATTACAAAGCACAGAAGATATATCATCTACCACACCCCAATCCTTGATCCTATCTTTAGTAGATAGCATGCCAAGAAAGCTTAACCATTGTATGAAAGACCATTTATCTCATTTCAGTTAGTCGTTTTACAAACATTTCTTTTATTAACTACCCAACATTCAGTATCATTAATCATAGCAAGTCTTTATAGCAAATCCATGAAATGCAAAACAAAGAAAGCAGTCTATTCACTAACAATAATATAGCAAAGGCGTTAAATAGCACCTCCAAATCAGAACAATCTCTCTACAAAAATAACTATTAGAATCACTGTTGTGCACATTGGTGTTGTTTTGCTGCAATATCTCCCCTTTCGAGACAATAGATCTGTGACAAAGAACAAAAATCACAATATCAAATTTAACAATAATGTAACAACCAAGATAACACAATTTCAGAAGACAAAATGAGAAAGCATCAAATGTAAAGGTAAGTAATTGACGAAACATACTTAACATAATCACACTCGATTGAAAATGTTTGAAGGAAATCCTCCTTTTCTCAACAATATTCTCAGCAAAAATATTCTGTAAGGAATGACTTAAAGATCAGAATTCAATGAGTAAATGGATATTGGATGTCAAGGGAATAGGTTAAGATGGATGGTCCATGATTACCTGGAGAGCAGATTTCAGATCTGTAATCCCCCTTGCCTCCCTTATAACAGTTAAGGGATAGAAATCATTAGCAAACCATCAGAAGACAAAGCTAGAATCGGGCTAAAGATAAGTGTAAATACTTACATCAGATGTGCTCTGAAATGTAATCTCAGCATATGCATGAAAAGATATGCTGCTGACCCAGATGGTGATCTGCATGATTTGTGATAAAATATAAATTACAAATAAATAAATTAACACTTGCAAGCTAGAAAAGAACGGTTCCAAATAAACAATTAGGGCACATTTGGTATTGTTTTCATTTTATATTCTAGAAAATAGAAAAAACGGAAATTGACACAAAAAAACTTGTTTGGCAGACTATTTTTGAAAAAAATTTTGCACACACCCCTTTTTTAGGAATTACTTTTACATTGCTTTGTAAATCTTTGAAAATAAATTCAGACAAAAATGGAAACCATATAAAAATCATAGGTGCTTTCAATGTTTTTCATTATTTCTATTTTCACCAAAACCAAAAACATCAAGAATGAAAGCAATCCCAAATATGGCCTTAATGTTTAATGTATTTTCATGCAAGAGATTGTGCATGATCTAGGTTGTGCAGGAGGAAAGTATATTATTATATGTTATGAACAAAAAGAGCTTTTTTTAGCTTGATAAAAAGCATGCATATCCATGAATGCAACTTTCATAGCCTCCACACCGAGGACATGAATGCACAATGCCAAAACAAGAGCAAGCAACTACTGAAAAGGAGATAAAAACAAAAACAGAAGTTCGATAATCACCAAATAAAATTTGGGCACAGACGCCATAATGGGAAGATAAAGTTTCAAGAGCATCAAATTATCAATAGTGGAGTCTTAACCAAATTTTCCAATTTAACAAAAAGGTGTATTACCTTCAACCCTTGGTTACCGTAAATTTTTCCATCTTTTAAAAAGTGGTTCAAGTCAACTGGCTGAATACAAAAGCTGTCGGGAGCATCCACCTCCTCTTTGCTAGAAACTAGTATTGATATCAAATAAACAAGCACGACAAAATTAGGCTCACAAATGAAAATAAAAATATAGGCAAGATGTACAGCTTAAAATAAAAACCATAAAGAAAATAATTACTACAGTGCTCATCTAAAGCTGTTCACCAACTCAGCATTGGCTCAACAAGCCTGGCAAACACTGTAGAACCAAGCTTGTTGTTGCAACAAGCACAAATTGAAGCCAGAGGTCCAGCTTAACTTCTTAAGTAAAAATTGAAGTTCATGATTTTGGAAAAAAATAAAAATCAATCCATACACGACTAATCATCTGACCAAGCAATATTCCTCGTAGATGAAACTAAACCATAGATCAACAAATAAGGTTCGATTAAGGGTCCAAATATATTAACAAAATGAGTGGAGCCTATGCACTCTTAACGTTCAACCTCTAGCTGTGCATCACCAACCCAAATGAACCAAATTGGAACTTGCAACTCCAGTCAAAAGCCCCAAGTTCAATGAACCTGAGCTGAAATCAACTCACTAATTGTCCCATTTCAGATTAAAAATTTGTTCCCACAAAACATAAACAAGTAAATAAACAGAATAAAACATTTTATAAAACATGTAAACATATATGATTGTGGTACTATATATATCAGCTACAATCAGAGCCCCATGTTCAACGAGCAAACGCAATACCTCTTCCCAGGAACCATATGCAGTTGAAATAGAGTTCTCTAGGCCACAGACTTCTAGTTGCTTGTGTTCAGCAATTTGTAACAGGAGTTCCAACAACCTTACACACAATTATTCCACTTAATCAAAAGAGGTCCAAAACCTTTGAAACATTGTTCTACATGTCTTGTTAAGGTATACAATGGCATGATGCAAGATTGTCCTATGTGCAGTTTCACAACAAAACTTAATTTGAGCTTTTCAATGATTTGATCTCACAGGACCTAGAATGCAACAAGCTAGACCTAGAGTAGACTATCGCTGATCCTGAAGACTAGCAAGCAGATCATAATAAACACAACAGCTTGCTTTTATAATCTTTTGAATATAAGGTAAATTTTCACTTGCCTCGTTTCCTTTCATGCTCTTCTTCCCATATTCTTTTTCTCTTATAGAAGCTTGCGCTACCAGTAAAACATTTTTCATTCTCAATTTACAAAAAGAAAACATGGTCCACCAAAAGAAAACACAAACTAAAGCAAGCATCAAACATCTACTCACAAACCTTGGATTAATCAGCTCCTGATCATCACAAACAACCTCTTTCCATTCACTAGGCTTAGGTGGCTGTACTTGCGACAGAGTTTGAACACTTTCAGTGCCAATATTTGACACACATTGGGAATAAGTTCCACAGCTAGCAGTATAGGCAATGTTAACAGCTGCAGAATCACCCCACTCCAACCTTCAACTGAACCCGATGCCAAAATGCCTCCCAACCCAACCAAATGCCTTTCCAAACACCCCGACCATGTGTCAGCCCCACCCTTCCCGAACACCACCCCCCACTACCCAAACCATACTTCGCCACAACCACTTCATCATCATCATCATCCTCAGCTACTAAGGGCCCACATGAAAATGTAAAATCATTGTTCCCCTTACCTGATGCTCTAGGGATGTCAGCAAACTTGTTAACTGTTTGACCAGAAAATAAGTTCACTCTACTTTCTAACTCTGGAGTGTCATCAGACTTGCATGGCCAATTATCGTCGGGCTCAGACATACGATTAAAACTCTAGATTAACAAAAACAACAAACCATTGGTTGTTAGGGATTACTATGCTGACAAATATTATATTTGTTAGAGGGCATAGAAGAAATATGTTACCTTATTAAAATCATCATAAAGTAAAGCAGAATCAAACTTTGTTGATGCTCCAATCACAAGATTATCTTCATCATCTATCTGACACATGTCGTCATCACAATTGCCTGATCCCAAATAATCCACCTCAAGTCCCTGCAATAAACCACCATGAACCGCCCTGGACAACAAACGACCCAAAGCCTCCACAACCAAAAATGAAAACTTAAGTGGAAGCGATAATACCTTCTCATCAAGGATTGCTCTAATTTTTGACTCAATAACTTCATTATCATCATCATCATCCTCAACTACTAAGGGCCCACATGGAAATGTAAAATCATTGTTCCCTTTACCAGATGCTCGAGGGATGTCAGTAGCCTTGTTAACTGTTTGACTAGACAATAAGTTCACTCTACTTTCCAACTCTAGAGTGTCATCAGACTTGCATGGCCAATTATTGTCGGGCTCAGATATAGGATTAAAACTCTAGATTAACAAAAACAACAAACCATTAGTTGTTAGGGGTTACTATGCTGACAAATATTATATTTGTTACAGGACATAAAAGTCATATGTTACCTTATTAAAATCATCAGAAAGTAAAGCAGAATCAAACTTTGCTGATGCTCCAATTAGAAAATCATCTTCATCATCTATTTGACACATGTCATCATCACAATTGCCTGATCCCCAATGTGGGACATTTCCTGGGAACTTCTCTAGAGTGTCATCAGACTTGCATGGCCAATTATCGTCCGGCTCAGACATAGGATTAAAACTCTAGATTAACAAAAAAAAAAAAAACAAACCATTGGTTGTTAGGGTTACTATGTTAACAAATATCATATTTGTTAGAAGGCATAAAAGCAATATGTTACCTTATTAAAATCATCAAAAAGTAAAGCAAAATCAAACTTTGCTGATGCTCCAATCACAAGATCATCTTCATCATCTATCTGACACATGTCATCATCACAATTTCCTGATCCCCAATGTGGGACATTTCCTAGGAACTTCTCATGATATATAGTTGAGCACCTCACACTATTATGACCATCCTTCAATTGCGTGTAGGTTGTCCTGATAATAAGGCCCATGCTAAAACAAAAATGCAACCTCAAAGAGTTCTAATTAGAAATAACAGACAATAATATATCTTGAAAGCACCCAAGGTTATTTAACAATAACCCTTACCAGTTCTTAAGCTCCATCTCAGGTGTTGCCATCTTTTTTCCAAAATTTTCCTAATGATTGTAAAATAAATAAGAATGGAAAAAGAAAAGCTGCATAATGCAAACAAAGAAGGCTTCATGCAGTTATACTGACCATAACTGAAACGCGTAACACAGGATAGGTTTCCTGATA
The DNA here is from genome assembly GCF_055761805.1 of Camellia sinensis. Lineage (NCBI taxonomy): Eukaryota > Viridiplantae > Streptophyta > Magnoliopsida > Ericales > Theaceae > Camellia > Camellia sinensis. The sequence goes on along the minus strand of NC_138966.1, from coordinate 191,720,180 downwards.
CTCCCTAGTAATAAATGGATGCTGCATATGATAAGCCAAAAACATTTTTTAGAACAATTATTAAAAGAAGTGACAACTTTTATTATCTAACAATGTGTTTTCCATCAGAACCAAGGAATGTTCTGCTACAAGATAACCTTACATATATATATATATATATATATGAGTTAAAGAGCTTAATTTATAAGGAATTGATAAGTTAAATTAGCCTGCAGTGTAATAGTACCTGCAGTAGATCTGATGCAGCAGGCCTTAAGTTTGGTTCCCTGCCATAGAAGGATAAGAGAATGAAACAAACTTAAAAATAAAGCATAAATTATCTTCTTATAAATTTGTATATCAGCTTAAAAAAAATAATTGGCAATGGATACAAAGGGCAAGAGAAGCAAGAAACAAAAATAATAGGTATGTGAAACATACTTCTGCAAACATTTTAACAAAAAATCTGTTGCTTCAGCAGAGAGATGCTCAGGGATGGGTGGATGAGATTTAGTTGTCCCGATATGGAGGAGAGCAGCAACCTAAAAGAAACACCAATTAGTTAGTTCACAAACAATGAACTAACATCTTATCGAGTCCCAAAGTTGTAGTCAACAGAACAAATAAATACTTCAGTAGGAAAACAATGGAAGATGATGGTTTCAAAATACCTCCTGATATTGCTGGCTCCAAGGAGGCTTTCCTGTAGCCATCTCAATAACCGTACATCCAACACTCCATATATCAGCAGAGCTGGAATGTTTGATATTAAACTAATGAGCTAAAACAAGCACAAAATAAGGAGTGCAACAAGCATGGTGTATATGTACGTGCTTAAGTGAAAATATTGCAAGCATTTACTACACCAATGCGTAAGAGTAACTTTATCCACATTGAAGATGTAACTAAGGTGACATGGGTTGAGCCGGACCGGACCGGACCGGCCGGTTCGACCGGTTGAACCGTCAACCGGTCGAGGTTCCGGTCCAGATGGACCCTCTAAACTGGCTAGAAATGAAAATCGGCGTTTTTAAGGAGAACCAGAAAAACCGGCGGTTGGACCGGCAAACCGGAGCCGATTCGCCGGGTTGATCCGGATCGGAAATTTTTTTTTTTTTCTTTCTTTCTTTCTTTCTTATTATATATATATATATATATATATAAAATATAAGAATATAAGAAAATTTTAATTTAAAACTCTTTTTCAAGGGTCTTCTCTTGTGAGGAATCCCATTAAGAGCTTGATGAAATTAATATGAAAGTCTTCACCTATTTATAAGAAAAAAACTCTTTCAAAAAAATTCAAGAAATCCATGTGGGATTCAATCAAATGTATTGGAGGGAATATTGAAAATTTGATATCCCTCCAAAATTTTTGCTCTCCTTTCAATCAAATTATTTGAATTAAAATCATATGGAGGGAATATTAAATATTTGATTTCATCTTCCAAAATTGAAATTAATAATATTTTAGAATGTATTATTATATTTTTCAGTAAAAGAATATTAAGAAAAATATTTAAGATAATGTAATATTTTTAATATTTTTAATTTATAATTTTATTACTTATATTTTTAATTAAATATAATTTTAATATATTTATTACGTCACGGTTTGATTCCGGTTCAACCCGACGGTTGAACCGGTGACCCGTCCACCCAATGTCTTTTCCGGTTCACTCACCGGTCCGGTTTTTAAAACATTGGGTTGAGCTAGTAAGAAAACACATGGTCACATTTGTCTTATCCATATCATAGATCAGCTATAAGCATGGAAATGTGTGATTGTACTCACAAACTATGACCGGTTTGAAGGATAACTTCTGGAGCCATCCAATATGGAGTACCCTTCATGGACTTTGCACTAGTCATGGTAGCCTGTACTAGCAACATACATAACTCGGGTATAAAATAATTTGACATAATATTACCTTGGAAAGAAAACAAAATAAATAACTAGAAAAATTAAATAAAAAATGAAATAGAGGAAACATTGTTCACACTAGCTCAACAACTTTCTTTGATGCACCAAAGTCTGTAAGTTTTATGCACCCCTTATTATTGTGGGAGTCGGATAAATGGAAGAGTCGGAAGGTGCGCACCCCAGAAATCAGATATTATTCCGCTCCATATTGTGTGACTAGGATGCCGAATACGTTAGGAAGGCCGAATAGCCAGAGATCAGTAGCTCCGAATAAATAAAAGGAGAATGGGATAAAAGTCGGCTCAAGCCCCGAGGACCAAGAAGCAAGTATAAATACAAGAACCACAGATTTAGAAAGGTATGTAACAATCACTTTTTGCTTAACTTAGAAGACAAGCTATTTTGAGTATAAGAACTGACTTGTCCATCGGAGTGCTAATTCCAGCACCCCCGACCGGAGTGTTTGTATCTTTTCAGGTGACTAGCTGAGGATCACTAGTATCTCTCAGGATCTGAAGAGTATTTCCAAACCACTTTTCCACAACTGGCGTCGTCTATGGAAATACTCAAATACATCCATGGCAAGCGTGACTGAAGATCCTCTGATAGCCACTGACGAGACCACACAGAGAGATGACCTCACTCCAGCACACTCGCTTGGACCAAAAACCATCGCAGCAAGACTTGCCTTGGACCTATGCTCATCTTCAAACCCAACGCAAAAGACAATACAAGCGACCATAGCACAAGCTAGGCAAACCAAATAGAGGTTGGACAACATCTTCGCTGAGAACGAACGCCTTCGTCGCGATCTGGCCTCGAAAATAGCAAAATCCAAACAAACAGTGTGCCAGGCTTATGAGCGACCCCCGAGGGCAGCTGATCGACGATCTCGAGCCCGACAACAAGAAACTGATGGCCGCTATGCCTCAACAGATCATCTTGAGGAGTTGGCAAAGGAAGAACGTCTCCAACAATGCGTTCAGAGGAGTGCGATCAAAACACCTACCCTTCCGAAGGATGCATTTCTGCTTGGCACCATCCACATGATATACAGCCTGCCAGCAGCCCCGACCGTGCATGCGATCCAATCATATCCAGGCCCCCAATAGTAACTCACGCCAGCAAAGCGGCTCTGAGAAACGCCAAGTATTACCTTTGACAACTCTGATTTGATCGGCTTAACACTCCCTCACATCGACCCATTGGTTGTTGAGCTACGCGTAAACCGGTTCACCGTCGAACGCGTTCTTATCGACCAGGGCAGTACTTCGGAGGTTATGTATTATAAAACCTTCATCAAACTCAGATTCAATGAGTCAGACCTGACTCTGGCTCCTTATCCACTATTCGGCTTCAATGCCAATCTAGAGTACCCATTGGGAAATATCTGCTTACCCGTTCGAGCAGGTTCCAGAATGGTGGATGTGGAATTCTTGGTCGTCAGGCTGTCATCATCGTACAATCTCATCATGGAGCGGTCGTGGTTGCATACCTTGCAGGCCGTCCCAAGAACCTATCACCAACTGCTACGTTTCCCAACAGAACACGGCATTGAGCAAATCCGCGGCTCCTAGAAATCGGCACAAGCATGTTATCTCCTTGCCGCCAAAACGCCAAATGAACTGCAAGTAAACTCCATTGAGGTGCCGAATCGGGAGATCCTTGATGACGTTGGGCGGCATCCAAATGAGAAGGCCACGGAAAGTTTAGACTGAGTTGACATCGATGGAAGCCCAGAAAAGTTCTTCATGATCGGCGCTTCTCTGAATCAGGCCGACAGGTAGCAGCTGATCTCTTTCTTACTCAACAACCTCAACGTCTTTGCGTGGACTCTGTACGAAATGCTGGGAATAGAACCGCCAGTTTCATAGCACCATCTGAATGTTGATCCCAAATGTAAAGCCGATCATTCAGAAAGGCCGGTGGTCAATCGCGGAGCACACTGCCGCCGTTGTTGAGGAGGTAGACAGACTGCTTGACGCCGGGGCAATTAGAGAAGTCACTTACCCTACATGGCTCTCCAATACATTGGTGGTGAAGAAGAAAAATGAGACTTGGCGAGTGTGCGTCGATTTCACAGATCTGAACAAAGCTTGCCCCAAAGACTGTTTTCCTCTACCCAGAATCGACCAGCTTGTCGATGCGACGGCTCGCCATCAACGCATGAGCTTCCTTGATGCTTACAGAGGCTACCATCAAATCACCATGCATCCAGATGACCAGGACAAAACTGCATTCCTCACCCCAAGAGGAGCCTACTGCTACAAAGTTATGCCTTTCGGGCTGAAGAATGCAGGGGCAACCTACCAAAGACTGGTCACTGCCATGTTTAAAGAGAAACTCGACCACACTATGGAAGTATACATCGATGATATGGTGGTCAAGTCCAAAGAAGAACAGAATCATATAGCCGATCTAGAAAAGACATTCAGCATCTTACGCAAATACATAATGAAATTGAACGCTTCCAAGTGTGCATTCGAAATCGGCTTTGGCAAATTCCTGGGTTACATCGTCAATCACCGAGGAATCAAAGCCAACCCGAGGCAAGTCACAGCAATCTTGGAACTTGGTTCCCCCCGTTCAGTAAAAGAAGTCCAAAAGTTGATGGGGATGGCCGCTGCACTCAACAGGTTCATCAGCCGGTCTACAGATCGCTGTCGATAATTCTTTCAGATACTACAGCAGGGTAAGGCTTTTGAATGGTTCGCCGAATGCGAAACAGCTTTCAACGGACTCAAGACCTACCTTCACTCAGTACCTCTCTTGACAACACCCGCCGCTGGTGACCCGCTCATTCTATATTTGGCAGTTTCCAAAAGGGCCCCCAGTGCCGTACTATTAAAAGAGGAGGAGGGGGAGCAACGGCCAGTGTATTATGTAAGCAAGGCAATGGTTGACACTGAAACACGCTACCTTCCGCTGGAAAAACTCATCTTAGCCCTAGTCATGGCGGCAAGAAAACTGATGCATTACTTCCAGGGACATAGCATTAGGGTGCAAACAGATTATCTCCTCCGATCAGTACTACGGAGTGTAGAAGCATCAGGACATGTTTCAAAATGGGCTCTTGAACTCGGCCAATACGACATTCAGTTTTTACCTAAAACTGTAATCAAGGGGCAGGTGTTGGCCGACTTTGTTGTCGAATTCACTGGAGAGCTTGCCAACCTCAAACCTGACGAAGTTCGACCAAAGGCTGAAGTTCGACCAAAGCCGAACTGGAGAATTTATGTCGGGGATATTTGGCAATTATATTGTGATGGATCGTCTAACCAAAGGGGTAGCGGCGCTGGAGTTGTAATCATGTCTCCAGAAAACACAGTAATTGAGCAGGTCGTCAAGCTTGGCTTCGAAGCATCAGATAACGAAGCCGAATACGAAGCCCTTCTAGCCGGTCTGCGGAATGTGCACCTTCTCGGCGCTCGGCATTTGCTTGTGTTTTGTGATTCAAAATTGGTAATTAGTCAGCTAAAGGGGGAGTACGCGGCAAGAAACGACCGTATGGCGGTCTACATGAAAACGGCCAATTCCTTGCTGAAAAAATTTGACCATCACGAATTGAACCAAATAACACGCGACCAGAACACACACGCGGATGCCTTAGCATGCCTAGCCTCCGCCATCAATTCTGAGATCCAACGGACCATCGAAGTAGGTTTCATCCCAGAGCCAAGTATTTGCTCTTCGGAGGAAATCCATGTCAACTTTATAGAATCCGCACCAAGCTGGATGGACCCCATTGCTACATTCCTCTCTTCTGAACAACTCTCAGAGGACAAAAAAGAAGCACACAAGCTGCGAAATAAAGCCCTGCGATACTATCTGGATCCGCAAGGAGGGCTTTATAAAAAGTCCCTCTCTGGTCCATATTTGGAATACGTGCACCCCGATAAAGTGGAAGAGCTTCTGACAGAGATACATGAGGGCAGTTGTGGTGCCCATTCTGGCAGACGCTTCTTGGCCCATCGAGCTATAACACAGGGGTATTATTGGCCGACAATGAGAGCTGACGTGGAGAGTTATGTAAAAAAATGCGAACAGTGCCAAAAGTTCTCCCCATTAACCCATCTGCCTGCCGAAGGGTTAAACTCTATCACCAGCCCCTGGCCGTTTGCCTAGTGGGGACTTGATATCATAGGGCCATTGCCGAGGGCCCCAGGGAAGAAGCGATTCTTAATCGTCGTGATAGATTACTTCACAAAATGGGTTGAAGCAGAGGCTTTAACACATATACAAGATGCCGACATTAAACGCTTTTTATGGAGAAACATCATAACACGATTCGGCATTCCGAGAGCTCTCATCTCAGACAATGGCACCCAGTTCGATTGTGGCGTATATCGAGAGTTATGTAGCATATATGGCATTCGGCCTTACTTCTCTACACCGGCCTACTCCCAAAGCAATGGTCAAGTCGAAGCCTCTAACAAATCCATCTTAGACGGCATCAAAAAGAGGCTGGAAAAAGCTAAAGGCAAATGGGTCAAAGAATTGCCGAGTGTATTGTGGGCTCATCGTACTACGCCGAGGAGATCCACTGGAGAAACGCCGTTTGCTCTATGCTTTGGAACCCAGGCAATCTTACCCCTGGAAATCGGCCTCCCAACTCTGAAATCACAAGTTTTTGATACCGGCCGAAACGACATAATGCTTGCCCTGGATCTGATTCTAATCGAAGAACGAAGAGACCACGCCCTGGCGTCCATGGCACGGTATCAGCAGCAGCTCGCCAAGTCGTATAATCAGCGAGTTCAGTTGCGCCGATACATGCCAGGAGAGTTGGCCCTAAAGGAGGTACTTCCAGCCGATCGGAGACCGGCCGATGGAAAATTGGGTCCAAACTGGGACGGCCCCTATCAGATAGAATCTATCGCAGGAACAGGGGCATACCAGCTCTCAGACATGTCAGAAAGAAGCCTGCCACGGCCTTAGAATTCAACACATTTACGTAAATTCTATCATTGACCTGACTTGTGGGCTTGATACTTGTACATATTCCACCGTTGCAATACAAAGCTTCTCATTTTTCTCAAGCTCGCTTCCAAGCCTTCAAGGGCTGATTAAGCCTTCTAAGGCCAAAATAAAGTCTCCGGATTCGGAGCCCCTTTTGGTGCATGACACCTTAGGGCCGATTAAGTCTCCGGATTCGGAGCGCCCTTCGTGGATATCACGATTGGCCAAATTAAAGTCTTCGGATTCGGAGCCCCTTTTGGTGCATGACACCTTAGGGCCGATTAAGACTCTGGATTCGGAGCGCCCTTCGTGGACATCACGATTGGCCAAATTAAAGTCTCTGGATTCGGAGCCCCTTTTGGTACATGACACCTTAGGGCCGATTAAGTCTCCGGATTCAGAGCGCCCTTCGTGGATATCACGATTGGCCAAATTAAAGTCTCTGGATTCGAAGCCCCCTTTTGGTGCATGACACCTTAGGACCAATTAAGACTCCGGATTCGAAGCGCCCTTCGTGGATATCACGATTGGCCAAATTAAAGTCTCCAGATTCGGAGCCCCTTTTAGTGCATAACACCTTAGGGCCGATTAAGACTCCGGATTCAGAGCCCCTTTTGGTGCATGACACCTTAGGGCCGATTAAGTCTCCGGATTCGGAGCGCTTTTCGTGGATATCACGATTGGCCAAATTAAAGTCTCCGGATTTGGAGCCCCTTTTGGCGCATGACATCTAAGGGCCGATTAAGCCTCTTAAGGCCGATTAAGACTCCGAATTCGAAGCGCCCTTCGTGGATATAACGATTGGCCAAAATAGTCTCTGGATTCGAAGCCTTTGTGAGAGATGCATTCGGACCACTTTATTGGCCGAATAAATATTCATTGAGAATTGTTCTTAATTCGAGCCGGTCAATACATGTTTAAACATTTGCACCACGCAACACAAAACTTGCCAGTAAGTTGAAATAATACGTTTAATTACGCACATAACATTTCAAGACCAAATACGAACGTTGAAAATAAAAAAAAAATCTATTTGTTCGGCGCAAAGTCTGTTTTCGCGTTCCAAAGTCTATTTATTCAGCACCCTCATCGTCGCTCTTCTCAATTTCGAAATCGAAATAGGGTAAGTAATGACGATGATGCAAGGGTGAAGCCGAATCAATGCCCACGGCTTCGAGAGCTTTCTCGGTTTGAAGGCCCTTGATCCAGCCGTGCTTGAATCAACGATTTTCACATTGGCAGACCTCCTCGGCAAGGTCTCATTTGGTCTTCTCTATCCCGACCTTCAGGCCGTCCTGAAATCCCTTTTCATAACCTGAGGTCCATTGGGTCACTCTCTCTTCAACGACCAATTTAGATTGACCGGCCGCCACCGACGCGCTCGTTTGAACATTCTTTAGCTCCCGAAGCTCATACTTAGCCTTTTCCGCGCGAATCTCCAGACTACGATTCTTTTCATCTTTTTTCTCACTCTCACGTCGCACTTCCCACAGACGCATGCCGACTTCGTAAGCAGTATATAGTCCTTTCACGGCCCCATGTATGCCGTCTCGAAATACTTCAAAATCTTGACGTCCGACCATCCATTGTTGGACTTCCGGCGGGAAGATCTGTCGAGCGAACTCGACTGCCACACCTGGGTCTTTAATGATAGAATCCGTCTCCGTCATTGGTCTATTCCTCACAAAAATCGCAAAACTCAAAGGTCGTGGCGTCGCATCGGGCTCGATTCTCGGTCGCGGGCGCAGAGAATTTCTCCGTTGTTGCCTGTCCTTTCGGGGCGATCTGCTTCGACGACTAAGGGGCTATTGTGTTTCCCGATCCTTGAACGTTCTTCTTCCCGTACGCATAGGCTCTCTACTGCGACTCATTGCGGTGTCTAATTCAGCCAATCTTCGTCCCTCCCAAGTTGCCTGAATGGAAATATGCAGGGCCTCTGGCGTGCATCCGCCCCATTTATCCTTCAATATATACAGCTCTCCCGAGGCAACGTCAGTAATCCCAAACGTTAAGAGACGGATGACAATTGTCCAGCCCACGAGTTAGGCCCATTTGGCTTCCCAAGCTGGCGCCCTGGCTAAGGCAAGGGCAGATTTACTAATCTGGTCAAGGGTAGATTTACTAATCTGGTTGGCTATGTTTTCAAGCGCAAGCGCCGATTAATCTGTGCCTCAGCTAGCCCACGAGTTAGGCCCATTCGGCTTCCCAAGCTCGCGCCCTGGCTAAGGCAAGGACAGATTTACTAATCTGGTCGGCTATGTTTTCAAGCGCAAGCGCCGATCAATTTGTGCCTCAGCCAGCCCACGAGTTAGGCCCATTCGGCTTCCCAAGCTCGCGCCCTGACTAAGGCAAGGGCAGATTTACTAATCTGGTCGGCCATGTTTTCAAGCGCAAACGCCGATCAATCTGTGCCTCAGCCAGCCCACGAGTTAGGCCCATCCGGCTTCCCAAGCTCGCGCCCTGGCTAAGGCAAGGGCAGATTTACTAATCTGGTCAAGGGCAGCTTTACTAATCTGGTCAGCCATGTTTTCAAGTGCAAACGCCGATTAATCTGTGCCTCAGCCAGCCCACGAGTTAGGCCCATCCGGCTTCCCAAGCTCGTGCCCTGGCTAAGGCAAGGGCAGATTTTCTAATCTGGTCAAGGGCAGATGTACTAATATGGTCGACCATGTTTTCAAACGCAAGCGCCGATCAATCTGTGCCTAAGCCAGCCCACGAGTTAGGCCCATTTGGCTTCGCAAGCTCGTGCCCTGGCTAAGGCAAGGGCAGATTTACTAATCTGGTCAGCCAAATACCTAAGCTAAGCAGCCAATCTAACCATAACCGAAAGCAATATCATTCATCAACAACATTTTCCTTAGCAAGTTGAGCATAACTCATAAAATTTTATATATGCAAATTACTAAACAAAAAGCTACAAGCTCGCATGAAAATGCCTAGCAAAAAACTATGACTGTAGCAACACATGAAAAATACCAAATTAAAAACTGTAAAAATACATTCGACATCCTAAAAACTATGTTAGTCGCCCAGATCATTCATCGGAATCAGACTCCAATGGCTCAACATCCACTTGCTCATATGGTATTGGCATAATCAATGAAACTTTAGCAGCAACAAGGGCTTTGTGCCAGCCATGTTTGAATCCCCGATTTTCAAACTTGGGGATTGGTCCAAATACTCGGCGAGTCCAACATTTTTCCCGGCCTTAAACACTTTGGAAGCCTCCGAGTCGGCTGTTTCCTTCGCCGCCTTCATTTTAGCCAACTCAGCCTCCAGTTTGGAGACCGCCTTCTGGGCCAATTTAAGAGCATCTTCGCTCGCGCCCGCCTCCTTCTCGGCATCCGATCTCAATTGATCCGCGCTATGAGCCCTCTCCACCTCGGCCTCGGCCCTTGAAGCTTCCTTGTTCGCCCTCAAAGCTTCGACTTCGGCCCTTCTCCTTTGGCCCTCAACTTCCTTTCGTAAATGACCAATTTGTTTGACGGCGTCGCGATGGCGACGGCCCATATCGGCTATCCTTCCGATGGTCTGCAAAACAAGAATTTAAAACCATAACTTCAACAGTATTTGGATTAAGTGAAGCAAAGTCCGAATATGTACCAAAAGTGCTGATTGGGTGGCTAGTGCTGTCGTATTTAGATCTGGTTCCACCCGAAAAGCCTCCCTATCAGACGGCAACGACACGGACGTAGCCAAGCTGAATGTGACTTTTGGATCTTTAAGTGCCGAAGCATCAAAGAAACCGGCATATTTTTTATCATCGGCTGAATGACAAAACGAACGATCACATTCGATCCCTCTAATCGAGGACGTTTGCCGCCTTGTTCTTCTGAGCCGGCCTCAAACTTGGCAGGGCGTTTCTCTGCCTCTTCCTTAACTTCTTGGCCGGCCTGCGAGATCAAAGTAGATTTGGCATTCCAATTTTTTGCCGTCTCCACCTCAATAACGCGCAAGGACTCTAATTCGCTAACAGGCAGGGAGAGTTGAGATTCGGTGACGGGTGGTACTTCAACGGAAGGGCCTTCGCTCTTCGCTGTGCGGCCAACCTTTTCGCATATGCCTTCCTGGCAAGTTTCGTCAGGCTTAACCCAGCCATGTCTTCGGGGCCTGCAGCGGGAAGATCCTTTAAGCCGTGAAAAACATCGTCAAGTGAAAGATCCCCTCGGCCCGAAGTGGATGGAGGATCGGCCGAATTCAATACCTCGTCAGACTCGGTTTCATACTGATCTGATTCGGTAACATTAGCTACATTCCACTCCGAATCAGACCCTTCAAAACCAACCTGCCTCAAGTTTTTGAAGTCGGATAAAATAAGAGCAATAAGAGAATCTTCACCCTCCGGAACTGGGATATTTTCCGCCGCCGAGAAAGTCATATATGTCGGCTCGTAATGAAGCAGAACGTGGGCCGCCCTGCCTTGTTTCTGAAGACTTTGACGGTCGAAATACTTGAGCGCGACTTTGATATCCGAAAGAACGGCGTCATCAGTCAAAGACAGGACTTTTTTCAAATCGTTCCCTGTACAAGCCAAGCCGTAACATTTCAAAGAAGAGGCTTTTGCAACAAAAATGAACAAATAATAAAAGCGAGAAGGCAATCGGCCACCTGGCTTGCCCCTCCGTCTAGGAATAGGGTTAACGTGATCCTCCCATTCGCCAAATTCCTAGTTACTCTGGACAACGACCATTACATCATCAACTCGTTTCCCAGAACTGGAAAGCATAGTAATTAGCTGATGGTCAATATCCTTGGCCCTAAGGAAGAAACGCCCGTGCCGACCAGAAGATTTAGCCAAGGCATAGCAATGCCGGATGGCTGGAATGCCAAGGTTAATTCTAAGGCGACGGCTGAGCGCTATAACCCCCATTATAATTCTAAAGAAATTCACATTGAATTGGGAAGGGATTAAACCCCAATGGCGAAGCACAGCCCTAAGAAACGGGTGAAGGGGAAAACGGACTCCACCCTCTGCGATTGACAAAAGAGGAAAGACAATCATGGTTTTGTCCACCCTCTCCATATCAAGAGTGTCGTCTGCCATAAACGACAGACGGACATCATCAGGAATGGAGAAATGGCATCTAAAGCCAGCAATTCGATCTGACGAGAGAAGGTCTTTTAAATGTTTCGCCATACCCTACAGTTTATAAGAATATGCCAAGTAAGGAATAAACCAGAATGAGTCTTCGAAGCAAGGAAGGAGAGAAATTACAAAGGACGAAGAGGATATCGGAGAAGAGAGTTGCAGGGACGATTTAAAAGGCAATCCAGCGACGAGTGTCATAAAATACATACTCGAAAGGACGTCAAAATTTTAAATCGCAAAAAATAGAGTGGGAAGTCAACACGACAACCGAAAGGGGTGTACTTAGATATCCGTATGAGGATGAGACCAACCGCCGAATTTTAGCTCTGACTTTTCGAAATTCAGAACCAAGCACTCCAGCCAACTGTCGTTGGTGAAGTGCTTGGGGGCAATTGTGGGAGCCGGATAAATGAAAGAGTCGGAAGGTGCGTACTCCAGAAATCAGATATTATTCGGCTCCATATTGCGTGACGAGGATGTCGAATACGTTAGGAAGGCCGAATAGCAGGAGATCAGTAGCTCCGAATAAATAAAAGGGGAATGGGATAAAAGTAGGCTCAGGCCCCGAGGCCTAAGAAGCAAGTATAAATACAAGAACCACTGATTTAGAAAGGTATGTAACAATCACTTTTTGCTTAACTTAGAAGACAAGCTATTTTGAGTATAAGAACTGACTTGTCCGTCGGAGTGCTAATTCCGGCACCCCCGACCGGAGTGTTTGTATCTTTTCAGGTGACTAGCTGAGGATCACTAGCGTCTTCTAGGATCTGAAGAGTATTTTCAAACCACTTCTCTACAATTATCAACAAGGATATTAGCTCCCTGACAAAAGCAAGCCCTTTATCATACATAGATATAGACATATAGACATATATATATATATATAGAGAGAGAGAGAGAGAGAAGTTTTATCCTTGTTAAGAATCATTTGCAGGAAGGTGAAGATACCTTAATGTCCCTGTGCATTATTCCATTCCTGTAAGGGTATTCCACTCCCAATAACAATTGTTTTGTGTACATTCTAATAACCTGCTCAGCATACAGATTCAGCAAGAATATAAAAAAAAAAAAAAAAACACGCAAATTACATAGTATAGAAGCAAGGTTTTCAAGTTTTGAGTGTAGCTTTTCATCTCATGTACATTCTCATAACCTACTTGGCAAACAGGTTCTAGGAGAAATTTCAAATGTAGCGATTACTAGATCTATGTCCTTAGTTTGGCAAGATATATTATCTTCTATTCTGTCAAATGTTGATCTGCACTTATTTTTTGTTGAAAATTTTAAAATTGTGATTGGTAATGGTGAAACGACACACTTTTGGAGAGACAAATGATTGGTGATTGGAAAGTTGGAGGATGTCTTCCCTAGGCTTTTTAACTTATTACAGGCTAACGATGGCTCCTTGAAGTCTTTTGTTCAAACCAGAGATGCAGCTGGAGGGTGGCAGTTCTCATTCAAAAGACCTTTAAGAGCCTGGGAAGAGGAGGAGGTTAAAAGGCTTATTGAGGTATTAGAGGATGTTCCCAATCTAAGGATCAATATTGATGATCAAGCTTGGTGGAATGCAGAACCATCGAGCTCTTTTTCTATTTCCTCTGCCAGAAGATGGTGTGAGTCTGCTCAAGGTCCATCTCTTAGGATTACTAAACTGCTGTTGGGTAACGGTGCACCACCAAGAGTGAAATTTTTTGGTTGGTTGGTTGGCCTAAAAAGGTAGAGTGAAAACGGCTTTCTATCTTCAAAGAATTGGAGTTTTGGATCCCAATGTGAACAATTATTGTCTGTTTTGCAGGGAGAATGTGGAAACTGTCAATCACATCCTTGTCACGACCCCAAACAGCCCCTAGTAGTTTGGTGCCGTGATGGCCAGTAATCGGAGATTACCGAAGGCCATCTTTCAAAATTCACACACAGACAGAGTATAAATATATATGGGGCTCACAAGTGTTGAAGTAATAATTTAAAAAAAAATACAAGTGGTCCATAAGAGCAGTGTGTAAGTTACATGGAATGGCATACAACTTTACATAATATTACAACTTGGATACAAATACAATAAAGTATAAAATACATTTTACATCTTGATCAAAAGGCTTCTCCAGCCGACATGTGTAAATTACAAGCATTATAAGCCGAGAAGCATAATTTTCAAGACTGCCGACATGAATACAAGTTAGGCCGACATAACAAAAAAACCCCAAAACAAGTTTGTGAGTCACACCTAGGCATCACCGCCTTCCTGCTCATCACCTACATATATATATAGAGAGGGTGAGCTTGGATACTCAGTGAATGGTATAAGAAATAAAGGGGTTTGCATGACTGGTATTCAAGATCTTTATCAAACAATACATAACATAGTTGGTACAAGTCAAGGGATGAACCAAGTCCATCGTCCAAATCTGTCAAGTTTCAAAGGATGCTTACTAACATCATTATAATACAAGTGATGACATCTCGGCAAACAAAACCCACGCGGTAAACCGTCAGTGGCAAACAAGACAAGACAAGGCAAGACAAGGGAGATATCTCAATTCAATGGTGTCGTTGCATTATAGTCCCCGGACACTAAGGACTTGAGCTACTAATGCTTAGAGTCCCTTAGCACGTACGGACTTCCAAACTTTGTGCTACAAGTGCCTATAGTCCCTTAGCACGTACGGGCTTCCAAACTTTGTGCTACAAGTGCTTATAGTCCCTTAGCACGTACGGACTTCCAAACTTTGTGCTACAAGTGCTTATAGTCCCTTAGCACGTACGGACTTCCAAACTTTGTGCTACAAGTGCTTCTAGTCCCTTAGCACGTACGGACTTTCCAAGAATGTCATCAAAACAAGATATATATATATATATATATTTTCCGATTAGGAATAACCATTCATGCTTACAAATACTTTCCAAAACGAAGCAAAACAAGACTTTATCAAAGCATTATAACATAGCTTTATTAAAAATACCACTCACTTAATTCTTCAAACGTCGGGGTCAAGGCAAGTCCAAACCCTACAAACACATGGCAAAGTCTGTTGAATGCACTCTCAAACAAGTTTCATATGCATGCAGATGATCTCGGCATTCCTCAAGACTAAGCCAAATCAAAACAAACACAGTTCTTTATTTCGGGGAAATCATGCTGGGCAACTGCCAGGTCTAGGCCAAGGTCCCACACCTCCTTGCCGAGGTGTTGCCTCGATGGCCACATTCAACGGAATGAAGTCGGGAAAAATCTGGGTTTCCCCTTTCTTGAAGAACATGATGAACATGAAGAACATGAACATGAGGGAGATGAATGCAAGGATCGTGATTTGCTATTACAAAATCTGAGATTTCATGCCATGAGTTCAAAAACATGGACCTGGGTACCCATATTCAAGGATCTAGTGAGAACAAACACAAAAACATGAAACTTAATGCAAACTTTCAAATCAAACAAGACCTTTCTTTCAAGAACACATGAACACCATTTTCTCTTTCTAAAACCAACTTTAAATCGATGCATGACATGCAAAACGGGTTCGATCATGCAATGCAGCTAGATGATCAATAAGAATGACAAGAGTAGATCAAGTATCTAACCTCAATACGCGAATCTAATGGTTTGATCTCTAGGAATCAAGCTCGAAACCCACTCTCTCACTCTAAACTTCTTCTTCTTCTTCTAGAGCTTCTCTCTCCTCACAGACAAAGACATATAGCAAATGATACATTTCTAAGTCTGCTGGCTGACTTAACCCTCTACAGAGGCATGTGGCAGCGGCTGGTTGGTGCTACACAGAAAGGTGGCTGAGTGACAAGACAAAACTATGACAAAGTGTGTTCAACAAGCAAGACGGCATGGTAACTCTTGCGAGTAATGATCTCGGCTAAGAACAAGACATCGGCAAGTAGGGAACAATGACCTCGGCTAGGAAGGACAACACTTGACTAAGCTGTGCCACACCTTGGCCTAGATGTGCCACACCTCGGTCTAGGTCATACCACTCCGGGACAAGATCACTTGGGTGCAAAGGTAACATCTCGGCCTAGATGATTCACACCTCGGCCTTGGTGATGAACACCTCGGCCTAGATAATGACATCTCGGCCAATATGTCAGGGCAAAGGTGGAGGTCGAACAAAGTGGTTCCAAGATAATTCTAGACATGAAGACGACCTCGGCTAAACTCACACCAAGCAAGGTACAAAACATGCTGTAACACTTAAATGAACAAGGACAAGACTCGAAATGCAAGTTTACAAGACAGAATCACATGAATGCATACGAGTATGGTTAGGATAGCGTGAGGGTTATTACATCCTACCCCCCTTAAAGAAGTTTGGTCCCCAAACTTGAGTTACCTTGGTTCGAGAATAACTCCGGGTATCGGACTTTCATTTCCTCTTCCATTTCCCACGTAGCATCCTTGCCGTAATGCTCTTTCTATTCAATCTTCACCATCGGTATTGCCTTATTTCTCAATCGTCTCACTTGTCTATCGATGATGCATATCGGCTCTTCTTCATAGCTTAGGCCTTCATCAACCACAATCCCGAAATGATCGATCGCGTGTAATGGATCTCATATATACTTTCTCATCAAACACATTATGAACTTGACTTAATCTCGGTGGTAAAGCAAGTCTGTAGGCAACCGGGTTAACTTTCTCAAGGATTTCAAATGGTCCAATGTAACGGGGTGCCAATTTACCCTTCTTTCCAAATCTTGAAACTCCTTTCATCGGCGAGGTTTTCAAGAACACATGATCCCCTATTTTGAATTCTAACTCCTTCCTTCTCTGGTCGACATAACTCCTTTGTCGGCTCTGAGCGGTTCTGATTCTCTGTTGGATAAGCTTAATCTTGTCGGTTGTCCTTTGAACTAAATCCGGGCCGATCAAAGCTTTATCTCCTACTTCGGTCCAACATATCGGCGATCTGCACTTTCTCCCATACAAGGCTTTATACGGCGCCATGCCAATGCTAGCTTGGTAGCTGTTGTTGTAAGCGAACTCTACTAATGGAAAATGCACTTCCCAGCTTCCCTTGAAGTCCAATACACACAGTCTAAGCATATCTTCAAGTGTTTGAATTGTTCTCTCTGTTTGGCCATCGGTCTGCGGATTAAAAGTTGTACTAAACCTCAATTCGGTCCCCAAAGCCCTTTGTAAACTCTGCCAAAATCTAGAAACAAATTTTGGATCTCGGTCCGACAGAATGGACATCGGTACACCATGAAGTCTAACGATCTCATTCATATACAACACAGCAAGTCGATCAGCACTGAACAAAGTCCTAACCGGCAAGAAATGCGCTGACTTAGTTAACCTGTCGATTATAACCCAGATCGAATCCATTCCTTTCTGTGTCTTCGGCAAACCAATCACAAAGTCCATGGAGATGTCCTCCCATTTCCACTCAGGAATCGGCAAAGGTTGGAGAAGTCCTGCCGGCCTCTGATATTCCGCTTTCACTTGTTGACAATACAAACACTGAGACACGAACTCGGCTATCTCTCTTTTCATATTCGGCCACCAAAAGGTTTGTTTTACATCTTGATACATCTTGGTGTTCCCTGGATGAACTGCAAATCTGGATCCATGAGAGTCTTGCAAAATCCTTATTTTCAATTCTGGGACGTCGGCCACGCACAATCTTCCTTCGAACTTAAGCACTCCATTCTCAAAGGTGTAACCCGACCTCGGCCTGGTGGTGATCTCGTCGGCTACCTTCTTTAGGAATCCATCCTCTATTTGCCTTGCCTTTACTTCCCCGATGGTAGTCGGCTCCACTGAGATCATGGCTAGGCATGCCAAACTTCCCACTGACTTCCTACTCAACGCGTCAGCTACCGAGTTTGCTTTACCTGGGTGATACTGAATCTGCATGTCGTAATCTTTCAATAATTCAAGCCATCTTCTCTGCCTCGAATTCAGTTCCTTCTGGGTGAACAAATACTTCAAACTCTTATGATCTGTAAAAACTTGGCAAGAGGCTCCATATAAGTAGTGGCACCAAATCTTCAAAGCAAACACCACGGCTGCTAGCTCTAGATCATGGGTTGGATAGTTCTTTTCATGAAGCTTCAACTGACGAGATGCATATGCTATGACTCTGCCCCTTTGCATTAATACACAACCCAAACCCTTATGTGAAGCATCACTGAAGATCTGAAATTCTTCATTACCCGACGGAAGTACAAGAACTGGTGCCGTAACTAAACTCGTCTTCAACTCTTGGAAAGCCGATTCTCTATCATCGGTCCATTCATATGCTGTTCCCTTCTTAGTTAGTTGTGTCAATGGTACTGCTATCCTTGAGAAGTCCTTCACAAACTTTCTGTAATAACCTGCCAAGCCCAGAAAACTACGAACCTCGGACACGTTTGTCGGCGTCGGCCAATTCACAATGGCTTCAATCTTACTCGGATCAACTGATATACCTTCTTCATTAATCACATGCCCTAAAAATGAGATGCTGGAAAGCCAAAATTCACACTTACTCAACTTGGCATACAACTTCTTGTCTCTCAAGATTTGCAGGGTAAGCCTCAGATGATTCTCGTGCTCAATTGTACTCTTGGAATAGATCAGTATGTCGTCAATAAAAACAACTACGAACTCATCTAGATACGGCTTAAAGACTCTGTTCATCAAATCCATGAACGCTGCAGGAGCATTGGTCACTCCGAAAGGCATTACCAAAAATTCGTAGTGGCTATACCTTGTCCAAAAAACAGTCTTCTCAATGTCTTCGGCTTTAACCTTCAGCTAGTGGTAGCCCGACCTAAGGTCAATCTTGGAAAAGACTCGTGCCCCTTGTAATTGATCAAGCAAATCGTCAATCCTAGGCAATGGGTACTTGTTCTTGATGGTTACCTTATTAAGTTCTCTGTAATCAATGCAAATGCGAAGTGTGCCATCCTTTTTCTTAACAAATAAAACGGGTGCTCCCCACGGTGAAGTGCTCGGCCTAATGAATCCCTTATCCAACAATTCTTGTAACTGTAGTTTCAGTTCTCTAAGTTCAGCAGGGGCCATCCTATAGGGTGTTTTGGAGATAGGTTGCGTTCCCGACACGAGGTCCATCATAAACTCTATTTCTCTATCGACTAAGTGGCCAGGCAGCTCATTTGGAAAGACGTGGGGAAATTCCTTAACAACTGGTATACCGGCTAACTCAACACTTCCATTCAAATCACTTAGTATACTGCACAAATAACCTTGACACCCTTTTTGGATCAACTTATAGGCTTTCATGGATGAGATTAAGTAGGGTGGGGGTACTACTCCCTTACCCTGGAAAAAGACCTCGGCTTTGTTTGGGGTCTTCAATGTAACGCTCTTAGTAACACAATTAATGGATGCATGATGCGCTACTAACTAATCCATTCCCAATATGACATCGAAGTGAGTCATGCTTAATGGCATCAAATCAGCTAATAATTCTACATCCTCAATCACCACAACACACGCCCTATATATGGATGCAATAATTATAGTTCCCCCAGATGGAGTAGATACAGATAGCACATAATCAAGGGGTTCTAACGGTCTGTTCAACTTCTCGGCAAATTTAACAGATACAGAAGAATGTGTAGAGCCCGAATCAATCAAGACGTATGTAACTTGAGAGCAAATTGAGAGTGTACCTGACACTACCATTTCAGCATTCTGGGTGTCTCCTGGCACTAGAGCAAAAACTCTGCTCTGTCTCATCTGTGTCCTTCCGACGTTGCTTCCCTGTGCAGAGCCCGAGGTGCTCCCATTTTTCTTACCATCACCAGCTCTTGCCTTTGGACAGTCCTTCACGCGGTGACCTATCTCGCCACATTCAAAGCAGGCTCCTGTCGCCCAGCGACAAACCCCGAGATGCGGCTTCCCACAACTCGCACACGTCGGCTTAGCATTACCATCCCGATCTGAGTTGCTGGAACTGCCCACATTCGCCTTCTTCTTGGCATTAAACGGTATCCGACGACCTTCATTGTTCTGTCTCTTCCTCTGATTCTCTCCTGCACTTTGATATCGATTTAAGTTAGCTTCCGCCAAGATGGCCTTGTCTAACACCTCGACGTAAGTCGGCATATTGAGCATGTTGACCCAATCCTGAATTGGTCCACGTAGTCCACTTTCAAACTTCCTGGCTTTCCTATACTCATCACTGACCATATGAGGCGCATACCTCGCCGATTCGGTAAAGGCACGGTCGTACTCTGCCACTGTTCTGTTGCCTTGTGTCAGAGTCTGGAACTCTATGGTCTTGCGATCTCGAACGCTAAGCGAAAAATGCTTGTTGTAAAACAGTTCCAAAAATTTGGCCCAAGTTAAACCAGGATTAGCCTTCCGGATCATCATCTACCACCTTCGAGCGTCGTCGTCTAATGTGAATGCTGCTAATGTCACCTTCTGAGTGTCGGTGCTGGGAAAGATCTCGAACAGCTTTTCCATTTCCAAAACCCACGCCTCGGCCTTCATCGGCTCTATGCCCCCTGCGAATCTCGGTGGGTTCATCTTCTTGAACTCTTTAATCAAAGTCATCATCCCTTCCCCATACAAGGCTGGCTGTGGAGGCACTTAGGGCACTAGAAGAGGTGGAGCTGCATGTCGGCCATTCGTCTATTCGGCCGGGGTAGATGTAGCACTTGCATTCTGTTGCCTTATCTGCCTCAATTCACGGGTTAAACCTTCAACTAGTCTTTCTAGTCTGTCCAATCTATCCTCTGATTGATCTCGGCCAACTGATGGTCTACCTCTCCTCATGATGCTATGAGTAGAAAAAATGCAACCTTAAAACAAACTGAACCAAGAACCATGTATGCAAATAACAAATGGTTATGCCGAGATGATGCACACCTTGTCAAGTATCAAGCAATATGATGTAATCCTAAGATCATTCTAAGGGACATCCTATGCTCTTTAGGACTCAAAGTGTGTGAATAACGTACTATAAGGAATGCGTGCTCTGATACCAATCTGTCACGATCCCAAACAGCCCCTAGTAGTTTGGTGCCGTGATGGCCAGTAATCCGAGATTACCGAAGGCCATCTTTCAAAATTCACACACAGACAGAGTATAAATATATATGGGGCTCACAAGTGCGGAAGCAATAATTTAAAAAAAAAATACAAGTGGTCCATAAGAGCAGTGCGTAAGTTACATGGAATGGCATACAACTTTACATAATATTACAACTTGGATACAAATATAATAAAGTACAAAATACATTTTACATCTTGATCAAAAGGCTTCTCCAGCCGACATGTGTAAATTACAAGCATTATAAGCCGAGAAGCATAATTTTCAAGACTGTCGACATGAATACAAGTTAGGCCGACATAACAAAAAAACCCCAAAACAAGCTTGTGAGTCACACCTAGGCGTCACCGCCTTCCTGCTCATCACCTACATATATATATATGGAGAGGGTGAGCTTGGATACTCAGTGAATGGTATAAGAAATAAAGGGGTTTGCATGACTGGTATTCAAGATCTTTATCAAACAATACATAACATAGTTGGTACAAGTCAAGGGATGAACCAAGTCCATCTTCCAAATCTGTCAAGTTTCAAAGGATGCTTACTAACATCATTATAATACAAGTGATGACATCTCGGCAAACAAAACCCACGCGGTAAACCGTCTGTGGCAAACAAGACAAGACAAGACAAGGCAAGACAAGAGAGATATCTCAATTCAATGGTGTCGTTGCATTATAGTCCCCGGACACTAAGGACTTGTGCTACTAATGCTTAGAGTCCCTTAGCACGTACGGACTTCCAAACTTTGTGCTACAAGTGCCTATAGTCCCTTAGCACGTACGGACTTCCAAACTTTGTGCTACAAGTGCTTATAGTCCCTTAGCACGTAAGGACTTCCAAACTTTGTGTTACAAGTGCTTATAGTCCCTTAGCACGTACGGACTTCCAAACTTTGTGCTACAAGTGCTTCTAGTCCCTTAGCACGTACGGACTTTCCAAGAATGTCATCAAAACAAGATATATATATATTTTCCGATTAGGAATAACCATTCATGCTTACAAATACTTTCCAAAACGAAGCAAAACAAGACTTTATCAAAGCATTATAACATAGCTTTATTAAAAATACCACTCACTTAATTCTTCAAACGTCGGGGTCAAGGCAAGTCCAAACCCTACAAACACATGGCAAAGTCTGTTGAATGCACTTTCAAACAAGTTTCATATGCATGCAGATGATCTCGGCATTCCTCAAGACTAAGCCAAATCAAAACAAACACAGTTCTTTATTTCGGGGAAATCATGCTGGGCAACTGCCAGGTCTAGGCCGAGGTCCCACACCTCCTTGCCGAGGTGTTGCCTCGATGGCCATATTCAACGGAATGAAGTCGGGAAAAATCTGGGTTTCCCCTTTCTTGAAGAACATGATGAACATGAAGAACATGAACATGAGGGAGATGAATGCAAGGATCGTGATTTGCTATTACAAAATCTGAGATTTCATGCTATGAGTTCAAAAACATGGACTTGGGTACCCATATTCAAGGATCTAGTGAGAACAAAAACAAAAACACGAAACTTAATGCAAACTTTCAGATAAAACAAGACCTTTCTTTCAAGAACACATGAACACCATTTTCTCTTTCTAAAACCAACTTTAAATCGATGCATGACATGCAAAACGGGTTCGATTATGCAATGTAACTAGATGATCAATAAGATTGACAAGAGTAGATCAAGTATCTAACCTCAATATGCGAATCTAATGGTTTGATCTCTAGGAATCAAGCTCGAAACCCACTCTCTCACTCTAAACTTCTTCTTCTTCTTCTAGAGCTTCTCTCTTCTCACAAACAAAGACATATAGAAAATGATACATTTCTAAGTCTGCTGGCTGACTTAACCCTCTACAGAGGCACGTGGCAGCGGCTGGTTGGTGCTACACAGAAAAGTGGCTGAGTGACAAGACAAAACTATGACAAAGTGTGTTCAACAAGCAAGACGGCATGGGCACTCTGGCGAGTAACGATCTCGGCTAAGAACAAGACATCGGCAAGTAGGGAACAATGACCTCGGCTAGGAAGGACAACACTTGACTAAGCTGTGCCACACCTTGGCCTAGATGTGCCACACCTCGGTCTAGGTCATACCACTCCGGGACAAGATCACTTGGGTGCAAAGGTAACATCTCGGCCTAGATGATTCACACCTCGGCCTTGGTGATGAACACCTCGGCCTAGATAATGACATCTCGGCCAATATGTTAGGGCAAAGGTGGAGGTCGAACAAAGTGGTTCCAAGATAATTCTAGACATGAAGACGACCTCGGCTAAACTCACACCAAGCAAGGTACAAAACATGCTATAACACTTAAACGAACAAGGACAAGACTCGAAATGCAACTTTACAAGAAAGAATCACATGAATGCATACGAGTATGGTTAGGATAGCGTGAGGGTTATTACAATCCTACTACATTGCCTTTTGGTATGGAGAATGTGGTCTAAATTATTGGATTGGTGGAACTTGTCTTGGGTAATTCCTGGGTCTATTGGAGATCTTCTGGAATGGTGGTTAGGTAGAAGCTATAACAAGTTTGAAAGGAGGATATGACATTCTATTCCTTTTGCTATCATGTGGTCTGTGTGGAAGCTCATAAATGAATGTGTGTTCAATGCAATTCAACCAGATTTTACGGATTTTGAGGAGTTACTGAAGGTTAGAATTGCTTTATGGTTGAAATATAACACATATGGGATATATTTTTCTATTAATGATGTGGTGTTCAACCTTCAGCAAGTAAGATCTTGCTCAAGGCAATGGAACAGAATCAGAATTCTGGGCTAATTTTTGGCTGTGGAGATTGTTGTCTGTAGGATAGATGGCTGCTGTTTGGTAGTTTTAACAGGTGGGGTCTGTTTGATTGTTTGTTACTCTTTTGTTTTGGGGTGATTTTTCTGTTTGTTGTTGGTTTCTTACCAACATTTTGGCTTGAGCTAGCACAAGATTGGGCATCCTTCTTGGTGCCAACCTAGTTGGGATTAGGTTGAGGTGCTATGATGCTATCGAGCTCTTGTCTTTTCTTTATTGATGGTCTTCATATGTAATGTTTTGATTTTATCAATAAAGTTTTCTTATTTTGTTGATTAAAAAAAAATCCTAAAATGAAAATTTTTAAGTCAATAAGTAGGCCTTGCCTCTCGACAGAGTGTTATTTGATATAAACTTCAATACTCGAAAACAAAAAATATATAATTTGAAAAGTGGTAATCAACTTACAAACTCGGGAAATGAACCAAATTTTCCCAGAAGTGAAGAGATAGATCCAACAGGGACAATTTCTAACAAAATATTCAACGATGCGTCCTCTCTAGTTGTTCCCAAGTATCTCTTCAAGAAAAAGAAGAGCCGAGTAAAGTTAGAAAACCAACCAAAAATATAAAAATAGACAGACAAGACAATAAAAATGAACAACCATTGCTTCAGGAAGAATGCAAATCAAATACTTACAACAATGTTTGGATGTGAAAGATTCTCAAAAAGGTTCACTTCTTCTTCAAGCTCTCTAATGTGGGCCTAACAAAAATTGAAAAAAGTCAAATTCAAATAACATACTCTTGCCAATCAACTAAAGCAAAAATCTTTTAACAATAAAATAGAAAACTACCAATTTAGGAGTGTTTTGGGAAGATGATAAAAAGCTGGCTCTTGATTTTTTACCAAGTTTTTGGCTTTTTTAGAAAGTGATTTAGGAAGTTCGTAAAAAACTGCTTTTGGCTTTTTCGGTTAGTATTTGTTTATATTGTCACATCACAATCAAATGACCAAAATATCCCTACCCAATTTAGTAAATTTACATTTTCACCCATGTACAACCCTAGACAACATGAAGTGTATAATTGTAATTTCACATGCAACTTTTTTGGACTTCCCAAATGACTTATTGTTAAAAAAGCCAATCTAGCCTTTTACCCCCCAAGCTACAAAACGTAGCTTTTAATCTTGGTTCTCAAATGGGCACTTAGTACCACAAACGCAATCTATACTATATATATAAGCAAATGTAGTATTATCTCAAAAAATTTCAAAAATTCATTCCTAAATTCTCATAATTTAAAAAAAAAAAATACATGGCACCCCCCTCTAGCTCCCTTTTCACTTTTCAAGTCTTCTCACTCCCTCTCCCTATATAAAAAAATAAAAGTAAAATAATGAGAAAAAATCACATAATATCAAAAATTCAAATTAATTTGTTAATTTTCTTAATTTGTAATTAATTAAAAAATCTATTATTTAGTTCATTTGCTCCTTTATCTATATGCCCCAAATAATTTAAAAAATACATCTATTGGTTTGAAGTCACATTACACACTAAAAATAGATCTAATACCGGATTTATACTATTACTAGAAATCTAATACACTTGGGCTTTTTTAAGTAATTCAAAAAATCTAATTGAATTATTTGTTAAAATTTAATCATGACTTTTGGCCAAAATTTAAAATAATATTAAAATTATTAGCTTAAAAATATCTATTAACTACTTTACAATCCTATCTTGTTAGAAATTCCTTTAAAAATTAAAAATTACCAAACAACTTCATATCTCCATCAAAATATTTTGATACTTTAGAATTCATATTATACTCATTGATGTTGATTATGCACAAATGAGCATTCTATATCCACCCAAATTGCTTGGAGCCAAAGAAACTATTCGAATAAAATCAGTTTGACTATTGAATTTTAGATTTGTACAAAAACAATTTTCATAGAATTTTGAATTTATATATATAAAAAAATTAAATAGATTTGTGCATGAAATAAAAGCCTGTTTTGTTCACTTTTCCATTCTTTTTATTATTATTATTATTTTTATTTTTACAAATTCTATCCAAACACAATTTCAGAGTTTCTTGAGTGATTGTACAGAGAAAATACATGTTGGTTCATAATATAAAATAAAAAAAAAAGAATCATGGGAGAAAATTGTCTAATTGTATAAATATTATAAAATTAACAAACACATTGTATTAAAAATTATATCCCTACTTTGTAGCTAATAGTCTCATTTCACATGGGTAGAGTTTCCCTCTTTCTCTACCTCTCTTAAGTGTGGTAATACAATTTTTTTTTTGAAATACTTTGATCTGTAATGATTTTTTTGTTATGTTGGAATGTCAAGTTAGTTAGTTATGATTATATTTTCTGTGATGCTCTCATTGATAGGTTCTTGTAAGTTGATATACGTAATTCTTACTTAAAATTTGATGCTCAATGTAATGTACTACTGCGGTGGTGAATGTAATGAACTTTTTGATAATTTTGACCAATTATTGTGTTCGGCACACTTTATTTCTCTTGGTTTCTTATCTAAATTTCATTTTTCCTGTAATTTTCTTTCTTTTAGTTTATTATTTCATTGAATGATATTTGACCCTAGTAAAAACCCAGCTCACTTTATTGAGTGTTTTACTACGGCCTTCTGGTATTATGGTCATGATCGTAAGTGTGAGTAATACCTGGCAGTATATGGTTGGGATTTTTTTACCAAAGAGTTAAATGTCATGTGTGGTATGTATATTTTTCAACTTTTGTTGTTAAGGATTCTATGGCTACAATATGGAATGCAGTAAGAATTTTGAAAAACACCTGGTTGATTAGTTTGGATTACTCACTCTTTTATGAAAGCAAATTTCTCTTTCAAATTTTCTGATATATGTTTGGTGTGGCTTATATGTAGGATTCATTTTATTGTAGCTTGACAACTGAAGAAGCACAACGACTACATGAATATAACTTTGATCATCCTGGTAATAAAATTTATAATTAAGTATTGCTATAGGTTTTTAATTTGTACGTAAACTTTGTTGGTGTTTTTTTCTCTGCTTTGCTGACTATATGGTACAACTAGAATTTAGTAGAATGCACAGGAGCTTTTGTGAAAATCTCAAATATATGTTTGCTTGTGTGTAGATGTTTTTGACTCCGAACAGCTTGTAGAGTGCATTGAGAAACTCAAAAGTGGCGAATCTGTCCAGGTCCCAATATATGATTTTAAAAACCATCGCAGGCAGGTAATATTCTATGAAGCATTTTGTATGTACTATTAATGTGGTAGTCGGTATGTATCACACTTGATAAAAGCTTCTCAGCTCCTTTATATAATTTTGTTAAGAATTGCTGTGACCTTGAACTTGTCAAGAATGAATCAACTTCTATGTTTTATGTTATTGCTAATCATTCATTTTAATATCCTAATTTTAGCTATGCATGTCCTTTCTTATTACATGCTATGGTCAAGGTCCATAGAATGTCTCTGAGCCATGAAGACTTATTAAGTCATTGCAAATTCAATAATTGTTTTGACCTTTCTCGAATAAATTTCACCTGCATTAATATTATCTTACCACATTAACTTCACAGGTGAAACACCAAGCTTCTTAACAATTCTGATGTGGGAAAAGAGGGCGTTAGGCTGGGCTGGGTTGGGTTGGGCTGGGTATTATTAATTACGTTTGTTAAGGGGTGTGGGCAAGAATCTATTTCTAAATTTAGCTTATAAATGTCCTTAGGAGAGGAGTGGATCAAATTTTCTCACAGTTCTCAACATTTGCGGCAGATACTTTCAATGCCCACGAGAGGGCTTGCGAAATACAGAGTTTTCTTTAAATAACAAACTCCTTAGGCTGAATGAAGTAGAAATAAGTTGTGAAAAAATTATTGGTTAGGCTCCAGGCTTCTCCTCTTTGTTTCTATCCATTTGTATTCTGCTTTAACTAAGATTTGACCAGACATGGCCATGCCCATGCCTTGCATCAACAATGTTAGTTGGCTCCACACACCTGTTTGCTAGTAAATTAATCTTTTTCCACCCATAATTGGGATTGCTTTTTTTATTTATTTTACTGACAACTTACAGACTCATAGTTTTTCCTTACCTATTAAAAAAGGAAACAAGTCCTAGCCTAAGAATAGATGGCATACCTCAATTTACAGTGGACAACTAGCATGGCCAACTTCTGAGACTGATTTTGCATTTCATTGCAGTCAGCTAGCATGGCCACTATGTGGGCATCCTAAGCAAAGCAACTAGCCACAGGTTTCACCTATTTATGGACAACTTCTGATGCTGATTTTGCATTTCATTGCATTTTGGGAGACGAAGAAACTGTTAATGCTTGCGTCATTATTTATTTTACAGAAAAAGATTAAATTGGTAATTCTTGTCTTTATGTGAGTGGAGCACGTTGAGTCCACTTTTGAATCTAATCTCGTTGTCTCCAAGTGAAAGCTATTTCATGACAGTAAAAGAGAAATAAAACAAACTCTTTCAATGTCAGAATTTGGTTAATGCCTATTCAATATCACACCACTTAAAGAAAAATGCATGTTATCAACAGCCAAAACTTCAGATCACTTTCAAAGGCCTGAGTTTGAAAATTGTTTCCATGTTAGGAGAAGCTCTTGGTCTGAAATAGGAGTCATCTCTATCATCTACAAGAGGAACAGTGTAATTATTGTTTGCATCAAGAATATTTGATCTGCCCCGAGTGTCTCAAAGAGGGAGAGGGAGAGAGAATGTTGTGTTTTTGATATTGACAATGTTGTTTTGATGATTTATGAATTTTCCTTCAACTTCGTTGAATTACAATTCAACGTTCTTTGTCAGGTAAATGCATTTGATGTAATTATCTTGGAGGGAATTCTAGTTTTCCATGACCCACGTGTCCGTAACTTGATGAATATGAAGATTTTTGTTAACATAGGTCTCATTCCTCCACTCAGATTATTGCTCATGTATTATCCCATAAAATTGTCCATTTGAGTAGCAATTTTGTTATTATAGCTTTGTTTTGTAGGACATTATTGTTGCAGTGCTGCCTGGTTTTTGAAAAACTTGTACATAATAAAGGTCTCTGTCTAATGAGGCTACATTGTAGAATAACATAGTTGATTCAATGCTTAAAGGTCATGTTAAATATCCTATGCAGGCCTGAGTTATTGAGGTCAGCTTCACTCTTTTAGGATGACCAATTGTCCTGCTTTTATTTTTTTATGTATTAGCTTTGCGCATGTTCATTGCAGATAGCTTCCTTTTGATGGCCATCTATCCTCCTTTCTTTCCCACAGACTGCACCAAATTGTGGGTGTTGATTTCTGATCACACTGCCAAACAAGTACTCAGCTGGAGAACACCGGCAGAATAGATTACGCCCAAACAACCTGTCACAGAAAGATAAGACTTCGGCGGTGGTTCATCCACCCGGGGGCAACTCGGGGGCCACCCGATGATCAAGTTAGTACTCAATTATCTCTCAAAGATAGCAAACAGTGCTTAACTCATTAACCAGGATTCAAAAAGCGTACCTTAGACCCACGAGGGTGCCCTACTTTTATAGCCAACATTAACCTGATCTTTGTAGAAGCCTAGCTTCTCTTGAACTCTAACTTAATGCTCATCCTAGACTCTCCATTGGATAAAGATAAACTCCCTAAGAGCTTTATGTTTATCCAGGCTGAGGTCCTCCCCCATTATAGGAATCTTTTAGTTTATCCATTCATCTCAGATTTTGGTATCTTCGCAGATAACCTTGGCCTAGCAAAGATCACCTCGGTGCCATGACCTAGACACGTGGCACCACAGCTAGCACTTCAGTGCCACCTTGGCCACGTGTTGTCATCGACAAAAATATGTCCCTACAACTGCCCTCTAGGTTCTATTACCTCGGCATCCTCAGGTGATGGAACCTAAATCGTTTGTCCATATAGCATGTCGGCTAAGACTTAACGCTATCTTCATTATCGAGGTCATAATACGTCGGCTCCATAAGACTTGTAGTCTGTTTTACCAATGCCCAAAAACCAAGAACCAAGTTTTTAATGTTCTTTAACCGGGATTGTCCCTCTACCCGAGGCTCTTGCTTCATTAAATTAAGAACTCCAAGAGTTCTATCTGTGCATGAGATGTCACGCACGATTTCTCAACCGTTTCTGCCACGCGTCTATTTCTTATTGAACTGTACCTGACACACGCCATCAAGTTGCGTCACTTCTGTGCGCGCCGCCTGACAGACAGGTCATCCAAAACGTATTCAATGTAATTTTGCCGTCTTTTCATGTTTTTACAAAAACACTTCCCTCTCTCTTCGTCTTTTCACTTCGCGTTTTCTGATTTCTCTCAAGCTTCCTCTTTCTAAAAAACCTCTCTCTCAAATCCTCCATTTTCGTACTTTGAAGCTTCTGTAACTTGCTCCAACCGCGAGCATTTCATCATCTGGCTTTGACTACTCGAGCCGTCTGACTTCGGTGAGTTTCATATTAGCGCCATCTTCTTCGATGAGTCTCTGTTATTTCCCTTTTTCAGTCTTCAATTTATTTCAAAATTTTATTGTATTCAATTGTGGCCATTGCGAACCTGTTCTTGAATATTTGCTTATGTGTTGAATTCCATTATTCGCGTATCGAGCATGTTTGTTTCATGATTTTGCTTCTGCCCAATCTCTTTCTGGGTATACATATACACACACCACTCACACACTTGTTTATTTTGCCACTGTACTTGGCTTTGTACATCTGCACACACTTCGTACAATGTTCGTGAATTTTTGTCTTTTTCGTGAGTCTGAATCACACTCTTTGTTCTATTTCCTTGTTGCATTTTCTAGATTCTTGCCTTCAATTTTCTGATTCTACATAGATTTAGGCTTGGGTCTTGGTATAGAAATCACTTTTTTAGGAAACTTGAAACAAACTCCCATTGATCTTGAAAAACCCTTGCCCTAGTTTTTGTTTTGGGTTTAGCCGAGGTTCTTAAAATCCACTCAAACCTCTTTCTGTTGAATTCTCTCACCTTACCCCTCTTGCCGACATCATGGGTATGTTTAGGTGGAGGGTGGACATCCCAGAGAAGCTTGAGTATTTTAGGAGGGAGTTCTCCATTCATGCCGATGTCCAACTTAGGTTGGCTGGGGAGGAGGACTCCATTATGCCCAATAACAACCTCATGCCCTTCCCAGGAGTTGCTTTCATCGAGTGCGGACTTAGATTCCCTCTCGATATCCTTTTTTGCCAAGTCCTTCACTATTACAAACTTAACCCAATGCAGCTAGCCATTAACTCCTACAGAGTCATTAACAATATAATTTCCCTAGCTAGCCGAGAAAACGCTAGGATAACACTAGCCAACATCCAGTACTACTATACCGTATGTGGCCTTAAATCAGAAAAAGGCTACATCTATTACACCAAGCCAAGGTTGACCGAGTACAAACTTATTGCCAACCTCCCAGACTCCAACAAAGGTGTTGGAGACGATTATTTCATCGTCTTGGGTAACTAGAAGTTCTCACCAGATGATGACCTCCACCTCTACCCCTTGAGCCGATTAGTCTTTAATGAGGGTAATGGTAAGAACCAAGTGTTACTTTACTGGTTTTCAAGTCTTTATTACTTTGTTCCTTTTATGTTCTAATATCGGTTTTTTGCACTTGCAGCTCTTCCTCAGCCACCCAAAGACTTTCGCAAGACATTCTTCCCTAGTAAAGACTTCAAGAAGCTACTGGGCTTGCCTATTAATCAGTGCAAGGCCCCTCCACTGCTTAACTACATTCCAACCTACAAATCCGCCCTGCCCGACATCCCCAATAAAAGCAAGTCTCCACCTTCAATAATAACTCCCTCTACCACTTCATCTCCAAGGCCTGATCAGGCCTCAACCTCTGACCTAGCAGAGCAGCCATCGACATCTGCTCCCCAACTAATTTCTCCAGCCCAGCGTCAACGTCGTCGTTGAGCTCCACTGCTCGCCCCCGCAGGCAGAACTTGTAGCCGAAAACGTCGAAGTACTGAGGCGTCGGCTTTCGATTCGGCCAACTCCCCTACTGCTCTTCCAGCAATCCACTTTGGCACAAAAGGCATTGTTGTTGTCACCACCGATGAGATGGGGCGCACCAAGGCCGTCGCCGAAGACCTTCTAGCCAACATTCTCAATGTTGTCACAGTCCAATCTTCACCATCGTAATCCCAACCAAAGGTGAAGCCAAAAAGGGAGAAGAAAGCCAAAGCCAAGGCAACAGTGACTCAGATCGGCTTTGAGGACACTTTTGCCTATATCCAAGTTGGTCGAGGTTGAGAAAAGCCCCTCCGCCGCCGAGAAGAGGCCCGCCAAGGCTGATCCCTTCGAATCCACTAAGTTAAAGAAGTCGAGGTCGGACTCTGCAACCACCTCGGGTTCTCTTAAACCTGATGACCCCTGGGCCCCCTCTGTCATGATTGAGGACAAGCCAGTCAGAGCTAGCGATAGCGCTTTTGATATTAAGGTCGGCATTGCCCTCTCCACCGTGTTGCTCTTTCCTAATGACCTCAACTGTATGGCCGAGGTCAGCGAATATGAAAATTTTGCTTTAATGGTGCAGCACTCTGTACTAGTAAATTCCTAACACTTGGTACTCTCCATTCTTTGTTTCTATACTAAAAAAGTTTACTTACTTTGTTCATTCCGTTTTTTCTAGGCGATCACTCCTTTGCGATGCAGGCTGAGGACACGAAGAAGGAGTTGGTCTACAAGACCAAGGAGGCTACTGGCTTGCTTAAGTCCTTAAACAACGCCGAGGCCAAAATGAAAGTCCTGATAGATCAGGCCAAGGAAGCTAAACAAGCCCAAGACCAAGCCGAGGAAAAGGCTGGTGCTGCAGAGGCTGTTGCTAAGGTCCTCTAAGCTAAAATAAAATAGGCCGAAACAAAAACTGCCGAAGCCCAAGCAGACCTCTGAAGTGCCTTGGCCGCAAAAGACGTCGAAATCAAAGTAGTGGACGAGAAGGCCTACACCGAGAGGGCATTCGATGTCCGCGAGGAGTACAAGAAACAAGTCAGACAGGCATGCAACAAGGGTTACACCCTTAGTTAGATGGCTGCTTTGAAGGAATTGGTTGTCCCCGAGGACTTTCCTCTCAGAGATGAAGGCCGACTTGCTTTGCCATTCCCCCTTGCTTCAAGCCAATCTGAGGCTAAGACTGGGGGGAAAGAAGGAGAAGAAGAAGACGAAGCAGAAGAAGAAGACGAAGAGGCCGAAGTGGAAGCTGATGTTGAAGGTTCTGCTATGGCCAAGTCCCCAACTTTGAATGAGCAAGTCCTGGACTTGATTCAAGATGAGGAGGACGAGGTCCAAAAAACCACTTCTGAAGCCAAGGTCGAGACTGCTAGTAAGAGCCTAGATGACACACTGCGTGAGATTGATGCTAAAGTAGAGGCCAACAAGAGTGTAACACCACCAGCCAATGAAGCCAATCTAAGCATTTAGAATATTTATGCTTTTCCTTGTATTCTTTCTCTTTCTGTCTTTGTATTTTGTTTTGCCTAAACAATATTTCAGTTCCATATTTGGCAGATACGCCTCCTTTTGTAACTGTGAACAAGTAATCCTTCTACAGGCCGATGCGCCTTTTTTTGTATCTGATCAACTTTCTTTTTTGAATGCATGTCTCTATATTTTCCTCCAAATGTTTGAATGTATGCCTTCTTTTTTCTATGTATGTTTACCATTCCATACTTAGAATAATTTTGCGTGTCTTCAAAATATACCTTTATCTGTATAACCTCTTCAGAGTATAAGACCTTGGACATAACTTCATAATTGTTTATCTCGACCTTGGCTTAACACTTAAAAACATTGTAAAAATATTTTCACCAGCGTTGGTTTAAACTTGCCACTTCACCCTCACTTGTCAAGACTTCTATTTTTTATATTTCCTAACTTTGGCAACACGATCACCTCTGTAGAACGTATATCGGGTATGCCTTTCAAAATTTACCTCGGCTTAAATTTAAAAAAGTTTCAACAAGTCCAAGGTACTCTGAACCTTATTCTCCAGTTCTCTGCCTCCTAATGTGAACTTAAGTTTCACTTATGTTCACATTTAAGCTTGTGCCTATGATCTTGTGCCGAAGTTAGATTCAAACAAAGAATAGTCGAGGTTCTCAACCTTGGTTCCTCTGTTAATCTTACTCAAATATGCTTAGTTCCAATCTGAGTTTGATATGGCAGATCTAGGTTAATCCAACTTAGTTCAACTCCATTATATGCAAGTATAATTTTACCTCTGCCATATAATGAGTCTAAGTTATTCGTTATGTTTCAATTAGAAACATCGCCAACTTAGTTCAACTCTATTATATGTAAGTATAATTTAACTCTGCCATATAATAAGTCTAAGTTATTCGTCATGTTTCAATCAAAAACATCGCCAACTTAGTTTAACTCTATTATATGTAAGTATAATTTAACTCTACCATATAATAAGTCTAAGTTATTCATCATGTTTCAATCAGAAACATCGCCAACTTAGTTCAACTCTATTACATGCAATTATAATTCAACTCTGCCATATAATAAGTCTAAGTTATTCGTCATGTTTCAATCAGAAACATCGCCAACTTAGTTCAACTCTATTATATGCAAGTATAATTCAACTCTACCATATAATAAGTCTAAGTTATTCGTCATGTTTCAATCAGAAACATTGCCAAAGGACTGTTTAGTCCAAGCACACAAATTTTCAAATTCACCAAACTAAAACTTTATTAATACCTCGGCTAATAAAATTGTAACA
The DNA here is from genome assembly GCF_055761805.1 of Camellia sinensis. Classification (NCBI taxonomy): domain Eukaryota; kingdom Viridiplantae; phylum Streptophyta; class Magnoliopsida; order Ericales; family Theaceae; genus Camellia; species Camellia sinensis. The sequence continues at coordinate 191,685,659 of NC_138966.1, read as the reverse complement.
TAAAAAAAAATCTAATGATAGAAAAACTTCAAATTGCAAGTGTTCCAGGGTCTTGGCAACTCTTTGCCATCACTGTCCTCAAGCCGATATGCACCATTGCTAGCTACCGATATGATTCTATAAGGTCCCTCCCAATTTGGGCCAAGCTTGCCCTCTCTAGGATCCTTCTTGTTGCCGACGACCTTTCTCAGGACGAGGACCCCAATTTGAAACTCTCTTGGGTTAATCTTCTTATTGTAAGCCTTAGCAAGTTGTTGTTGGTATGCCCCCAGCCGAATTGCTTATTTCTCCCTTATTTTTTCCAACAAGTCCAGATCTCGGGCTAGGAATGCCTCATTAGTCCCATTCTTTACTCTCTGGGTTTTGATCCCTGGGATGCCGACTTCTAGTGGGATAACTACTTCAGTGCCATAGGCCATGGCAAATGGAGATTCCCCAGTCGATCTTCTCGGCGTAGTCTGATATGCCCAGAGCACATTGGGCAACTCATCCACCCATTTTCCCTTTGCTGCTTCCAGCCTCTTCTTGATGTCATTCAAGATAGTTTTGTTGGATGTTTCTGCCTGACCATTGCCTTGGGGGAAACTTGAAGTGGAATAATAGTTCTTGATTTTGTGCTTTGCACAGATGCTCTTAATTAGCTTACTATCAAACTGTGTACCATTATCAACTATTATTGCCCTTGGGTCCCCAAACCTGGTGATTCTTTACATCAATATCTCAAATTTTTGCAAGGGGTTTTGCTTCTACCCACTCGGTGAAGTAATCTGTTACTACCAGCAGGAATTTTCTCTGTCCAGTCGTTTGAGGTAGTTGTTTAACAAGATCCATGCCCCACTGGGCAAATGGCCAAGGACTGGACACTGGGTTTAAATCTGCCGCTGGTTGATATATCAAAGGGGCAAATCTCTAACACTTCTCACACTTTCTGACATAAGCTTCAGCATCTTTCTGCATATAGGGCCACCAGTACCCCTGAGTAATGGTTCTATGAGCAAGTGACCTGCCCCCAACGTGGCTTTCACATACTCCTTCATGTATTTCATACAGGAAGTCTTCAACCTGTGAAGGATGCACACATCTCAAAAGGGGACCAGAAAAAGACCTTCTGTAGAGATGTCTTTCTGCTGTCAGACTGAACCTCGCCAACTTCAGTCTGGTCTTGTGTGCTTCTTTGTGATCATCTGGCAACTTCCCATCTCTAAGGAACATTACTATCGCATCTATCCAACTTGATACCATCTCTACACTCATTGCCTCATACTCTGTGTTTAGTGGTTCTACACTTGGGCCTGACAAATAGTCAACCATTATTGTCCTTATCTCTCTTGATTTTATTGCACTAGCCAGGTTAGCCAAGGCATCAACATGGTTGTTGTCATCTCGGCTAACTTATTATAGTCGGCAATCTTGGAATAAGGCTATTAGTCTGACAACCTCCTTTACATAGGCCATCATTCTTTCATATCAGGCTGCGTATTCACCTGTTGCTTGGTTGACGATAAGCTGGGAGTCACAAAAGACCACCACCTCATCGGCTTTCATTGCTGCTGCCAACGTCAATCCTGTAATCAGTGCTTCATATTATGCTTCGTTGTTTAAGGCCTTAAACCCCAAACGAATAGATTGTTCCAGCATCTGCCCATCTGGCGATACTAGTACTACTCCTGTCCCTGCTCCCTGACGATTTGAACTCCCATCAACAAACAGGCGGAAGGAGTCGCCGATGTAAATATCGCAGGGCTTAAGTTTCTCTTCTTTCTTCTGTTCTGCTATCCCCAGCCGGGTTTCTTCTCGTTCACCTGGACATCCTAAACCACGACTCAACGGAACCCGATGTGGGATGGCGCCTGGTGTGAACTTGGCCACGAAATCGGCCAAAACCTGGCCTTTGATCGTTGTTCTGGGTCATATTGGCCCAACACCACTACCCATCTGGCTATCCTGCTAGTCAGATCTCCTTGCTGCAACAGGGACTTCAATGGATGCTCAGTTAATACCACAATTTTGTTGGCTTGAAAGTAATGGTTCAGCTTCCTAGAAGCTATTACTAAGGCCAGCGTCAGTTTCTGCAAGGGTAAGTATTTGGTCTTTGTGCCTACTAGGGTTTTACTCACATAGTAAACTGCCCTCTGTTCGCACTTTTCTTCTCTGATTACCACTGCATTTATTGCATGCTCTGAGACCGAAAAGTACAATAACAGTTCCTCTCCAGGTACTGGATTTGAGAGTATTGGAGCTGTAGTTAGATATTTCTTCAAGTCGGCCAAGGCAACTTCGCACTCTTCTGTCCACAAGAAATTTGTGGCCTTCTTCACTAAACTAAAAAAAGGTTTGCATTTGTCAGAACTTCTGCTTATGAACCTATTTAGGGCTGCAGCTCTTCCAGTCAACATCAGCACTTGTTTTGCCGATGTCGGGCTCTTCAAGTCCAAGATGGCCTTGATCTGATCTGGGCTCACCTCAATACCCCTTATGGTAACCAAGTATCCCAGAAACTTTCCTGACCCAACTCCAAATGCGCACTTCGACGCATTGAGTCAGAGTCGAAATGTCCTCAGGATATCAAAAATTGTTTTCAGGTCGGCCAAATGATCCTCAGGCTCTTTGGTCTTCACGGCCATGTCATCAATGTATACCTTCACTGTTTTGCCTATCGAATGTCTGAACATCTTAGTCACTAATCTCTGGTAAGTTGCTCCTGCATTTTTCAACCCGAAAGGCATTACTCTGTAGTAATACAACCCTTTTAGGGTGATAAATGCAGTTTTCTTCTCATCGGGGGGTACATGGCTATCTGATGGTACCTCCTGTAAGCGTCCAGGAAGCTCATCCTCCCATGCCCTGAAGTGGCATCTACCAATCAAAATTAATGTAAACGGTGTGTAGACACAAAAATAAACAAAGTGGAATATGCATTTAAGTGTAAAAGAGATAACAATATAATTTTTTTCAGTCATATGACTAATAAATTTATAATGAAAAAAAGGTTAAATATTATATAAATTAAAACTTTATGGGAACTCAATGTAATTATGCAAAACATGGAAAACTTATTTTAGTTTTTTCTTTTGGGGTGAAATACCAATAAATTCCAAATAGTAATCTTATGGACTGTTTGATCCTCATTTTTTTTTCTTATAAACCTAAAGGTCCGATTCTAGTGTGAAAGAGCCAAAATGTGAATTTTCTCATAATGTTGAAATTATTAAACATAATACTTCAAAAAAAAAAAAACTCTCTAGTGTAATTTTTCCAAACATAACACTCCAATCTAACACTCCAATGTAACACATTAAAAAAAAAATTGGCATACCTTTTCCAAATGTAACACTCCAAGCAATATAACACACAGAAACTTCTTAATATGCTTTTTCCAAACATAACACTCCAATGTAACATATTAAAAAACTTCTTAGTGTACTTTTTCCAAACGTAAAAACTCCTTAATATATTTTTCTCAAACGTAACACTCCAATCAATATAATACATTAAAAACACTTTTTAGTATACTTTTCTCAAACGCAACAACATAACATTATAAAAAAAATTCTTAGTGTATTTTTTCAAACATAACATTCCAATCAATGTACTTGTGTACTTTTTCAAACATAACACTCTAATGTAACACACTAAAAAACTTCGTAGTATACTTTTTCTCAAACATAGCAATGTAACATTTCAAAAAAACTCTTTAGTGTATTTTTTTTCCCCAAATGTAATACTCTAATCAATGTAACACATAAAAACTCCTTCGTGTATTTTTTCAAACGTAACACTCTAATATAACACTCCAATATAACACTGAAAAATCACACTAACAGAAATGTAGATTTCCATGTTCAACACCAACACTTCAGCCACCAATTCCTTCAAAAAGAATCTTTTACACCTCACATTTCCATTCTCATTCCAAAAATGAATCGGAAAATTAGAAAAATAAATCATAAAAAGACAACTACTTAGACTCAAATGGTATCAAATTAAATGAATACAATTTTTCAAAACAAAAATGACTAATTGGTTCATAAGAAAACTCTTAGAACTAAATGGGTCAACATTCCCCAGTATGAGATTTGTGAGTAAATTTTCCTTTATTTTTAAAATCCCAAAAGAAATAGTTTAATTTATCAATATAAAAAAAGTAATTAATTAGATCTCAAACCATGATAAAAGCCAATCACTTCCACCTCACAAAATGCCTCTTCACTAACACAAAAATTCCTGATGTTCACTGTAATTTTTTGGTATTATACTAATGAACTCAAATATGCTCTTTCAAAACTCAACGCTGTATCACAAGTCCATTAGGGTTCAACATGGCCTTTTCATGGGGTCCACTCCAGCTAACTTTTAAGATTTGAAGCCAATTATTCATGTTAAAATTAATCTAGAGGACATGGTTAACGCTGAGTAATTCTAGTGACGCTATGCGGAAATCTTTCGATCGAATTTTAAGCTTGTTTGTGGCATATGGTTGAATTTCACTGGTGTTAGGTGGTGAGTCATGTAACTCCCTCAGAATAAACCCATTTATCATACATTCTTGACATGCTTAGACAAAAGAGAATAAAGCATAATTACATTTCATCAGAGTATTCATTACAAAATGTATTACATGTTGACAACAAAAGTAAATGCCCTTTAGGCTTACAACTTTTCAAGTCAACACTTGGTTAAAAAAAGAAGAGTACTAACTCTACACAAAATAAGCCCTTGGCTTGATATAAATGTAATACAACAAAATAAACAAAAGGAGTCTTCAACTCCCACTGCCATCCAAGCTAAGATCTCGGAGGCGGCATAATACCTGTACCTGAAAATGATGTCCCATATAGGGTGAGCCAGCGCCCAGTAGAGATATGCTAAACATAATATGAGCAATAACTAAAACATTAGCATTTAATAAATGTCTAACTCACATAAGTCAATTCATAACCCATTTCAATTACATGATAAATGTGTCCATGTTTCATTCTATTTTCCATTTCTTAACCAATTTCCCAATTCATAACCCTGGCTCAGAACCTGGCCATTACTTTAAATGAGATTATATCTCATATCAATAATACTTCCATTTTAACAATTCAAATGAGATAACAACTCATATCAAAACACTTCCATAAGCCTCAATAGACACACTTATTTGCTATATCAATAACATACAAAACACTTCCATATTTCACAAATGATACACGGATTTGTTGTATCAATAATTCAAGGGATACACATATTTGCTGTATCAGTGGAGTCCATCCCCTATCTCCTCCCAAATAATATCCAGTTTAGGAGTCCATCCCTTATCTTCCCCTAAACCGTGGAGTACATCCCCTATCTCCTCCCACTCAACACAATGCATATAAACACATATCATATACATAATCAATCAATGCATAAATTTGATGTATTATTCCAACCGTCATATTCGATGATATATTCAATTGATTAGTTTTAGTTTGCCTAATCATCATGCATTGTCTACAACAATCAAGACTATCCTCCACCGATAGCCCAAAGCAGTTATTTCTAAACAGATAATAAATGCCTCAACAGAAATATAATCTCAACATTTTCAACGTGAGCGATTAATGAATCCAACTCCACCATTCTATCTCATAATGAGCCAATTTCATTATTTCCAACTCAATTTCATATTTCCATAATAGTTGTCATTAATTACACTAATGACCCAAATATACCCAAACATGGTATTTTTTCCCTTTTCTCAATATTGACCCAAAGGTCCAAAACAACTTCAATAACATCAATAGCCTCCCATTTTTTACCCAAAATACATATGTTTGAATCAAATAACAAAACCCCTCTTTCCAAAATAACATATTACAAACCTTAACTCCCCAAATCAAACCATTTATACAACAAGCTCAACATTTAGGTTAAAGCTCATAAAAATGAGTAGGAATCCCTACCTTAAATTCGGAGCTCAAAGGAAGAAGATGATGAAAACTCGAAGTGCTCCAAATTACAAGATTTTCGGATTGATAGGAAGCTCACACCAAGCTCTACACTTTTTGTAAAGGCTCAAGGGTAGGAAATCACTCTAACTAGATCAAATCCTAGAGAGAAGTCAAGGTTTTAGAGTGAAGTGGTCTCCAATGGTGGTTTTCGAAAAGCAAGAGAGACAAAGGAAATCAAAAAGTGATCCAAAAAGGTGAAACTCGGACTGATATAAAAGTCGCCCTGCTCGAGCGTAGAAACCCCCGCTCGAGCGTCAGACACAGACTCACGCTCGAGCATGAAAAGCGTCGCTCGAGCATCGATTGCACACCTGTAGAAGTTTTGCAGAGACGGTCCCCGCTTGAGCATTAAAACTCCCGCTCGAGTGTCCGATGACCTGCAGAGAAAATACTGGGAGATGGATATTTACGCTCGAGCGTCAAAATGCCCGCTCGAGCGGAGAAGCAATAACAAAGGGCCCACTCGAGCGTCAAAAGCCCCGCTCGAGCGTGAAGGCCAAATTCTGGGCATCAACTTTTGGTTTCAAAGCACAACCAACCTATTTCAAGCCTGCCCAACACAACCCAAGACTCAAATACAAAGAGTAAAGGATGGAAATAAGAATGAGACAACAACACATCTACGGAACCGAGTCCGGAATACAATAAATAAAGAGAGGAACAACCAGGATCGCTATAACTAGTTATTCCTTTAAGTTGGATTAAATCAGGCTGGCAACTAGTTATTCCGGGACTTGAGTCTACCAATGCAGTGATGACACCTCAGAGTATCATTTTTTTTTTTTAAATAAAAAAAACATGGCTAATCATATAATTAAATTCTATTTGTAAGTATCCAGTACGGGTATGACATGTTTGTCAAATTATCTATGCTTTATAGTCTCAAAATAATTCAAAATGCAAATTTTTATATTTTTTATTATTTTTTTGCAAAGTATATATTATTTAAAATTTAATTTTTTTATTATTGGGATAAAAAATTATTTATTAAATATTTAAATTTAATTTTTTTATATGTGGGGAGCAAATTGATTTTTAAGGTATAGTTTGGGGGGTAAATGAAATTCCAAATGAACTTTGGTGTTACGTCAGCACATTCTGTCCAATTGTAGATGGAATGTACGGCAGGGTTAAATTGATCAATTTGTTGAAAGTTCAAGTACTAGATTGAAATAAATAGAAGTATGGGGGTCAAATTGAAAAACATGTAATAGTTTGGGGGGCAAAATGATATTTTTTTTATAATGTATCTTGTAGTTTGCCTGTTGTGGATCTATCTTAATAATTTGAATTATTTATCTTACGAGGCCTGTTGAGTAGATAATTTATACAAAAAATTAAGTTAATCGAATATTATTTGGCACATGATTGGAACAAAAAAAAAATTAAAAAAATGTATGGCATGCATCATTCAAGAATTGATAGTTTATTTTTATTTATTTTTTTTAAAATGTGATTCAATCGTGTGGATATTGATATCCGATTAACTTGATTTTTGGTATAGATGATCTACTCGAAAGGTCTTACAAGATGAACAGTTCGAATTATCGAAATAAGCTCACAATAGACAAATTTCACCATGTAGGCTGTACCCTTTCAAAATAATTTTTTTTTTGTTTAGTTTAGGGTAAATTACAAATACACCTTTTGAGGTTTGCTTAAAATACGAATTACCCCCTGTGGTTTGGAAAATTAATTGAAAAAGTAAAATTTCTAATTATTAACCTATATAATAATAAAATTATCTGAATTATTAATTGAAATAAAATTTTAACATTATTAAAAACTGTTAATTAAGTTGATGATTTATTAATAAAAGGACCTATTTGCTATGAAATTAGAAACCTTAGGGGCCCTAATGTAATTTGTAGAACTGTAGAGAGTAATTTGTAATTTAAGTAAATCTCAGAGGGTATGTTTGTAATTTACCCTTTACTTTATTTATTAACTAGTGTTAAGCTCGTGATCTACAGGCTAATGTATATATATTTTTGACATATTCATTTTATCTTAATAAAATACAATAAAAATCACTGTATAATGCATAATAAGTACAAAAGATTAAAAATTATGTGAAACATTGACAATGTAATGATAAATTGTGAATCACTTAAACAAATTAAATTATTTCAAAATTAAATGCATATCAATCCAAATAATAATGCAATTAAATATACATTAATTATTCATCCATTTAAACCAAAAGTAATAATAACAATTGTTTGATGATGAAATATCATTACATTCATTTCATACGTTCAAAGTTTTTTGCAATAGTTGCCGAATATAAAAGGCCACTAAACAACAGGAGAAAAAAAATTAAAAATAAGTTAAATTATGAGTAAGAAATTAATAAAACAGAAACAAATTATATTAGTAGTCCCTACATTTTATCTCTTATATCATTTTGCTCTCTACACTTTTAATTTAATCAATTTTGACTCTTAATTTTAAATTTTTTGACTGTTAATCAATTACTCCTAGTATTTCCAAATTTATATAGAAATAAAATTCACATCTCATCCATTTTATAATTTTTTTCCAATCCAAAAAAATGTACTCCATTGATTAGTCTTCCCTTAAAAAAAATACTTAAACTAAGAAAAAAAATATACACATACATACTTTGATTTTCAAATAGCCACATGATCGGTAAAAATTCTAAGTAAATTCTCTAATATTGATAGTGAAAACTCTTTTCAATTCCTCTTACATTGTAGTAAAAATTCCTTAGGATTCCCTTACGTTATTATTATAAGGATGTCAAACCCAAGATTATCATCACTTTTGTTTCATCTTTAGGAGGGAGCTTGGTGCTCTTGTTGTATTAGAGCTAGACTTAGCCGGCTATAAAAATATTTTTTTTGTATTTTGCATTTTTTTTCATTTGTACAAAAATAAATATAAAAAAACTTTATTAAAATAAAAAAAAAAGATATACACAAAGAAATTGGCTAAAATAACCCAACAACAACTCATATTAAATACAGAATATGAATATCCATGCGTCATTTAAAATATGTGGATCATATTCATAATTTAATTTGCACAATTCACTTGCTTTTCAAGCTAAAATCTCTAAATAATTCTTTTTGTATTTCTATTTTTTCCCCCATATACTTAAAGAATTATGTTGTGAATGTGTTTTAAAGAAGAAAAAAAAACAAAAAACAAAATTTGAGGACCTAATAAGCAGCTCTCTTCCCATTGTTATATTTCCTAAACTTTTTAAATATAATTATAGAAGTCTTTGAAGTTTGGTATGTATAATCATATAGATTATGATTCCAATTAGAATAAGGTAATTCTAGGAATAATAATCACAAAATTTAAGGAAGCAATACTAATAAATTTTGGTAATGATTTAGAGGATTTAAAAATTAATACAATAATTTTAATTTATCTATACTATATGTTGTAGTAAAGGAATATTTGAAACAAAACACTTAAACTTATATGTAAAATTTTATTTACGAGAGACAAAATATAAAAAATTTAAATATAATTATCGTATTTTTGATAAATTATATATTTTTCTATCCTGTGCATAGCACGAGTGATATACTAGTTCTATCACAACGCAATTCATGTTATCTCTATATGTAAATCATTTATTTTGTAAAATTTATCGCACAAATCATTCGTGTAAACAATTAAATTAACAAAGTATTGGTAGATGATAAAATCATATTATTATTATATAATATAAGTAAAAGTGTTGTAACCGCTTTGAACTTGAAAGTCTCACTTTGATTTTCTCAATTTTTTTGAATTTTATAACACTTAAAATACACATGTCATTTTATGATTAGCTCAAAATATAGTATATTTCAATAAATAATTCAACCAATTTCATTATTATATGGTAGAGCATTTAGAAATTTTATTTTTTACAATGATTATTTCTTACTCATTAAGTTTTTAAAATTTATTTAATTATTTTGCTTTCAAAAATCAATATGTCAAACTTTTAAAATTTATATATTTTTATTCTAAAATAGTGAAATATGAGAACTATGTCATATAAAAATGAATTAAGAATTGACTAGATACATAGTCTATCACATGATTTTATATCCCAAACCAACATAATAAAACAGAATTGTAGCTAAGGCTATTTCAATTGAAGACTATTATCACCATGTTTGGTGTAGATTTTAACATGCTGAAAGTGGATAATCAAAAAATATAAATTAAAATTACTTTTTTGTTTTTTTTTTGTTTTGCTTTTCAAAAATTATATATTTTTTCATTTTATTCAAGCTATTTTTTTTCTTATGAAATGTACGCAAAAGTGACACCAAAATTCTTGCACAAATTAAAAAAGAAAAGAAAATTATACTAAGTAGCCCATAAATTGCACCAAATCGTTCCAATATGAGATTCCAATTAACAATCGGTTGATGATGGCGTCTTTAGTTGTACGTCTTATTTCTATCAATAAAATCATGTTCTTTTATTTGACAAAAATAAAAAATAAAGTCAGTATTTGTCAACAATATTAAGGAAATTTAGCAAAAATTCTCTATGCCCAACATGTTATTGTGTAAAGGACAATCTAAACTATTTTATTTCTTAAACCTCCTGAACAAGAAGCGTGTTTTTCATAAAAGGCATTAATATATATTTTTTTCTTTTTTTCTAGACAATTTTACCCAGAATATATATGTCAGAGATTTGAATCAAATCTAATAATTATTGACGTTGAAGTTTTATTGAATGATCATTGTTGGCCATTGTTCAATGATCAAATCTAGACCACAAGGAATAAATTTATCTTTGAGAATACTATTCCAAACTAGTTGGCCGGAGAGAGAAGGTTGCCAGAGTGGAAGGGGAACTACCGAAGAAGAGAACAAGGAGTTACAAGTAGAAAGTGTTCGGGTGAGGTTCAAAGGGTATATTTGAGATTATGATAGGGGTCAAAAGAAAATTAAAAAGGGAAGCAATTTTGGTGATGGAAGGCCAAAGAAGCAGGAGATCTACAATAGAAAGGTAGGGGCATTTAGCAGCCCTCAATTTTTATTGATTGGAGTTTTCAAGTGTAGTTTTTTGAATTTTCAATTCATATATTTTTTTGTAGTGAACGTTTTTATTTTTTTAACCAATTTTTATTTATTTTTTTATTTTTAAATTTTTTTATATCTACTTGAGCCAGATCAAAAAAATTAAAAAATTAATTACAATATTAAAAGAATTTACTAAAAAAATGAATTAAATATTTTAAAAAATATTTTTGAAAACTCAAAATATAGAGTACTTTTATTGATTTTTGCAAGACAAATAAATAAATGTCACAACATAAGAAGATGTATCTAATTTTGCTGTATTAAACAAAAATTAATTTAATATAAAAAATTATTAAAGACAAATAAAAACTCATTTAAAAAAATTAAATCATATTTTCTAATATCAGTGGAGGCAATGTGAATTTAGGTACTAAATGTCGTTTAAAAAAACTAATAATGATGTAGTAAATAAATGAAATGTGAATGCAATGAAACGTGACAACTACCAAAAGGACCACATAATGGTCATCCTTTTTTGTTTCTTCCTCCATGATTCACTAATGTCATCCTACAAATATTAAATTCCAAAAAAAAAAAAAATATCTAATATCATTCAATGCCAAAGCCATCTCCCTCTCTCGCCCTCTCTCTCTCTCTCTCCATTATGGGTTCCTTTGGAATGTGGATTGGCTTTTTAACTTTTTAGTTATTTTAACTTAAGGTTAAAAAGTCTCGTATGGGATAGACTTTTCAAATTTTTTAACTTTTGTGACAGAAAAAATGAAATGATTATGGGTTGAATGTGACATTTTATTTTATTTAATTAAAATAGCCTATTTTGTCCTATATGACTATTTTAGTCCAAACGCTCATCCCAAACGGGGCCTTTATTAATTAGTTTATGGTACTTCTTAACAATAAGTTGTTTTATGTACATAGACTTCAATAAAAAATAATGTCTCTCTTTCTCTCTCTCTCTCTCTCTCTATATATATATATATATATATATCTCTATCTCTCTCCTTCATTTCAATTTTCAAACTCCCTCTCAGTACCCATTTCTTTCTCACCTTTTGCCTCTCATTTCTCTGTTGGGGATCCCACTTGGAGGTTCATTGAAATTTTTTATTATACATAAATAGTTTTCATTTGATAAATTAGAGTAGTAATATGGTGTGGTGATTATAAATTATTTTGAGGAAAATATAAATACTAAAAAGATACCCAACAAGAGATAATTATATGAAAATGGAAAGTGTTTTTATGTAATCTGTTTTTTTTTTTTTTTGAAATATAATCATGAAATGTGAAAACGATTTGACTTTAATTGAATACATAATTTTGCCCTAAACATGACAGTGAATATTAAACTACTTTTGCCTTTCAATTAAAGAAATCGACCTACAAAATTAAGCACCACAATATTAATGGAATGGAATATATGGATTTCTTACTAAAATCAATTTTGTTTTTGTTCTTCCATTTAGTAAAAAGCAATGACAAGTTATGAAATTGGGGACTATGGCTACTAAAAAATGGCTTGAAATGGAGCCATTAATTGGAGTCAACTTAAAATAATGCTATGTGCCTACAAACAATAGAGTCGAAGCCACGCACAATGCTCATTTTTTTGTGGAATTTCCAAAAAATGGCAAGAACAAAAGATCAAATCCACTATACTCATCCATTATATGATTGAAAAAAAAATGAAAATAGAACCAGTTTTCATCATTGTTGACCATACTCTTTTTTAAACAATTCCAACTTAATAATTAAAAATGAAAATAGAACTCAAGCCAGACTGAAAATCAGAAAATCATGTTGTAAAACTCAATCAACCCAAAATGAAACAACTATCTCCAATCAGACATTTCAACAAACAATTGCAGTACATTATTTTTTGTTGCCAAGTAATGCTAGGTATCATGAAAAAAATATCATGAAAATGATCATGAAAGATTTTCCACCGTTAGATTACACATACAAGAAAACACTACAAACTAATCAAAGGATAAAATTTTTTCATGAAATATTTCATGATATTTTTTTCATAATTCCTAACATTACCATAATCAAAGTGGGGAAGGCAACAATGTAAGAGTATTTTGTAGCTACCATTCCTCTGAAAAGGCTTAGGCAACAAATCAGTGTGTTTACTTTGAGTTTTTTTGCATTCAGTTTTTTGAAAATTGAGTTTTTTTGGTTTTCGTATTTTTTTGTTTTTAGTGAATATTTTTAAAATTTTAAACATTTTTTTTTTTACTTTTTTAGATGCACCTTACTTAGATGTACCTAAAAAATAAAAAAATTGTGAAAAAATACTAAATACATAAAAATATAAAAAATATATTGAATTCTCGTATTTTTTTTTGTATTTTTGGTATTTAGTGAATTTGTAAAAGGTTTTTTTCAATTTTTTTTTACTTTTTACATATATTTATGTTATGTATGTCTAAAAATTAAAAAAAATTGTTTAAAATATTAAAAAAATTCAGTAAAAACAAAAAAAAAATACGAAAAATAAGAAACTAGAAATTTTTTATTATATTGGACTTTTAATCACTTTGCTCAATTAGTATATATTGACTGGTATTCTTTCACTGGACTGGACTATTTTTTGTTCAAATCCGTGGAATAGTAGAGTTAAATTATTCTTCTAAAGCTGGCAAAAACATTGAAACCATTTTTCATGTTCTAGCTAAATAAGTTTTCAAATTATGGGAGAGTAGTTTACTTTATATGGAGTAGTTTAATTCACAAGGAACACCATCCTTAAGAGGTATCTAACAACACCGTCCTTCTTTTACTGTAAGTGTTCTATCAGTATTTGTTGATTTATTTATTTTTTTTAGTATATAAATTCTCCAATTGTTTTTAGTCAAAAAAATGGTATTTATTTATTATTTATTTCTATAGTATCAAAATGCATCTCAGTGACTGTTTATTTTTAATTTGTATATAAATTTTGTAAATGTTTAAGAAAATAAAAAATAAAAAATTATGGTATATCTAATTTGTTTTGACTGTACATGTTTTGTCCATGAAAAGATTGAGAAACATGACTATAATATTTTCTTATTTTATTGTTGTTACTGATGAAAAAAAGGTATCCATTCAAATTTTTAGTTAGTAAATTTTGGTAGTAAGTCAATTATGTTTTTGGTGACTCTCAAATTCATATTTTTACTTTACAAATTTTACAGTTAGAACTTGTTGAACATTCATATTCATATCAACACCATAATATATTTTAGTCTGGTCCAAAAAAACAAAACCAATTGCATGGATCCTTCGTATTCACTCATTTTTTTATTCATGAATCACATACGAGCATTGATGGGTTTATTTTCTCTCTCTACATTGATGGGTTTATATATTTTTGGGTGATTCCAATTTCTGGGTTTACATTTTCTCTCTCTACATTGATGGGTTTGTATATTTCTGGGTTTATAAGAATTTCATCAACTAAAGCCATAATCAATGGGCTAAGACAAAATTTTGCTTTTGATGAAACAAAATGAGTTGGTGAATGCATATGTGTGTATTGCTTTAATTGCCTTCATGAAATAAATATTCATTATTGTTTATAAAATGGGTTTGTTGTCTGGTTTTTTTTTTTTTTTTTTTTTGTGCATAAATTTATGTTTGGACTTTTCAAGTGATAAATGGTGAACTTCAAAATATTTATAATTATAATGAGTTTTGATTTTGGTTTTAATTTCATCTTTATAAAATTGAAGTCAGTTTGGAAAGAGAAGAGTTGAAATCCAAATTTAATTTTAATACTCTTCATATCCAAATTTGTGCTCCGATTTTCATACTCTTCATGTTATTAGGGCTGATTTCAATATTTAATTTTATCATTTTAATGTGATTGGGTTGGCTTTTTTTTTTTTTTAGATGTTTATATTTTTATTTCTTCTCCTCTTGATTGTAACCTATTAAGGTTTTTCTATCCATGGCAGCTATTTATTTATATAAGATTTTGAATTTTATTATCCGATTTGGGAGCAACTGATTGAAATCTGTGTTAACTTTTAGTATTGCTAATTTTTTGTTTCTTGGTGTCTAAAATTATATAACCAAACGTTTTTAGGTTCAATTACAACAGTTATGGACAATATCACTATTTTTGGTCAAACAAATGTAGCACTTGTGCCTTTTAGAGCTTTTGGTAAATGTATTTGGAGCCTTTATTCTATTTTGGGAACCTTTGGCGTTGTTGTACTTTAGTTTTGGAGGAGTGCAAATTGATTTAAACTTGTTGGGTTTGGTTGTTCGCACTTATTCTTGTCAAAAGTTCCTTGGAGACTTAGAAATTCCATTCTAGGGTCGACACCAGCCTTCATAGGGTCGACCCTTACCTATTGATGAAGTTCTGGAGGTGTTGTTGGAAAATAGGGTAAACACCAGATTGGGAGAGGGTCGACCCTCTTCTGTCTGTGTGTTGGTTGCTGGAACATAGGGTAGACACCAGTCTGGGGTAGGGTCGACACCAGCAGTGCAGTCAAGCTTAGTTTTCCCAGATTTTCCTCTTTGGTGTTGACACCACTGTTGCAGGGATCAACCCCTGCAGATTTTTTTTCAAATTTTAGTCCGACTTTTGGCCCTACATTTTAGGGGTTTTGACTTGATATTTTGGGTTGACTTTGGGGCTTATTTCTAATTTTACCTAGTGCTATAAATAGGCTTTCACTTGACCCTTTTCTTTATTTTCTTCTTCTCTTTTCTCCCTCTAAACCGTATCACTCTCTCTCTGTAACGCCCTCAAAAAAACTACATTAAACCCATCAAATAAATATGCATTGATATATAAAAGTCCCACCATCTTACATTCATCAGAGTTTCATTACAAAAGTATTACATGTTAACAACAAAAGCAAAATGCCCTACGGGCTTACAGCTTTCCAAGTTAACACTTGGTTACAACAAAAGAGTACTAACTCATTTACATATTTAGCCCTTGGCTTGAATTTACATGTAATACATCTAAAATAAAACGACAAAAGTATGTCCGCCTCTAGCCTCCCAAGCTATGTCCTTGGAGGTGGCATGCTACCTGTACCTGAAAATGATATTCCCATATAGGGTGAGCCACAGCCCAGTAGAAATACACTAAACCAACCATGAACAATGACTAAAAGATTAGCAATTGATAGATGGCCAACACTGATGCATTCACATAAATCACATATTTATGTCATACGACTTATGAGTCCAAGTTACTTTTCATTTTCCCTTTTTCAACAGATAAGCATGTTAGCTCTATCATCATCTCAACAGATATGTATAAAAACTATATCCCACATTCACAGATAAGCATGTGAGCTATATCCACATTCTCAACAGATATGTATAACAACAATATCCCACATTCACAGATAAGCATATAAGCTATATCCACACTTCACAAAGATAAGCATAAGAGCTCTATCTTCACTTCTCTAGACAAGCATATGAGCTGTATCTACGGAGTTCATCCCCTATCTTCTCCCAATACTATCCGGTTTAGAGGTATATCCCCTATCTTCCCCTAAACCGCGGAGTACATCTCCCATTTCCTCCTCTACACATAACGTATACAAACACATTGGTTCTATATACAATCACCCAATACATACAGTTAATGTATTCTATCAACCGTCAAATTCCATGACACATTCTATTGATTAGTTTTCGTTTGCCTAATCATCATGCATTGTCTACAACAATCACGACTATCCTCCACCGATAGCCCAAAGCAATTATTTCTAAACCGCAAATAATGCACAAATGGATATTCAATCAACATTTCAATTCGGTGTGCGATAAACAAACCAACTACACCCTTTAACCCCATGCACTCCCAATCTCAACAATTCCATTTCACTTCCTCATTTCTCACAATTAATCATCCCAATTAATCAAATAATGTAATTAGGTCATTTTCCGTAATTACCATTTCAACCCTTAGGTCCCATTTTCATCAATGATTCAACATTTATTCCATTTCTTTATACCAAACATACATCTAGGTTTATTATAAATAAAACCCCAACTTTTGTAAAATAACACAAAAGCCCCAAACTTTCACAAAATTACCAAACCAACCCCAACATCTCCAAATACCAAAATTTAAAGACAAAATCCATAGAGAGGAGTAGGATATCCCTACCTCAAATTCGGAGCTCCAAGGGAGAAGATGACAAAACCCAATGTGCTCCAAATCTCGAAATTTTCAGATTAAAATGTAGCCCTCGACGATCAACAACTTTTTTGTAAAGGCCAAAGATGAGCAAATCACTCCTACTAGATCAAAACCTAGAGAGAAGGTAGAGTTCTAGAGTGAGAGGCTCAACAATGGTGTTTTTGGAAAAGTAAGAGAGAGAAGAGAAAGTGAAAAAGTGATTTGAAAAGTCAAAACATGGAACTTAAACCCAGTCGACCCACTCGAGCGTCAAACACCCCGCTCGAGCGTCACTCACAGACTCCCGCTCGAGCGGCGGATACACACTCCCAGAGCTTTTACAGAACCAGGTCTCCGCTCGAGCTTCAACTCCCCGCTCGAGCGGCACTCACACAACCCCGCTCGAGCGTCCAACACTGCACAGGAAATACTGGATGGGTGCAATTCCCGCTCGAGCGCCAAAACCCCCGCTCGAGCGGACATGTCAAAATCTGGGCAACTAGTTTTGGTTTCTAAACTCAACCAACCTGTAACAAACCTGCCCAACACATCCTATAACTCAAATACGAAGTAAAATGATGTAAACAAGATAATAATCAACTACCAACATCCACATACACATGTCCGGATCACTGTACAACAAGGGTAAACCCGGGATCGCTATACTCTCCCTCTCCAAAATCACTTTTGCTCAAAGATCTCTAGATCTACTCACCTAGAGTGATCTTTTCACCGTGGTCCTTTGAGATGGATTGTAGATCTCGTCAAGGGCTTCCTTTTGGTCCGAGTGGTTCATGGTTTCGGCGCAGATGATTTTTGGGTGGTGTTCTCTCCTAAGCTTGAGGTAGGGATTTTTTTGGTCTTTTTCAATACTACTTTTATAGATAGACATGTGGTAGTTTTATTGCATAAAAACCATATTCACTATGGGTTTTTCTTGAAAACATGAAAGGGGATCTAGGGTTTGATACTCATGATTGGTATTGTTAAGTTGTTTGTTGTTGAGTTATTTTGGAAATGATTTACTATGTTTATGAAGAAAGGGAGGAAAACCCTAGTTTGTTATATTGATATAATGGATTTAAAAAGGGGAGGGAGTTGAATAATCTTTATATCTTGCTAATATGGGTTGGTTAATTGTGTTCATATCAAAAGAAACAAAAGAGAAGTAACCACGGTGTTGGTATTGTTTCAGACTAATCACGTGATGTTGAGTTGAGTTATGGTTTTGGTACTATGGAATTGATTTTGTAAAATAAAGGTGATGGATTTGGTTTTGGTTTTGTAAAATGATGAGAATGAATTTTTAGAAAATGTTTGACGTTGTGTGGTTCGAAAAATAACGGAAAGTGGTCTTCTGAAGAAAAATGAAATCATCACCCTTTGTAAATCGATAATGAACTTGAGGTTGGATTTTGGAATTTCTTCACATATTATTTTTATAATTGGACTATAAGTCTAGTGAGAATTGGGTTCGTTTTTCTTTCATGTGAAATGTAGATATGGATGGATATGAATTTAAATGGTGGGGTTGGATATTTGAAATCTCTCACCTATGAAAGTATGGATAGTTTATCTATTTGGAAATCATATATATATATATATATATGTTTAGAAATATATGTTTTGGGCTATCGGTGGAGGATAGTCATGATTATTGTAGAAACTGCATGACGATTAGGTGAATTGAAACTAATCATTTGGAATATGTCATTGAATATGATAGTGGGAAGAACACATTGAATATGTGCCTTTATTGATCATAGTACAAGATAAAGAGTTTAATACATTGTATATGTATATTGTTTGGGAGGAGATAGGGGATGTACTCCATATGTGCATATTTGCCTTAATACATTGTATATGTACCTTTGTTTGGGAGGAGATAGGGGATGTACTCCATACGTCTGATTATATGCTTTATTACATTGTATATGTATATTGTTTGGGAGGAGATAGGGGATGAACTCCATATGTGCATATTTGCCTTAATACTTTGTATATGTAGCTCTGTTTGGGAGGAGATAGGAGATGTACTCCATACGTGTGATTATATGCTTTATTACATTATATATGTATATTGTTTGGGAGGAGATAGGAGATTTACTCCATATGTGCATATTTGCCTTAATACATTGTATATGTACCTTTGTTTGGGAGGAGATAGGGGATGTACACAATACGTGTGATTATATGCTTTATTACATTGTATATGTATATTGTTTGGGAGGAGATAGGAGATGTACTCCATATGTGTATATTTGCCTTAATACATTGTATATGTACCTTTGTTTGGGAGGAGATAGGGGATATACTCCATACGTGTGATTATATGCTTTAATACATTGTATATGTGTCCATGATTTGAGAGGAGATAGGGGATGGACTCTTAAACCTGTTTGGGAGGAGATAGGGGATGGACTCTACTGATACAGCAAATCTGTGTATCACTTGAAATATGGAAGTGTTGAAGTATGGAAGTGTTTTAATATGAGTTATATTCTCATGTGAATTGTGAAGTATGGAAGTGTTTTAATATGTGTTATAGTCTCATTAAATTGTTTGGCCAGGTTTTGAGCCATAGTTATGAATCGAAACTGTAAAAGTGAAGGAAACTGAAATGAAAAATAGATGTACTTGATGTTGAATTGAAAGGTGTTGTAAGTTGGTTTATAAGTGTCAACCATATATCAAATGCTAGTGTTTTAGTTATTTCTCATAACGAGTAACATGAAGAAAGAAAAGTAAATTGCTAATGTTGTTGAATGAAAAGAATGTTTTTGAGAAAAGTTCCTATATAAGTATATTTCTGTATAAACCGTCACATTATGTATATGATATGATTTGATGCATTCATGATCGTAACTATCTATATGTTGCTATTGTTTAGGATCATGTTGAGATCCCTACTGGACTTTATGTTCATCCCACGTTGCTAATCCTTTTTCAGGTGAACGTCGAGAGGGGTTTCAAGATTGAGGATCTCCTTTATGTGTTGGCCATGGGGCCTTTTATTTGTAGGTGGAATGCCATTGATGTAAAAGGGTTAAACCCTTTCTTTTAGTGTAAAAGATGTAAGCCTACGGGCAATTTATTTAGTTATGTACATGTTGCATTGTCGGATAAGAGAATCTTTATTTATTCTTACAAATGATGTAAAGAGTTTCCGCATGTTATCTCTGTAATTGAATAAACTTAATGAATTTGGTAATGGACTCCGAGTAATAAAATGTGGGACGTGTCACAAATTTGTTTTTATTATAAATAAATAGTTTTGATTTGATAAGTTAGAGTAGTAATATGGTGTGGTGATGTGTTTAATATTGGAGGTGGATTCTCAAAATTATTAAACATATATTGACTGGTATTCTTTCAGTGGACTGGGCTTTCTTTTGTTCAAATCCGTGGAATACTTAAGTTTAATAATGCTTCTGAAGCTAGCAAAAACATTGAAGCCTTTTTTCATGTTCTAGCTAAATAAGTTTTCAGATTATGGGAGAATAGTTTAATTTATATGGAGTAGTTTAATTCACAAGGAACAAAAATTGTTCGTGCAATAAGTTAAAATCCATCAATGATGCAACCCCACCATGTAAAAATCTTATTGCATATATGATTCAATATATTATGTAATTGCCTTTTTTTATGGTTAATCAATTTATTATTATTTTTTAAAAATTTTGCAGGTTACTTTACAATTTTGTGTTGTTTAGAACTAATAATTTCTTAAGAGGTTGTCTAACAACACCATCCTTCTTTTACTGTAAGTGTTCTATCAGTATTTGTTGATTTATTTATTTTTTCTAGTATATAAATTCTCTAATTGTTTTTAGTCAAAAAATGGCATTTATTTATTATTTATTTTTGTAGTATCAAAATACATCTCAGTGACTGTTTATTTTTAATTTGTATATAAATTCTGTAATTGTTTAATAAAAGAAAAAATAAAAAATTATGGTATGTCTAATCTATTTTGATTGTACATGTTTTGTCGATGAAAAGATTAAGAAACATGACTATAATGTTTTCTTATTTTTTTGCTGTTACTGATGAAAAAAAGGTATCCATTCAAATTTATAGTCAGTAAATTTTGGTAGTAGGTCAATTATGTTTTTGGTGACTCGCAAATTCATATTTTTACTTTACAAATTTTACAGTTAGAACATGTTGAACATTCATATTCATATCAACACCATAATATATTTTAGTCTGGTCTAAAAAAACAAAACCAATTGCATGGATCCTTCGTATTCACTCATTTTTTTATTCATGAATCACATACGAGCATTGATGGGTTTACATTTTCTCCCTCTACATTGATGGGTATATATATTTTTGGGTGATTCCAATTTCTGGGTTTACATTTTCTCTCTCTACATTGATGGGTTTATATATGAGGTTAATTTATAATGGGCCAAGCTAAGTCCATTTGTTAGAATGGACTAAGCTAGCTGCAGTCTCTTGGTCATTGGGCTACGTCGTGGACTAAGGCACTAAGTGGAGTAGTTTAGTCCTAGGCCGGGCAGATATTCGGCTAAAATTTAGACCAGGGTTACTTATATCTAGGAGGGACCATAATAGGACTGAAGCAAAGGACTGAACTATTTTCAGCTCAGTAGAGAGTTCTTTTCATTGTTCAAAACTTAGAACAGGGTTGCTTTAGTTCGCTTTACCGTGCTACCAGCTTATGTAACGCCCTCAAAATAAAGAGGATAATCTAACCCAAGGGATTCATAAACATAATAGAAAATGTTATACTTTCATTCATCAGAGTTTATATTACAAAAGGGCTATTACATGCATTATACATTCATAAATGTTCATCTTGAATCTATAGCATGTAATAGTAGATTAACAACAACAAAATAAATGTCCTACGGGCTTACATCTTTCCAGGTCATCACTTG
The DNA here is from genome assembly GCF_055761805.1 of Camellia sinensis. Classification (NCBI taxonomy): domain Eukaryota; kingdom Viridiplantae; phylum Streptophyta; class Magnoliopsida; order Ericales; family Theaceae; genus Camellia; species Camellia sinensis. The sequence goes on along the minus strand of NC_138966.1, from coordinate 191,663,599 downwards.
GTTACAACAAAAGGAAGAGTCCTAAGTTCTATACATGTAAAGCCCTCGGCTTGAATAAACATTTAAAACATAACATAACAAAAATAAAGCCTTCAGCCCCTAGTCCTCCCATGCTATGCCCTTGGAGGAGGCATGTCACCTATACCTGAAAATGGTTTCCCAAGTAGGGTGAGCCAAAGTCCAGTAGAGATAAACTAACACAATATATAAGATTTAACTAAGATATAAATGCCAAGTATAATCATATTTAATGTTCATGACCAACTTATATTCTTTCCAATACCATTCAACATAGATTTTCACATCTCAATCCATTTCTATCCATCCATTCTAATTCAATTTATGAGTCAAGTTCATAGTCATCTAAACACACCAAATGAAATTACAATTCATTGGTTCACACTTTAACAACCTCTATTATTCAAAACACTTCAACATGCTATTTTACGGAATTCACATCCGAGGGAACCGGCACCCATAATTATAAGATTTCAGGACTTTCACCCTAAACACTGCGGCCAACTTAGTTTTAAAATGGAGTCCATCCCCTATCTCCTCCCAAACAAAGATACATATACAATGTATTAAAAGCATCGTCATATACAATGACTATCCACGACACATTTTCAATATCTCGTTCATACCATCATATTCAATGAGGTAAATTAAAAGATAGGTTTCCATTCACCTAATCCACATGCAGTTTCTACAACAATCATAGCTATCCTCCACCGATAGCCCAAAATAGATATTTCTAAACAGATATACAATCTTTTAAATAAATAATTTATCAAATTCCCATAGGTGAGTGATTTAACAAATCCAACTACACCCTTCATTCATGCATCCCCCTAATTTCATATTTCCCATATCAATCTCATCATTTGCATAAAATAATTTATTTAACTCAAATTAGGGCAAATTTCCCCATTTTCCAAATATCAACCCCATGGCCAAATTTCGCCATGTTATCACTAAAAGACTTCATACACAAGGTCCATTAGTCATTTTAGAATCCAAAATAGAAAACCCCTCTTTAATTTTTGATATTAAACCCTAACTTTACCCAAATCCTACCAAATCCCTCCATTTATACAAAATGACAAATGTCATGCCCCACTTTTTATTACTCGAAGTCATTACCAAATTCATTAGTTTAATTCAAGTTCAGAAATAGCATGCGGAAATAAACTCTTTAGTCCTATGAGTAGAAATAAATAACAATTCTCTCATCCGAATGCACAGTAAATACAACATGAGCATACTGAATAAAATGCCCGAAGGCTTACATCATTAAAGAATCAAAAGAAGGGTGTAACCCTTTTACATATATGGCATTCCGCCAACACAAAAGAGGCCCCGTGGCCAAAAAGTAAGAAGATCCACACCTTGTAACACATCCTGCTTAACACCTGAAAACGATTCAACAACGTGGGATGAACATATAGTCCAGTAGGGATCTCTACATGATCCTCAACAATAACAACTTACAGATAGTTATGATCATGAATGCCCAATCTCGTACTAGAATAATAATGTGGCAGTTTATACAAAAGTATACATAAGTATAAGCTTTTCTCAAAACAACCATTCCATTTAGCACTATAAGCGATTCATCTCTCATTTCATTCGACGCTATAAGCGATATATCTTTCTTTTCCTTTCAATACCCCCAGTTCCCAAACTTTCATAACAATAACAACTTCTTAGGAAAAATAATTTCACTAAGCCCATTACTTACCTCCCATTTTCATACTTACAACAGATGTGCTTTTTCTCAAAACATATTTTCAAAATACTCGATTTCCTTCACACTTCCCAAAATCTCAAAATGGCATTTTGGTTTGTTCCCAATACATTCATATCTATACATGCATGCCTTTAATAAAAGGGAGACAACAAATCATCAACATGTATATAATTATCAAATGAGGCAACTCGGCCTTTTAAAACTGTAACCATCACAACCGAAACTACTCAGATACACTGAGGCATTAACAATAAAACTCTGCTCTACCGGCTTTAAGCACAGTAAGCCAAGGATACGTCTCCCGACAAATGACTAGCCAAATTCTCTAGACACAAGCTGGAAGGTAATGGTACCCCGTCCACATTCTCCAGGCGCTAGCTGGAAGGTAATGGTACCCCTCATTATGAGCGCGGTATATAACATCAACCAACTCAACATATAGAGGTATAACCAATAAGTGCAATACATGCACATGAACTATCAAGATACATAATCAATGTGTTAAAATATATGAACACATAGGTGTGTGGAGTACATCCCCTATCTCCTCCCACACACTGGAGTACATCACATTTCTCCTCCCTAACAATTTATACATATATAATGTACAAAAGCACTTCATTACATACAACGTTCAATCAACACAGGTGTAATGCATACACGACAATTCAACACAACCATGTCATCCTCCACCGATGACCAAGGACAAAACCTCTAGATGCATGATTTTAGTACATCTATTATAAAGACTCAACTTCTCAAGAGATCTTAAATCCAACAACAATTTTCCCCAAATGTGCGTATTCAACACTCAAGATACAACAATTCAATTCTCATATTCATTTTCTAAAACTCACATAGAGTTGACACTTCATTTCCCATCTCCAAGATCGACTTCCAGGATTTTCCAATTCCAAAACCCCATTTTCATTTCATAAAAACCAATACCGTTCTTCTCATAATTTTCCAAATCAATTATGCACATTAATTCATGACAGTAAAATTAGGGCTTTTCTCCCTCTTTCTCAATATTGACCAAAAAGGCTCAAATACCAACAACAAATAACAATAACCTCATTCGAGACCCAAAATACATATGTGTTGGCCCAAAGTACAAAACCCCTCTTTTAATTTATCAAATCAAATATAAATTAGGGCTTTTTCTTCTATCAACAATAATATACTAATTTACACCCCAATTAGTCCAAATCACCATCAATGACAACAAATCCATTTTCAAACAACCAACCCTAGGTTCACCCCCATTGTTTTTAGACAATCCCAACATGGATATGATTTTTATGCAATACAAAACTACCACATGTCTATCTATAGACGAAGTATTGTAAAAGAACAAGGAAATCCCTACCTCAAACTCGGAGCTCAAACGGAGAAGATGAAGAATTTCGAAATGCTCCAAACCTCAAGATATTCGGATCAAAATGTAGCCCACAATGAGATCAACACTTTTTACAAAGGCCCAAGGATAAGGGATCACTCCTACTAGATCAAATCCTAGAGAGAAGTTGGTATTATAGAGAGAGAGAGACTCTCTAATGGAGTTTTGAAAAAGTAAGAGAGAGAAAGGAAATCAAAAAGTGATCCAAAAGGTGAAGTCCCGAAGTGATATACAAACAGGTCCGCTCGAGCAGAAAATAGGACGCTTGAGCGTCAAGTACAAAAACTGGACCCGCTCGAGCGCCAAGACACAACTGCAAAACACACCCGCTCGAGCGCGAAAGAAGGTCCACTCGAGCATAGATTCACCACCTCCAGTACTTTCATAGACACAGAACACCCGCTCGAGCGCAAAGAGGCCCGCTCGAGCATGACCCGCTCGAGCGTGAAAAATAGCCCTGCAGTACTTTTGCAGAGGCACATATATTAGAAGTGTGCAAACTCCGCTCGAGCGCAAAGATACCTGCTCGAGCGGACAACCAAAGATCAAACTCCGCTCGAGCGCAAAAGTACTCGCTCGAGCATACCACCAAAAATCTGGGCAACGAGGAATGGGACCAAAGCTTAACTAACCTATAACAACTTTGCCCCAAACATTTCTAAACTCACTCACTAAGAGTTAAAGGATGGAAATGCAACACAGCCAACAGCCATCAACCACGGAACTGAATCCGGAATAAAAAAAAGGAAAAATCGGGATCGCTATAACAAATAACAAGGTATAGAATATCCCTACCTCAAGAGTAGAAGCTCAAAGGAGATGATGAAAAATGTCAAAAATGCTCCAAATTCGGTTTTGTTTGGATCAAAAGGAAACCCACAAGATGCTCTAACTCTTTAACAATGGGACTAGGGTTGAGAGATGCTTGGATCTTGAAGTATTTATAGAGAGAAAGAGAGAGAGAGAGAGAGAGAGAGAGAGAGAGAGAGAGAGAGTGCCGGATTAGGGTTTTGCGGAAAAAAGATGTAAAATTTCTATTTAAGGATGAGCTGCTGCAAACTGATATATGCAATCTTCGCTCGAGCGACCAGACACAACAAGTGACCTCGCTCAAGCGCAAGAAGTGTCGCTCGAGCGTAGAATACATACCTTCAGGTATTTCACAGACGTACACCCTCACTCGAGCATAAGAAGCCTCGCTCAAGCAAAGAACTTCATCTTCCCAGAAACGCTGAGTCTGGAAAGAAACCTGAGAACTCTCAAAACTCACTCGAGCGTAAAAAATCTCGCTCGAGTGAAGAAACAAATTTCACAAGGCTTGTTCGAGCGCAAGAAGCCTCGCTCGAGCGAAGAAGCCAAAATCTGGGCAAAAACAATCTAGACCAACTAGCAGCCAACTTGTTCCAAACACGCCTAACATATTCCAAAACTCAAATTCAAAGAGTTAAAGGAGGAAAACAAGACATGGATACAATACTAAGCCACGAAACTCGAAACCAGAATATAACAAAGGTTGGGTCAAAACCGAGATCATTATAGCTTGTGTAAAAGAGTGGCAACCATCTCACTTGGTTGGTAGTGAGTAGGGTGTTATAAGGATAGATGTTATCCTTATAAGAGTCATTCCTAGGAGGACTCTGCTAGGGAGAGTTAGAGTCTTACTAGGATTGTGCCCGGCAGAATCTATAAAAGCTTATAGTAAGACCTATGTATCACAAATACACAGAGCTTATTGTTTATTGTCTAATCACTGAGTTAGGCATCGGGGGGGTTTCTGGCACACCCTCGCTGGCTAGTCACATTTGTGCTTTCAGGTAGCAAAGCGACGACGTTTAGAGGAGTGCAAACTTAATTAACAGGATTATACAAGAAGATTATTTCGTGCTCGTGCAATTGGCACCGTCTATGGGAAAACACACAAAGAACAAACCTTTTGATTGAGTTTCCTCTTTAGTTAAATTCTATGGTGCACAATGAGGACTTACCACATTCTGCTATTGATGGGCAAACCCCTGAAAGGGGGACGGAAGGCGCGAAGGTTTACCGTTTATCCTGCCCCTGGTGGAATTAGATCCCTAGTGACGGAACCCATAGAGAAACACACGAGAAAGACGGGGCTCGAGTCCTCGTCGCTCTGAAAGCCCTGACAGACAGAGACAGAGGATGGATCCTTAAGTTTTGGAGGATCGCGTAAGGGAGCAAGACGAATTGATAAGAAGGATGACCGTAGACATAGAGGCAATAAAGCGCCAGATAAAAGGCAAAGGGGTGGAAGAAGAAGAGAGGCACAAAGGCAATACGCACTCTTGCCACTCAGAAGATCATAACAGGCAAGTCATACCATTGCAAGCTGAAAGTAGAAGCCTCAGGACAGGCGACACACAATCATGGACTTCCAAGACTTGTTTCTCCAGGTTTGAGAGAACGAGGATTGAAAGGTCTTGTACCGAGGGAAGCAGTTATCGACCTTCGCATTCACACCAAACGACATCTAGACACACAAAGTTGCCTAAGTCGTCAGACTTGTGAATAGTACTAGAGGAAAGGGCCAAAATGAGGGAGGACACCCAGGCTCGCGACCCCCGTAGGGTTTTAGCTCTACAACGGTTGGCTCCTAGGACACATGAGAGTGTCAAGATCGGGATGCCAGTACCATACCTTGCTTACGAACCAATAGACAAAGTGTTAACAAGGTGGCAGAACTCACTGTTTGTTCTGGTGATTAAGAACGCACCATTACCTTTGGCTTTCACCAGCCTAAATTCACAACTTATGAAGGAAAGTTGGACCCCTATATGCACTTAAGCCACTTTCGCCAGGTTATGGTCGTGTATCGATGAAACGAGGCTTTACTGTGTATCTTATTTCCTTCGAGCCTGGGTGACCTGGGTTTGGCGTGGTTTGAGAGGTTGCCAGAAGGCAGCATAGCTTTATGGGCATAACTTGCGGGGGCATTTGTTACCAGCTTTAAAACGAACACCAAGACGCCAGTAAAGATTGACCAGCTGCTCTCTATTGACATGGGTGAGAGGGAAACATTAAAGTTTTATAACAACCGGTATTGGGAGACTTTAACCAGATTGGAGCTTGCCACACGAACCTAGCTATCGCATATTATAAACGAGGTTTACCGGCAGGCAACAAATTGAGAGATTCAATGACAATGACGTCATCTCTCACAATGGAGGCCCTGATGGAAAGAGTGCATTAGGACATCTGGGTAGAAGAAGATGGCGCTCGCGCCAAAGCAAAATCTAGCACAATAGCGATGTCGGACAAAAAACCTGCGACAAAAGTTAACACAGTCGGCCGGAAAGAACAACTGAACAAAAATGGTCAGGGCAAACGAGCCAACGGTGAACACTCCTAGGCAAGGAGGTTAAGAGTCCGCACAGCCATCACCACGGTGTTCAATAAACCTATCTACCAGATTCTTAGCGAGATACGCGATGAACCCTTCGTTCGGCGGCTAGCCAAGTTGGGAGAATCGCAAAAGGGCTATGACGATTAGTACCGTTGCACCTTCGATGATGAAAAGGGGCACCGAACTGAAAACTGTACACCATTAAGGCAACATCTAGAGGAATTGGTGGCTGCAGGCCACCTGGTCCAATACATTAAAGGGGGAGCACATCCAGGCCCCCAGGGTAACAATAGGCCAGATGAGACGCCAGCTGACTGTCTGTTCCAAGGGATAATCATTGTGATACATGGGATCATCGAGCCTGAACGAGTATGTGAACTGAGAGGGATGATTAAGAAGGCTGAGAACATGAAGGAGGTACTGAGTGCACAACCTCTCGTGAAAAAGGGAAAAACAGAGGTGACAAACGTCATTACTTTCTCTGATAAAGACTTGGCAAGGCTACAAAGCCCTTACAACGATGCACTAGTGGTGACTTTGTGCGTCAAGAATTTTGACATCAAGCGGATCCTGATTGACCAAGGGAGTTCATGCGAGATAATGTACTATGAGACCTTCAAGCAACTTAAGTTAGAGGATAAAGACTTGGCACTCGTGACATCCCTTTTGGTCGGTTTCAATTCAATGCTAGAATGACCAGCAGGCAAGATAATTCTGCCAGTCAAAGTAGGAACAATGACAAAGCAAATGGAATTTTGGGTATTGAAATTCCCATCTACTTACAACATAATCGTAGAAAGAGCATGGTTGCATGCCATGCGAGCAGTGGCATCAACCTACCACCAGGTGTTACAGTTCCCCAATGAAGCCGGAATAATTGAAGAAATCGTAGGAGACCAAATCATGTCCAAGTAATGCTTCGTGATGGTGAACGACAGTTGAGCTGCCAAGGGGTTTGTACAAATGGTGGAGGAGCCAGAAAGTAACAGAAAGCAGTGGAAGACTTGGTAGAGGTAAGGGTGGATGAGAAGAATCCAGAGAGGTCTTTTTTGCTCAGCTTAACTCTATCTAGCACCGAGAGAATAGAGATTATGGAGTTCTTGACCTCTAATATCAAAGTGTTTGCCTGGATGCTATATGACATGCTTGGCATTGACCCCAACTTCATCTGTCATCAGCTCAATGTACACCCAACCGCCAGACCAATTATACAGCGAACTCGTCGATCGACACTTCACCATGCAGAGATAGTAGCAGAAGAAGTGGGAAACCTACTGGAAGCAAGGGCCATCAGAGAAGTACACTATCCCAAGTGGATTTTGAACACGGTAGTGGTACAAAAAAAAAAACGGCAAGTGGGGCATTTGCATGGACTACAAGATGATCAATAAAGCATGCCCAAAAGACAAGTTCCCTCTACCACGAATAGACCAACTGGTGGACCTAATTGTAGGTCATAATCGACTTAACTTTCTTGATGCGTATCGTGGTTACTATCAGATCACTATGTATGAATCAGACCAGGAGGTCACATCGTTTACGACACCCAGGGGATTATATTGCTACAAGGTCATGCCCTTTGGCTTAAAAAATGAGGGGGCAACATTCCAACAGATGATCACCAAAATGTTTGGGCCATTGTTAGGTAGAACAATGGAAGCTTACATAGATGATATGGTGGTCAAAAGTAAGAATGAGGAGGACCATCTCAAGGACCTAGCTGAGATGTTTCAAATTTTGAAAACCCACGGACTGCGATTGAACGCATCTAAGTGCGCATTTGGTGTGGGGTCAAGAAAATTCCTTGGCTTTCTAGTGACTAACCGAGGTATAGAAGCCGATCCGTCTCAGATCAAAGCCATACAAGATCTCGAGAGGCCCAACACAGCCAAGGAGGTGCAGCATCTCACTGGCCGAGCAGCCGCGCTAAATCAATTCATAAGTCGGTCATCAGATAGGTGTCGACCGTTCTTCCAGGCACTAAAGGCCAAGTTTAAGTGAGATGAAGAATGCGACCACGCTCTGGAAAGCTTGAAAGAGTACATGACCTCTCCTCCGTTGTTGGTAACCCCAGTACTAGGAGAGGGACTCCTTTTATGCTCAGCAGTTTCCCAGCATGCAGTAAGTGTAGACACCCCATTTTTGACCGTCCTCAAGACTTGGATGTCACCGCTTGAACACTCGGCGATCATCCTTGTTTATGTTTGTCTTGAGTTCCCGAAGGTCTTGGCTACGCGCCTTGCTTCAGGATCTCTCGGCTCGACTGTTTTGTGTCTGGTTTTGCACCAAACACTTGTGCTTTGCCTTTGAGAGGCAGGGAATGGCTTGTTGACCATCCCCACTGTAGACACCCCATTTTTGACCGACCTTAAGACTCAGACGTCACTGATTGAGCGCTTGGTGATGTTGCATAATGTGCTCGTTCAGAAGTTTCAGAGTTGCGACCGTGAGCCCTGCCTCCGGACTTCCGAACCCTCTTTTGTGTTTTTCCTTGGTTTGCGAACCAGGCTCGGTTTTCTTTGTTTCTTTTCCTGAGGGGAGGGAGAATTCCCGTAGACCATCTCTCAGTGGCCGTGGGCTACATTTGGTGGCCATAGGTTTTGCCCATTTCGAGGCCCGGTTCTCGGTTTTCGGAGCCGTCAGGCCGTGTGCCTCGATTCGGGACCGCCTAACCATCTCCGTTTGTTCTGATTTTTGGCATACTTCCTTTCTACTCCCTTTTGAGGGACACTGGGGTCTGAGAAACCCACTTCGTGGCCGAATGCCACTTTCGGTGCTTAACAGCCCATTTTCGGGACCCCGAACTGCGCGTTTTGGCCCCCGAACATTCGTTTTGCAACGGTTTTCGTTCATTTTTGGCAGGTACCTCTGTTTTATCACTGGGAAGGCCGTAGAAGGGTGGGCGGCCAGTAATTGTTACAGCAACCAGTTATATATCCTCCGACGCCCTCCGATGCCCGTTTTTCACACTTCCGGGCTAATGTTGAACACCTTGGGGCCACTTTCTTGAACTTTGAACCACATACTTGTGATGTACACACATGGGAGGACCCTAAAAGTTGGTGGCCGGCCACTAATGTTGCTTGACCCTTTTGAACCCCTTCTTCCGGGCCAATGTTGAACACCTTGGGGCCACTTTCTTGAACTTTGAACCACATACTTGTGATGTACACACATGGGAGGACCCTAAAAGTTGGTGGCCGGCCACTAATGTTGCTTGACCCTTTTGAACCCCTTCTTTCGGGCCAATGTTGAACACCCTGGGGCCACTTTCTTGAACTTTGAACCACATACTTGTGATGTACACACATGGGAGGACACCATTATGTGGTGGCCGGCCACTAAACCAACTTGACCCTTTTGACCCCTAGCCGGCCGGCTAGGGGATGTGGCCGGCCGGCCACCTGAAACAAAAATACCTGGCCGGCCATGATCCTCACACTGTTCACTTTACAGCTGTATAGCTTTATCCCCCAGAAAATATCCCAATCTGGGGGATATTTTGTGGGGGAAAACTTGCCTATTTTCCCCCACCTTTTGCCCCTCCTTTACTCCCCCTTTTTTGTCCATATAATCAGCTGGCAACATTGCATACAAGGGTTAGAAAAAATTGTCTTCAAGCCTTGAGACATAATCCTCCCTCCATCTCTCTCATTTTCCTTGAAAACTCCAAGTCCTACATCTTGTTTCCTTCATCACCACCAAGCTCTACCACCACCACTCCAATCCAGCAGCAAGGGGAGGAATTCCAACAGCTAAGAGCCAACAAATTTGGCCCAAGAAGCAACAAAAGAATTGGTCTTCAAGGGTGAGTTGCAATTTCCCCCTTTTGGCCCTTTTCTTGGATCTTTTGCAAGCCATACATGCTTATTGTTTTGAGCTCCGACCAAAACTAAAAAGGTCATTTTTTTGAGCTCATTTTCATGTCTCATTAAGGGCTCAACCCTGTTTGAGCCCTCCATCTTGCACTTGCTTCAATACCCTCTTTGTATGTCAATATTTCGCATGCTTTTTCTAGCCTATGTGTGATTTGTTTTGGAGTTTCTCATGAACTGTAAGTAGGCTTATTTTGAGCCCCTCTTCAACATTGAAGAAGGGCTCATCTTTGTTTGGGACCTCCATGTACCACTTGTCTTTGTATCCATCTTTGGTCCCCTATTCTTGTATAACTTGGCAGCCTATCTTGGTTCCATTTTTGGTCATTTTAAAGAGCTATAAAAGTTCTTATTTTGGCCCATTATTCATGTTTCATTAAGGGCCTTTCATGGTTTGAGGCATATTTTATACACTTCATGTTATATCCCTCTTTTAATCCCCATTTTTGCATGATTTGTTAGCCTATCATGCTTCGGTTTTTGGCCTTTTTACAGTACTAAAAATAGTCTTATTTTGGCCCATTCTTCATGTTTAATCAAGGGTCTCTGGCTGTTTGATGAATATTTTGCATACTTTGTGTTATAGCCACTTTTGAGCCTCATTTTGCATCGCATTTCTAGCATGTTTGTATACTGTTTTGGAGTTTTTACAGTTCTGTAAATAGTCATATTTTTGGTCCCTCTTAAATGTTGTAGAAGGGAATTTTTCAGTTTGGGCTTTGCATATACCACTTGCCTCTTTGGCCACCTTTTGGCCCTTTTTCTTGCATGGGAGTGCAGCCATGCTTGTGTTTGTTTCTGGGGTTTTTACAGTTCTGGAAAACATCATATTTTGGGCCCCTCTTCAACTTTGTTGAAGGGCCCTAACCTGTTTAAGGACAGCAGATGTGAGTTGCTTCTTAATCTCATGTTTAGGGCCATTTCTTGCACGCTAGTTTTGCCCTGTCTTGGTTTGCTGTTTGGCCATACTATAAACTGGAAAAGTACTTATTTAGGGGCTGCCTTGCTTCTGTCTATTCATTGCATGTGCCAATTTTGTATGTTTGGTATAGCTATAGGCCATTTCGGGTGCCAAAATTCATATTTCGGGACTATTCCCTGCATCGGGTGTGTTTTCGCCTCATTTCGGGGCTGTTTTCCCCCACTTTTCATTGCTGAAAATCCATTAGCATGTTTGCATATGTCATTTCCATGCCATTGCATTGTGTATGCCATTGCCTCGGTTTGCGTGCCCGTGTGCACGCATTTCGAGGCACTTCATTTTCATCCACCGGCTTCTTATGTGAGTGTGGCTGAGGCTCTCTCATGTTAGTATAAGTCCATGTTGCATTCTATATGCCATCCCATGCCATATTGCATTGTGTATGCCATTGCCTCGGTTTGCGTGCCCGTGTGCACGCATTTCGAGGCACTTCATTTTCATCCACCGGCTTCTTATGTGAGTGTGGCTGAGGCTCTCTCATGTTAGTATAAGTCCATGTTGCATTCAATATGCCATTTTAGCCCTATTACATTGCGTATACCATTGCCTCGATTTGCGTGCCCGTGTGCACGCATCTCGAGGCATCTCATTTTCACAGCATAGTGCATACTAGGTTGTATCTTAGATCGCATTCATGCATTTCCTCGGTTTGCGTGCCTGTGTGCACGCATTTCGAGGCATGTCATTCCATAGCATTGTGTATGTTAGGATTGTATCTTAGTTGCATTCATGTATGTCATGCATATTGCATCGTGTTCGGGATAGGAGTTAGCCCGGGCACGGGAAACGAGGTATGTTCCGTACTCCGAGTGACGGAACGTATCTTAATTCCCCAGTCACCGACATTCCGGATCATCCATGATGGAGTTAGGTCTTGTTGTGTTTTCATGTGCATTCATTCTATATTGAGTTGCACATTTCGACTCCTCTACCATCATGCATCGATATGCGTGATTGGTGGCACGAGGATCGAGGCATGCATATATTTGTCAAAATATATTGCTATGCCCCTTTCCTGCTCTCTGTTGCAACAAAATGAAGAATCAGCAACTTTTCGGGGCTTGGCACGCTTTTCAAGAATAACTGCTAAACAGAGGCTAATTGGGGCATCCCAGTGGATTTCCACGCAAGGCAACCCAAACATACATCGTTCATCAGAGTCAAGGCAGTCCCTGGCTTGCATGCCAGTTTATAGCTTTCCTAGATTAATTTGTAAATTAATTAGGATTTTTGTATTTATTCGGGACTGTAATTATTTATTTGGCACTGTATTATTTATTCGGACCCTCTGCGCGAGGGCACAACTGTAATAAGTGTGCGTGTGTGTGTTGTATGCCTTCCAACCCCACGTCTTTCTCCCTTTTATTTACCAGCTTATGATGGTTAGATTAGGGCATGTTTCAATTAGCATACAGTATGATAGCATGTTTGAATTCATTCATCTGTTTTGCATGCACTGGGCTCGGCGCATCATGCTAACTGCATTGTATTTTCAATTCCAAGTTGAATACATGTTAACTGTAGCATTTCATATGCCATGTTTAGAATAGCCGAGCCTGCTATAGTTGCATTCTTGCATGTGTTGCATTAGGCATTTCAGCATATTTAGGATCATGCATGGATTTCTAATTAGCTTATGTTTTGGCTTGGAGTACTCGGTGAGTTTTATGCTTTAGCATCCTTGCATGCGTGTGAGTGACTGCCATGATAGCATGCTTACCATGAGGCTAATTGCTTATGTGATATAACTGCCTGAATGCCTGTGGGTGAAGGTTGGGTTATTTGGATTGGAACAATTCATCAAATGTGTGTTTTAAGCCCACTAGATAGTGGCAAAATCATGTTTTCTAAGCCCACCCGAGGGTGGCAAATCCACGTCTTAGCCTACTTGCGGGTAGCACCATCAAACCATTTTCAAACAAATAAACATGAAATGCTTTGTTCCAATTCAGGCGACTCAGTCTATACTTGTATGCTGTGCGCATCACATAGTAACCTAGGCTAATAACCGGAATAAGAACATACAATGTTTTCAAAAATAGATATCATGGTTAGTAGAGGCCGATCTTTGATCGGGCGAGCGGGGGTGCTCACGAAGTGACCTTCCCCAATCGTACCCAAGTTCCCGAGCCGAGGCAACTTTGGTGATGACGGACACGTGGCCTTAGGCAATGAGTCAGGGTTTCCTAAATTTCCCAAAATAAAATATTTAGGTGGCGACTCTGTATCTGGCAAAGCAGTCCATGTTTGGCACTTCTTTTCTAAAAATCTGTTTTTTCAAAACGATTTGCCGGATTTGGACTCTTTGGTTCAGATTTAGAACCGTGACAATTTGAGAGTCCTGAGCTGTAGTGACCCCAAATGAACAGAACGGGACTCACCCTCCCAGGGCGTTCGGGGACGTCTACACCCACACATCACCGGCCATAGCTTGAGGCCACTGGCCACTGGTTTGTTGCCACCGGCCAAATCTTTGGCCGACCGACACTCTTTGTAGTCGACTGGCCATCTATTTTGGTCAAATTGCATTTTTGGCCGGCCAACCATTGTGCATCTGCTTTTGCAGATATTTTTATGCCAGCTGTGCTAGCTGGCATACACCTTTGCTCCCCTTCATACACGTGTATGGAGGGATCTCCTTCTTGACTAACTTACTTGAGAAGCTTTGCAAGAGTGAGCTCTATAAGAGGGAGCCTCTTCTCCCTCCATTAGGGTGACAAAATTTTCAGAGGAGCTCTGAGATTAGGGTTTGAGTTTGTATCTATTCCATCTCTATATCTCTCTCTCTTTTTGCCTTGTGTGTGTGTTTAGTCTTACTATTGCACACAAACACCTAGTCCTACACCTTCTCTTGGTTGCTGAGGGACCAAAAGGCTGTTCTTGGTCTTTTGGGGTGGTTTTGAGCTTGAAGAAGCTGTTGGAGCATCATTCTTGAAGAGGGTCAACAAGGGTAAGAACTTACTCCTTTTGTTCCCCATTCTTGCTTAGCCTTTTTGCCTACCTTGCACCTATTTTTGAGCTTCGTATATAACATATAAAAGTCTTGTTTTTACTTTCTTAAAATAGTTGTTTAAGGTTCCTTTGAGCTTTGGGGTTGTTTGACCCCTCATAGGCCTTGTTAGGCCCTATTTTTGTGCTATTTTGGTGAGCTCCGGGACCACCTTGTTTGGGCCTCCTCACCACTAAAATCTTGAGGGATTTCAGTGGTAAGGATGGTGGTTTAAGGTCCTAAGAAGGAGAGGGCCACCCCCTCTCCTTGTTGTCTTCAATAATGGCCATTTAAGCCTCATTAGTGAGCACCTTGTTTAAGTGTATGTTGGTCATGCCTTAACTGTTTTTTATGACTATCTTGCCATGATATAGCATTGTTGTGAGTTGGTTTAGGTACACCATCCTTTCTTAGCATACACGTCTTGTAATGCCATGAATTGCCTTAACATGCCTTGTGCTTTGAGCCTTGTTTCTAGCATGTTTTTGGCTTAGCTTTGTGAAGCTTTTATGCTTGTTTTAGCATGCTAAAGGTCTATTTTTGGTCATTTGGGTTGTCCATGCTTTGCTTTGTATAGCTACCATGTAACCTCTCTTGTATGCCTTAAGCATTGACCCCTCTAGCATGCCATCCTTGCATCATTTTAGTGGTTTGGAACCACTTGTCATGTCATTTCAGTCCTCATGATATGCTCGTATGCTTGCATTTGATGCCCCTTTCAGGCTTTAAAAGGTTGGTGTTTCTTGCTCCATGTTTGTGCCATTGTGTATGCCTCTAGGATTAGATCATTTAGATGCCATCTAAGTGGTTTTTGAGGCTTACTTTTGCATGATTTAGGACTGTTTTAGTTCATTTTGGTCATTTGCTTCATATGTCATATGGCCATGGTTTAAGTCCTTGGGCTTGATGGCATGCCTAGCTTGCATTGTAGATTGGTTTGGCACCTTCTCTAACATGACTTTCAGAGCTTATAATGCATGCCATTTGTCCATGTTTGCATCCTCTTAAGTGTGCTTGAGAGTTGTTTCTATATGTCTAAGTGTTGGTCCTTGTGTGCATGCATGTTTGCATGTCATTTTGCCTTCATTCTTGAGCATATTGGCCACTGTTTTGGGCTTAGTATAGAGCTGCCCAAATTAGTTTAAGTCCATAGTTCGCATGTTGTTGCATGCTCACCTTGTGTGTTGTTGCATACTTGTGTGTTGTCACATGTTTAGGTTGTCTAACATGTTTGCTCCATGTGTTGTGGCATGATTGAATGAAGTCACATGCTTGCTTGCATGCTTGAACATCCCCATTGTATTTGGCATACTTATTGGTTAGCATGATCGTCACATGCCTTGTATGCTTGTTCGCATTGCTCATGTTGCATACTAGCTCACACGTCTAGGTTGCATCGCATTGACATGCATGCTTAGCCTCTTGAATTGAGTATGATAGAAGTTGAGCTCCTTGCTTGTTTATGTGCATTTCATTTGAAATCAAAGTGCATAACTTGGTTTCTTGGGCCATCACGCATCGAAATGCACGATTGGTGGTCCGAGAACTGATAACCATGTCCCTTTGAGTCATAAACATGATAAGGGAAGTGTTGGTGCACACATTTGCTTGGAATGCATTGCCATGCCTTGTTTTGCCCTCTGCTGCTGTCAAAACAGGATTCTGCAGGAAGATTTGGCCGGCCGGCCTACCATCTTTAGTGCTGACCGACCAACAATTGGTGGCCGATAGCTTAACCAGTGGCCGGTGATCATTTCCTTTGGCCGGTGACCATTTCCCTTGGCCGGTGGTATCCCACAAGGTTCATAGAGTGCACCTTGGGAATTTTGCAATGATCAAAGAAGGAAAACAGTGTGGACAGAGGCAACTTGTGCATGGCAGTGGACTTCCGAGCGGAGCCGAGCACGCATTGCATTGGGCTCTCTTCCTGAAGCTGTTTACTGTTTTATTAGATTAGTTAATTTGCTTACCTAGTTTAATTGGTCTGTAATATTTAATTAGCTTGTAGGTTAGTTAAATCTGTATTATTCTTTCAGTCCCTCCGAGCGAGGGCAAATTTGTAATAAGTGTGGGTGCGTGTGTGCATGTCTTCCAACCCCCACTTCTTTCTCCCTTTTACTTACCTACTTTGATGGTTAGTACTAGGGCATATTTAATTTAGCATCCTTATGCTATGCATGCGTGCATCATTCATCAGTATTGCATGCATCGGGCTCAGCACATCATACTAACTGCATAGTATTTCAAATCTAACTTGAATATGTGCATCAAATGGTTGCATTTCACATGCCATCCTAGGATTAGCCGAGCCTATCCTAATTGCATTCTATATGCGTTGCATTAGGTGCTTAACATGGACTTGGATCATACATTGATTGCTAACGAGTTCTTTGTTTTGGCTTGGAGTACATTGTAAGTATTTTGAACTTTAGCATCTTGCACGAGTGTGAATGTTAACATGACAGCATGCTTACCATGTGGCTAGATGCTTATGTGATATGAACTGCCTGAATGCCTGTGGGTGAAGGTTGGATTGCTTGAGTTGGAACAACTCATCAAAATCCGTGTTTTAGCCTACTCGGGAGTAGCAAATTTCAAAACATTTCCAAACAAACGGGTATGCGATGCTTTGTTCCAAATTAGGCGATCTAGTTGTAGACACCCCATTTTTGACCGACCTTAAGACTCAGACGTCACCGATTGAGCGCTTGGTGATGTTCCATAATGTGCTTGTTCAGAAGTTTCAGAGTCGCGGCCGTGAGCCCTGCCTCCGGACTTCCGAACCCTTTTCTGTGCCTTGTCTCGGTTTGCGAACCAGACTCGGTTTTCTCTGTTTCTTTTCCTGAGGGGAGGGAGAGGTCCCGTAGACCGTCTCTCAAATGTCCGTAGGCTACATTTGGTGGCCGTAGGCCATTTTGCCCATTTCGGAGTCCGGTTCCCGATTTTCGGAGCCATCAGGTCGTGTGCCTCGGTTCGGGACTGCTTAACCATCTCCTATTGCTCCGATTTTTGGCATACATCTTATTTCATCCCTTTTGAGGGACACTGGGGGCTGAGAAACCCACTTCGAGGTCGAATACCATTTTCGGTGCTTAACAGCCCATTTTCGGGACCCCGAACTGCGTGTTTTGGCCCCGGAACATTCGTTTTGCAACGGTTTTTGTTCATTTTTGGCAGGTACCTCTGTTTTATCACAGGGAAGGTCACTGAAGGGTGGGAGGCCAGCAATTGTTGCAGCAACCAGTTATTTCTCTTCCGGAGCCTCCCGGCGCCCGTTTTTCGCACTTCCGGGCTAATGTTGAATACCTTGGAGCTAGTGTTGCCAACTTTCAACCACGTATCTGTGATCTACACACCTGAGAGGCCCCTAAAAGTTCATGGCCGGCCATTAAGGTCACCTGACCCTTTTGACCCCTTTCTTCCGGGCTAATGTTGAACCCCTTGGACCCTTTTTATTGAACTTTGAACCACATATCTGTGATGTACACACCTGAGAGGCCCCTAAAAGTTCATGGCCGGCCAGTAAGTCAACTTGACCCTTTTGACCCCCTCTTTCCGAGCCATTGTTGAACCCCTTGGGCCCACTTTCTTGGAATTTCAACTACATGGTTGTGTTGTACACATATAGGGGTACCTCTCCAATAGCTGGCCGGCCAGAAAATCACCTTGACCCTTTTGACCCCTAGCCGGCCGGCTAGGGGGTGTGGCCGGCCGGCCACCTCCAGTAAAAGTAATGGGCCGGCCGTGTTCTTTGCACTGTGTACTTTACAGCTGTGGGGCATTGTCCCCCAGATATTTTCTGTATCCGGGGGATATTTTGTGGGGGAGTTTTGCCCTCCTTCTCCCCCACCTTTACACCCCATTTTGAACCCTTATAACCAGCTGGTGGCCTTCTTTGTAAGGGTTAGAAAATTTACTCTTCAAAGCTCCATAGCCAACTCCATCTTCTTCCTTCTCAATTCTTCAAAAAACCCTAAGTCCCCTAACCACCATTCCTTCTACACCACCAAGCTCTACCACCACCATCTCATTTCCAGCAGCAAGGAGGGACTCTTGAAGGCTAAAGAAGCTGCAAATCCATCCAAGAAGCAACAAAAGTTCGAATCTTCAAGGGTAAGTAACACTTTTACCCTTTTGACCCTTTTTCTTGATCCATTTCTAAGCCTCACTTGTTTTTGGTTTCAAGCTCCGGCCCTAACTGAAAAGGGCCATATTTTGAGCTCATCTTCACTTCTCATTAAGGGCTCAACCCTGTTTGAGCCCTCCATAATACACTTGCTTCATTGATCATCTTGTATGTCATGTTTTTGCATGCTATTTTTGGCCCATGAGCAATTTATTTTCGAGCATGTTGTAAACTGATATAAGGCTTATTTTGAGCCCCTCTTCAACATTGGAGAAGGGCTCAACATTGTTTGGTGTCTCCATGTGTCACTTGTAGTTATACCCCTCTTTTCTTCCCCTTTCTTACATGCAATGGCAGCCTACCATGCTTAGGTTTTTGGCCATTTTACAGTTCTTACAAGGTCCTTGTTTTGGTCCATTCTTCATGTTTTGTTTAGGGTCTTTCATGTTTTGGGACCTCCATAAGCCACTTCATGTTATATCTCACTTTCGGTTCGTTTTCTTGCATGTTTTGTTAGCCTACCATGCTTAGGTTTTTGGCCATTTTACAGTTCTGGAAAAGTTCTTATTTTGGTCCATTCTACATAGTTTATCAAGGGTCTTTGGCTGTTTGGTGATTATTTTGCATACTTCATGTTATAGCACCTTTTGAGCCTTGTTTTGCATCATATTTTTAGCATATTTGTATACTGATTTTGAGGCTGCCATATACTGTAAATGTTAATATTTTTGGTCCATCTTCAGTGTTGTAGAAGGAAATTTTCCAGTTTGGGTTTTGTTTATATCACTTGCTTCATTACCTCTTGAAAATACCGTATTCTTGCATGCTATTTTTCCCTACCTATATTTGCTGTTTGGCCATGTTTATAACTGTGAAAGTGCATCTTTTGGGACTGTCTAGCTTCTGTCTTTGCATTGCATGTCCATATTGTGCATGTTTGGCATGGCTATAGGCCATTTCGGGTGCCTAATGTCGCATTTCGGGGCATTTCGGGACATTTCCTTTCATTTCATGTCATTTCGCTTCATTTCGGGACTGTTTTCCCCCATATTTTGTTGCTGAAATTCCATTAGTATGCTTGCATATCATTTTTGCCACATTTCATCACATTTTAGCATCGCCTCGGTTTGCGTGCCCGTGTGCACGCATTTCGAGGCACTTCATTTTCTGCCATCGGCATCTTATGTGAGTGTGGCTGAGGCCCTCTCATGTTCGTATAAGTCCATATCATGTTTCCATGTCATTTGCATTGCGTATGCCATCGCCTCGGTTTGCGTGCCCGTGTGCACGCATTTCGAGGCACTTCATTTTCTGCCATCGGCATCTTATGTGAGTGTGGCTGAGGCCCTCTCGTGTTAGTATAAGTCCATGTTGCATTTTCCATGTCATTCGCATCGCTTTTAGCGTCGCCTCGGTTTGCGTGCCCGTGTGCACGCATTTCGAGGCACTTCATTTTCTGCCATCGACATCTTATGTGAGTGTGGCTGAGGCCCTCTCATGTTAGTATAAGTCCATATCATGTTTCCATGTCATTTGCATTGCGTATGCCATCGCCTCGGTTTGCGTGCCCGTGTGCACGCATTTCGAGGCACTTCATTTTCTGCCATCGGCGTCTTATGTGAGTGTGGCTGAGGCCCTCTCATGTTAGTATAAGTCCATGTTGCATTTTCCATGTCATTTCATCACATTTTATCATTGCCTCGGTTTGCGTGCCCGCGTGCACGCATTTCGAGGCACTCCTTTTTTATCCGCCAGCATCCGATGTGAGTGTGGCTGAGGCTCACTCATGTTGGTATAAGCCCACTTGTCATTTCCATGTCATTACATTGCATTCCGCCATCGCCTCGGTTTGCGTGCCCGCGTGCACGCATTTCAAGACACATATCATCGCCTCGGTTTGCGTGCCCGCGTGCACGCATTTCGAGACACATATCATCGCCTCGGTTTGCGTGTCCGCGTGCACGCATTTCAAGACACATATCATCACCTCGGTTTGCGTGCCCGCGTGCACGCATTTCGAGACACATATCATTTTCTCGGTTTGCGTGCCCGCGTGCACGCATTTCGAGACACATATCATTTTCTCGGTTTGCGTGCCTGCGTGCACGCATTTCGAGACACATATCATTTTCTCAGTTTGCGTGTCCGTGTGCGCGCACTTCGAGGCACCTCATTTTCATTGCATTCGTGCATTTTCTCGGTTTGTGTGCCCGTGTGCGCGCACTTCGAGGCATCTCATTTTCATAGCATTATGTATGTTAGGATTTCATCTTGGTTGCATTTCATGCATATCATGCATATTGCATCGTGTCTGGAATAAGAGTTAGCTCGGGCACGGGAAACGAGGTACGTTTCGTACTCCGAGTGACGGAATGTGTCTCAATTCCCCAGTCACCGACACTCCGGATTATCCATGATGGAGTTAGGTTTTAGCTGTAGTTTCATGTGCATTCATCCTATATTGAGTTGTGCATTTCGACTCCTCGGCCATCATGCCTCGGTATGCATGATTGGTGGCACGAGGATCGAGACATGCATATATTTGTGCAAATACATTGCTATGCCCCTTTCCTGCTCTCTGTTGCAGCAAAACCAGGAATCAGCAACTTTCCGGGACTTGGCACGCTTTTCAAAAATAACAGGTGTAAACAGAGGCTAATTGGGGCATTCCGGTGGATTTCCGCGCAAGACAGTCCGGACATGCATCATCCACCAGAAGCAAGGCAGTCCCTGGCTTGCACGCCAGTTTTATTTGCTTTCTTAGTTAATTTGTTAATTAATTAGGATTTTGTAATATTTTGGACTGTAATATTCTTTATTCGGGACTGTAATATTTGGACTGTATATTTATTCGGACCCTCTGCGCGAGGGCAATGTTGTAATAAGTGTGCGTGAGTGTGTTGTATGTCTTCCAACCCCACGTCTTTCTCCCTTTTATTTATCCGCTTTTGATGGTTAGATTAGGGCATGTTTAAATTAGCATACAGTATGACAGCATGTCTGCATCATTCATATGTATTGCATGCACCGGGCTCGGCGCATCATACTAACTGCATTGTACTTTCAATTACAAATTGAATACATGTTAGCTGTAGCATTTCATATGCCATGTTTAGAATAGCCGAGCCTGCTATAGTTGCATTTTGCATGTGTTGCATTAGGCATTTTTGTATACTTAGGATCATGCATGATTTCTAATGTAATTTCCATTTTGGCTTGGAGTACTCGGTAAGCTTTATGCTTTAGCATCCTTGCATGCGTGTGAGTGACTGCCATGAATAACATGCTTACCATGAGGCTATGTGCTTATCTGATATAACTGCCTGAATGCCTGTGGGTGAAGGTTGGGTTATCTGAATTGGAGTGAATCATCAAATGTTTCAAGCCTACCTGCGGGTAGCAAAACCATTTTCAAACAAACAAACATGAAATATTTTGTTCCAATTCAGGCGATCCAGTCTATACTTGTATGCTGTGCGCATCACATAGTAACCTAGGCTAATAACCGGAATAAGAACTCACAATGTTTTCAAAAATAGATAGCATGGTTAGTAGAGGCCGATCTTTGATCGGGCGAGCGGGGGTGCTCACGAAGTGACCTTCCCCAATCGTACCCAAGTTCCCGAGCCGAGGCAACTTTGGTGATGACGGACACGTGGCCTTTCGGCACCGAGTCAGGGTTTCCTAAATTTCCCAAA
This sequence comes from Camellia sinensis, assembly GCF_055761805.1. Classification (NCBI taxonomy): domain Eukaryota; kingdom Viridiplantae; phylum Streptophyta; class Magnoliopsida; order Ericales; family Theaceae; genus Camellia; species Camellia sinensis. The sequence continues at coordinate 191,641,416 of NC_138966.1, read as the reverse complement.
ATAAAATATTTAGGTGGCGACTCTGTATCTGGCAAAGCAGTCCATGTTTGGCACTTCTTTCAAAAATCAGTTTTCTCAAAAACGATTTGCCGGATTTGGACTCTTTGGTTCAGACTTAGAACCGTGACTGACGAAAGTCGAGTCCGAGCTGTAGCGAGGTCCCCCGCGGGCTTGTTACACTAGTCTATACTTGTTTTGCTGTGCGCATCACATAGTAATTCTAGCTAATTAACCGGAATAAGAACACATAACGTTTTCAAAATTGGATATCATGGTTAGTAGAGGCTGATCTTCGGATCGGGCGAGAGGGGGTGCTCATAGCTGACCTTCCCCAATCGTACCCAAGTTCCCGAGCCGAAGCAACTTTGGTAATGACGGACACGTGGCCTTAGGCAAACGAGTCAGGGTTTCCTAAATTCCCCCATTAAAAAAATATTTAGGTGGTGACTCTGTATCTAGCAAAGCAGTCTATGTTTGGCACTTCTTTTCTAAAAATCTGTTTTCTCAAAACGATTTGCCGGATTTTGACTCTTTGGTTCAGACTAAGAACCGTGACACAAAAAGGGAGTCCGAACTGTGGTGGCATAAAGCCCGAGGGCGCGTCCACAGTTAGCACAGTGTTGGTACGAGCTGAGGGAATACAACACTTGCCCATCTTTTATGTTAGCAACACATTGCTGGGTGCCGAAACAGGGTACCTACCATTGGAGAAGTTGGCCTTAGCTTTGATGATGGCTTCCAAGAAATCGTCGCACTACTTCCACGCCCACACTGTAATTATTTTAACAACTTTCCCATTAAAAGCCTTGTTTGAGAGCGTTGATTTTGAAATGGGCAGTGAAGTTAGGGCAATTCGACGTTAAGTTTTGGCCAAGAACCATAATAAAAGTGCAAGCTTTAGCGGACTTTGTGACCGAATTTGCCCCAGGAAGTCATCAAGTTTGCCCGGTCGACTTAACCGGGGGAAGGTGTCATAGGGATAGCGCAACATCCACAACAAGGCACTTAACTGCATAACAAACCATTCAGCCTTACAGAAAGGAAAGAAGGAGCAACCCGCAGTACAACAAGAAAAGACCTAACTAAAAGTCTAGTCCCAAGACAACCAGACAGTGAGGATCATATCATAACGACAACCAACAACTTAGAAGAAGATAGCGTCGTCGGCGACGTCCCTAATCCTAAGGCGTCATCAAATCCCTTCATTTGCTGGAAGTTGTTTGTAGGAGAGATGTGGAAGCTCTTCATAGATAGAGCATCCAACAGATACAGTGCAGGACTTGGCATAGTTCTTATCTCACCGGATGGCATGACCATTGAACAGGTAATCAACCTTGGCTTTCCAAGATCCAATAACGAGGTGGAGTATGAAGCATTATTAGCAGGTTTGAAGTCATCATCTTGCATGGAGGCCACTGAGCTAATGGTATATAGTGACTCTCAACTTGTAGTTAACCAAATTTCGGGCGACTACGAGGCAAAGGATGAAAGAATGGCAAAGTACCAAGAGTTGGTCAGAAAGGAGATCATGAAATTTGAAGTGGTGAGGATAGAGCAAATCGGCCGAGAGAAAAATAGTAAAGCATATGAGCTGGCCGTTTTTGTGTCAATGGCAAATATGCCTATCCTACACCCGTTGTTAATAGACTTCTTGCTAAGACCAAGTATTAAAGAGCCGGAAGCGGCCGAAGCATGCTGCGCTCATCTAGGTCCTTCTTTGATGGACTCTATCATAGTGTTTTTGAAATATGACATTTTACCTGAAGAAAAGAAGGAAGCCAACAAGATTCGCGCCAAATCACAGCAGTTTAGGCTTTCCTCATCTCGGGCATTGTACAAGAAATTCTTTACAGGACCATACTTAATGTGTGTCCATCATAGCAAGGTTGATGCATTTTTGTTTGAAATTCACAAAGGCATATGTGGAAGTCGTTAATGAGGGCGATCCCTGGCCTATCGAGCTATCTCACAAGGGTATTGGTGGCCATACATGCAAGCAGACGTAGAGAAGTATGTCAAAAAATGTGAGAAATGTCAGAAGTTCGCACATCAAATGCATCAACCAGCCAGAGAGCTCCTACCTTTGGCCAGCCCTTGGTCCTTTGCAATGTGGGACTTGGATATAGTGAGACCACTCCCAACCGCACCAGGCAATAGAAAGTTTTTTCTCGCTGCAACGAACTACTTCACAAAGTGGGTGGAAACGGAAGCACTCGCATCCATAAAAGAAAAAGACGTTAAGAAGTTTGTCTGGCAGAACATCATTACCTGGTTTGGTATACCTAAAGCCTTGATATCTGACAACGGTACTCAGTTTGATGGAAAAATCTTTAGGGTTTTTGTGAAGAATACAAGATAGAATTTCATAACTCTATGCCGGCGTACCCCCAAGCCAATGGCCAGGCTGAAGCTTCCAATAAAGTAGTCTTAGATGAACTGAAAAAGAGGTTGAAAAAAGCAAAAGGCAAATCGACCGAGGAGCTTTCCCATGTCTTATGGGCCTACCAAACTACACCTTGGTGGTCAACAAGCGAAACACCTTTTTTTTTTTTGGCCTATGGCATGGGGGCTGTAATCCTTTTAGAAGTTAGCCTCCCCACCATTAGAAGCAAAAATTTTGATCCAGACTTGAATAAAGAGGCCCTTGCATTAGAATTAGACCTGGCAAACAAGAGAAGAGAAAGGGCACTAGTGCCCATTGCATCATATCAACAGGAGTTGTCTAGGAAATATAATAAAATGGTGCACCTAAGACAATTCAAGATTGGAGATTGGATACCACACAAAGTAATAGGTAACACTTTGGTGCCTGGAGATGGTAAATTAGGACCTAATTGGGAAGGACCGTATAGAGTTATTGGCTTGGCTGGAAAAGGGACATATCACCTAGAACACGTGGACGACAGAGCTATTCCAAGGTCATGGAACACGACCAATCTCAAAGTATTTTATTTTTAGCCTTTTCTTAAACACTTGTAATTTTTTCTTCCTAGCATTTAATAAAGCAAATAGGCATTTTCTCTGTACAAATTTCTTTCATTTATTTGTAAAATTGTTCGTACTTATTGCCCGATTGGGGGGTAATTAGGAGAGTTGGTAGGCTTGACCAAAAACGTTTTGCACTCTTCGGCCGAGATAAGGATTTCAGCTCAAGAAGGTTGGCAAATTTGACTAACAGTTTTTCTTCCTTTAGCCGAGATAAGGATCTAGGCTCAAGAAAGTTGACAGGTTTGACCAACAATTTTTCTTCCTTTAGTCGAGATAAGGATCTGGGCTCAGGAAGGTTGGTAGGATTGACCAACATAACTTTTTACACTCTTTAGCGGAGATAAAGATCTAGGCTTAAGAAGGTTGGTAGGGTTAACCGACACAAATTTTTTGTAGTTTTCAGCCGAGATAAGGATCTAAGCTTAAGAAGGTTGACAAGTTTGACCAACACAAATTTTTTGTACTCTTCAGCTGAGATAAGGATCTAGGCTTAAAGAAGGTTGGCAGGTCTGACCAACACATTCTTTTCTTCAGTTGAGATAAGGATCAAGGCTCAAGAAGGTTGGCAGGTTTGACCAACACTTTTTCTTCCTTTAGTCAAGATAAGGATCTAGGCTCAAGAAGGTTGGCAGGTATGACTAACACATTTTTGTTCTTCAGTCGAGATACCAAAAAAGGTGGGCAGGATAAGGTAAGGCCGAGTTAACTAGGTCGGCTAGGGATACAGTAAGGATGTTACACTATAAAAGAAAAGCATAGTGACCGAGCAAGAACAAGAACTTCTTCATCAAATAAAAGGTTATAACAAGAGATGGGGCTTATAGCTCGGTTACATTTTCGAAGAACAAACATCAAAACAAGAAAAACTAAGCAAAGAAGCTCTCCAGTTAAGCAAAAAGGTCATCAAGATCAGTATCTAGGTCACCACGGTCTTCGCCACTTTGCAAGCCGGCTCCAACTTCAGCCTTCTGGGTTAGATTGGTCACGGGCACTCCGTCAACCGTGCTGGGCAAGGTTTGGCTGAGCAGATCCACCGGAGCGGGAAGTGAAGATTGGCCACTGAGGTTGATGTTGGCAAGAGGAACATTAACTGGGTTAGGGACCTCTTCTTCCTCCTCCCCCTCTTGAAGGAACTTCTGGTGGACTGCATTTGCATAATCTGTCATATAGCTCCGTATGAAATGGGGAGGAGGGTTCAAGAAAATCTCGGAGTCATGCCCTTGACTGAGCTGTTCAGTAGCAGCTTTCCAGCCGCATTTAAAGAATATGTCTTTGGCTGCTTCACATTATTGGACATAGGTTTCCTCCCCTTCTTTAAAACGTCAATCCTCAGCGTCTTCCATCTTCTTTCTCAGCTCTTGAAGCTCGGTGTCCTTTTTCTTCTCCAACTTGGCCAACTCTCGCAAATAGCGATCTTTTTTCTTGGCTAAGGCTTTTTGTTTGTTAGCCTCTGCTGTGTTGACTAGTGCTGCCAGCCTTGCATTTTTAGATTCCAGCTCGATCAGCTTCACATTGGCCTCTTTTAATTCGGTTGCCTTGGCGTTTGCATTAGCTATGGCCGACCGCGTTATTTTTCGCAGTTCTAGCACACATTTGTGAGCTGCATGGTTTTTCTGCAAGGCTTGTAGGTGGAGAAAGAGTGGTTAGGATAAACTGAGCAATCAGATGAAAATTATGGATATGAATAAATGAGTGGATAACTTATGAGCACCATTGACTTAGTCGCCAAGTGAATAGCTTTGAGCTCGGTCAGATGATCGTGATGCTTCATGTCTGTTGGCAAACAGACGCTCTTGGAGAGGTTAAAAGCAAGCATGTAGTCTTTCTCAGCAACCACTGAGTCTTTGGTGGACACAGTGCGGTTTTTATAAGATACGGATGGTGCCCACACAGACGGAGAAAAAGGACCTGCTCAGCCAAAACGAACAGGCTCTAGGTTCGGCAGCACGGTCTCAGGGAGCACAGTCTCTTCCGCATCCACCAAATGTTGTTCGGTCAATGAGGTGCGCGTGCGCTTGTTCTGTCGAGATGTGGTTGCCCTGGTGGTTGGAAAGGCGACCACTATCTCGCGCAATTGACCAGAGGGCGCTAGTTCGGTTTGAACTTCACTAAAGGTCTGTTCGGTGATAAGAGCTCGCACAGCCCTCCTTTTCACCATTTCTTGTTCTTCAGTAAGTGGAATTAGATTAATTTAAGGAAGAGTGGGGTCTAACTCAGGTGAGGACTCTAGAAGAAAATCAATTACTTTGGTCTTCCTCTTATCACTGTAGTGATAGGTCGGTTGCGCATCAAGCAGTTCGGTCCAATCTCGATGCCGGTAGCGCAGCGCGGCTTGAAGTGCAGCTTGATTCGCACATGCGTAGGTTGATTTAAGATGGTTCAAATCTGTATGTGGGACAAAAATCACAAGGGTTAGTTCGGCAGTTGTTATGACAATGACGATTAAAATCGAGCTATCCTTACCAGCTATTCCCTTGTTCCAATTAATGTTGTAGCCCGATATCTGGGCTTCCTAGCCTTCAAAATTTCTAGACACTCAGAAAAAATCGTCGTCGTTCAGGCCTTTATCTAGTGTACTCTTGACAATTTTCTCTCGGCCCTTCCTTATTCTAAGATAATACATCCAATCGTCATTATTCTGACTGAGCAAATATTGGCGAAATAGCTCGGCTAGTCCAAGGTTGAGGCCAAGACGGCAATTTAGTTTGGCAATGCCGTTTATTATACTGTATGTGTTGGTGGATAATTGTGTGGGACATAGTCTAGTTTGCCTAAGGAATTCACAAAAAAGGAGTTGGACTGGGAATCTGAGTCCACCTTCTACAATGGACAACAGAGTGAACGGAACAAAGCCAAGTTTGCCCTAGGGTGCGGTGTTCGGCTCGGCTAGTTCAAATTGAACGTTGTCAGGGATGTGGTACTTCCTTTGGAATTCAACTATAGCGTCTGGGTGAATTCACGAGGAACCAATATTTACCCATTTGTGTGGCTTTTGTTTACAGATATCTGCTCGGCTCCTTAGCCCGGCTTTGTAGTGAATGGTGTGTCTAAATAAACCTAGTCAGAGTCTGCATAGTGAAGAACGTAGAATGTGTTATGGCCAGCTGGTGACCGAGCTAAGGCATTAGTGTAAAATATTTTTGCTCGATCTTGAGAGAAGGGACGATGTATAGTTCGACTAAAACTGAGGTATGGTTTTTTACTTGGTCTTGGGAAGGGCGAGGTGTTTATCTCGGTCCATGAAACGAGCTAGGGTACAGTTCGGTCGTGGTTAGGCAATGTTTTCCCTAGTTTGGTAAGGCGCATCTAAGTGAGCACAAACCTATTTATAGCTCGGTTTCATTACGAATTCTAGATCAAAATCAAAGTTCTTATGTAATTCTAGTTGCAATTAGGCAAGAGTTCTTTGTAAGGCTTAGGGTTGTGGGGAGCTAATTCAATTCTAAGCTCATTTTTAGCACATAAGTAAAAACTATACATACTCTTGCAATATTAATATAATGGGTTTGTTAAGTTAAGAGAAAACATGGAACTTATGAGTTTTTTGGACGTGATGTTGATCAATAAAATGCTTTTGCGGCAGTGTTGAGTACGTTCTGGCCAATAGTGTCAGAGTTTGAAGGTGGGTCGATGCAAAATTGAAGTTTTGCTCTTAGAGAGTTGTTTTGGTTTTTGACTTAGAAGATGAACAATAAACAATAATTGCTTGAAGAATAGGGGATGAATATGAGATGGAGGTAAAACAGCGGGACTATTCGAATTTTAGAGTAATGATTGATGACTGTCACAGCGGTAGAAGCAATCGTAAGGAGCCACATGTCCCAGTAAGTACGTGGTGTCAACAACATAGGAGAGCATGTTGTACGACCTCAAAAACAGGGAGACCGAGTGAGTATTAGCTCGGCTGGCCTAGGTGTTCGATTCAGGTGGTTTTTGGATACTTTAACACGGCTTGAAAATAATAATCCCAATCATGCATCGCAAATGGAATTAAGAGGCAATTAAGAGGGTAATTTATAATGGGTCGAGCTAAGTCCATTTGTTAGAATGGACGAAGCTAAGTCCATCTGTTAGAATGAACCGAGCTAGGTGCAGTCTCTAGGTCATTGGGTTGCGTCATGGGCTGAGGCACTAAGTGGAGTAGTTCGGTCCTAGGCTGGGCAGATATTCAGCTAAAATTTGGACCGGGGTTACTTATATCTAGGAGGGATATAATAGGGCCGAAGCAAAGGACTGAACTATTTTCAGCTTAGTAGAGCGTTCTTTTCATTGTTCAAAACTCAAAACACGGTTGTTTTAGTTCGGTTTACCGTGCTACCAACTTGTGTAAAAGAGTGGCAACCATCTCACTTGGTTGGCAGTGAGTAGGGTGTTATAAGGATATATGTTATCCTTATAAGAGTGATCCCTAGGAGGACTCTGCTAGGGAGAGTTAGAGTCCTACTAAGATTGTGCCAGGCAGAATCTATAAAAACTCATAACAAGACCTATGTAGAGGTATCACAACTCCTACTCTCAAATACACAGAGCTTATTGTCTATTGTCTAATCGCTGACTTAAGCATTGGAGGGGCTTCTGGCACACCCTCGCTGGCTAGTCATGTTTGTGCTTTCAAGTAGCAAAGCGACAATGTTTTGAGGAGTGCAAACTTGATCAATAGAATAATACGAGAACATTATTTCGTGCTCATACAATATATTTATGGGTTTATAAGAATTTCATCAACTAAAGCCATAATCAATGGGCTGAGACAAAATTTTTGTTTTTGATGAAACAAATTGAGTTGGTGAATGTATATGTGTGTATTGCTTTAATAGCCTTCATGAAATAAATATTCATTATTGTTTATAAAATGTCTTTGTTGTCTGGTGAATTTTTTTTTTTTTTTTTGGGCATAAATTTATGTTTGGACTTTCCAAGTGATAATTGGTGAACTTCAAAATATTTTTGAATATAACGGGTTTTGATTTTGGTTTTAATTTCATCTCTATAAAATTGAAGTCAGTTAGGAAAGAAAAGAGTTGAAATCCAAATTTAACTTTAATACTCTTCATGTCCAAATTTGTGCTCCGATTTTCATACTCTTCATGTTGTTAGGGCTGATTTCAATATTTAATTTTATCATTTTAATGTGATTAGGTTGGCCTTTTTTTTTTTTATAGATGTTTATATTTTTATTTCCTCTCCTCTTGGTTGTAACCCGTTAAGGTTTTTCAATCCATGGCAGTTATTTATTTAAATAAAATTTTCAATTTTATTATCCGATTTGGTAGCAACTGATTTGGAAATAACATTTCATTGCCAATGAAATCCATGTTAACTTTTAGTATTGCTAATTTTTTGTTTCTTAGTGTCCAAAAGTATATAACCAAACATTTTTAGGCTCAAGTACAATAGTTATGGACAACATCACTACTTTTGGTCAAGTAAGTTTTTTGTTTTTTTTCTTCATATAAATTTACGTAGCTCTCTTATAATGTAAGGCCTATTTATTTATTTTTTAAAAAAACTTATCATATCTAATTTTCTTCTAATAAAATGCTTTTTTTTTCTTTTACTTTGTAGGTGGATGAAGACTTACACCAAACCGTAATATCAAATCCGTTTACTAATTTTCTTATTTATGTATATAAAATTTTATTTATCACTCTAAAGTTTTCGTATATATAGGTTCGATTTCTTCAAGAAAGAAATGTTAATGTTATTATCCGCGATGAGCGTAATCTTAATACTATTCGCATTCGTGAAATAAGCTTAAAAGTCACTTCAACATTGGACATGAATTTTCTTATCATTTTAAAAATAATTGATAAATATATTCTACTTATTTTTTTATAGGCAAAGGCAAAGGAAAAGATAAAGCAAATCAAAGGAAATAGAAAAAGCTATCCCTTTTGGTAATGGAAAGGAAAATGCATATCCTATGGTTTGATTTTTCAATAATTTTTAAAAACTTCTTTCTTGAATATTTATTATTATTTTTTTAATAATTGCATAGCGTCATATACGCTTTTTTATCTACACTTTTTAAAAGTTTCTTTTTCAAATATTTACTCAATTTTGATTGATTGTGAAATATTTTTCTGAAGCATGTTAAAGTAAGCATTTGTACAAAATGCTAATGCATTTGTATAAACATTAATCTGAATTTTTAATATGTTTGTCTATTTGCATGAACACATGTTGCATTCACAATATAGCATAATAAAAATATAAGAGAAGAAAATGAAAAAGAAAATGAAGAAGAAGGAACAAATATGTGATGAAAAAAAAACTATAGAATATAATTTTTTTCATTTTTATTTTTCTTATAAGTTCTTAAGGAATGAAAAAAAAAAGACAAAATAAAATTTAATATAACAGAAATAACAAGAAGATGGAAAAGGAAAGTAGAAAACATTACACGTTAATATTCACATTTTACGTACCCAATGATCTAATATTTACCTTTTCAACGGACATTTTGTCAATGTGTCTTTAAAGTAATAAGTGCATATTGAGTTTGCAGTTTTGTGTGCTTAATGTGTTTTCAAATTATTTTTTCTCCCTTTTTAAATTACATCAATACATGCATTGGTTCTTATATGACTAACAACTCAACCGAATGATGAGGAAAAGTTAGTTAAAAGAAAGAAAAAATACATAATGAAAGGGAAGCAAGAGGGGATAATCTTCACATTTTATGTACCTAATTATATAATATTCTTATCTTAGGCACACAATGATCATGTGTTATTAAAAGCTGCATTAGCCCAGCGTGCATGGCGAGAACGTGAAAAAAAATCAAAAGCCATGTTCTACATACCAATTGGGACAACGCTTGCGACGAGAACGAGAGAGATCAAAGAAATGTATTAACCCAAGACAACATTCTTTAACACCAAATTGGTAAATAACTGTATTTAATTCTTGAAATATATACTCTTACTATTACCACTTTATTATACAGGTTTTAATTTGTTCACAATCCATTTCTGTAGGCTTGCTCCTAGAACCCCATCTAAAAATGTTGGTGTGGTCATCCGTGATGAGTACGACCTTAATGTTATCTATGTTCGTGCAGTAAGTACAAAATCAAGTCAAACATTGTATGTATTTTATTTATATGAGATGTTTTTAATCTTTTGAATATTTTATTTATATTTGTTAGGCAAAGGAGAAAGAAAAGATCAACCCAATGTCTAAGGGAAAAAAAAAGATGGCTCCTTTTAACAAGAGAATGACTAATGCAAGCCAAGTGGTATATAATCTTTTTAAAAAATATGATGCAAAACTAATCAAAATTTCAAATAGTTAAAAGCTATGGGTGTATAAAATGAATTTGTTGTTTTATGTTGTTTTTGTAGAATGATTGTATTATGTTTTCCTATAACTTGTTATTATTTGTATGTGTTTTCTAAATTTATTTATTTTTATTTTACATGGATACATGTGCATTTGTAATGTTCCATCCATAAGTTGCAACTTACATGAAAAGAATAGGAAAAAAGAAATGAAGGAATAAAGAAAAAATATATGGGCCAATATTTTTAATTCTTATTTATTTTTTTAATAAAATACAAAATGAATGAAGAAAGAAAGAAAGAAATAAAGATAATACTATTAAAGTTATAAAACAAATAAAATAGAAAACAAAATTAAGAGAAAGGAAAGAAATAAGAAGATATTTTCATTTTAAGCACAAAATATTCGCATTTTTTGCACCAATGATAAAATATTTTTATTTTAGGCACAACATGATAATGTAATATCAAAAGTTGCCTTCGCCCAACCTGCCCAGCGAGAGCGTGAAAAAAATGAAAAGTCATACTTTAAATTTCAATGCTTGCAACGAGATCAAGAGGGATCAGAAGAATGTATTCAACCACGACAACCTTCTTTAACACTAATTCAGTGCAATCGTGCTTATCTGGAGTGGGAAACAATAACTGAGGATTCTTATTCGGCACAAAAACAAACAATGATTACCCATCATTCTACATGTTCATTTTCTATGCCAAGCACATATTTAGCTCCACAAAGGAATCAGTAATCTACTATATCTAATCTTGAAACACATACTCTTGCTCATTGTTTTGTTTTATAGAATTTTATTTATACACAAATATTCGTAAGTCTACTCCTATAAATCAATTTCTTCAAGAAGATCTATGTACTGATGATGAATTAGAAGATATGCCTATGAGCACATCAATTGACACCCGGGCACACAAAGATTCTTGCCACCATTATCTTGGCAAGATGGATGTATTATGTCCTTATTGTTCAGCCTTACATTGGATAGATGAAAAATTGACAAAATCATCTATGAAGCGTCCCTTGTTTGAAACTTGTTGTTTGGAAGGAAAGATTAGACTACCTTTACTTATTACACCCCCTCCACCACTTCAGGCATTGTATAATGGGAATAATGATCAATCAAAATCCTTTCGAAGTTAAACTCGAGTGTATAATGCAGCCAATGCTTTTATGAGTCTTGGTGCTACATTGGAACCTAGAGTACTCAGTGGAAGGGGCCCTATATCATTCCAATTCATGGGGAATTGCGACATCGAACAGGATCATTACAACCATGCGAGTTATGCTCAACGTATATCTATGACCCTGATTCAGCTTTAGAAATTCGTAATTGTAGAAATCCTACCTTGAGAAGGGATGTTCTAAAAACTATTCAGGATAGTTTGTTGCCAGTCAATGCATTTGTAGATAAATTTCATTAGGCTCATGCCATTTTACATCAATTAGACTTGGCAGGACGCAATTTACCTACTCATCTATATTACAATTCAGTAACTGATCGACGTCGGTATAACCTACCAACTGCAGATGAGATTGCTATTGTAATACCAAGTGATAGAACAGAGGTAAGTGGAATGAGAGATATTATCTTACATTTTTTAGGAAATAATGAGTTGATGCAAAGTAATAAATGTCACCCAGCATACTTGCAATTACATTATTTTATATTATTTTCATATGATGAGCTTGGATGGGAACCTGAGTTGAAATCGTGGAACGTTCAGTATGATCGACCTTCAACCGATCGCCTTACTCAAATGGATATTTATAGTTATCATTTGTTTGAATGACCGAAAGAGTATTCAACAATTTTGAGAGGTGGGAAATTATTTCAAGAGTTTTTGGTAGATGTTTGGGCTGCAACTGAGCAAAATCGATTGACATACTACAAGCTTAATCAAGGAAAACTTTGGGTTGAGCTTCACCAAGAGTTGTCAGATATTGATCCAGATTATGTGCGACTTAGTCAAATTGGTCAAAGGTTTGCTTTTCCATCTTCATTTACTGGTAGTCCTAGACATATGTTTGAAATCTTTCAATATTCAATGGCTATCACGCGATACAATTAACACCTAGATATTTTTCTTACCATGACTACAAATCCCAATTGGCCAGAAATTACTTCAACATTAAAAACCTATTGATCATCCTGATTTAATTGCCCATGTTTTTGAGTTAAAGAGAAAATGTTTGATGAATGAGATAGAAATAAATCAGGTGTTTGGAAAATAAAGTTGCAAATGTTTTTACAATTGAATTTCAAAAATGAGGTCTCCCTTATATGCATGCACTTTTATTTCTTAAGGGTCCAGACAAAATTTGAACATGTGCTCAGGTGGACAAATTGGTCTATGCAGAATTTCCAGACCCAAAGGATGATCCTATGCTTTTTGAAACTATCAAATGATGTATGGTACATGGACCATGTGGTGCTCAAAATCTGCAAGCACCATGTATGGAAAATGGCAGATACACTAAGAGATACCCTCAAGCTTTCATAAAAACAACAACTATGGATCAAGATGGATACCCTATCTATCGTCGTCGCAATAATGGTCAAGTACATATTGTAAGGGGGCAAGAAGTTGATAATAGGGATGTCGTACCATACAATGCATATCTTTCTAAGCTTTTCAACTGTCATATAAATGTGGAAGTTTGTGCCAGAATGAGATGTGTCAAGTATATACATAAGTACATTTATAAGGGTTATGATCGTATAACAATGGTGTTAGCAATGATAAATGAGATTTAACAATATCTCGATGGAAGGTATATTGGACCTCCAGAAGCTACTTGGTGAATATTTGGTCATCCTTTGCATGCAGAGATGCCAACAGTTGTACGATTGGCACTTCATTTACTTGGAATGCATCATGTTGATTTTAACCCAGAAGAGTCATTAGAAACGATTCAATCTAGAGCTGGTCAACAAATGTCAACTCTTACTGGCTTCTTTGCATATTGTGCTGCCAGTGAAGATGAATGTTCATTCACTTATCAAGAATTTCTACAGCATTTTGTTTGGCTCAAGTCAGAAAAGAGATGAAAATCAAGAGAAAGGGGATATATAATTGGTATAATGTACTTTGCTTGCCCTAATTATGGTGAAAGATTTTATCTGTGTTTGTTACTAACCGTTGTCAAAGCACCAAAGTCATTTTAGTTTTTATGCACGGTTGATAATTTTGTGCATGATACATTTAAATTAGCATGTGTTGCAAGGGGGCTTTTAGAAGATGATGAAGAATGGATACACTTCTTGAAAGAGGCTGCAGTTATGAAAACTAGATATTAATTAAGGAGATTGTTTAGTATTATTCTCACCCAGTGCTCTCCACTAAATCCATATGCATTATGGAATCAATTCTCAACGCATATAAGTGATGATCTTGCACATAAGATTCGTACATTATTTGTCATTTCTAACCCAATTGAGGCTCAAATTGAAGATTATGGTCTCCATCTTTTGAATCAAATGCTTCATGAATTAGGAAAAAGTTTAATTGACTTTCCATCCATGCCACAACCTATTGCAAATTGGAGTGCAGTAGTTAGTAATCGATTAATATTCGAACATCAACAACTGTAGAGTGAGGCACAACATGCAGATCCACAAATTACTATTGATTGTCTCAACAATAGACAGCGGAATGCTTATAACATAATCACTTCTTCAGTTTTTCAAAATAAAGTAATTGTTTTCTTTCTAAATAGGGGTGCTAAAACAGGGAAAACATTTCTGTACAATACGATTGCATTAAAAATGTCGTAGCCTTGGACATATCGTTGTTACTGTGGCTTCATCTAGAATTACATCATTGTTATTGGTTGGAAGTTGCACTGCACATTCAACATTTTCCATTCCGTTAGATGTCTTGGAAAATTCACTTTGTAGGTTTAGCAAACAATTATTACAAGTTGAGTTATTTAGAGAAACAAAACTTATAATTTGGGATGAAGCTCCTATGAACATAAACATTGTGTTGAGGTGGTTAATCGTACATTGAGGGATATTTGTGATAGTGAAAAGCCATTTGGGGGTATTACTATTGTTCTTGGTGGAGACTTTTGACAAATCTTACTAGTTATACCCAAAAGAGTTTGTGAGCAAATTGTTAATGCATCATTAAGACACTCTATTTTATGGAAGCATATACATATCTTAACTTTGGATTTGAATATGCTCTTGAATCCTGAAGGCCATGAAAATGCTAGTTTTGCAAATTTATTGATGGAGGTAACATTACTTTAACCTTTTTCCTTATTACATAAATTATTTTAAATTAATAAATTGTGTTTACACTCTTTTTTTTTATTATTGATTTCACTTTTTTTAGATTGGGACCAATCCTTAAGAAATCATTAACCTTCCATCAACAATACACAAATGTCAAGATTTGAATGATTTACTCTCTACAGTTTACCCATAGTTGAATATGATAGAGACGTTAACCCCAAGATTTTTAATTGAACGCACATTTTTGTCTGCGCGTAACGATGATATCAGTGACATTAATACTAGTGCGTTGAATATCTTTCCAGGGAGATTATATACTTATCTTGCAATAGATAAAATGTTTGAAGAAAATGCAATTGATCCTATCATTACAAATAGATATCCTAATAAATATTTAAATTCATTGGATCCTCCTAGGTTGCCAACTTTTAAGTTAGAGTTGAAAGTGGGTTGTCCTATAATATTGTTGATAAACATTGCACCAAAAGATGGACGATGTAATGGTACAAGATTGATGGTTACTAGGTGTGACACTCGCATAATTGAAGCTCAAATTTTAACTGGAGAAAAGTTTGGCAATTTCGCATTCATACCGAGGGTATCTTTGATACCATCTTCTTCATAAATGCCTTTCCAAATGACAAGACGTCAATTTCCAGTTCGATTGGCATATGATTGACCATTAATAAATCTCAAGGACAATCTGTGAAATTTGTTGGGGTTGATTTGCACATAGCGGTGTTCAGCCATGGGCAATTATATGTGGCATTGTCCAGATGTACATCCTTTGATCGTATAAGTATTCTCCTCCCAAAAGATAGTTTGGATTCTACTACAAATATTGTTTATCTTGAAGTGTTGTTGTAGTGTTCTATGTAGATTAAATCACATTTTATCAGAAGGTAACCATGTAGATTTATTTCTATTGATTATATAACTTTTTATAAAATTTTAATTTAATAATAATTTAAAATATGGACTTTTGTAGGATTGGATCGAAAAAAATCTATGGCGCTTAAAAGGAGAAATACGACTAATCTATATTTTTTGTGAAGTAATAAGGTAATTTCAATCTCAAAATATTTTGTGAAGTTTATTTCCAACAAATGTACTAATTTATATTTTTTTTGTTTCCACAAATTACTAGATTGTTGTGCATGTTCCTCATTGGGGATACAAACAAGTTGATACAAAGACTTTTTGGAAAGTAATGAGGAAGAAGTTTGGGCAAACACTTGTTTGAAGACATGTTATTAACACATCTTTTGTAAAGCATACATATTTTGGAAAGTTTTAACTCACTTTTTGTAAAGTTTTAGCCTACTATTTTGGTGTATGACAATATAATGTTTGTTTTTCTTATGTAGTTATAATTTGATTGGTAGCAGTAGCACTAGCTGGTGTGCATTTTAATTTTAATTTCTTTTAGATTGTAGAGCACTAGCTGGTGTGCATTATTTGATATTTAATTTTTTTTATATTTGATTTGTTTGGAATTGCAGAGTACAGGTTGTTATGTATTATTTGATATTTAATTTTTAATTTAATTTGTTGAGATTGTAAAGCACTTACTTATGTGCTTTATTATATAGATTTCATAATTTTTTTTCTTTTTATTATAAAACATTAACAAGTATACAATAACTTTAATTTCTGTTTTTTGTTCAGTGTTTACAATTTTTTTTTACTTGCTGTTATATTTTGATTTTCAATATTGGTGAACATTATAAAGGAAAAATTACCGATAAATCCCGAATTGGAAAATGTTGATCCATTTAGTCCTATGTTTTTTTCTTATGAACCATTTGGTCCTATTTAATTGGCAATGAATATTTTCCTTTGATTTAACATGTGTGGAGTTTACATATTTACCTTTTGATGGGATTTGGTATGATTCTTTTTGCTAATGTGTGCATAATGATATAGAGGGTAATGTTTTACATACACAAACATTACATCATTAATTGTTCCAACGTGTATGTTATGTTACATTGGCACCCCGTACAGTACATACCATTATCACAACACATTATGTGCCCCCAAAAACACAAAACCAATGTTAACAACATTACAACCAAAACACATCTACCATGCCCATTAACATACATATTACCGACAAAAAATAGAGCATTGTAGAAACATTCAACTGAAAGCAACAAATCCCCCCTTCATATTAACATTGACCCAAACATAACATTACAACAACCACATTCCAAATCTACCAAATAGACAACCACAACCATAATCTACACCACTCTCAGCCCACGAACAACCACCATTACGGTTCCTAAACATTGCAAAAACGTACACCAAAAAACCTACACGTCACACTCCAACATATGACCCACAAACATCAAGCGTTACACACCTCACTAACACATACATAACAATCCTACAAACACAATTCCGCCACAAACACCAACGAAACAAACATAAAAAACGAGCACACAGTACACATAAAACATCACCAATGAATGATTGGGGGCCTCATCATCCTCAATGTTGATTACAGGGTCTGCAACGGTTTTAATAACCCCATTGATGTTAGAGCGATACATAAGCCTTCCAGGGTCAACTTTCGATTTCTTTACTATCACATCATTTGGCTTATTCATTTTAAATGGTAGTTTACTCTGCCTCTTCACTACAATATTTGTTGACATGAAATTAGAATCCTCAACGTCACGTGATGCATTGCTGGACCTTTTACGGGGTGACTGCTTCCACTCCTTACCTACATCGCATGGCATAAAATATCAGTATAACAATTTTCAGTAGGGTCATGGATACATAACATGTAATTTCACTATATACTCTTTTTTATTTTAATGTATCAATTACAACAAATAACGAATGATAACGTGTCGAACGCACATGCCAGACCACATGTCGAATGCACCTGCGATTCAATTATGTTTGTCACTAATGGTGGAACAAATACAGAGCACACACTCCAGTTGGAAGTCTATTAATGTTACTCTACTTTCTTGACTACGAACACTTGTTTCCAACATCAACATAATTGCATTCAACTAATAAACGAAAACACACATATCTATAATTCATTCCCAAATAGAGGAACACCCATTTAAACACAAAATGGCTTTTTCATGTGATTTCCCAGTGTTCAAATGGTTCAACATTACATAATAAATAACATTACCACAACATTACACTCAACTTCCCGCTTCAACTGACAATCCTAAACCAATGTCACACACGTATCAATATCATCAAAACAATCGCCAAATTGCAAAACGTAAATGTAAACCAAACAACACCACCAACGAAAACGCAAAACATTTAGCAAAATACATACCTTCTTGTGTTTTCGTCATGTTACGATTTCCCCAAACTACAAACCTTCAGGTTGTGTCGTCGCAATCAACAATGTGTTGGTCAGCATGACAGACGAATGTGTTTTGTAACGAGACGTACGTGGTTAACGTCACAATGCCCTTTGCTTATGCGTTGGACGATCTTTAATGGGTAATGGTGTGGTAGTTGGGGTGTCGTATGTATTGGTGAGAGATTAGACTTGGTGTGCTGTTGATGTTACGTTTGCTGACCCCGCAACATAAACCATAGTTCTCTTACAAAATTAACACTACCCAGAATACAACCCCCAAATCCAAACCCCTCTCCAAATCCAAACCCCCCCCCCCAAACATAAAGATTGAACAACATCGAACCCAAAGAAGAAACATCGATACTCACATGTCCCACACATGCACATACTTTAACGTTACCCAAACACAATCAAACACAATACCGCAAATGAAACATCAAACCTAGTGCAATAAGAAGTCGAATGATACATACCCGATACCATCATTCACTAACACAATAAAAAAACGTAGATGCTAGCTACTGGTGTCACGACCCCAAACCGCCCCTAGTAGTTTGGTGCCGTGATGGCCAGTAATCCGAGATTACCGAAGGCCAACTTTCAAAATTCACACACAAACAGAGTATAAATATATATGGGCTCACAAGCACGGAAGCAATAATTTAAAGATACAAGTGGTCCATAAGAGCAGTGCGTAAGTTACATGGGATGGCATACAACTTTACATAATATTACAACTTGGATACAAATACAATAAAGTACAAAATACATATTACATCTTGATCAAAAGGCTTCTCCAGCCGACATGTGTAAATTACAAGCATTATGAGCCGAGAAGCATGATTTTCAAGACTGCCGACATGAATACAAGTTAGGCCGACATAACAAAAACCCAAAACAAGCTTGCGAGTCACACCTAGGCGTCACCGCCTTCCTGATCATCACCTACATATATAGAGAGAGGGTGAGCTTGGATACTCAGTGAATGGTATAAGAAATAAAGGGGTTTGCATGACTGGTATTCAAGATCTTTATCAAACAATACATAACATAATTAGTGCAAGTCAAGGGATGAACCAAGTCCATCTTCCAAATCTGTCAAGTTTCAAAGGATGCTTACTAACATCATTATAATACAAGTGATGACATCTCGGCAAACAACCCACGCGGTAAACCGTCGGTGGCAAACAAGACAAGACAAGGCAAGACAAGGGAGATATCTCAATTTAATGGTGTCGTTGCATTATAGTCCCCTGACACTAAGGACTTGTGCTACTAATGCTTAGAGTCCCTTAGTACGTACGGACTTTCAAACTTTGTGCTACAAGTGCTTATAGTCCCTTAGCACGTACGGACTTCCAAACTTTGTGCTACAAGTGCTTATAGTCCCTTAGCACGTACGGACTTCCAAGAATGTCATCAAAACAAGATAATACAAATATATTTTTCAATTAGGAATAACCATTCATGCTTACAATTACTTTCCAAAATGAAGCAAAGCAAGACTTTCATCAAAACATTATAACATAGCTTTATTAAAAATACCACTCACTTAGTTCTTCAAACGTCGGGGTCAAGGCAAGTCCAAACCCTACAAACACATGGCAAAGTCTGTTGAATGCACTTTCAAACAAGTTTCACATGCATGCAGATGATCTCGGCATTCCTCAAGACTAAGTCGAATCAAAACAAACACAGTTCTTTATCTTGGGAAAACATGCTGGGCAACTACCAGGTCTAGGCCGAGGTTCCACACCCCCTTGCCGAGGTGTGGCCTCGAGGGCCACATTCAAAGGAATGAAGTCGGGAAAATCTGGGTTTCCCTCTCTTGAAGAACATGATGAACATGAAGAACATGATCATGAGGAAGATGGATGCAAGGATAATGATTTGCTATTACAAAACCTGAGATTTCATGCTATGAGTTCAAAAACATGGACCTAGGTACCCATATTCAAGGATCTTGTGAGAACAAACACAAAAACATGAATCTAAATGCAAACTTTCAGATCAAACAAGACTTTTTCTTCAAGAGCACATGAACACTATTTTCTCTTTCTAAACCAACTTTAAATCGATGCATGACATGCAGAACAGGTTCGATCGTGCAATGCAGCTAGATGATCAATAAGAATGACAAGAGTAAATCAAGAATCTAACTTCAATACGCGAATCTAATGGTTTGATCTCTAGGAATCAAGCTCGAAAACCCATTCTCTCGCTCTAAACTTCTTCTTCTTCTAGAGCTTCTCTCTCTTCACAAACAAAGACATATAGCAAATGATACATTTCTAGGCCTGCTGGCTGACTTAACCCTCTACAGGGCCACGTGGCAGCGGCTGGTTGGTGCTACACAAAAGGTGGCTGAGTGACAAGACAAAACTATGACAAAGTGTGTTCAACAAGCAAGATGGCATGGGCACTTCAGTAGGCAATGATCTCGGCTAAAAGCAAGGCATCGGCAAGTAAGGGAATAATGACCTCGGCTAGGAAGGACAACACTTGAATAAGCTATGCCACACCTTGGCCTAGATGTGCCACACCTCGGTCTAGGTCATACCACTCCGGGACAAGATCACTTAGGTGCAAAGGTAACATCTCGGCCTAGATGATTCACACCTCGGCCTTGGTGATGAACACCTCGGCCTAGATAGTGACATCTCGGCCAACATGTTAGGGCGAAGGTGGAGGTCAAGCAAAGGGGTTCCAAGATAATTCTAGACTGAAGATGACCTCGACTAAACTCACATCAAGCAAGGCACTAAACATGCTGTAACACTTAAACGAACAAGGACAAGACTTGAAACGCAAGCTTACAAGACAGAATCACATGAATGCATATGAGTATGGTTAGGATAGCGTGAGGGTTATTACATCCTACCCCCCTTAAAGAAGTTTGGTCCCCAAACTTGAGTTACCTTGGCTCGAGAATAATTCCGGGTATCGGACTTTCATTTCCTCTTCCATTTCCCACGTAGCATCCTTGTCGTAATGCTCTTTCCATTCAATCTTCACCATCGGTATTGCCTTATTTCTCAATCGCCTCACCTGTCTATCGATGATGCGTATCGGCTCTTCTTCATAGCTTAGGCCTTCATCAACCACAATCCCGAAATGATCGATCACGTGCAGTGGATCCCGTATATACTTTCTCAACATCGAGATATGAAACACATTATGAACTCGACTTAATTTCGGTGGTAAAGCAAGTCTGTAGGCAACCGGGTTAACTTTCTCAAGAATTTCAAACAGTCCAATGTAACGGGGTGCCAATTTACCCTTCTTCCCAAATCTTGAAACTCCTTTCATCGGCGAGGTTTTCAGGAACACATGATCCCCTACTTCGAATTCTAACTCCTTTCTTCTCTGGTCGGCGTAACTCCTCTGTCGGCTCTGAGCGGTCCTGATTCTCTGTTGGATAAGCTTAATCTTTTCGGTTGTCCTTTGAACTAAATCGGGGCCGATCAAAGCTTTATCTCCTACTTCGGTCCAACATATCGGCGATCTGCACTTTCTTCCATACAAGGCTTCATACGGCGCCATGCCAATGCTAGCTTGGTAGCTGTTGTTGTAAGCAAACTCTACTAATGGCAAATGCACTTCCCAGCTTCCCTTGAAGTCCAATACACACAGTCTAAGCATATCTTCAAGTGTTTGAATTGTTCTCTCTGTTTGGCCATCGGTCTAGGGATGAAAAGTTGTACTAAACCTCAATTCGGTCCCCAAAGCCCTTTGTAAACTCTGCCAAAATCTGGAAACAAATTTTGGATCTCGGTCTGACACGATGGACATCGGCACACCATGAAGTTTAACGATCTCATTCACATACAACGCAGCAAGTCGATCAGCACTGAACAAAGTCCTAACCGGCAAGAAATGCACTGACTTAGTTAACCTGTCGATTATAACCCAAATCGAATCCATTCCTTTCTGTGTCTTCAGCAAACCAATCACAAAGTCCATGGAGATGTCTTCCCATTTCCACTCAGGAATCGACAAAGGTTGGAGAAGTCCTGCCGGCCTCTGATGTTCCGCTTTCACTTGTTGACAATACAAACACTGAGACACGAACTCGGCTATCTCTCTTTTCATATTCGGCCACCAAAAGGTCTATTTTACATCTTGATACATCTTGGTGTTCCCTGGATGAACTATAAATCTGGATCCATGAGAGTCTTGCAAAATCCTTCTTTTCAATTCTGGGACGTCGGTCACGCACAATCTTCCTTCAAACTTAAGCACTCCATTCTCAAGGGCGTAACCCGACCTTGGCCTCGTGGTAATCTCATCGGCTACCTTCTTCAGGAATCCATCCTCCATTTGCCTTGCCTTTACTTCCCCAATGGTAGTCGGCTCCACTGAAATCATGGCTAGGCACGCCAAACTACCCACTGACTTCCTACTCAAGGCGTCAGCTACCGAGTTTGCTTTACCTGGGTGATACTGAATCTGCATGTCGTAATCCTTCAATAATTCAAGCCATCTTCTCTGCCTCAAATTTAGTTCCTTTTGGGTGAACAAGTACTTCAAACTCTTGTGATCCGTAAAAACTTGGCAAGAGGCATCATGCAAGTAGTGGCGCCAAATCTTCAAAGCAAACACCACGGCTGCTAGCTCAAGATCATGGGTTGGATAGTTCTTTTCATGAAGTTTCAACTGACAAGATGCATATGCTATGACTCTGCCCCCTTGCATTAATACACAACCCAAACCCTTATGTGAAGCATCACTGAAAATCTGAAATTCCTCATTACTTGACGGGAGTACAAGAATTGGTGTCGTAACTAACCTCGTCTTCAACTCTTGGAAGGCTGATTCTCTATCATCGGTCCATTCATATGTTGTTCCTTTCTTAGTTAGTTGTGTCAATGGTACTACTATCCTCGAGAAGTCCTTCACAAACTTTCTGTAATAACCTGCCAAGCCCAGAAAACTACGAACCTCGGACACGTTGGTCGGCGTCGGCCAATTCACAATGGCTTCAATCTTACTCGGATCAACTGATATACCCTCTTCATTAATCACATGCCCTAAAAATGAGATGCTGAAAAGCCAAAACTCGCACTTACTTAACTTGGCGTACAGCTTCTTGTCTCTCAAGATCTGCAGGGCAAGCCTCAGATGATTCTCGTGCTCAATTGTACTCTTGGAATAGATCAATATGTCGTCAATAAAAACAACTACGAACTCATCTAGATACGGTTTAAAGACTCTGTTCATTAAGTCCATGAACGCTGCAGGAGCATTAGTCACTCCGAAAGGCATTACCAAAAATTCGTAGTGGCCATACCTTGTCCGAAAAGCAGTCTTCTCAATGTCCTCGGCTTTAACTTTCAGCTGGTGGTAGCTCGACCTAAGGTCAATCTTGGAAAAGACTCGTGCCCCTTGTAATTGATCAAGCAAATCGTCAATCCTAGGCAGTGGGTATTTGTTCTTAATGGTTACCTTATTAAGTTCTCTGTAATCAATGCAGAGGCAAAGTGTGCCATCCTTTTTCTTAACAAATAAAACGGGTGCTCCCCACGATGAAGTGCTCGGCCTAATGAATCCCTTATCCAACAATTCTTGTAACTGTAGTTTCAGTTCTCTAAGTTCAGTTGGGGCCATCCTATAGGGTGTTTTGGAGATAGGTTGCGTTCCCGACACGAGGTCCACAGTAAACTCTATTTCTCTATCGACCAAGTGGCCAGGCAGCTCATTTGAAAAGACGTCAGGAAATTCCTTAACAACTGGTATGTCGGTTAACTCAACACTTCCATTCAAATCACTTAGCATACTGCACAAATAGCCCTGACATCCTTTTTGGATCAACTTATAGGCTTTCATGGATGAGATTAAGTAAGGTGGAGGTATTACTCCTTTACCCTGGAAAAAGACCTCGGCTTTGTTTGGGGTCTTCAATGTAACGCTCTTAGTAACACAATTAATGGATGCATGATGTGCTACTAACCAATCCATTCCCAATATGACATCGAAGTGAGTCATGCTTAATGGCATCAAATCAGCTAACAGTTCTACATCCTCAATCACCACAACACACGCCCTATATATGGATGCAATAATTATAGTTCCCCCAGATGGAGTAGATACAGATAGCATATAATCAAGGGGTTCTAACGGTCTGTTCAACTTCCCGGCAAATTTAGCAGATACAAATGAATGTGTAGAGCCCGAATCAATCAAGACGTATGCAACTTGAGAGCAAATTGAGAGTGTACCTAATACTACCGTTTCAGCATTCTGGGTGTCTCTTGGCACTAGAGCAAAAACTCTGCCCTGTCTCATCGATGTCCTTCCGATGTTGCTTCCTTGTGCAGAGCCGGAGGTGCTCCCATTTTTCTTACCATCATCAGCTCTTGCCTTTGGACAGTCTTTCACGCGGTAGCCTATCTCGCCACATTCAAAGCAGGCTCTTATCGCCCAGCGACAAACCCCGAGATGTGGCTTCCCACAACTCGAACACGTCGGCTTAGCATTTCCATCCCGATCTGAGTTGCTGGAACTGCCCACATTCGCCTTCTTCTTGGCATTAAACGGCATCCGACGACCTTCATAGTTCTGTCTCTTCCTCTAACTCTCTCCTGAACTTTGATATCGGTTTAAGCTGGCTTCCGCCAAGATGGCCTTGTCTAACACCTCGGCGTAAGTCGGCATATTGAGCATGTTGACCCGATCCTAGATTGGTCCACGTAGTCCACTTTCGAACTTCCTAGCTTTCCTATACTCATCACTGACCATATGAGGCGCGTATCTCGCCAATTCGGTGAAGGCACGATCGTACTCTACCACTATTCTGTTGCCTTGTGTCAGAGTCTGGAACTCTGTGGTCTTGCGATCTCGAACGCTAAGCGGAAAATGCTTGTTGTAAAACAGTTCCAAAAATCTGGCCCAAGTTAAGCCAGGATTAGCCTCCCGAATCATCATCCACCACCTTCGAGTGTCGTCGTCTAATGTGAATGCTGCCAATGTCACCTTCTGAGTGTCAGTGCTGGGAAAGATCTCGAACAGCTTTTCCATTTCCAAAACCCATGCCTCGGCCTTCATCGGCTCTATACCCCCTGCGAATCTCGGTGGGTTCATCTTCTTGAACTCTTTAATCAAAGTCATCGTCCCTTTCCCATACAAGGCTGGCTGTGGAGGCACTTGGGGCACTGGAAGAGGTGGAGCTGCATGTCGGCCATCCGTCTATTCGGCCGGGGTAGATGTAGCACTTGCATTCTGTTGTCTCATCTGCCTTAACTCACGGTTTAAACCTTCAACTAGTCTTTCCAGCCTGTCAAGTCTA
Organism: Camellia sinensis; assembly: GCF_055761805.1. Lineage (NCBI taxonomy): Eukaryota > Viridiplantae > Streptophyta > Magnoliopsida > Ericales > Theaceae > Camellia > Camellia sinensis. The sequence goes on along the minus strand of NC_138966.1, from coordinate 191,616,255 downwards.
TCCTCTGATTGATCTCGGCCAACTGGTGGTCTACCTCTCCTCATGATGCTATGAGTAGGCAAAATGCAACCTTAAAACAAACTAAACCAAGAATCATGTATGCAAATAACAAATGGTTATGCCAAGATGATGCATACCTTGTCAAGTAACAAGCAATATGATGCAATCCTAAGATCATTCTAAGGGACATCCTATGCTCTTTAGGACTCAAAGTGTGTGAATAACGTACTATAAGGAATGCGTGCTCTGATACCAATCTGTCACGACCCCAAACCGCCCCTAGTAGTTTGGTGCCGTGATGGCCAGTAATCCGAGATTACCGAAGGCCAACTTTCAAAATTCACACACAAACAGAGTATAAATATATATGGGGCTCACAAGCACGGAAGCAATAATTTAAAGATACAAGTGGTCCATAAGAGCAGTGCGTAAGTTACATGGGATGGCATACAACTTTACATAATATTACAACTTGGATACAAATACAATAAAGTACAAAATACATATTACATCTTGATCAAAAGGCTTCTCCAGCCGACATGTGTAAATTACAAGCATTATGAGCTGAGAAGCATGATTTTCAAGACTGCCGACATGAATACAAGTTAGGCCAACATAACAAAAACCCAAAACAAGCTTGCGAGTCACACCTAGGCGTCACCGCCTTCCTGCTCATCACCTACATATATAGAGAGAGGGTGAGCTTGGATACTCAGTGAATGGTATAAGAAATAAAGGGGTTTGCATGACTGGTATTCAAGATCTTTATCAAACAATACATAACATAATTAGTGCAAGTCAAGGGATGAACCAAGTCCATCTTCCAAATCTGTCAAGTTTCAAAGGATGCTTACTAACATCATTATAATACAAGTGATGACATCTCGGCAAACAACCCACGCGGTAAACCGTCGGTGGCAAACAAGACAAGACAAGGCAAGACAAAGGAGATATCTCAATTTAATGGTGCCGTTGCATTATAGTCCCCTCACACTAAGGACTTGTGCTACTAATGCTTAGAGTCCCTTAGCACGTACGGACTTCCAAACTTTGTGCTACAAGTGCTTATAGTCCCTTAGCACGTACGGACTTCCAAGAATGTCATCAAAACAAGATAATACAAATATATTTTTCAATTAGGAATAACCATTCATGCTTACAATTACTTTCCAAAACGAAGCAAAGCAAGACTTTCATCAAAACATTATAACATAGCTTTATTAAAAATACCACTCACTTAGTTCTTCAAACGTCGGGGTCAAGGCAAGTCCAAACCCTACAAACACATGGCAAAGTCTGTTGAATGCACTTTCAAACAAGTTTCACATGCATGCAGATGATCTCGGCATTCCTCAAGACTAAGTCGAATCAAAACAAACACAGTTCTTTATCTTGGGAAAACATGCTGGGCAACTACCAGGTCTAGGCCGAGGTTCCACACCCCCTTGCCGAGGTGTGGCCTCGAGGGCCACATTCAAAGGAATGAAGTCGGGAAAATCTGGGTTTCCCTCTCTTGAAGAACATGATGAACATGAAGAACATGATCATGAGGAAGATGGATGCAAGGATAATGATTTGCTATTACAAAACCTGAGATTTCATGCTATGAGTTCAAAAACATGGACCTGGGTACCCATAGTCAAGGATCTTGTGAGAACAAACACAAAAACATGAATCTAAATGCAAACTTTCAGATCAAACAAGACTTTTTCTTCAAGAGCACATGAACACTATTTTCTCTTTCTAAACCAACTTTAAATCGATGCATGACATGCAGAACAGGATCGATCGTGCAATGCAGCTAGATGATCAATAAGAATGACAAGAGTAAATCAAGAATCTAACCTCAATGCGCGAATCTAATGGTTTGATCTCTAGGAATCAAGCTCGAAAACCCACTCTCTCGCTCTAAACTTCTTCTTCTTCTAGAGCTTCTCTCTCCTCACAAACAAAGACATATAGCAAATGATACATTTCTAGGCCTGCTGGCTGACTTAACCCTCTACAGGGGCACGTGGCAGCGGCTGGTTGGTGCTACACAAAAGGTGGCTGAGTGACAAGACAAAACTATGACAAAGTGTGTTCAACAAGCAAGATGGCATGGGCACTTCGGTAGGCAATGATCTCGGCTAAAAGCAAGGCATCGGCAAGTAAGGGAATAATGACCTCGGCTAGGAAGGACAACACTTGACTAAGCTGTGCCACACCTTGGCCTAGATGTGCCACACCTCGGTCTAGATGTGCCACACCTTGGTCTAGGTCATACCACTCCGGGACAAGATCACTTAGGTGCAAAGGTAACATCTCGGCCTAGATGATTCACACCTCGGCCTTGGTGATGAACACCTCGGCCTAGATAGTGACATCTCAGCCAACATGTTTGGGTGAAGGTGGAGGTCAAACAAAGGGGTTCCAAGATAATTCTAGACTGAAGATGACCTCGGCTAAACTCACACCAAGCAAGGCACTAAACATGCTGTAACACTTAAACGAACAAGGACAAGACTTGAAACGCAAGCTTACAAGACAGAATCACATGAATGCATATGAGTATGGTTAGGATAGCATGAGGGTTATTACAACTGGTTAACTTCACGACGCGAACCGCAACGAAGGCAGTAATCTTACATAGCCCCACTCAATACAGGCGGTTCAATATTACAACACATCAAATAAAATGTTACATTTCAATTTCGTATATCAAGCTAACATTCCCAAATCATTGAACACCATAAGAACATTTTACGGAGCAACATTACCATCCCCGAACGTTGCCATTCACATCTCTTCCGGAATGATTGGTTGGGGGGGAAATCCAAAAAACTATACAGTAAGCTTTTGTACAAAATTGTAAAATTAACATCACCAAAACCCCCTTTATACCCCTACATTTTCGGAAATAATATACGGGGCCAATGTATAAAATGGTCTTTTACATTGAAATGGGACTTATTAGTCCATAAGAAAAAAAAAAAAAAAAAAAAAAAAAAAAAAAAAAAAGAAGAAGAAGAAGAAGATAAGACTAAATGGTTTATAAGATGTCAATTTGGGATTTATTGGTGCTTTATCCTTTTATTAATTGAATCATTCAAATAATTAGAGTCATCCAATTTTTCATGAGGTGGCTATGTTGTAGTTTTTTCTTCTTTCTTTTTTATTTTTTAATTATATTTTATTTAAATGATTTTTATTTTGGGGCTGGCTTTCCTCCAGTCTGATCACACAGACTTAAGCGTATTATTGGGCCCGTGGGGCCCGTTACGGGTTCCATTTTGATAATTTGAACAGTTCAATGTGTAGAAATCGTTGAGTACTAAATGTTTGTAAAAAATCATATTGATCCGATATCGATAGCTACATGATCAAATCAGTTTTGTATAAAAAAAATAGACTGTGAAAAGATAAACGATTGACAAAAATCTGATCTGATAAGATAGCTATCAATATTCGATCAATGTGATTTTTTACAGACATATAGTACTCAACGAGTTCTACACATTGTACGACTCAAATTATCAAAACAAGACCCATATTGAACCTCCATAAGTTCAACAGTACCCTCCAGTCTGACGAAGGAAAGCCCAACCCTTTATTTTTTATTTTATTCTTAATGTGTCATCTAGGGTCCAACTACCGTACGCAGATGGTGGTATTCATGTACCATACTTAAATTAATATGAGCCATTGGATCTTCTTTTTTGATCTGTGTTATCCACCAAAAAGATTTGGTAACCGGTTACAACCAGTAAACAACAAAGCCCATGGTGTCTTTCTCTTTCCTTCTCTCTCTTCTAGTCTCTCTTCTTCCTCCTGTCTCTTTGTCTATTTTCATGGTGAAAACTCATGGCCACATCTTGATGTTTAGAATATGTCTATTTAAACCCAACACAGATTTTGATGCCGAATATGGAGACTCAAAATCTTGCATTGGCTGCTAATAATAAGGGATGCAAATCCTTCCGTCAGCGGCACCGACAGAGATGGCTCCACTTATCCCCTGTTGTTGGTGGTGCTTTTGGGTTTTGTTTAATTTTTTTTTCTCCGAATGCTTAACCAATAAATTACTAATACCTTCGTGCGAATGGTGATTGCTGATTTGCAATATTTCTAGGTGTATTTGCATGGTGACTGGAATAGGACTATGATGAAAGTTTTTTGTTCCCCCCCCTTGTGAAAGAAGAGGTGTTGAGGAATTACATCTCAGTATATTTTTAAAAAAAAAATTAAACTAATGATAAAATTTATAAATTTATAATTTTTTTTATTAATCTATAATTATTTTATAAATAGTCCAATGATGTGTAATTTTTTCAATTTTTTTTTTGTTGTGGACTCATTGAATGACTAACTTGGAAAATTTTGAGTGATTACAATAAAACATCACATTTACGGGTTTTTATGTTTGTATAATACGTAGCTAATTAGTGGATTCAAAAATATTATTTGGTGTATTAATTGAAAAACTTAATTAAAATTAAGTAAATAAAATAAAATAAAAATACAGTTATTAATATCTATAATCCACCTTCCATAAATATTTAATTTGAATATTTTCAATAAAAAAAGAATAAAATTAATATATTGTTACTCTTATAATAAATATATGAAGTTCTAAAATTGCTCTCAACGAGTTATACGACTTAAGTGGTAAGCAACTTTATAAGTAGTGATAAATAAGTTCAAAACAAGTACTAAAGTGGTGGGTTAATTCAAAATGAATAGTAAGTCATTTCAAGTTACTTCAGAATGAGTAGTAAGTCATTTCATAACAAATGGTAAGTAAATTCATAAAGAGCGGTAAGTAATATCATACATAGTAAGTAATTTTATTAGTAAATATAATTTCATATATCACTCATTAACAAATTATTATTTTTTTAATTTTATAAGAAAGCACGAAACTTAATATATTGTATATTCAATAATAAATCATCTAATAAAGTATATTAGGATACAAGATTGATCTCAAAAGGGATAAAGAGAACTTTTACTTAGAGAGGACACGAGTTTCCACATAGAGAAAAAAAACAAACTTCCAAGTGGAGAGGAAAAAAACCTCCATGAAAAAAGAAAACCTCTACACAAAGAGGTATTATTGCAAAAAAAATCAAAATAATCACTATCAATCAAACATTACTAATTACCTTCATGATCCATTCATTGTTGCAACGGATAACTGTGGTGCTTTAATCTCCGCTTTTACATTACAAAATAAAATATTTTGGATCTGAAGTGATCGCTTAGCGTATAAAAACACGTTTAGCAACGTCGGATCTCAGTCATGAACCAGATTTGAATCTAGATCTGAAAGTGTTAGGGGAAATCGATGATTCCCACAAGTAAATCAATCAATGGGAATAAAAACTAATGTGAAAAAATTAAATCAAAAGCAACACAAGAATTTTTACGTGGTTCCCTCAATGTGAGGTACGTCCACGGGATCGAAATCCAATTCCACTATCAACCAAATAGTTTCGAAACGATTACAAACGAGACGCGAATGGTCTCATAAAACTACCCTTAGGTGAATTCCAAATAATCACAAATAAACAAGAGGAAAGACCTCACCAAATAGATGAATTAAAATCTTCAGAACCAGAGTTAAAGAAGACCCAAAATAATGCACTCAAAATAGAACCTTCAATGTAGACCTTCAAAGCTGAACCGAAACAGAATTGCAAAGCAAAGCAGAAACAGCAATAGTCTAACAAAGCACAAGTTAGATTGTACTACAAGACAAAGCCACCAAAGTTAAATACACACCCAGCAGCACTACCTCAACAAATATAAATTGACAGCCTCACACACTTCGGCAGAAAGCAACAAAACCAATATATATGTATATGTATATATATGATTAAATCTTAGGCTTTGTAACAAAAACCCTAGTTGTTATCTAACTAAATTAGGTCTCCACAAATTAGATATAATATATTAAAATATATTATAACCAATACCAAACCAAATTAAACTCTTTTTAATAAACCATTTAGGTCCCACACTCCAATAAGGAGGTATATCCCAACCATACCTGCCAAAGTTCGACACTTTAAATGTTTGTCCCTCGACAAAGTCTTTGTCAACATATCTGAAATATTATCATCTATGTGAACCTTTTCGAGTTACGACAATTTCAAATCTAACACATCACGAATCCAATGGTATCTCACATCAATGTGTTTCGATCTCGAATGAAAAGTAGAATTTTTACTCAAGTGAATAGCACTTTGACTATCACAATAAAGCACATACCTTTCTTGCTTCAAACCCAACTCTTGTAAAAATTTCTTCAACCATAAATGTTCTTTGCAAGCTTCTGTAATGGCAATAAATTCAGCTTCGGTAGTTGAGAGAGCAACATATTTTTGTAATTTAGATTGCCATGCCACAGCTCCCCCTGCAAAAGTCATCAAATACCCTGAAGTAGATTTCCTAGAATCAATATCACCGGCCATGTCAGAATCTGTGAACCCATCAAGCATCGGTTTACCATCCCCAAAACACAAACATACCTTCGAAGTCCCTCAAAGATACCTTAGAATCCATTTTACCGCTGCCCAATGTTCTTTACCTGGATTAGAGAGAAAACGACTCACCACACCAACGGCGTGAGCAATATCCGGCTTTGTACAAACCATGGCGTACATCAAAGAACCAACTGTTGAAGCATAAGGAACTTTCAACATCTCTTCTTTGTCTTTCTCACTTGTAGGACATTGATTCGAACTAAGCTTGAAGTGACCTACAAGTGGACAACCAACTGGCTTTGCTTTATTCATGTTGAACCTCTCAAGAACTTTCTCAATGTAGATTTCTTGAGACAACCAAATCAGTCCCTCTTTGCGATCACGAACAATTTTAATACCAAGTATTTGCTTTGCCGGTCCCAAATCTTTCATAGCAAAAGACTTGTTCAACTCCAATTTCAACCTATTTATCATGGTAGAATCTTGACCCACAATTAACATGTCATCAACATAAAGCAAAAGAATAATAAATTTGCCATCCGGGAAATTTTTCACAAACACACAATGGTCCAAAGTAGTTTTAGAAAAACCATTATTCATCATGAAAGAGTCAAATTTTTTGTACCATTGCCGCGGGGCTTGCTTGAGGCTATACAAACTTTTCTTCAATTTGCAAACAAATTTTTCTTTCCCTTTTTCAACAAAACCTTCTGGTTACTCCATGTAAATTTCTTCTTCAAGATCACCATGAAGAAATGCGGTCTTCACATCAAGTTGTTCAATTTCAAGGTTCATACTTGTAGCCATGCCAAGTACAACCCAAATAGAAAACATTTTCACAACCGGTGAGAAAATCTCATCAAAGTCAATACCTTTCTTTTGTCCAAAGCCTTTCACAACAAGATGTGCTTTGTACCTCAGATTCTTGCCATCATTCTTCAATTTGAAGACCCACTTATTTTTCAAAATTTTCCTCCCCTTAGGCAACTTCACTAAATCATAGGTGTGATTTTCAAGTAAAGAATTCATCTCCTCTTCCACGGCCTTTTTTCAATCACCTTTCTTTGCATGCTCAATTGCTTCTTGGTAGCTCTCGCGCTCCCCTTGATCAGATATCAATGCAAATTCATTGGGAGGATACTTTCTTGAAAGTTGTCGGTCCCTTGTAGATTTTCTTAACTCAAGTTGTGGTGGCGGTTCTTGAGTTGGATGTTGTTCCTCAATTTCTGGTTCAACTTCATTAGGATTAGTATCATCCTCCACATCTTCAATAGGTGGCTGCATATCTCTCCCATTTTCATCATCAACTGAAGATGAAGGAGATGGATCCATGTCAATGAGATCACTAGTTTTTTGCTCTGGCTGATCACCTTTGCCAAAGTCTTCAATTGTTTAGTCTTCAAGAAACACAACATCACGGTTTCAAATGACATTCTTGTCGACCGGATCCCACAATCTATACCCCAATTCATCACGTCCATAGCCAAGAAAAATGCATTGTCTTGACTTACTGTCAAGCTTGGACCTCTCATCCCTTGGAATGTGAACAAACGCTCGGCAACCAAACACTCTCAAGTGCTTATAAGTCACAACTTTGCCGGTCCAAACTCTTTCTGGAACATCACCATTCAAAGGATAAGAAGGAGACAAATTGATCACATCAACCACTGTCCTCAATGCCTCATCCCAAAAGGATCTTGGCAATTTAGCTTGTGAAAGCAAACACCTTGTTCTTTCCACAATGGCGCTGTTCATCCTCTCAGCAATGCCATTTTATTGAGGAGTCTTCTTAACTGTCTTTTGGTGCCGAATACCTTAGCTGCGACAATACTCATCAAATGACCCAATGTATTCACCACCATTGTCTGATCGGATGCACTTCAATTTCTGCCATGTTTCTCTTTCAACCATGGCCTGAAAATGCTTAAATACTTCTAGAACTTGATATTTAGTTTTTAGTAGAAAAACCCAAACTTTCCTTGAATAATCATCAATGAAAGTAACAAAATAAAGTGCACCACCATGTGTTCTAACTTTCAAAGGACCACAAACATCCGAATGAATCAACTCCAAAACATTTTCTTTTCTAGAAGCAACATTTTTATGAAAAGAAACTCTATGTTGTTTACCCGCCAAACAATGAACACAAGTTTTGAGATGTGTACCTTTCAAACCGGGTAGAAGCTCTTTCTTAAACAAAACTTGTAGCCCCTTTTCACTCATATGGCCAAGCCGCTTGTGCTACAATTCGGTAGAAGTATCATCTTCAAGTGCATTGACAACACCTTTACAAATTTTTTCTTGCATCAAATAAAGTGTATGAGTCTTCTTGCACTTAGCCACCACTAAAGAACCCTTTGTGAGCTTCCATATTCCATCACCAAATTTGTTGTTAAAGCCTTCATCATCTAGCTTCCCAGTAGAGATCAAATTGAGGCGAATGTCGGGAACATGCCTCACATCTTTAAGCAACAACTTGCCGCCCAAATTTGTTTCTAAGCAAACATCACCCATGCCAATGATCTTGGACAAACCTTCATTACCCATTCGAACAGAACCATAATCTCCTTTGGTGTAGGTAGTGAAGAAATCAACTCGAGAAGTCACATGAAAAGAAACACCAGAATCAATCACCCAATTACTCTCTTGGCCCACAAAATTGATACAATCATCTTCACAAACAACCATGAGATCATCGGTAGTAACTGCCGTTGTGTCTTCTTGCTTCTTATCCACACTTTTGTCACGCCTTTTCTCCTTATTCTTGAGCTTTTGGCATTCCCACTTTATGTGCCCTTTCTCATGGCAATAATAGCACTCAATGTCTTTCTTTGAAAAAGAATCATCTCTTGATTTGTCACGGCTTTGATCACGACCATGAGGAGTCTTACTCCTCCCCCTTGTTTTGCTTCGGCCTCTCACAACAAATGCTTCTGAATGAGAGGAACCCGCTGATTTTCTTTTAGTTTCTTCATTCAATAGGCTACTAGTGACTTGACCCATTATGACAACTCCATCGGGTGCCGAATTACTAACGGTCACAACCAAAGTCTCCTAACTTTCGGGCAAAGAACTAAGTAGCATCAAAGCCTGTAACTCATCATCAAAAATAATTTTCATAGAAGCAAGTTGGTTAACAATACTTTTTATTTCATTCAGATGTTCCGGAATAGGGCTACCCTCTTTATATTTTAAATTAACCAACTTACGAAACAGAAAGGCTTTATTTGTGGCTGATTTCCTATCATAAAGGCCTTCTAATTTTTTCCATAAATTGTGTGCTGAAGTTTCAGTAGCAACGTGATGAAATACACTGTCATCAATCCATTGACGGATAACACCAACGGCTTTTCGATTAAGCCTATTCCATTAATCATCTTTCATACCCTCGGGTTTGCCACTATCACCCTCAATGGGTCCATACAAATCTTTACAAAATAATAGGTCCTCCATTTTAGTTTTTCAAGTTACCCAATTACTTCCATTGAAACTAGACATGCGACCCACATTCTCCTCCATTGATTTACAAATAAATAAACCCCAAATAAACCATAAGCTCTGATACCAGTTGTTAGGGGATATCGATGATTCCCATAAGTAAATCAATCAATGGGAATAAAAACTAATGCGAAAAAATTAAATCAAAAGCAACACAAGAATTTTTACGTGGTTCCCTCAATGTGAGGTACGTCCACGGGATCGAAATTCGATTCCACTATCAACCAAATAGTTTCCAAACGATTACAAACGAGACACGAATGGTCTCACAAAACCACCCTTAGGTGAATTCCAAATAATCACAAACAAACAAGAGGAAAGATCTCACCAAACAGATGAATTAAAATCTTCAGAACCAGAGTTGAAGAAGACCCAAAATAATGCACTCAAAACAGAACCTTCAATGTAGACCATCAAAGCTGAACCGAAACAGAGTTGCAAAGCAAAGCAGAAGCAGCAATAGTCCAACAAAGCACAAGTTAGATTGTACTACAAGACAAAGCCACCAAAGTTAAATACACACCCAGCAACACTACCTCAACAAATATAAATCGACAGCCTCACACACTTCGGCAGAAAGCAACAAAACCAATATATATATATATGTATATATTATTAAATCTTAGGCTTTGTAACAAAAACCCTAGTTGTTACCGAACTAAATTAGGTCTCCACAAATTAGATATAATATATTAAAATATATTATAACTAATACCAAACCAAATTAAACTCTTTTTAATAAACCAATTAGGTCCCACACTCCAATAAGGAGGTATATCCCAACAGAAAGTTTACTCCGTGATTAGTTGATAATGAAGACGGGACAAACAATAGTAGTTAACATAGTGATGAAATAAGAAAAGGAAATTGTGGAAGAAGAAATGGAGGAAAAAAAGAAGGCTATAAGTATCATCCTCTCTCCCATAAAGAAAAGAGAGAGGTTATGGCTTCTTATACAAAGAGAAAAAGGGACTAGGATTTTTCCTCCCAAGAGAAATCATGAGCGCATTTAGTACTAATTAAGTAAAAACTAACCAACATAATAACAATCATATTGTTATAAGTAGGTTTAAAAAAGTAATAAATAATTAATTACTAAACTAGACTTGACTTACTACTTACTACTTCATGATAAGTAGATTTGAGTTATTACTCAATGAGATTCCACTTATAATTTGATTAAACTTAACTAAGGCCTCGTTTAGCAACTTAATATTTTAGCTTAAAAGTCAAAAAATCACTGAAAAATTTAAAAAGCTAATAATATATACCAAAAAATTAAAAATTCTCTTTTATTTCTACTTTTTGCACATGTTTTCGTAAAAAAAAAATCAAAAAATCATCCCAAACGAGGCCTTACTATTATATTAAACCCTACTTATTATTTAATGAATTTCTACTCTTTTTTATTTATTTTTAATATTATATAATAATGACTATTTAATTTTATTAAATAGTCATTATTAAAAAATCATCCCAAACAAGGCCTTAAGATTCTCTTATTTAATCTTTCACAATAATGACTATTTTAAAAAATTGGTAAATTTTAACAAATTTTATTAAATTAATATTTGTATATCAAATTTTACTTTTACAAATCATAACAAAACAAAATATGGAGGGGAAATAATTAAATTTGATATGTCATTTGTTTTATATATTTAAAATTAATTTAAAATGAAAAATATGACACAATTTTCAAGAAATGAAAATGACCTGTTTAGCAAGTAATATTTTAAATAGTAAATTTATTTATTACGATACATTGCATTGCCTTGTGCCTTGTCGGCACTCGTAACAACACTTTATCAAACTTGACTTATCAGTCATTTAAACAACATTTACTACTCAATAAGACTCTACTTACTATTTTATCAGTCTTGACTTAACACTCATTTAAACCACGCTTACTACTCAACGAGACTATACTTATTACTTTATCAGAATCATACTTACTACTCAATGAGACTCTACTTACTACTTTATCAAATTTATCTGTCATTTAAATCACACTTACTAGTCAATGAGACTGTACTTACTATTTCATCAGACTTGACTTATCACTCATTTGAATCACACTTACTATTTAATGAGAATCTCCTTACTACTTTATTAGACTTGACTTATCACTCATTTAAGCCACACTTACTACTCAATGAGACTGTACTTATTATTTTATCAAACTTGACTTATCACTCATTTAAACAATACTTACTACTCTATGAGACTCTACTTACTACTTTATTAGACTTGAATTATCAATCATTTAAACTAAACTTAAGACTTCATTTACTATTTCAACAAACTTGATTTTTTTTTCTTACCACTTGAATTTCTTAATTTTTCTTTTAACTAGGTGAAATGTTGTTCCAACAAAACATAAAAATTTATAAATTCAAAATATAATGGAAGTGAAAGTAAAAAGAGAGAGACTTACCTAAGGAGTTCCAAATCAATAACAATTCTATTTTAAAATCTTCAAAAGTTTTAGAAATGAACATCAAATTTTGTTTATGAAATCCTCAAATGAATTTGAAATTTTCCTATATTTTGTTAATCATATTTCTCATTAATTGCATTTATTGTGGTAGATGAAAAAGATACTAGGTTTCATTTATTGCCATTAAGTAGATAAACAAAAAAATCATATTTTATAAAATGTAAAAAATTATAATAAAATTTATAAATTTCATATTTATTTTTTATACATTCTATTTTATAAATTTTATATTTTTTTTAGAGGTTAGGTGCATTATATTAATGTTTGAATGGTAAGTGTAATTATGTGGAATAGTAAGTACAACCATATCAAGTAGTAAATGTGTTTAGTTGTTGTAGTAAGTTGGAAACCACTCATTTTAAACCACAATTACTATTTTATCAGATTTACTTACCACTCATTTAAACCATACTTACTACTCAATGAGACTCTACTTATTACTTTATCAGACTTGACTTACTACTCATTTAAACAACATTTACTACTTAATGAGACTCTACTTGCTACTTTGTGCCTGTTTGGTAGAGCTTTTTTCTAGCTTATTTCAGCTTTTAGCTTAATTTAAGCTGTTTTATTGTGTTTGGTGTAACTCAATAATACAGATTATAGCTCTTTGTAAGTCAAAAATTAGTTTTTCTTGAAGTGGCTGTGGGGGGTGCTTAACTGATTCAGCTTAAGTGGAAAGCTGGGAAGGGAGGGGCAAAATTGCTTAAATGCCGCTCATCAACTTCAACTATTACCAAAAAAACCAATATATAAGCCCTCAACCAAACACTGTTCACTTCTTCAGCTAGAGAAACCTTGAGAGGTGATTTCTGGCGCGATTTCTTGAACTAGCTCTCTCTCTCTCTCTCACGATCTGACTTGGAGGCTGCCGGCTAGGGTTTTGCAAGTGAACCAAAGCTAGCTCTCTTTCTCTCTCTCTCTCTCTCTCTCTCTCTCTCTCTCTTCGCGATCGCAGCAGATCTCTCTCTCTTCAAGGATGTTTATGTTTGCGATCGATCTTAAACCCTTCCATGCCGTCACAATCGATCTTCCGCTGTCGCGATCTCAAACCATAGCGTCGCTATAGCGATCCTGGTTTATCCTCTCTTTATTTATCGTATTCCGGACTTAGGTTCCGTGGAGTTGGTTGTTGTATGTGTCTTGTTGTCATCATTTAATTCCGTATGTTTGAGTTCTAGGATGTATTGGGCGTGTTTCGAATAGGTTGGTTGAGCTTTAATCCCATTCCTTGTTGCCCAAATTTTTGGTGGTCCGCTCGAGCGGGTCCCTTTGCGCTCGAGCGAAGTTTTTACACTTTCAGCATTTTGTGCCTCTGCAAAACTTCTACAGGTGCGTTTTTCACGCTCGAGCAGATTTCCTTACGCTCGAGCGGGTCACGCTCGAGCGGACCTCTTGGCGCTCGAACGGGTGTTTGATGTCCGTAAAAGTACTGGAGGAGTGTGATCTACGCTCGAGCGGCTTTTCTTTTGCGCTCGAGCGGGTGTGTTTTGCAGTTGTGTCTTGGCGCTCGAGTGGGTTTAGTTTTTGTGCTTGACGCTCGAGCGTCCTATTCTCTGCTCGAGCGGACTAATCGTATATCAGATGGCAACTGGGTGATTTTAGATCACTTTTACACTTTCCTTCTCTCTCTTACTTTTCAAAAAGCCATTTTTGAGAGCTCCTCTCTCTAGAATCTACCTTCTCTTTAGGGTTTGATCTAGTTAGAGTGATCTCCTACCCTTGAGCCTTTACAAAAAGTGTTGACTTTGGTGTGAGCTATCTTTTGATCCGAAAATCTTGGGATTTGGAGCACTTTGAGTTTTCATCATCTTCTTCGTTGAGCTCCGAAATTTGAGATAGAGGTTCCTACTCATTTTTATAATCTTTGACCTAAATGTTTAGTCATTTTGATTTAATGTTGAAGTTGGGTGATTTTGGGTGTTAGGGTTTCTAAATGTGCAAAGAAGGGTTATGTTATTTTGACTCATAAATGTATATCTTGGGTCTTAAAATGATAGTATTGATGTCATTGGAGTTATTTGGGGCCTTTGGGTCAATATTGAGAAAATTGGGAAAATACCATGTTTGGGCATATTTGGGTCATTAGTGTAATTAATGACAACTATTATGGAAATATGGAATTGAGTTGGAAATAATGGAATTGACTCATTTTGAGATAAAATGATAGAGTTGGATTTATTAATCGCTCACTTTGTAAATGTTGAGATTATTTGTCTGTTGAGGCATTTATTATCTATTTAGAAATAACTGCTTTGGGCTATCGGTGGAGGATAGTCTTGATTGTTGTAGACAATGCATGATGATTAGGCAAATTAAAACTAATCAATTGAATAATGTCATCGAATATGAAGGTTGGAATAATACATCAAATTTGTGTATTGATTGCTTATGTATATGATATGTGTTTATATACATTGTGTTGAGTGGGAGGAGATAGGGGATGTACTCCATGGTTTAGGGGAAGATAGGGGATGGACTCCTAAACCGGATATTGTTTGGGAGGAGATAGGGGATGTACTCTAGTGATACAGCAGTTATGTGTATCCATTGAAGTATTGATGCAGCAATTATGTGTATCTGTTGAAGTATTGATACAGCAAATCTGTGTATCATATATGAAGTACGGAAGTGCTTTTATTTGAGATTGATACAGCAATTATGTGTATCTAATGTGAAGTATGAATTGTTTAATTTGAGCGGTTATCTCAATTGTTAAAATGGAAATATTATTGATATGAGATATAATCTCATTTAAAGTATATGGCCAGGTTCTGAGCCAGGGTTAAGAAATGAAAAATGGAATGAAACATAGACACATTTGTCATGTAATTGAAATGGATTATGAATTGATTTATGTAAGTTAAACATTTATCAAATGCTAATGTTTTAGTTATTGCTCGTATTATGTTTAGCATATCTCTATTGGGCGTTGGCTCACCCTATATGGGACATCATTTTCAGGTACAGGTAGCATGCCACCTCCAAAGACGTAGCTTGAGAGGCTTAGTGGCTGGGACATCTTTTGTGATTACTTTTTGTATTACATGTATATCAAGCCAATGGCTTATTTTGTGTAGAGTTAGTACTCTCATTTTGTAACCAAGTGTTGACTTAGAAAGTTGTAAGCCTATAGAGCACTTACTTTTGTTGTCAACATGTAATACATTTTGTAATGAATACTCTGATGAAATGTAATTATGCTTTATTCTCTTTTGTCTAAGCATGTCAAGAATGTATGATAAATGGGTTTATTTTGAGGGCGTTATAGTCGCCACAACGCCACTATGCCTTCATCGTCGTCCCCCATCGCGATCGATAAAGAAGTGATCTTAGTAAAGCTCCCTTTCCGATGAACCAGAGCGCTCTCTCTCTCTCTCTCTCTGGCATTGTTCCATGTCTGCGATGGAACGGCGGCAAGGAATGAAAGGAGGAGAAAGGGCTGCCGGAGCATTTGCCTTTGCTGGATTACAGATGGAACGGCGGCTAGGGTTTTCAGTGTTTTTTTAATAATAATAATAATAATAATAATAATAATAATAATAATAATAATAATAATAATAAAGCATTTTAAGGCATTAATGAAATAAATTTTATATTCATGGATATTAATTAATAATTTTAGTATTAATTGATACTAATTAAGCCATTAATTGATAATAAATTAAATTAAAAAAATATTAATAAATTGGTATATTTTGTAACAATTTTTAATAAATTAAAAATATATCAATTAATATTCATGTATTTATAAACTAAAATGAATATAATTTGAAAATTTTAATTGGTATTTTAGCATTTTTCAAAATTTTAATCTCACCATACATGCACCACTTCTAATTTGAAAAAATAAACTATAAACTAAAGAAAATAAAATAAAATGAAGAAAAAGAAAAAAAAATAAGAGAAGAAAAGAAAAAAAAAAAGAGATAAAGAGGGAAGAGAATAAAAAACAATTAAGAGAAGAAAAAATAAAAAAGAAAGAAGAGAAAGAGAAAGTAAGGAGAAAAAGAAAAGAAAATAAAATAAAATAAAATGAATAAAAAAAAGAGGCAAAAAGGACATTACACAGCAAAAAACTATTTTACAACTTATCAAACCAGACACTACTTTGCTGATTAAATTCATAATCCCGCTGTTGTACTAAACAGATTAACAACTTAAATTTAAAGCTATAATCTATAATCTGTTAAGGCATAATCTATAATCACTTTCTCACAGTTCTATCAAACGGGGCCTTTATCAAACTTAACTCATCACTTAAACAACACTTACTACTCAATTAGATTCTACTTACTATTTTATGAAACTTGACTCATCACTTAAACAATATTTACTACTCAATAGGACTTTATTTACTATTTTAGTAGACTTGATTAATTATTTAAACTAAACTTAAGACTGTACTTACTGTGTCATCAAACTTGATTTATTTTTTTTTTTCTTACCACTTAAATCTCATAATTTTGTTTTTAACTAGATGAAATGTTGTTCCAACAAAACATTAAAATTTGTAAATTCAAAATATCATGAAAAGTTAAAGTTAAAGAAAAGATAGAGACTATAGAGACATAGATTCTTACTTAAGAAGTTCCAAATCAACAACAATCTTATCTTCAAATCTTCAAATATTCAAAAATTTTAAAAATAAGCAAAAAATTTTGTTCATAGAATCCTCAAATAAATTTTAAATTTTCTTATATTTTATTAATTATATTTCTTCTTTAATTGCATTTATTATTTTCAAGTGTGGTAAATGAAAAGGAAATTAGGTTTCATTTATTGCCATTAAGTAGATAAAAAAAAATCATATTTCATAAAATGTAATAAATTATAATAAAATGTATAAAATTCACATTTATTTTGCATATTTTTTTCTTAAATTCTATTTTATAAATTTTATATTTATTTTAAAGGTTTTGAAAATTTATTATAATTTAATTTTTTAAGTTTACTTGTTACCTCAAGTGCATGTTATTAATAATTGAATAGTAAGTATTGTTATTAAAAATAATAAGTATAATCATGTCAAAAATAATAAATGTACTTAGTTATTGTGATAAGTTGAAAATTACTTTTTGGTTTCAAAACCAATAAAAATTACCTTGTTTTTTACAAAATTGTCAAAAAAATTTAACATTATTTTAATTATTATTAATTAATAATTAAATTTATTTTATTTTGAAATCTAATTGTCTAAATTTATTTATTTATGGTTCACGTATCATAGAAAAATAAAAATCCGTGTCATCTAGATTGTCGGTGAAACTTGAAATCAATTTATAAGCAGTCTCAACACGCGTAACAGTATGCAATACCACTTGAATAATTCTCTCTGTCACAGTCACTCTCACAAGCACACAGACGAGAGGAGTAAACAATGGCGACGACAAGGGCTAGGGTTACGTTTCGCATAGTACTGGCCGTTCTCCTCATAGTCGCTTTCTTCTACCTCTGCCGTCCTCTCTACTGGAAAATCTCCGCCACCGTCCAAGATATCCGTGAAAACAAGCAAACCGTCTCCGGAGGTTTCTCTCTCTCTCTCTCTCTGCATACACACACTCACAATTCTGTACATACATGTTTGCATAATCTTCGATCTGAATCTTATTCGTTTTTTTTTATTTTTTTTGGGTGTGTTTTTGTATTGATTTGATTCACAGGTATTTCTCAAATTGTATTAGAGGCTCAGAAATCGGTGGGCTGGTACCGCGACGAGTCCGATTCCGGACTTCATGAATATGATCGCAAGGCTTTGGCAGTGAATGCTAGGAGAATTCTTCGTCAGGTTTTGTAAGAAAATAAAAAAAATATAAATATTGTTGATTGCTGTTGTAATGTTTTATTTTCTATACGCGAATTGATAGATATACTGTAGATCTGGATTGTTTTACTTCCAATAATTGATAAATTTTGGATGTTATGCACCGGATTGAAAGGAATTTTGCTTATTTAGATTAGCTTGCAATTTGGATTTGCGGTGTCTTGAAATTGATGGTTGATTAGAGAGGAGAAAAAAAGTTGTTTACTTTCGTATTCAAAAGTCACAAGAGTGCCATGCTTGTACTTTAAGGTGCAAATAGATGCATTTTTTTCGGTGTTTGGGAGTGTGATGAATCTGTTATAGAATTCCGTTTCTTTAGCATTGTTTCTGATAAAAAAATAATAATAATGAGACACGATTGGAATTATACTATGCTTGAAATAGTGCTTTCATCTCCAGGAAGCAAACACTTTAAAAAGAGGTAACCAACACGAACACCTAGACACTTATGAAACATACTACAATTTTGAATAAAATACTTTGGAATTCAGTGATAAAACAAAAATAATATAAATCTATACTTATTCTTAGATTTTAAAAATTATTATTATATGACATATAATAATTATTTGTTCTTATATATGACATTAATAAATATGTATATATATATATATGAAATTGTAAATTTTGCATGTGTGATCCACATGTCATGTCCATATTTTTGAAAATTTTCGTGCCTGTTGTATCCGTGTTGTGCTACGTGTATGCGTCTGTCTTAGCTAGTGAGTCTGATGCCATTATGTGTTAGAAAATGGTTTTTGATATTTTAACTTTTTGGTCTACTTTGAACCAAAATTAGGTGCTCGTTTGGGATGAGTTTTTTTTAGCTTGACTTTTTTGCTACTTTAGCCTGGCTAAAAAAATTGTGTTTTGGTTGATTTTTGATATTTTTTGTAGTTGAATTGATGATTATGAGAAAAAAAATAAAATGATTATGATTTGGATGTGACATTTTGTCTTATTGACTATTTTAGTCATTTTTGTCTTTATTGGCTATTTTAGTCAAAAATGTGCATCACAAACGAGACCTAAAGTGGTTCCTCACATACAATGTGGTGGGTCCACAATGCAATGTTCACATCCGTGTGTGGATGAACACCAAATTTTAGTTTGCTCAAGACTACTTAGAAATGAAAGAAAGTAGACTCTAGAGGTTGTGCCTTATTTAGTTTGCTCAAGTTTTAGTTTGCTGCGTGTACGTCGTATGTCATTTTGAGCATGCTCCTCAGGTTTAGGTTGTGCCTTATTTATTATTTTGATTCTGTGGGAAAAGACAAATTGATTCATTTTCTAATGTTTGTTTTCACTATTCTTGAGATTTAGAAGTCTTCACTGCTTACAGAGTTCTACAAAAGGGAAATCTCAGTTTATTTGTGATGTAGGTCATGATGAACTATAATTCATAAATTGGCCTTGTGAGGGATATGTCCCTATTATAAGAAGGGAACTGCTTGCTACATTGGAAGGCGTAGGTTGAGATTACTTTCCCTTGTAACTTTTTAATGATTTTTAATATTTTCCATAACAATTGGTTTGGTAAGTTGAGAAGTTTTGGACATTGACAGAGCCCAACCATTGCTAGGTTTATCAATATTTTTTTTGACCTTTTACTTTCATTTTTGGTATATTTGCTTTGCAGTTCAACTGTCTGGTTGCCCATTTGATGATTTTGCTTGCTTATTAGAAAATTTATTTGGTTTGTATCTTCAACTTCTTTTGTTTTGTAATGAAACTGAAATTGTGCATATCCATTGTTAGTCGTGTGCATTTCTCTTTTTATTGCAATGTTGAGAACTTGACTTCATGAGACCTGATATCTTTTGAATCTCTTTTATTTACCGTCTCTTTGTCCTCTTCACTCAGAGAATGATCTTGAGGGGCAACCCTCCTGAAAACAAGTGATACCTAGTGGATTACTACTCTGAAGATGATCTTATGATGATATGCACTAGAAAGATGTTAGAAAGCTGTTACTTGTGTCTTTGGTTTACATGTAGTGCAAATGCATTTTAATTTGGACAAGGGAATTTCACTATACTAGCATTCTCTATCATTGGTTGGATTGGATGTCCTGCTATGCCCTTTTCATGGCTTGGCGGAACAAAAGTGGGTTTAATTGAGTGAAGAATTTCACTGTACTCTCTATCATTGGTTAGATGTCCTGGTATTCCCTTCTCACAGTTTCGTGGTGGAAAATGTGAGATTGTAAGGGAGTAAGGCTTCACTTGCAGGCATATAAATCATATCAGAGGTAAGAAACATGAATTTTTGGAGGCAACCAGTAACAGTTATTTTGGGATGATGTATGGGGAAAACTAGTATGCATTGTTTTGTGTGGATCTCTTTTTCTGAGAATCCAGTTTTTCTGTTTTCAGAAATTATCAGGGACGACTTAACATCTTATTCTCCCCGAGCCAGTCAAATAGGTGGTAGGATTTTCAGTTTACTTCAAAAAGGGATAAAATCATTTTTAGAAATGGTGAATAGTCTTGAGGATGCCTTCCCCAATATTGCCTGTTTGATTCGGTGAGTGATTATTTGTTGGATAGCCAAGTTTTTCTGGGACATTGTCCTTTGTAGAGGGCTGAATGACTGGAAGAAGGTGGCCGAGTTGATGGACATCTTGGTGATGTTGGTTCACATAAGGAGCAAAGTACAGGATATTACCGTTAGTTTAAATATAATTTAGGATTTCTCTTTTGCTCTCAAGTCTCAAGTCTCCTTTGTCCAAGTTTAACCCTGAACCAGATTTGATGGGCTGTCTCTTGACTCTCACCAAACAAGGGTTTGTGGAATGAATGACTACATGACCCCGTTTGTTTTCAGAAGTAGAATTGAGGAGATTCATAGTGAGGGGATTAAGTAAAATTGTGTTTGTTTTGATGATAGTTAACATATAGGACTTGTTAAATTATTTTTATATAAAATAATAAAACAAATAAAAAAATATAAAATATAAAAAATTAAATATTAATATTTAAAAAAAAATATCAATATATAAAAAATAAAAAAATTTCTAATCCCCTCACTATTTTTCTAATACCATCTCCATCTCTACCTCTTCCATCTCAATTCCCCTTCTAACCTTCATCTATATCACCTCCTCCATCCTAATCCACTTTCCAACTTTATAAATAAACACAACACTAAATAATCCCACCTCCATTCTAATCCCCACCTATCTATTTAATCCCAAAACAAACAGGGCCCATGGGTTACCCATTTAACCTGATCACAGAGTGGGGTGCTGTTATCAGGGACAAGGCAAGTGGGCTTAAAGACGGGTTTAGGATGAGTAGGTGCAATTTGGCCAGCCCGATACCAGTCTGATCACAGAGTGGGGTGCTGTAATCAAGGACAAGGCAAGTGGGCTTAACGACAGGTTTAGGATGAGTAGGTGCAACTTGGCCAGCCCGATACCAGTTTGAAATTTTGTAAGGCTTGGACAACATAATTTTAAATTCGGTTTGGGCTTGGATAGAAATTTAAAAGTCCAAATTAGATTTGGATTGGGCTTGGGCAAAAATAGTTAGCAATTCGAATTGTATATATAAATATTAAATATACTTTTAAATTATTTGTCCTGGACCTCTAGCTTATGTTCTTTATATTGATGCTATTCTTTCACTCAGTAAGTTAATATGTAGAGTAGGATTACAAAGGAACAACTAAAGTAATCGATTTGGCTTGATTGAGGCTGGCTCTTGAGATCATTTCAGTAGGTAGAACTTGTTTAATTTTTAGGGAATAATTTTTTTTTTACATGTAATTCGATTCTTTGCATTTTCTCGGTAATTCTTTGTGAATTTATTAATGCGACTTGTGTCTTAGAATGAGGAAAGGAGATCCTAAAATTGAGATTTTGCTCATCCCTCCTTTTTTAGATTCTATATTTTGAGATTCTTAGAGCTTCTCTAATGGTGAGGTTTAAAAGTTCAAAATTTTATTCTCTAATGACTATCTAAAAGGCTTGCTATATTTTTAGTAGCGTTATTATGCCTTGTGTTAAATTTATAGTTAAATCTATTAGCTTAATAAAGTCGTCTAGAAATACTAGCCATCTCCTCAACTTTCAACAAAAAATTCAAAAATCAAAAAACACAACTAACTTCAGAAATCAATAAAAAAAAAAAAAAAAAAGAAGAAGAAATAACAAATCAACAAATTTCATAATAAATTGTCAAAAAAATTCGTAGCGTTTTGATAAAAAATTAGATTGATTTGCAAATAGAAAGTACACACAAAAATCAAGCATAGGAACAGACAAAAATGTCGGCATGATTTGAGATGTTCTAAATAAGTGTATTTTTTTACTTTTTATAAAAAAAAATGTGTAGAAAGTAAAAAAAGTGGATAAAAAAGTAAAGAGAAAATGTTAATAGATGTTAATTAATGTGACCTAAATAAGTATATGTATGCAAAAAAATATATTTTTTTAGTGCATGCCAAACAAGTCCTTAATAACTCAGATTATAATGTTGCTCTTTCTCTTTCTTTATTATGATTATTTTATAATGTTGCTCTTTCTCTTTCTTTATTATGATTATTTTATTTTCTATATGTAGTTTTAACTTAAGTTAATAAAGTTTTGATTATGTATGTACTATGTTGTTTCGAAAAAGTGGTTGATATAGGAGAAAATAAATGAAGGCAAAGTTTGTTGTGTCAAAAAATTACAAAATTAATATTAGAGCAACATTATTAAAATTAGTTTTGTCTCTATTTATTGCGAAAATTTAGTAATAACTAACTATTTAGCTATTGGAGTAGCTAATGAATGATTGGAAATGGTGTTTATGCTATTTTAGCATTAAGAGTATATCCATTGAGCTCTTTAGAAAAGTTTGTTAGCTATTATAAGTTATAATTAATTTTATGTTATTTTTATTCATTTTGATCTCGTTTGTTTTTAGAGGTAAAATAGAGGGGATTGTTAATGAAGGGATTGATAATAAGATGATTAAATAAAATTGTATTTATTTTAATGATAGTTGTTAGTGTAGAGATTGTTAAATTATTACCTTATAAAAAAAAATATAAAATATTAAAACAAATAAAACTATAATTTTTACTCAACAAAAAATTAAACATTAATGTTTAAAAAAATGCCTAACATGTATAATAATAAAAAATAAAAAAAAACCCTAAGCCAGAGGACTAATTTCCTAATACTACTTTCACCTTCACCTTCTCCATCTAAATCCCCTCTCCATCTCCCAAAACAAACATGACATATAATGGGTTTCACCTCTATCTCAATCTCATTCTCACCTTTATCTCCCACAACAAACAGGGCCTTAAATGGGTATGATAGCTATTTTAATAAAATTCTTACAAACTAGCTAAATTTGGAGAGTATTGAGAAGCTCTTTAAATTAGTTTGTGTGGATTAGAAAAAAAGGGGTTATTAGTGAGGAGCATTGTGAGAGCTTTAGTGAGAAGCATTATGAGAGCTTTAATATTTCATACTAATTTTCTTAATTTTCTTAATTTTAAACAATTAAGATAATCTCCATTAGCTAGCTAACTAGTTTATGATTTATTTGATAATCCTACATCGAGAGAAGAAGGAAAAAGTGAATTATCTTACTCATATAAAGTAAATCTTATACTCCCATTTAATATTATAGTGTTGTACATGTTTTAATTAATATTTGTGTAAGTTGGTTATTTTTTTGATCTAGCCGGTTAGGTTGAATCATTTTTTATTTGACTGATTCATTGGTTTAACTGCAATTGTAACAGTTCTATCAAAATATATTGATTTGATTTGTTTAATTCGAAATAAATTAAAAATTGATATAATTAAAGATTGAATGACTGAGATTGCTTGATTCGAAACAAACTTCTCATCCAAATAATTGTTAACTTTTATTTTATAATTCCACGTCCCAAAAAAAAAAGTAAAAAATGAATTGTTTTATTTCTCTAAAGTAAACCTTAATATTGTAGTCGTGTGTATGTTTCAATTCAAACCAGTTTAAATTTTAAAATTAAAATAAAATTTTAAAATTTTAATTAATTAATTTTTGTATAAGTTGGTTGGTCATTTGACCTAACCGATTAGCTGAACCGTTTTCAGTGAGGAGCATTGTGAGAGTTTCAATATCACATACTAATTTTTCTGATTTTCTTTTTAAACAATTAATAAAATCGCCATTAGCTAGATTAATTTGCTTAATTCGAAATAAATTAAAAATTGATCTAATTAAATATTAAATGACTGAGATTGCTTAATTCGAAACAAACTTTCCGTTCAAATAATTGTTAACTTTTATTTTATAATTCCACATCGAAAAAAAGAGAAAAAAAAAATTTGTTTTACTTCTATAAAGTGAACCTTAATATTGTAGTCGTGTGCAGGGTTCAATTCAAGCTAATTTAAATTTTAAAATTAAAATAACATTTAAAAATTTTAATTAATTAATTTTTGTATAAGTTGGTTGGTCATTTGACCCAACCGATTAGCTGAACCGTTTTCAGTAAGGAGCATTGTGAGAGTTTCAATATCTCATACTAATTTTCTTAATTTTATTAGGAAAATCTCCATTAGCTAGCTAATTAATCTATGATTTATTTGATAATCTCATATCGGGAGAAGAAGGAAAAAGTGAATTATTTTACTCATATAAATTGAATCTTATACTTTCATTTAATATTGCAGTGTTATGCATATTTCAATTTAATATAATTTAAATTTAAAAATAAAATTTAAAAGTTTTAATTAATTAATTTTTGTTTAAGTTAATTGGCCTTTTGACCTATCTGATTAGGATGAAAAATTTATTTCTAATCTAGCAATCTAGATTAGAAATAAACTTCTCATCCAAATAATTGTAAATTTTTATTTTATAATCTCAAATCGGAAAAATAAAGAAAAAAGTGAGTTGTTTTACTTATATAAAGTGAATCTTAATATTGTAGTGTTGTGAATGCCTCAATTAAAATATCATTTAAAAGTTTTAATTAATTAATTTTTGTATAAATTGGTTAGTCATATGACTTAACCGATTAGGTTGAACCATTTTCAGTTTAACTGATTAGCCGGTTTAACTGCTATTTCTCATACTAATTTTCTTAATTATAAACAATTAAAAAAATTTCCACTGACTAGCTTTCATTTGACTACATGAAAATAAAATTCTAATTAGTTTATAATTTATTTTATAATCCTACATTAGGAGAAGAATAAAAAAAGTAAGTTGTTTCACCTATATAAAGTAAATATTATACTCTCATTTTATATTGTAGTGTTGTATATCGTTCAGTTCAAGGCAGTTTAAATTTTAAAATAAATATTCTAATTAGTCCATGATATGATTTATTTTATAATACCACATTGGGAAAAGAAATAAAAAGTGAGTTGTTTCACTTATATAAAGTAAATCTTATCATCTCATTTAATATTGCGGTATTGTGCATGTTTCAATTTAAGAAAGTTTAAATTTTAAAATAAAATTTGAAAATTTTAATTAATTAATTTTTGTATAAGTTAGCAGGCCTTTTGACCTAATCGATTAGGCTGAATCATTTAAGGTGTGATTGATTCGCTGGTTTAATTGTGCTTTTAACGGTTTTATTCGAAATATATTGGTTAGATTTGTTTGATTCGAAATAAATTAAAAATTGGTTGTTCAAAAAAGAAAAATAAAGGGTAAATTACACTGACACCCCCTGAGGTTTAGGTTTATTACAATTCCCCCCTCACTTTTTGGAAATTACACCTCCTCCCTGAGGTTTAAAGTTTTATTACAGATTCCCCCCGTCAGCAATTTATTTTTTTAAAATACCAATTTTGCCCTCATTAGGTAAATTACATTGACACCCCTCACATTTTAGAAATTGCAATCCCCTCCCCAAGGTTTAAAGTAGCATTACCAATTGCCCCTCGGTTAGTATTAGTTGGAAAAAAAAATTCATTAAAAAAAATTAATTGAAAAAAAAAAATTTGTTAAATTTTTAATTTTTTGTTTAAAAATCAACATAAACTCATTTTTTGAATTTACGTTTTTTTCTCAAATTTACAAATTGAGACAATCATTTATAAAGCAAAAAAATTATCAAACAAGTTTTTATGACAGTTTTTAAAATTTTTATAAATATAAATTAAAAATTGAAAACAAAATGGTTACCACACAGGCCTCAGATGGTAAAAATATGGTAAAATTAACAAATAATTAAATAAGTTATCAATGTAAGAAATGGCGTATCAAAATATTCTTAGGTTATGTATGGTTTGATTTTTAGAATTTTTTTTTAAAAAAAAAAATTAAAAATTAATTTGGTTAGGAAATAAAAAATAAAAAATAATTATAATTAGGGGTAAAAAATAATTATCATTTTAATTTTTGGGTAGGTTATATACATACGTATGACTGTTTCAATTTAATTTGTAAAAAATTATTTCCAACCACTCGAAAGATAAAAATTATATGAAAATGAAAATGATAATTATTTTTTATTTTTTATTTCTTAACCAAAATAATTTTTAATTTTTAATTTGTTTTAAAAAAATTCTAAAAATCAAACTATACATAGCCTAAGAATCTTTTGATAAGTAATTTCTTACGTTGGTAACTTATTTAATTATTTGTAAATTTTACGACGTTTTTACCATCTGAAACCTATTTGGTAACTATTTCGTTTTCAGTTTTCAATTTTCAATTTATATATACAAAAATTTTAAAAAATGTCATAAAAACTTGTTTGATAATTTTTTTGGTTTATAAATGATTGTCTCAGTTTGTAAATTTGAAGAAAAACCGTAAATTCAAAAATAAGCTTACGTTAGTTTTTAAACAGAAATTTTAAAATTTTACTAACAAAATTTTTTTTCAAATAATTTTTTTTCCAATTTATTTTTTTTCCAACTAATACTAACCAATGGAGCAATTGGTAATGCTACTTTAAACCTTAGGGAGGGGATTGTAATTTCTAAAATGTGAGGGGTGTTAATGTAATTTAGTCAATGAGGGCAAATTTGGTATGTAAAAAAAATAAATTGCTGAAGGGAAGAATCTGAAATGAAACTTTAAACCTCAAGGGGGAAATGTAATTTCCAAAAGATGAGAGGGAATTGTAATAAACCTAAACCTCAGGGGGTGTCAGTGTAATTTACCCAAAAATAAATAAATAAACTAAAGATTGACATGATTAAAGATTAAATGACTGATTGCTTGATTCAAAATAGTTTTTTCGCCTAAACAATTGTTAATTTTTATTTTACAATCTTACATCGAGAAAAAAGGAAAAAGTGAGTTATTTCACTTATATAAAATGAATCTTATGCTCATATTTAATATTATAGTGTCAGGTAACTTTCAGTTTAAGATAGTTTAAATTTTTTAAAAAAATATATCATTTAAAAATTTTAATTAATTAATTTTTGTATAAATTGGTTGGTCTTTTGACCTAGCCAATTAGGTTGAACCGTTTTCGATTTGACTGATTTGCTAATTTCACCGCGATCTTAGCGGTTTTATCAAAATGTATTGGTTGGATTTATTTAATTCGAAATAAACTAAAGATTAACCTAATTAAATGGTAAATGATTGATATTGTTTGATTCAAAATAAACTTCCTACCCGAACAATTGTTAAATTTTATTTTACACAATCTCACACCGAGAAAAAAAGAAAAAAATGATTTGTTTAATCAATTATATAAAGTAACATATGTTCCCGTTTAATATTGTAGTGTTGTGTATATTTCAGTTGAAAATAATTTAAATTTTAAAATCAAATAAAATTTAAAAATTTTAATTAATTAATTTTTATGTAAGTGAATGGTCTTTTAACCGATTTTAATGGTTTTATCAATATATATATATATATGTGTGTGTGTGTGTGTGTGTTGTTTTATTTCTAAAAAGTATGTTTAAATTTTATGACATACTTTAATATAGAATAAACTAAAACTAAAAAGTTTATAAAATGAAATTTATTTTTATTTTATCATTAATATATATATATTTGTAATTTATTCTATTTTTTTCATTTTTACCAATTATTTTTATTTTGACATCTATTTCTTGTTTTATCGTAAAACAAATGAAATTTATTTTTATTTTATGACATTTATTTCTTATTGTGAACTTAAAATATACAATTAATGACATAATAACTCAAATATACATATATATATATATATATATATTGTAATAAAATGATTAAAATTTAATTCATTCTAAATTATTTTTCAATACTTTTTAAATAAAATTTATGTTATTATTTAATTTTAAAATTATTTTTAATTATTTATTTAGCCCGTGCATCACGCGGGTCATATGCTAGTATACGTAAAATAAAAAGTACTGTTGAAACACATACATAAAAAAATTAAGTAAAATAAATAGCATACCTTTTCATATTTTAATTATTAAAAAATAAATAATAACATTGAAGTTGCTCTAAGAATACATTATGCACCAACTTTGAAACTACCAACCTTCAAGTTTATAGTTCAAAAAAAAGAAGAAAAAAAAAATTAATATGTTTAGTTTCAGTTTTCTAAAAATCGACTTTTTTATTTTTTGTATTTTTTATTTTTAGTGAATATTTTTTAAATTTTAAGAAATTTTTTTTTTAACTTTTTTAGATGCACCTTAGTAAAATATTTATGAAAAATATTTTAAAAAATTAATAAATACACAAAAATATAAAAAATGTACGAAATTTTTGTATTTTTTTTATATTTTTGGTATTTAGTGAATTTTTTAAAGATTTTTTTCACAAATATTATATTTTTTAAGTGTATTTATGTTAGGTGTGTTTAAAAATTAAAAAAAAAAAATTTACTTCAAATATTAAAAAAATTTAGTGAAAATAAAAAAAAATACGAAAAACAAAAAATTAGAATCTTCCAAAAACTGAAACGAAACAAAATGAATAGTTTAAAGTTGAAATCTCAAATATTTTTAAAGGAAAATCTTAATATTTTTATTTTTATTTCATGAGTAAAGTCTTTCCTACAGATGATGTGAGTTTTTTTTTTTTTGTTGTTGTATACAGTGCAAATCTTTTACGTATGTCAAATTTACGAAAAATTTCACTGTTGACGGAAATACAATTACTTCTATTATCATTATTATTGTTATTGTGGGGAAAATTTTCATTTCAGTGTTATTTTTAAAAAACATTTACATATTAATAATAAATATTATCATATATTTAAAATTATTTTTTTGAAGTTACAACAGTTATTTCCTCCTAGCCCGTTATGCAGCAGAGCCGACACACCCCACAGACAGTTGTATAAACCAAAAAGCCTATACGCCAATAGTCAATAATTGTTTCTGATATTAAGCTTTGTTTTGGAAAAAAAAAAAAAAAAAAAAAAAAAAAAAAGGAAGAAGTTAATTTATGGAAAATTTACCCATAAGTCCTAATTTTTGAAACGTTGAACCATTTAGTCCTAAAAGTTTTCTTATGCTCCATTTAGTCCCATTTTTACATCAACATGATGTGAATGATGTAAATGATCTGATGTTTCATTCTATAATTTCAAAATTTATTGAAATCTGATGAACATTAGATGTTTTTCATCCTATATTTTCAAACATTATTGAAATTTGATGAACATTAGATGTTTGAAATCCAATGTTTGTAACATGACTATGATGTTATTAACATTGTATCTGATGTTATTAACATTGTAATGGGACCTTTCAGTCTATAAGAAAACTTTTAGGACTAAACAGTGCATAAGTTATTAATTTGGAATTTATTGATACATCCCCCTTTTTTTATTGTTTTTTTAAAATTAAAAAAATAAAATAAAAATATCATACGACTTAAATAAATTAATAAGTTAATAAATTAAAATTTTTTTTTCTCTATATTCTCAAAAGAGGTCTAATATGTGTGTTTGAAAGGTTGCAAAAAGTTAACTTTTTAATTTTTTTGATTTTTTTTTACTATTTTATGTGAAAAATAATATGATTCAAAATGAATAAAAAGTTAACTTCTGATTTTTTTTTAGTGTGTTTCAAAAACACCCGTCTCTCATCAAATTATTTCTGGGAATCTTTTAAGGTCAGATCATGATAAAAACACCATAATTTTTATAAAAAAAAAAAAAGAAAGAAAAATTGATAAAAACACTACAAAATTGGCCCCTACCCAACTTGCTTCCACGTGTCATTTAATTTTTCTAGTCCCAACTACCAAGGGGGGTGCAACTCCAAAAAAAAATTAAGTCTAATATTAGAAATTTTAAAAAATTTATCAAATATCTTATGTGAGTGTGGAATTTATCTAGTGTCGGTTTTATATTCATATGCGACATTTGATAAAAAAATTTAATAAATTTTATAAAATTTAAAATAAAAGTTATAAGCTTTTAGATAACATGCACCAAACAAGTCTTTAATGAAATCAATAACCAAAATCCATATAGAATATTCTTATTTCTATTTATACGAACATAACCAACGGGTTGATTTGGCACATGAATTACTCCCTTCCCAAGTTTGATGTTTGAGAATCAGGACATTTAACTAGTAATTGTGTAGTATCTTTTATAGTGTGAAATTTCGGATACTTTTTGTGGTGATTAGTTTATTTTTCTCTTATTATGGGATTACATTTCGTAATTATTGAGATTGTTGGATTATGTTGACTTTGCAATTGTTGTAAATTAGTGACATGTTTGATAATACAAATATTTCTCAAAATATAATTATTCTTTTATAAATTGACCACAAAAAAAAAAAAAAAAAAAAGTTTGATGTTTGAGTTCAAACTTTATTATGCAATTTTTATTTATTTTTGTTTCGGCTTACTAAAGTGTGTAATATTCACTTATACATGCATAGACTAGTCTTGTGGTGGTAACATGTGGACCTCGAACCATTCCGTGTTCAAAGTTTGATTTATTGAGCATAAGAAACTTGAAGGCCAACTCTTTCACACCCCCTCTCACGTGGAGTGGAGCATTTGTTTCCAAATTTGATGTTGATCGATTACCATTTTATTTTGTATGGTTGTCATTCCAAAAAAATAAAATAAAAAATGCTATGTTAATTTTAAAAAAAAAATGCTATGTTCATTTAACCACACAAAAAAAAAAAAAAAAGATTGTTTGGTTCTGATTTTCAGAAAATAGTTTTTAGAAAATTAAACTTTTTTTATTTTCCGTATTTTAATGTTTTCAATTAATTTTTTTAATATTTTAAGTAATTTTTTTTTAATTTTTAAACACACCCAATATAAATATACTAAAAAGTATAATATTTGTGAAAAAAATATTTAAAAAATACACTAATACTAAAAAATACAACAAAAAAAAAAAACAAAAATTCAGTACATTTTTTTGTATTTTTTGCGTATTTATTAATTTTTTAAAAATATTTTTTCACAAATATTTTACTATTTAGATACATCTAAGTAAGGTGCATCTAAAAAAATAAAAATAAAAAAAATTGCTTAAAATTTAAAAAATATTCACTAAAAAAAAAAAAAACTAGTTTTCAGAAAACTGAAATCAGACACACTGATTGTGATGGTTTTATTGCAAATAGAAAGATTGTATATAATTATTATAAAAAATAATATGTGTCTTACACCGTGATGGTTTTATTTAAAAACATAATTTATAAATTTGTAACTATGGTATCGTTTTGGAAGTAAATTTTGAATAAAATTTCTGATGATTTATAGAATTTTTCTTGGACACGGAGTTGATGTCTGTGAGGCTTTGTGTGGTCTTGTCTTGGGCTTATTTGATTATTCAAACCGTATATATAGTAGAGTTCGTTATATAGATCATTCATAAAAAATAAAAATAAAAAATATATATATATAAAAAGTTAATAAGACATTTGCAACCATGTGGTTAAATCATACTTGTTTTAAAAAAAAAAAAATACTCTATTATCAAAAACTTGTTTGCCATTCATTAATTTTTTAATTTTTTTTTTTAAATAGATATGATCATGTTATGTAATTACAGATATTCTATTAATCTGTTTTTTTTTTTCCCCATAAATGATTTTCTTGATAAATTCTATAATATAAGCAATTTGAATCATCAAAATAGACTCGAGACAAACTTACATGAGACTCACATCAGCAACTCCTCTTCCATTTTGCTTCATAAAAACTCAATTTCAGTGACCAACTACATAACATTATTTCAAAACTTGTTAAAAAGCCAATCAATCCCTTCCATTTTTTTGCTCCAAAGTGTGAGTGTGAGAGTTGCTTCATCAACATCATTGCATCAAAGAAAAAAGTAAATTGTATTTAGCTATTAAACTAACTCCTCAAAGCAAGGTTGAACTTTCTTAAACTGATGAATATTCAATTCAATTCAAGAGTTAAGAGAGGCCATTGTTGAAAGCTAAGAGAGGCGTGGACATGTTGATCATTGCTTTTACCCAATAGTGTGTCATATTATAGGTCCCTAACACTCAATAATTAAGGTAGAGTCCTATGGCCCATCATTTTTATTGCTAAGTGGTTTTATTTCTTGCTAAGTAGTGTTAATGGGCTCTTTTAGAGTCAAACAATCGAGTTCGGATTTGTTAAAATTGAAAGTTTCAACTTTACAATAAAATTGATTCATTGTGAGACTAATTTTGATCCACTTGATTTAAATCGTTTATCTCATATAACTAATTAAGAACATTTTTCATAAAAAAAATCAAGCTAGTCAATATCGTTTGTCATATTATTAAATTATTTTTATCTGTATGACATACTTGTTTTTAAGAATAGACCATTCATTTGTTGTAAGATATATATGATTTAACCATGTGAGTACTTATACCCGATCAATGTAATTTTTGCATGTATGTTTTTTTTAACTTGTTATATAAAATGAACAATTTAGATTATTAGAACGGATATAGATTGGTCACACAATATGTCAACTTCACTTATGAAGTTGAAATCTACAACTTAACCAATTTCGAACTCTTGTTATTCTTTAAAATGTAAGAACATTCCTAAAAAATAAATTTAAAAAAAAAATTGTAAGAATCTTGTATTATGCGCACATAATAATTTTTTATGTCATTTCTCCAAAAAAAAAAAATAATAATAATTATATGTCAGTATCTTTCAACGATGCAGTCTGATATTTTGTAAAATTGTGAAAATATACTATTTGATGAGAGTTATTGTAGAGATCACGCCAACAAAATAATAATAATAATATTTGACAATATTTGCTAGCCATTTGAATTTGTAAATAATAATAATAATAATAATAATAGGTGAAAATATATCTTTGAAAATGTTAGAGAATTCAAATTGTTAAAGTTATTCAGATCAAATTAAGTTTTTCAAGAGTAATCTACGAAAATTCTATAAAATGTTAGGTCTTATTTTTTTTTTAAAAAAAAAACTTAATAATAATAATAATAATAGTGACAAAACATGATTGTACACTATTTTGACAGCACAAAAACTCAACCTGTATTATTGGCATGTACTATAGTCTATAGTGGCTTAAATAGAAATGGTACCAGGAGAAGTTATTGGGTGGTTTTCGACTATTATTCTATTCATTTTGGGTAAGATACTTGTCTTCTTAGCTCTTCAAAAGAGACACAAAA
This sequence comes from Camellia sinensis, assembly GCF_055761805.1. Lineage (NCBI taxonomy): Eukaryota > Viridiplantae > Streptophyta > Magnoliopsida > Ericales > Theaceae > Camellia > Camellia sinensis. The sequence continues at coordinate 191,582,404 of NC_138966.1, read as the reverse complement.
ATGGTGGATCACTGTTTTAGCCAATTAAATTTTTGAAGACACAAAAATGGTGGATCCGTTGTTTTAGCCAATTAAATTTAAATTTAAACACCACGTAAATTTGCCTCTGGAGCAAAATATGTTTCATGAGAGGAGGGGATAAGTTTGTGGTGTCTCATCCTCGTCTAATCCTTATTGAAAATTTGCAAATCATTGAGGTGACGGGTAGAGCTGGAGTAGGTGTGTGAGGATAATTTGTCACACTTAAAAAGGGGATGAATACTGATGAATAATAAGAGCTAAAAAATTAAACATAAGAGGTAGAGAGAAAATAAATAAAAATTCAATAATTTTTTAATTCTTTATTTATATTATATTTCACAAATTAAATTACATATAAATAGATATATATGCAAAATGTATTTAATTAATATAATCAAAACGGGACAGAGAAAATGATACAAGAAAAACAAATTCTGAACCTTTTCCTTTTTCTTATTAGGATAAGAAAAATTTGAATGAAACGAGATAGAAAATAAGGCATTTGTTTGTACAAGACAGAGAACAAAACGTTGGTACGGAGGATCAATTTTCTATCTCTATGCACGCTTAATGGTAATTTGAAGCGCATTATTGGCCCTCCTCCCACAAATTTTTTTTTTTTTAAAAAAAAAAAAAAAAAAAAAACCTTACAAAACGTTTGTTTGGTGAGAAGTAGTAATTAAGGACTGAACATGATTCTGATTAGATACAAAATTTACCGTTACCCAAAAAAAAAAGGTCTAATCTACAAAATACCGCAAAGGAATTGCACAAAGCAAAGCACCTTTTGATGGGGCAAAAAACCTTAAAAAAAATTGTCCAAGTTTCTAAAAAATCTTCTCTAATCCCTTTTTTGGCTTTGCCTTTATCCCTTCCCCGTCAACATTCTATGCCCATCCAATCCAAAATGTGTTCAAACCATTGCATTTGCATCTTTTCATTCTCCACCCTTGGATTAGTATATATACACACATTCGTGCTCCAATACTCATTCAATGGTTGGGGAATAAGATTTTTGACATGATGTATTGCCACCTAATACAATAATAAACTAAAAAAAATCCACCAATAATGGGATTCTTCTAAGTTCTAAAATAGTTTTAACCAATTAAGGTTGGTTTGACAATTGATTTTTTAGTAATTTTTTAAAGATGAAATTTTTTGTTAAAAAAATTAATACGCCTGATAAATACTAAAAAAGTTAGCTTTCGTTATGAAAAAAGTTTAAGTTCATTTTTTTTTTGTCTTCAGTGATGTTTTAAAAAGATTTATTTATTTATTTATTTATTTTTACATTTAAAATCTTTCTAGACTAGGACTTGAACATTAAAAAAAAAAATTATTTTTTCACATTTATTAGTTAAGAAAATTGTATCTGAAAAAAAGTGACTTAAAAAGTCATTGCTAAATAAGGCCTAAATGTTGGTATCCAATTTCAAGTAATATCTAATGTATTATATTAAAAGATATGAGAGATAAAATTATTAAACCAATGCATTAACAACACACTATAATAATTTTTTTACACTTTTCAAACTTTTGATAGAGTTTTCCTCCATTACTTTGATTTAGAGGAAAGAGAAAAGTTGACAAAGTTATGGGTAATAAAGCTTAGTCCCCACTTCTAAAAGAGATATTTGTAGCATATTAGTTTACTTTCTACGGCTCTTCTCTTGGGCCTCTAAAAGAACAAGATGTAGATTTATTAAATTTTGATAATTCTAGCAACATAACTCTCAATCATAGGATCGATGACACTTTTCTTATGTTTTTGCACGTAGAGTTTATATCATTGTGAGTCTCACGTGTAAGTATTATGAATTGTAATTAAATTTGCATATATGAAATTGTTGTTTAAGTTTAAATACTTAAAGATAAAAATATTAAAAGTGTGAACTTAACCAATAAAAAAAAAAAAAAAAAAAAGTACCTTTTTTAGTTTGGTTGAGTTTGATTTAGCAAATTATCAATAGAATTGACCAAAAGTTGCTACCCCCATTATTTGATTGCAAAGTCTTTTTGTTGATTGAAATAGACACCATAGAGGTACAATGTTTCAAAACAGGAGATAAGATATATGTGAAGTGTTTATTCTATTTATTTTTATTTTCTTTCTATTATTTCATGGAAAAGCACATGTACTTGGCACATTTTGTTATACTTACTATATTGTTACACTTGGAATTTTGTTTGGTATTTCTTAAATAAGTGTACTTATTTATATCATATCACCTCTCTACTTTTCTATATATCTTTTTGTAAAAAGTCAAAAGTGTACTTATTTATATCATTCCAAATAATCTCTTAATCATGTATCCAAAAATATATTAAAGTTTAGTTTATTTTTATGTTTTATAACTTGAAAGTTGATAATAAAAAAATAGAAATTCTAAACATATATTCTCTAATTTCTCAATAATCAATATTTCAAATTCTTTAACGCTGTGTTTGGTTGGGGGATTTAGGAAGCGAAATGGAAAGGGAAATGGAAATGAAAGGAAAAGGAGAAAGAATTAATAGAATTCCAAATCCCAACTATGTTTGGTTGTGTTGGTTATAAAATAGAATTGATGTCCTAAAAGGTATCCTATTTCTTTATTTATTTCTCACCCCCTTTCTTTTCCCATATATTTTTTATTATAACCAAACATAAATAGGATTACATTTCTCATTCCTTTTCCAAATCCCACCTCAAAAACTCCAACCAAACACAGCATAAAAATTATAAAATAAAAGTTATAACTAACTCCAATAAATTGCATAAATAAGGCTATAATATCCAAGTGTTGATTTCACAGGATTGATGAAACTAAAATAAAATGGAAGCATCAATTCCTTTTTGTGACATTAGGGATACATATTATATTAAATAAAATTTATTTTTAATCAAAGTACAAGTCCAAAACATTTTCATTAAAAAAAATATATATTAATGCAAAGGACCCAATTCCAACTGCCAAATCTAAAATGGAAAAAAATAGAATCTTTAGATCTTCAACAATTTTAATTGTTATGAAAACTTAACAAAAAAAAGTATTTACATATTTTACTTTTAAATATATATATTTCATTATATGAATGATATGACCCATTAAACTAGTAATACAATATGATAAAATAAAATAAAATAAAATTCTTGTTAGTGAAGTTGACTAAACAGAATGAAAATTCGTCACAATAGGTAGCATTTTCACAAGATAATCTAATAATTCATTTCTTTTAATTTTTTTTTTTTTAAAATAGAAGCATAGAATATAGAGAAACTTTATTGTGTAATAATAAGAATCAAATTAAAATATTATTATATTTGTTATAAAAAAACACCTACTATTCTATTCTTAAGTTGAATAATTTATTTATTTTTTTAATTTGGTGAATAGTCCACGTGGAGGTACCAATAAGACACAACAAATGATTATAAGCTAACCGTTGGAATTAAATAAAAATAAAAATAAAAGTAGAAAGCTGTGGTGACACGTGGACATAGTGGTATCCAATGAGAATGTCGAAGACCTGTTTTTGCACTAAAAAATGTCCCACTTCCCACGTAAATACCAATCAAATAAAAGGATAGAGATGAATCAATTTATTATTGGATTTAAGTTCATTTACTAAAGTTATTAAAAAAAATTACCAAATAACGTTATTTTAAAACTATTTTATTTTACTCCTAGAAAATCTTAAGCAAATCACCTTAATAATGATTTTTCACATTAACTTAATTTTATAATAGAATATATTCTCAACTTTGAAATGAATAAAACGGCTCGTAGACAATAACATATTATTATACACTTAACATTGTTTTTTAAAAATTTGATCATTTATAAAAGACGCATGTATACACATATTGAATGTAACATCAAATTTTCATGCTTGATCTTAGTAAATCTTTATTATATTCATAAGTTACGTATAAAGTTTTACATTTCAGTATATATTTAAGTAGAAAATATAATTTTAAATTAATTTTTCTTTCTCCAAATTTCAGCTCATAGCACGGGTTAATCCCTCATTTTAAAAAAAAATAAGAAGGGCAAGTTGTGCTAAAAAGATGGTACTTTAGTGATCTTGGGTGATTCTTGTTTAAAGGGTTATTTGAACTTTGCAATGAATTGTAAGTTGTAACCTACTTAGATGACACAAATTCAAGGGATGTTCCATCACATGATAACAAATCATATACTTTTAACCATATGATGCAATCAATCCCATAATGTCCATTCTTTTTACCTTATGATATCAAATCCAATTAGGGATTAGTTCCCAATTGAGATTTTTGAGTTGTTTATGTTTGATATTTTTGGTTCAAAGAGATCTTCTAGTGGGTCCAATGTTGGACAAGATGATGATATTTGTTTATCACTATCACTTAGTATGATTCATTAAATAGAAACATAAAAGTATATAAAATGATGGAGTGATGCTAGAGACCCCAAATAATTTATCAAATGTTTTGCCAAACCCCACACAATGTGAGATGTTTGGTAATTAAATTATTTGAAGGTCATAGTATTTTTCAAAATGATATGATTATATTAAAATAAAATATTCATTTAAATGATATTTAAATATTCAAATGTCACAAATATATCATTATGATAACAAATTTTATATAAAAATCTTGTATGAATAGTATTTTTTAATTAAATAAGTTTTCATTTATATAATCAACTAGTCCATTCTTTTTGATAGTGTTTATCTTTTAAGTCCAACCTTCATCCATTCACATACTAAAAAATACAACCAAAAATAAAAAGTCAGACATAAAAAATAAAATAAGAAAATAAATGATGGAGAGAGACAATAATGTGGATGGTCAAAGCACACAACAAGAATAGAGAAACACAATTTTCAACTCACGAGAAATTAAATTAGTTGTAACCATAATGATGAGGACTGTGGTAAATGATGACAATGTTACCCACATGGAAGGTTCAACCCACTTACATTTCTTTTTTTCTTTTTCTTTTTCATTTTTTAATAAATAAGGAGAGGATTGGATTGGGTGACAATGGTACCATCATCTTCAGTTTGACCATAGATTATTTTCTGTCACTATAATGACTTTAAATTATGAATTTGAATTTGATGGTCTCACAACTTTTGATTTTTTTATTTTATATAATAAAAAAAGCAATCACTAATTCTCATACAAAATATTGTTTCTCTTATCTTCTTATTATCTCATTTATCACGGAAAAATTCATTTTGACAGGAAAAAAAAAAAAAAAAAAACTTATAGAATCATTGGTGATTATATTTTTGAAATTGAGCTAGCTTTTTTTTGGATTAGTGATTTTTTTTGAAATGAATAATTTTAGTTTCATCACATCTAAGAAAAAGTTTTTGATTAATATTTTTGTTATAAACCATTATTTAACTTGTTTATTATTTAGAATCTTATGGTTGTGATGTATATGTCAATTATTTATTTATTTATTTTTATTTTTTAGACACGATTGATGAAAGGAAAGAATTTTCAAGCAACAACTTTTTTTTTTTTACAACATGAATATAAAAACTTATGCTTTGTATTTTTTTTATTTTTTATTTTTTTTTTCCTCATGAGAGATATAACCAAAAACTTAGAATTTTTTTATGATAAACTTAGAGTTAGTTGAATCTGTTTTTAATTTTTTTTTTTAAATTTAAAAATAAATTTGACAAAAATAAATACAAAAAATTTTATTTTTGTATTTTAAAAGTTATTTTTATCCCAAAGAAAGAGAAAATTATATAAAAATAGTAATTTGTTTATTTTAAAAAAAAATAACCAAATTAAATTTTGAATTTTTTTACAGAAACATTGAAAACTCAACCAAAAGTTTATAAAGAGATGTTTGGATGGAGTTCGCCTTTATAAAAAAAACATTGTATACTAGGTACTTGCGATGTGTGTAAAGCTTTAAAAATAATAATAATAATATAATAACAATGACAAATAAAATTATACACATAATATGTGTTATTCAAGTAATAAGTATTTTATTTATCAAACTCATCATCTCTGTTTAAAAAGAAAAAAATGTTTGGTTTCAATTTTTTGGACTCAATTTTTTAGAAATTGAATTTTTCATTTTTCGTTTTTTATTTTTATTTTTAGTGAATATTTTTAAAATTTTAAGCAATTTTTATACTTTTTTAGATACACCTTACTCAGATGTATCTAAAAAGGAAAATATTTATAAAAAATTAATAAATACACAAGAATACAAAAAATATACTGAATTCTCTTCTTTTTTTTGTACTTTTGATATTTAGTGATTTTTTTTTATAAAAAATTCATAAATATTATACTTTTTAAGTGTATTTATGTTAGGTACATCTAAAAATTAAAAAAAAAATCAGTAAAAACAAAAAAAATATGAAACAAAAAAATGCAAAAAATAAAAAAATTTAGGCTCTGTTTGGTTTGCCTTTGGAATCATGTCATGATTCCAAAGGCAAAATTTTCAAAACACTTTTCAAAATTCATAACAAAACACACAACTCAAAATTACACAAAACTCTTTTTGAAATTAATTTCAAAACTTACAACCAAACACACAACACAAGACTCAATTCAAAACTTTTTTGATGATATAATGTTGAAAATGGTTAGTGATTGGATTGTTAAATTATTTTTATAAAAAAATTTAAAAATAATTTTTATATTTATAAAATATCTAAAACAAATATAACTTTTTTTTTGGTTGAAATAAATGAATTGTAATTGCAATTGCAATTGCCAAAATATATATGTATATATATATTGTTCAAGTCAACCGGCAGGGCGGACGATTGGGTAGACCCAATTCGTTCTTTTCAAAATTTAAAATTCAAAAACACCTTTCAAAACTTATAATCAAAAAAAAAATTTCTTTTCAAAACTCAACTCACAATTTCTGACTTAAATCAAAACTTCAAAAAGAGAATCACAATTCCAAACTAAACCAAATGCTGCCTTAATTTTTTGAAAAGGAATCCTGAAAAATCAAACCAAACAAGCTTACTATTCAAATGTAAAAGTTAGATTCAATTTTTAAACTCATGTGGTAATTAATTAGATATCTAAGGTCTCGTTTAGCATGTGTTTGTTTTAGCCTAAAAGTAAAAAAAAATTACTAAAAAAATCAAAAAGTCTATAATTTATATCAAAAAGTTAAAATTTTTTTTCTCTCTACCTTTTGCAGATTTGGAGTGGCTGATGCGTGGGGTGCATAGCAGCCACTGTTGTGTGGTCAAATGGGCCCATTTCGAGGTCATTTCAATAATCCGAACCGTTCACATTTTAAAATATATTAACTAGAATATACCTGTAAAAAATCAAGTTAATCTGATATTATTTACCCATTCATTCACTTACATTTGTATCTACAAAAATAAATAACAATTGTGATTTAAAGTATTAAAATGAATACGAATGTGGGTGGAATATCCAATTAATTTGATTTGTTACAGGTATATTCTATTTGATATATTCTAAAATGTGAATGGTTTGAATTATCAAAATAGGTTCCGAAATGGGCTTATTTGACTACACAATAGTGGCTGTTGTGCACCCCGCACAGCAGCCACCCCAAATCCTCTTTTTGAATATATTTTCGTAAAAAATCAAAAAATCATTCTAAACATTTTTTTTTCTTACCTCATATTTTATTCAAAAAATTAAAAAATTATTAAAATAACATATTCTCAAATGAGATTAAAACAACCCTATCTTTCAAACTAATTATATCATTTAAGTATCATTAGATCTAAAAAAATAAATCTAAAAAATAGATTTCCTTATCATTCTTCAGAAAGAAATCGGGACCATAAGTTCATTTTGGGACAGCCAACCTAAACTATACGTAACCTTTCCAAATTTTTGTTTTTGCTCCTACTGTCTCATGTAATGTAACTATCAACTCCTTTATTATATATATATATAGTATATACACACAATTATCTGTTTTTCAATTCCCAATCTCTACTCTCTCTCTCTCTCTCTCTCTCTCTCCAAGAATCTTGCAGTTGGAGACGTGATTGCATCTTCCTTTTGTCCCCCCTAACGACACCTCCGGCGGTTCTCACGCGCCTCCCTCTCCTTCCCGGCGATCCATTTCCACCGCCGTAAGCACCTACTCTCTCTCTCTCTAGAATTCATATGTTTATCAATATTCATCTCTCTGTTCTAGAATATATGCGTATATGTTATACGTGCATATATATATACAAAACATGATGTGGAATCAATTTACATATATACGTGTTGTTAAACTTTGCTTTGTGGTTGTTGCTTTCTCAGGAATGTGATTGATGTAACAGTTGTGCGAGGATTTAATATATATATATATATATATATTTGAAAGTAGTTTTGATATTGCAGATTGAAGAGAAGAGAAGAGAAGAGATCCAGAAAGCTACTTGTTGTCTGTCTGTGATCGAAACAGCAAAAAAATGTTGTTACAGAGATTTTTATATGTAGCTATAGTTGTAATTGGAACAGTTTTAGCTAATTTCTACGCGGTCAACGGTGGTGGTGGTCGGCCTCATCGGATTCTTTTGGATACAGATGTCGATACTGACGATTTCTTCGCTCTCTTGTACCTCTTGAAGCTTAACCGATCTGAATTCGACTTGCAGGTATCTCATTGGCTTTGCTTATTAAATTTTGTATATATGTTTGATGTGTCTTCGAAGACACCACAGGAGTTGAATATCAGAGAGTTTGATATGAATTTTATATTGCAATTTGACAATTGAGGTTTTGTTAATTGTTAGCTAATAGCTATTGCTTGGAATGAATGTATTTTTTATTTCGATTGGTTGAATGAGCTCTGGTGTCAACTACAATTAAGATTTGAGTCAACTAGTCCTATATATAAATATATATTATATATAATATAGTTATGATCAGTGAAATGTTCGTCTTTGATTGGCTTTGTCTGGATGATATGGTTAAGATTTCTACTAATCCTTCATGACCGATGCAAATGATTATTATACTTTTATTGCATATATATAAAAAAAGCTCAAGATCTGGAAATGATTGAATTGACCGTGATCCTCTGTTGTAAAAGATGTTTGTCCCCAATTTCATTTGATTTTTAATTAATTTTAAATTAAAAAACAATTAAATCATATAGTTATAAATGATGAGACAAAGAGACAGACACCTCTTTTTGGGACAAAGAATCCCAACCCATTGAAAATCTGAGAAATTTTTATTGTTCCTCATTTCTAGAATGTTAAAAACTAAAGGTGCATGTCATAAAAGTGTGTGAGATTTACTTTTGCTTCTTGTTGAACCCTAACATTCTGTGATATATTAAGAAAAATGCCTGAGGTGGCCCTTGTTTATTGGAAATTTTAGTTAGTTAATTAAATGTGGTTTAGTTTGAGATTTTTGTTGATTTTTAGTTGTAATTGCTACCCGTGATTGTCTCAGTTTACAACAATAATTCAGACAAACTGTAACTCTTGATATTACCTCTACAGGCTGTAACTATTAACACAAATGCATGGACAAATGCTGGGCATGCTGTGAATCAAATTTACGACATTCTTTACATGATGGGTCGCGATGACATTGTCGTTGGAGTGGGAGGTGAAGGTGGAATACTTGAAGATGGTACCATACTACCAAATGTTGGTGGATATCTCCCTATAATTGATCAGGTGCATAGGAATATCCTGTTTTCTTGTGTCCAACTAATAGATGAAAATTTATTCAGTAGCTCGGAGCACGCCAATGATATATGCATGTATTATAGTCCATTCAATGAGGTAATGTAAAAGGGGATGAATGAGGCCGGCATTGTCTCTTACCAGCCAGCCGACCAAGGTGGATTAAGTCAGCTCCACATATCCCATGACTACCGTTCTTATTGATTTGGGAACTAATAGATGCAATTTTTTTAGGAACAAAATTGAACATTTAGGCCTTTACTTATGCCATTACATGGTATCATTTTGCGATCAGTTGTGTCTAGAGCATTAACCAAACATTTGAAATACATTTCAAAATCTTTTTCTTTCTTTTTCGTTGACAGGGGAATTATGATTCTAATATATTAGTTCTTCTATCAGGGGATTGGTACAGCTGGATATTGCAGATATAGACAAGCGATTCCTGTTGGTCAGGCAGGACGATTAGATATTGATAGCAACTATGGCTGTCGAAAAAGCTTCCTTCCACAGGTATGAAAAATTTATCGAAATCATTAGGAGGTGTTCCTTCTGAATTCATATGCAAATTTTATAGTGGAACAGAATGTGGCTGTTCTCTTTCTAGTTCTGCTTTCTAATGTATTGTTTGTTATCACACATATGATAAAATCCGTGAACATGCTGATCATTCATGTATGGCAAACAAGCGCGTTACTCTTTTCTTGGTTTCCCTTGCACATTAGAATTTGTAATATGCAATATATCATTATTTATTTGCAATGTACGCCACAATAGAGAGAGGATTGTCCAGCAGAAGCAATTTTTTGGCTTCCTTGGTAGCACGGGGTCAAGTTATGGAAAGTCCAAAAAATGGATATAAGTCAGCATATATTTTGTCTTCCCCAAACCTCATATTAGCAGGAATCCCGTGCACTAGGACACCATTATTTTTAATATTAATTTCATGTTGGGTGAAAATTAGGGCCATCAGGATCCAATGGTTTTTCATCTTAATGAAGGTGTACAGCTTGAAAATAAAAGCAGCTGTAGTGGCTTGACTGCAATATTCTAAAGTTAGAATATAAGAAGAAGATTTTTTCTGACATAATATCTCAGTTCTCTCTCTCTTTCTATCCCTTTTTTTTTAGATGTGTCTCTTTCTATCCTTTGATTATGCCACCTTCGTGTTTGCAACATACGTATCACAACTTCACATGGCATTGTTCAGTCTTCACATGTGCCTGTTAAGATCATTTCTGGTTGTACTATTTATGTACAATGCTCACTATTTTGATCATGAAATTACAGGGGAGCAGGAAATACTCTCCACTTAGGCAGCCCACTGCTCAGCAAGTAATGATCGACAAAATATCTGCCGGTCCCATTACTGTTTTTCTTATTGGAGCACATACAAATTTTGGTATTTTTCTTATGAAAAATCCACATTTAAAGAAAAATATTGAGCATGTTTACATCATGGGTGGTGGTGTGAGGTCAAAGAACCCAACTGGTTGCTGCCCCCAAAATGCCAGCTCATCTTGCCAGCCTCGGCAGTGTGGCGACAGTGGCAATTTGTTCACAGATTACACTAGTAATCCTTATGCTGAGTTCAATATTTTTGGAGATCCTTTTGCTGCATACCAGGTAATCAATACACTTGTTTTAGTACACTGACCCCCTCAGTTCTAAAATAATGTTTGAGAATTGTCTTATTAATTTAACATAACATTACAGGCCTCGTAAAAAGTTTAAATTGACACTGTTTTATTATATTGTAGGTAATCCATTCTGGGATTCCTGTAACGCTTGTTCCACTGGATGCAACAAACACTATTCCTATAAGTGAAATGTTTTTCAAGGCATTTGAGCAGAGTCAGGATACCTATGAGGCACAATACTGCTTCATGTCCTTGAAAATGGCTCGTGATACTTGGTTTGATGATCAATTTTACACGGTAATATTTCAAAAAATAAATGAAGTTTTATAATTTTCTGTTTTTTGAGAATTTCAACTCATTTCTGTGACTTTACTCTATGCAATGCAGAGTTATTTTATGTGGGACTCATTTACGTCTGGTGTAGCTACTTCCATCATGCGTCTTGGCCATAGTGGCGAAAATGAATTTGCTGAAACGGAGATCATGAATATAACTGTAGTTACTTCAAACAAACCGTATGGGGTATCTGATGGCTCAAATCCATTCTTTGATGGTCATAAAACTCCAAAATTCAATTTAAAGAAAGGTGGCATTCACAGCGGTCACGTTCAGACTATACTCCGAGACCCATTTTGCATTGTCAAGAATGGGAAAGGGAGGTGCAAGGTAATTTCCATGCTTCTCATGGGTGACATCTAAAATATGTTTTCTGGTCTGCAGTTGAAGCAAAAAGGAAGTTCTTAGTATTTTGATGGCTACTCACATTTTTTTTTAACATCTGCCTACTTATTCAATCTGTTCAAATCAGGATGGTTATACGATGGAGGTAACTGGTCCAGAAGCAGTGCCTGTGCTTGTTGCTACAAAAGCAAAACCGAATCGCAACAAAAACAGCTCTCTAAACAGAGAATTTTTTATAAGTTTCTTGGATGTAAGTTCATCTAGGTCTTGGTCCAATGACAAATCCTTCATTTTTTTGCTATATATCTCCAGATGTAATATGCAGAGGTTAGGAAGTCGTGTATGTATTCCATATTTATCACACTAATACCACCATATCGATCATGGGTTACAGGTTCTGAACCGCCCTCAACATACTGGAAAGTTCAATTTTTCGACACAGTTTCCTTACTACAAAGAGGTTCTTCACAAACCAGACTTTGGAGGGAAGAAACTTGGGAAAAATGTTGTGTTTGACATGGATATGAGTGCAGGAGATTTTCTGGCTCTGTTTTATCTACTTAAATTACCCGTGGAAGTCATCAACCTCAAGGTAAGCTGATTTCCCTTCTTTTTTTTTCCAGTTGCATTGTCAATGAGATTGCTGTGATTGCCAAAGTTTTCAAATCTATTTTGTGAATTATTTTTTAAAAAAATAAAAACTAGTTTGGTGAACTCAAATAAAAATTTCAAAAAACTCATCCTTTTCATATTGTTTTCAAAGTAGTTTGATGTTACTTTTGCCAAACTAACTTCATGTACTCTATTTGTTTCTGATCCTAAAAACCTCTAGTCTCCTCCATTTTAAACCAAAAATCAGATCCCACTTGAATGAATAAGAGAACTGACAATTATTGAAAAGCAATTTCAATGTGCATTGTATTTCTCTTTTAATCCAGGCAATATTAGTGAGTCCAACTGGCTGGGCAAATGCCGCAACGATAGATATCATTTATGATCTACTGCATATGATGGGTCGTGACGACATTCCTGTTGGTTTAGGAGATGTATTTGCAATGAACCAGTCTGATTCTGTTTTCTCTGCTGTTGGAGATTGCAAGTACTTGAAGGCTATCCCACATGGTAGCGGTGGATTTTTGGACTCCGATACTCTCTATGGATTTGCTCGTGATTTGCCACGAAGTCCCCGGAGGTACTCTGCAGATATACTCATATTTTTCAAGAAAAATGCATTGAGAGAGTATTCTTAAAGCATGTTATTACTTGCAAACATTCACATACCCGTAGGAATTATTAATCCACATGTAAAATTTCCGGCATTGTATTCATCTCATCTACTAAATTACTTGCACATTCACTTTGAATTTGTTGTTACTTGCATACATTTTTTGCTGGGTAGTAGGCTAGGACTGAAGCTTGAGTTTTATTCCAGGTATACTGCAGAGAACTCTGTAAAATTTGGAGCTCCTCGGGATACCGATCACCCTGAACTGAGACAACCACAAGCACTGGAAATTTGGGAGTCTGTTTTCAAATCGTTAGATTCAGGATCTAAGATTACCATCTTGACCAACGGTCCCTTGACGAATTTAGCAAAGATAATTCTTTCTAGCAAAAACACAAGCTCTCTAATTCAGGTTAGTTCCTTCAATTTATGTTTTACAGATGATGCATTCTTCAATTGACATCTTCTGAGAGTACTTTGCTTCATTTTCTAGGCCTGTTACTGTAAAATTTTCATTTTAACAGTCACATTATGAGCAGTTTGGATCTTTTTTATTGTGTTTTTCACGATAACAGAATTATTGTCTTGAACATAACCGATGGTTTTGGAACTAAATGCAGGATGTGTTTATAGTGGGGGGACACATCAACCGTGATAACACAGAAAAAGGAAATGTCTTCACCATTCCTTCAAATGAATATGCTGAATTCAACATATTTCTTGACCCGTTTGCTGCAAAGACTGTATTCGATTCAGAACTTGACATCACTCTCATTCCACTTGGCATTCAGCGTAAAGTCAGTGCATTTCCTAAGATTCTAGATAGGCTTCACCTGACGAAAAAGACCCCCGAAGCTATGTTCGCAAGGCGTTTGCTATCAAGGCTACACCGCTTGCAACAAAAGAATCATAGATATCAACACATGGTATGTTTGATTAAATGGTCAATCTAACTGGACAAATTTCAACAAGCTTTGATGATTTCTGCAATGCAGAAATTTGTTTTCACCATTTTTTTTCCCAAATGTTTATTCGTTGTAGGATGCATTTTTGGGGGAAATTATTGGCGCTGTAATCTTGGGTGGTGATCATTCCATCATGAATTCATTGTTTCAAGCAAAGCGCGTGAAAGTAATTGCGACGGGTATTGAATCCAAAGATGGACAATTGATGATTGATGAAAACAGTGGAAAATCAATAAAAATACTAGAAAGTGTGGATCCTATGGCATATTATGATCTTTTTGCAAATCGACTTGGAAATGAGCAACAGTCTGCGGTCGTTGGAAGTTTTGACGAGCAGAGAAGAATTTGGAGCACGCCGCCAAAATGACGCAACGGTTTCATTTGTATTTATAGTTTTCATTAGTTAGATAGAAATTGCTACTTACCCACATTACAGGTATATGGCAGTCACAATTTAATGTACTTAAACACATCTATAAAAGCAATACAAAGAGATTGAAAGAAACACTAGAACCAGCAAGCACTTCCGGCCACTACCTCCTGGTGCCAACAACCATCTCTCACTTGCAACCACTTCTTCTCAGTTGCAACCACTTCCAACCACTGTCTCTCACTTGTTTTCAAATCAAAATTTTAAAACATGTGTAACAAATATGTTTTTGTTTTTACCAATAATAAATATAAACATGTTTATGTTGTTTATAAAACAAAAAAGTAATAAATTGTAAACGTTACCAAGGGACACCTAGGCTCTGTTTAGAACAATTTTCAAACGTTGATTCTATTCCCACATTTGAATATAATGTTTGGATAAGTATTTGGAATTAATTTTCCATAACTCTGCAAAAAAACTCTGTTTGAGAGCGCGATTTTCAAAAAAAAAAATTTGAAATTTGGCCTAACCAGTCGCCCGGCCAGTTGACCGGAACAGTACAAATTTTTTTTTTTTTTTTTTGCAATTGATATTTTAATTTTTATATATTCGAAAAAAATATTTTCCGAATTTTTTAAAATTTTTTATGTGCTTTAATAGAATTTTGAATTATATGTTTGGTTATGAGTTGTAAGTTTTTGTATCAAATATCATCGGTCACATCAAAAATTCTCCACTCAATTCAAAACTGTTTTCAAAACTCTTTTACCAAACAAATTTTCTACACCCAAATCATAATTCTAAAACTCACAAACTCAAAATACAATTCTTACTCTTAAATCATATTTAGAAAGCTCTACCAAACGCAACCCTAATGTTTCTTTTGCCATTAGTCTCGCGCCACCCGTGCAGAAGCCATTTTAACATTACATCATTAGTAGCTTATCGTTTTCTAAAAATGGTTCCTTTCCATCAGAAATCTAGTTGATTTTTACTTGTGGGGATGCCGACACCATACTGGAATGTGATTCTGTTCTAAAGTTGCTTAAAAGTGGCTTATCGGATACTCCACTATTGCTTTTAGTTAGGTATTATGTTCTTGCTCTTAAGAGTTTCATTGACACCATTATTACTGATTCATCATCCCATGGCACTGGAGCAACAATTTTTATATATAATACCCATTTGAAATTTCTTATCTATAACAAAATTTACCAGGTTTCAATTGAACAGAGCAACAGCTCAAGTTCCATTGATAGAATCTGACTAGGAAAAAATTGTTTGGCAAATTGTTTCCAAATATTTTCCTTGAGTTTTTTTTTTTGGGTAGAACCCATTGTTTAACAAATGAAAAGATATGAAAATGGTGGCTGTTTTTGAACTTTTCTTTGTTCTTGTATTCGAAAAAACAAGAGATGAAAACATCGAAAATGTAAACGATACCAAACAGGCCCTCATTTCAAAACTTGCGAAATTTATTTTTCGCACTGGAGGAGGAAACTTTCTCCTTTTCCTCTACAACAACCACAGCTTAAGTAACCATCCCTTCCCCGCAAGTTGTATCAGATCGGTTTGTAGAATCCGACTTTTATTTTTATTTTCTTTACTACTATAAAATATGTTCAATTTAGCTGTCAAGCAAGCTCCTTTGACAACCAAACAGGGCATTATTTTAAATAAATATGGTTCTGATTACATCTTATTAAAATTGAGCTTAGGGAATCTTATCTCTGCAATAATGATATCATTGTTTTCTTCACTAATCTTCTTCTTTTTTACTTTTTTTTTTTTTTTTGGATTTCTGTTTTATGTTGGGATTGATCAAGAATGGTTCTTTCCTAGAAGACCTTCTCATCTATCTAGCCACATGCTTTGGCCAAATTAAGGTACTCTGTTTTGTTCTGTTACTACAATGAACTGCAAAGATCATGTGTGACCGAATACTTTGCCCACATAACCGAATACTTTGTCTGTAAATATTGCATATTTGATACCATCCACAAATCTATTTTCTTCACTACAAATTCTAGCCTCCATAAAGAATGCTAGTTCTTGTTGTTCATATATGTTATGATATGAATATATACACCACATCAATTCATAGATGGGTGACAAGATTCCATTGAGACAGTCAATTCCAATAAACTTATTGGAGTGTCCCATTGGCGTGCATTCCCCAATTACAAGGACCAATTCAATAAATGTGTGTATACTTTGAAATATATTGTGCATGTATACAAGTGTATTATGTACACACACTTGGGAACCCTGATGCCAACTCATGGACTCATGTGCTTTGTACAGATAGAATCATACATATAATATTATGCGCATATATATGTACAATATGCATTCGGCCAAGTCGTGCCAAAATCCAAGCGTTGTCAAATATTTATTTTTCAGACTAAATTAATGCCAAATCTCCGGCTAAGTGCTCTCTCAATTGATCTATGCATGTATATTTGTATTTTTCTCTTATGAGTCGCCATCTAAGAGACGTAGAGTAACAAACAACAAACCAAAGACACTTTTTTTTTTTTTTTCATTTCTTTGATTAGTAATAAACCAAAGAGACTCTGCCAAGACCCACTTATGTTTTCGTAGGTTAAGAGATGTAAACAGTTCAGTTTTTTTTGTTTTTTTGTTTTTCTTTTCAATTTAAAATTTTGGGAAGAAAAAAATAATTTGTCTTGGAAGGGAAATTTTGGGGATCAGATTTTGTTTATTCTTGTTTTCATCATTGCGTATTTGAGTTATTGTTGTTCTTTCGCTTTCTTTCTTAATCTTGCAGCCTTTGTTCATTGCTTATTTAACTTCAAATCTCACTTTGATCTTTTCATGTGAGTGGTTTATAATGTTGGGTTAAGGTTGTTGTCATTAATATGATGCGGAATAAGACAATACTTTTGTATTTTACACAGTTGGTATGTTTTTATCGTTTTTCACAAAGCCACCGCATCAAAAATCTAGAACAATTTGAATTCCAAGCATTGAGAATTTTCCATTAATCACGCAGAAAATGGATGAAATAACTAAACATCATATAGCGAATTAGGTCATCAAATAGCTAATTCATTAAAAAGGTGTTCTTAAAATTCATACAAGCACAAGCTCAGTAGCTTATAGAACCACTGATTAGGTCAAGTGAACATTTGAAAAACAACTAACAAAAGCTTGATAACACCACCACCCCGAATTTTACTCACATTGACTGTATTTTTGTAACCTTGAAAATCGCTCATTCCATCATGGGAACTGATCCACCAGCAGCCAAAATTTTTTGCTCAAGCTGCAAATCGAAAAAGGAACCTTTAATCTTGGGAGTGGGAATATGCTAAAATGCAACACATTTGATTTTGTTTTCGTTTTTTTTTTTTTTTTTTTGTTCTCCAAAACAGAGAAAAATGAAAACTGATACAAAAAACTTGTTTAGCAAACTGTTTTGAAATTGCTTTTAGAAATGGAAATTAAAAAGAAATGATGGTTTTTCCGAACTTTTCATTATTTTTATTCTTGAAAACACAAAAAAAGATATGTTTTGAGAAAGAAACTTATGCTATGTATGGTTGGGGATTTAGAAAGGGACTTAAAAAAGAAAAAAGAAAAAATGTGTGAAATTAGGTGAAATATAAGTATATTTTATTTACATTTCACTTACCTTTTTCATTTCTCTTTCCAAATCTATTCTTAAATCTCTTAACCAAACACAGGATTAATGTACTCACCCCGAATAAAGTTTCAAGCTTGTTTTTCACAAGCACGTACTCTTGTTTCACTTGTTGCAGGCATCCAAAGCACCTGTATGCACCCAACACTCTTGATAAGAACATCAAAAAATTTATGGATGTGGCCCATTAAGAACTAATTCCAAATTTCAGATTGATTTAACACAATCAATCTAAAAAACAGGAATCAAAACAAAATCTTGGGTATCAAATCGAGTAAAATAAAAGGGAAATAAAATAATATGAGTAACAACAATACTTACGCTTCAGTGTTATGTTCCTCACAATAGTTGCGAAAGGCAACGCACGCATTTTTAACCCTATTTGCACCTATGCTGTTACAAAATTCATTTCAATCTCATCAAAACGTTATGGACTAGAAAATGAACAAAAAACATGTGTTTCTTAATTTTCATATTAATAAACCTGCGTCTCAGTTTCTCTATACACCCGTTTAAAAATACACCCACTCAATTTATCTCTGTACCCGTCACATGCATTGCAAATCTTGTACGTTATGCAAAAACACTTGTACATGTAGGCTTGGAGAAAAGGTGAAAATGATTTATGTGCATACCTGGAGCTGCTACCCTTCAACTGGTGAACGTTGCCATCAACCTTCTTGAAATCCACACCCTTCTGATCTCTGTGTAAAGAAAGAGAGATTAAGGGTGAACATGGAAGAAATCTTATGTTGCCCTTTCAAGCCATCCTAAACTAAATCATACCCAGAAACACTGTTTGGTTTTTTGTTTTCGTTTTCTTTAATGTTGTTTTCATGTTTCGGAAAGAAAAATAATGAAAAATCAAAAACACCTTCTTCTTTTTTCTTTTTCTTTTTTTTTTCATTTTGGTGCGAAAACAGCCTTTGAAAATTTAAAAACTAACTTTTTGAGATTTCTTACAAGAGGGTTCTTTCCAAAAAAAAAAAATCAGAAACAGTTCGGCAAACAAAATTTTCTGAAAAATAAAAACAGGACACAAACGTACAACAAAATAGGCCCCAATAATCCAACAGGACACAAACGTACAACAAAATAGGCCCCAATAATCCAACAGGACACAACAGTTTACCAAATATATATATATATATATATTATAAAGGAAATCAGAAAAACAAAACACAAACAAAACATGCCCCAGCAATCCAAGAAAGAAGGGGGGGGGGGGGGGGGGGTCAGTTTTCGAAAACAGTTCGCCACACCAATTTTATAAAAACAAAAAACAAAAACAGGCCCTAATAATCCAAGAAAGAAAAGGTTTCAGTTTTCAGAAACAGTCAGCCAAACAAATTTTCTGAAAAAATAAAAAATAAAATAAAATACAATATGCAATTCAAGAAAGAGAAAAGGGTCCTCACAGAGCTTTGTTGAGATCATTGAGAAGCCTTTCAGAATCTTCAAAGAAGAGAGACACCACTTCCACCACAAAGTCAGGGTTACTCTCATCTTGCAGTTGCTGGAGCTGTGTGAACTGACTATCAAGAAACCCCTTCAACCCAACAACACAACCACAACACAACAACAAATCAACAAAAATTAACCCAAAACAACAAAAACCAAAACAAACCAATATACTATATAAAAATCATTCATTTACGTGTTCATTTTTTATTACCTCACGAAACAACGATGTTGTGTACTCAACATACTGTCTCTGCAACTGACCCACCTCCATGCTTTGCTTGCTTTCTTGGTTCTCTTCTTCTTCTTCTCTCTTCACAGAGACAAATGAACAAGCCTCTCTCTGGCTTCTTAAAGCAGTGACACCCAATAAAAGCTGTGGTGGGTTGGCTGATATTGCAGATCTTGGTGGAATAATTGTTCAATCAAAGGCCTTTATATATAAATCCTGGAAGGGGATTTGGTGAATTTAATGTGCAGATGAGAGAGTGTGTGACAGAGAGAAGGGATTTGGTGAATTTAATGTGCAGATGAGAGAGAGTGTGAGAGAGAGCAAAAAGTAGTGTGTATTTGCTACCTTTTTAATGTTACTTTCCTTATCTGGATTTTGGTGCTCTGTTTTGTCACAGAGAATCAGAATAGCCCTCCCTCCCTATCCCATCATTTATGAGCCTCTCTGACCCAATCAGATCTTATGTCATGATCAATTTAACGGTTTAGATTTAAAGTTAAAATAATAATAAAAAAAAAAGATATTTTTATTTTTTTTAATAAATTACAAATACACTATTTAGATTTATATTTTATTTTATATAATTTTGAAAATTACAAATAATCTCTTATTAGAATTTTTTATTTAACAAAAAAAAAAATTCATAACTACTCTACTATGCAATAATAAAATTATCAAAATTATTGATTGAAATATAATTCTAATATTATTAAAAATTATTAATTTACTAAATGGTTTATTAATAAAATGGACCATCTGTTATGCAATTACAAATTTAAAAAGGTGATGTATAATTTTCAAAACTACAGGAGATAATTTATATTTTAAACAAATCTCAAAAAGTATATATTTGTATTTTTCTAAATGTAAGATTTAAATATATATATATATATATATAGTATTTTGATACATTTCTATTTGAATTTAAACTCTATTTATTCAATTATTGTATTTTGTTGACTTGTTTTGTAAGAAAACCATGGAAGAAGAATAGTTAAAATTTCATATTAGGTATGCTTTTAAGTTTTAACTGAAATAGAGTATGTGATATATATATATATATATATATTTTTTTTTTTTTTTTTAAGTTATTAGGTTATATACTTTATTGACTTATTTTATTATGATAAAAAAAAATACAATAAAAATTAAGATAAATTACTTTTGCTTCTCTTGAAGTTTGAGACAAATACAATTAGTATCACAAGTTTAACATAATTACAATAATCTCCTTTTTAATAAAATTAAAACTGTCAAAACTAATGTAGATGGTGGATAAATATTAAAATAAACAAAAGTAAATATACATTTTAGTAGATTATATATGATAACATTATTTTCTCATTCATACGACTTATGAGTTATTGATGAAAAAAAAAAATTAAAGTGGTACGTGAATTAAAACACAGAAGGAGATAGGTGTAAATATAATTATGTTAAAAGTGGGGGTTAAGTGTATTTTTTAAAAAAATTTGAGGGAGGTGAGTATAATTTACCTTAAAAAATGATTATAAAAAAATATGACAAAAGATTCTTATCCTCTTCGAACTCCCTAAAGTTTACTTTTGGGGTGGGAAAAAAAATTGAAAATTAAAATTAGGTATGCTTTTTAACTTAAAATTAGGTATGCTTTTTTACTAAAAATGAGAATCAGGCATTAAAATTGACATTTGATCAATCAAAAACTGATATCACGTAACTCTTCCCCAAATAAATGTGTTAAGAACTTTGTGGAGTGTGTTTTAAAAGTTTCAATCACATGTGGTCAGTACAGTTTGTAAATATTTCAGTTTTCAAAATCAAAAATTGTTTTTGCAGATAATAGTTTTGATCCAAAAGTTCAACATTTGGTTGACTTGACTTGGAAGTTTACCTCAAGTCAGTCATGCTTGTTTTTCCATGATTGTAGAAAATTTGTGCTATGGTTGGTCGTCTTATTTTTGTAGAGAATTTTTTTTTTTTTTTTTTTTTTTTTTAAAGGGAATAGAGGGAAAAAAAAATTGCATAACATATAGTAATAAAGCTCAAATCCCAATAGACAACTGGTAATTTACTCCATCACCATGGGCAGTCTGTCTTTTAAGTTAAATCATTTCCTAAGACTCCTCTTATGCTATAACAGAAATGCCTCATACACCCACTGGGGGTCGACCCCCAGTGAGGTGGCGCCCTGTGATTGGGCGAAAAAAACAGTTTTTCTTTTTTTTTTTTTTTTTTTTATGTTTTCAGCGAATGAGAGCTGGACAGCTCACTGGGGGTCGGTAGCGCTGTTGTATGCTATAATAATCCAAGTTACAACTCTACAAGTTTGCTCGAAACTAAGGCCTCATTTGGAAATATACTATTTTAGTAATATTTTGACTTTTTATACAAAGATATGAAGAAAAATAAAGAGCTTAATGTGACAACTTATAATAACATTTTAGATTTTTAATTAAAATATATAGTTGACAAACGAGACCTAAGAAAGTACTTTATCCACTCAACACAAAATCTCTTACAATTTATTTGATTTTGAGAATAAACAATCTATTATAAACTCCCATAAATAAAAATCCGAGTTTATAACTAGGAATGCTCTCCCCACATTATCAATGAAGGTTTCAATCCCTTCTTGTTTAAGTTTAGGAGTAATTTTTAAACCTCAAGTCAAAAAGCTCTTCTCGTATTCTTGTATTCCTGATCAGTAAAAAAACAATAGCTAATAATAAGAGAATGTTTATTCATGAGTAAAAAGCTTGATTATATTCTACAATTCCACCTTAACCTTTTCATTGAACTTACCACTCCATGTGTCACATCACACTTTTTCAATTTATTTTTATAATGTTTGCTTTTTAATTTTTTTTTTAATTTATTAAAAGTCCTTCGATAACAAAGAAGGAAACAATTCAAAAATGTCTTTCTAACTTTTTTTTTTTTTTTTTCCTTTCTTTTTTGCTATGGTGTTTGGTTTGGTCTTCTCTCTTTGAGACACCTACACCATAAACATAGACAGAGAATTATATTATTATTTGATTGATTTTCTATGTTTGTGACTCCAATGAGTTAGTTGTGAGTCTAATGTTCTTCCCTTTTCTTTAATTGGAGACATTACAATATTGTATTCTTCATGTTGAGTTGGAATGAAGATTCTTTCTCATATTGATAGACCAATTATGAAATTTTAAAATTAAAAAGAATATGTACTAGCCTTTTGAAAGCTGTTATAGTAATTGATCAAGCCATGCCTTATTATGAGAGCTGGCTTCCAAACAATGATAAGATTACTCTATTTATGAGTCACAATAACGAGTGTTTTATCTTGAAATTATTAAATTACAGAAAGTCATATTATTCTGTATGAAACTCTAAACCCTAAATTTCATACAAAAATTCTACTTATATATAATTTACCCCCTTAGAATAATAGCATGTGAGGAATGTGTTATGTTGCCTTTAAACTTTATCTTCATACATTGCGTTAGATATAAGAGAATCAATTATCATTGTTTAAGAGCACTACTCTCTCGGCTCAACCATCACTATATCTTGTCATATACCATTCAGGGTTAGATTTTTCACACATCTATGAGTTATCTCAACAAGGGTAATTTAGTCATTTTACGAAGAAACCCTTGGATGATTTATCTTGGGTCACAAAACGTGAATCAAATGTGGGATAATTTTATCCCAAAAGAAATAATCCTATCCTATCCCGCCCCTTAATCAGCGAAGCAAACATGGCTTAGTGGATTGCCCCACTAAAACAACATAAAAAAGGTTGGTGAACAAGGTTAAAACCATTGACAAAAAAAGACACAAATTTGAAGCAAACCCACAAAGATATCTCCAACCCCATGGGTATGCTTATTTTAAGGGACATTCTTAGCAGTCCTACAGGATTTCGCAAGTGCACGTCGAAAAACCCTCCAACAAATAGGGTTGCAAACAAGCTGACCTGGAGCTGCTATATTGGATGATAAGAGACTACGACTGGACTGTATGGCACATAAAAATGCTAACATTTCACGTCATTAGTTTCACATCAAAACTATCCAAATTTCAGGTCACGAATCTCTGCACCATCTCAATAAGGGGGGAAGATGGTTCAAAACCAAAATGAACAGGAATTAACATGCTTGGTACCAAAAAAAAAAAAAAATGCTTATAACGGCAAGGATTGCTAACATTTCAAAATGAGTAACAATGACAGCTTTCACAGAGGAACAAAATTTGAGTTAAGAATGAAAAGTGGAACAATACAACAGACTGTTGTACCTCGAAAGCATGGATTCACACGCTAACATATCCTGCAGCTCCTCCTGCAGTATCCTGGAAGTTCCGGAGTTCCCACCATGTACTCTGGATTCTTGGTGCATTCCCCTAAGGCAGCCCATCTCTCACAATTCTCATTCCCATCCGTGCAATTACCTCCGTGTCTCACGACCTTGTCAAAAGAATCTACGTGGATCCATTTTGTTGCTGACCACTTCTCACCCTCTATCACTGGGCATCCTCCATGAAGACTCAGAGGATCTGGAATAGCAGTTGGGTGGAGACTGAAGAAAAGGAGAGCATCCCCTTTTCGTGGTTTTACTGGGTGTTTCCAACAACAACAACAACGCCCAATTAGTACACATTAATGTGTGTTTAGGAGGGAAAAGATTGTGTTTTACTGGGTGTTTCCAAATTGAAAAAAAAAGAAAAAAGGAAGAGGATGAAGAAGAAGAAGAATAAGAAGAGGAGGCGTGTCAAGTAGTTGAAAATGCAGCAGCAGAGTTCATAAAAAGCAATTATGATGTGTTGAAGTGACCCACCTGCAATACCCTTCTTTGCACACTCAGACAAGTCGTCATCTGATGTAGAACTGTGATGAGGAGCCTCCTGCTGACAGTTTATAATTTATCATTAAAGTTACATTCGATAAAAACACAGAGCAACAGGTCCTGGTAATGGTTCCTTGCATGCATTACTATAAGGTCCAGAAAAATGCATCGTAGAACAAAGAATAACAAGATTCTCATAGATAAATAAAAATGAACTGACAAGCAGTGATACCCATAGAACAGAATTATGGTATTTTGAGATACACACACACACACACTTCTCTTTGCGCTTCCACAAGGAGCACCTGAGAAGGCGTGACCCATGCACTCGCAAAGTATACAAAGACCAGAAGACAACCTTAGGCCCAAATCTAAACCTTCAAACCAAAATGGAGAGTTTCTACTCAAAAACCACGAAATCAAAACCTGAGCAGAAATCACACATATAGGCGGTGTTTGGGAACTTGATTTTTGGTTTTTTTTTTTTTTTTTCACTACAAGACAAATGTTTTACAAAACCAAAAAAAAAAAAACAAATCCAAACAAAATATCACATCAAACCCCATAATCATTTCACTTTTTCTTTCACAAACATCACATCCAACCACAAAAAAACCCAACTATCTTCCCAAACACAAAAATTTTTTTCTCCAATAATATCCTACAACTAAAAAAACCTACAAACAAACCCACTTCCCAAACACCCACAAAGAATCTACCACTAATTGACTACCCAAACAACCAACTACCCTACAACCAGCAAGCACATATGCTTCCACAAAGCTGGCCAAACTGATGTAATGGTGGATCAATGAGGAGGAATAAAAATGTATCCTGGGAGGGGCAAGAGGCAACACCTGAAAGATTAGGAATTTGATTAGGAAATAAAAAGTTTTGTTTAAATTTTTAAGTTTCCTTGATGGATTCTTTTCAAGTTTATTTCTATTTCCTCATTGGTATGATCCATTCCAAAGAAGACCCCTACGCCCTTAACCCCCTTTTAATTCAGATTTTGCCAACTCACTGTCACGATTTTCTTACCTAGCAAAACCAGCTTTTCACTGGAATGTACTGCAAAATCCATATCCCTTCAAATGATAATATAAAATGCAGGCTACCGGATCCAATGTTTGGGTCATTGCTCATGCAATCAGCAATCGAAAACAGGACAAGCAGATCCACAAGCATATAATTAAGGAAATCAACTAAAATATGCTATGTAATACACTGTTTTATATTTATAAGCAAATTTTATTTTCACTTTAACAGGAAAAATAAGAAGAATAAGCAAGCAAAATTTCAGGATAAGTGAATGACTGGATATTGAGAAGAGGAGCTGGTTGGAGTTTTAATAATTATGAAATACTATCAGTCATGTTCAACTGAAATCAGGACGAATTTTGAACTAACCTCTGCCGAGGGGAACACTGTTTCACCACCTTTAGCCACATCACTAAGATACATTAGCACAGTTGCTATGCGATGTCCACCCCTTGCAACATTAACCTTGTCAAGAAAATAATCGTAGTGTGGGTCATATTTCTGGCCATGCTCATATCTCAAAACTTGTATTGCTTCCCCATTTTCTGGCAAAAAGCAACACAAATCAAACTTTGCGCCATGAAGACAATGATACATCTCTTCTCAGTTCTCAAGTTCAGCTTCATTTAGTTGTTAGTTTTTACAGACATGGTCTGAAACATTTTCAATTTGGCCATTCAATTTCAGAATTTTCATCCAAGTAGTTACATTTTTAGTCAATTCTAATTTGCCACGGCAGCATTTGTGGCATAACAGCAACATACTTTAGCAGTATGCAAATAAACACGATAAGCCATTACCTAGCTTTGTTTGTGCTATCTTCCCATTTTTAATTACATGACATAGACATATTGTACTGCCAACTATCAGAACTTTATGCTCAAGGCAAAGATATAAGTGCTGCCATTTAGACAGCAGATATACCCAACTAGCAGGCTATTGGAAAGAAAAGCTTTTGCAATGATAACATGCAGGCATTCTGATATACAAAGTATTTGATTCAAAAACAGAAATCAACAGCATATATGACAGAGAGAAAGCTACAGTATTTGATTCAAAGTATCTCCTCTCATGCAGCATCACTACCTAAAACAGCATATATGACAGAGAGAAAGCTACAGAATAACTGATACAAGAATCTATAATGTTCATATAATTTTCAGACCAGTACCCAAGTAGGCAGCTGGAGTGTCAAAGCTTCTTCCAGTATCCACTGGTTGAGAAACTCAGATTTCCATATATTTTATTGTAGCAACTTTAAAATTGTAAAATTGGATAAACCATGAACATTTAAAAGTAAGTTCAACGGGGAGGAAATGGATCCATGGTGCCAGCTCTGAGAGACTGCATCGAACTCCTGATTAAATAACATGCTATTTCTATAAAGAAAGGAATTTCAGTGGACTTCAATAAAGGAATAAATAATACTTTTGTAGTATTAGTCTCTTTGCTGAATAAATCCTTGCTTACCACAACCCCCCAAAGAAGAAGAAATTGAATTACATAAAATAAAAACCATTACGCATATGGTAAGGCACCAAATTAAGCATCAGTTTATAACGTATTGGACTGTTGAATTTTACAAAATTATCCACGAGTGATGACTTACAAAGAAAATTCTGCTTGAATCAAGTATTTGTTATCAGCATATGGCTTACCTTTAGGTAGGAAGGTCCACATTGCAATCTTCTCCTCTATTCCAGAAACAATAGGATCCTACAATCAGATAACATTTATACACAAAATTGAAAAAAAGTGTGTGAGAAAGAGAGAGAGAGAGAGAGAGAGAGAGAGAGATGCCTCCAAAAGAATCTATTTAGTATTCAATTTAACAACCTAATGCTTTTAAAGAGCTGCACTAAACTTTCAACGTCAAACTTTCTTGGCTTAGACCTTAGAGCAACTCGAATGCATAGGTGCCAAAGCCAAAATTTGGCAATTGAACAAAAAAAAAAACCACTCCAATGATGTGCCAAAATTTGGCATTGTACCACCAAGTATAGCACAATGCCAAATTCTGGCAGCTTTGGCCGGTTGACTTTCTGCCTAGAATTACAATTAACATGCACGATCACTTTGGACAGTGAAGATTAAATTATAGGGTGATTGTGCCAAAATATGACTACATTAACATTGAACCAACATTACTAAAATTTGGTTATTTTGGCACTATAGCATCGCCAAAAAATAGCATTGGAAATGCTCTCTTGCTCTTCTTCGCACATGTTCACAACAACAACCATTTCCCCTTATTTCAAAGTTTCTATCTAAGTGTGCCGATCAAAAACTTCAACTAAGTTCAAAAAGAAGTCACAAGAGCGATTATGCATAAGATGCAATGACCAATACAAAAATAGCAAAAAAATTAGATCAAAGTGCACAAAGAACAAACCTTTGCTTTACTGATGAACATCCCAGAGCTAGTTCGAACCTGGCTGAGCTTGCTCTTTCCCGAAACATTATCAGCAACCGATGATCTTTTCAGCTCCGTTTTCGCCTAGTGCATTCCCAAATCCCAAACATGATTCACATTACGATCAGCTCAGAATTAATACAAATGCACATAAATCGACAATAATTTATAATAACACTCACTATAGATATCAAATGATTGCACTCTTCGTCTGTGAGAAAACCCTCGTAGACAAAAGCTCTGCAAATCATCAATTGAGCCGAGTTGATTGAAGGAATTACGTAAAACACGAGATTCGAATTCGAGTTCTTTTTTCTTTCCTATATTTTCTCAGAAACCAAACAGAGGGCGGAAAATGAAACAATGGGGATCGGAGAGCATGAGTACCTGGGTTTCCATGAAACTTGCTTGGCTTTAGAGGGATTGATGATCGAGGAGCTCGAAGATTCATAGATAATCGACGAGATCGAGATCAATAAGATTAGCGAAAATCGAAACATTTTTAGAAGATGAATTTCGGAGGAGAAAGGAATGGGCATAAAGGAAAAACTTTCTTGTTAATTTTCTCGGGAAAATTTTGCATATAACTGTCAGTGCGAAATAGTCAGAGTTTTGACGCCGACGGATCGTGTTGGCATGTTGGGGGATCAAAACGACGCCGTTGCTTTTCGATTTGCTATGAAAGATAACTGAATTTTGAAATTTTAATTTGTACAATGTTTTTTTTAAAAATTATGGGAACATAATTTTTGAATGACAACACGTGGCCGAGGTGTCACCGAAGTGCCAGCCGATGTGCCATGTGTCCTGGTCATGACACCGAGATCATCTCGGCTAGGTCGAGGTTATCTATGAAGATACTGGAATCCGGGATAAGTGGATAAGGGACAAGAGTTCTATAATGGGAGAAGATTTCAGTTTGGGTAAAGATAAAACTCTTAAAGAGTTTATCCTAATTCTACCGGGAGTCTAAGATTAGCAGTAATCCTAAGTCCATTAGAGTTAGGCTTCTATTGGGACTAGGATTGTGTTGGCTACCCCCATAGGTCTAAGGTATATTTTTTATGGTCTGAATAGTGAGTTAAACACTTTTGCTATCTATGAAAGATAACTGACTTGATCGTCGGAGTGTCCCCAGGTGGACGAACCACCGCCGGAATCTCTTCTTTCTGTTGCAGGTTGTTCGGGCTTAACCTATTCTGCCAGTATTCTCCAGTTGAGTACTAAGTTGGCAGTGTGGTCGGAAATTGACATACACAATTTGGCGCCGTCTGTGGAAAAGAAAGGAGAATAGATGGCCAGCAACGAACAAAAAGAGAAGGTTGGGAACGACATCCCTACTGAAAGTGGGAAACATGTAGACCTTGACGTCGAAGAAGACAACTGCAATAAAAGACTCGTGATAAGAATCACGGAGAAAAGGACATCAGCCAGGAGGGCGACGTGCCAAAGAAATCAGACCGAGGCGGGTACTATAACGAAGATGACCTCCAAGTGTGGAAAAAAAGATGCCTGCGGAGGGACGACAAGGTGAAGGGAATGGCAAACAAATTGGCGGACCTGCAAACGGTCGTCAATTTCTTGATGCAGATCAACGTCATGCAGTCACCGATCCCGCTACAAGATACGCCGATTCCAATGGCCAAGAAAGATGCCCAGAAAGGGGGGCAGAAAACAGTTCTTGCAATCCCTCAGCACGACAGGACAAAAGGGCATTCTCACCGGCCTTCACGGGAGGTCGGGCACGGAGAATCAAAGAGGGCTGGAGAATGATGCTTGGGAGTTAGAATTTACAAGCTAAGGTTGGTTTAACACTTGTTGAAATTTTAAAAATTTATAAGTTGAAGTTAAACCGAGGACATGTTTAACACTTGTTGAAATTTTAAAAATTTACAAGTTGAAACTAAACCGAGGTCATGTCTAACACTTGTTGAAATTTTAAAAATTTACAAGTTGAAATTAAACCAAGATCATGTTTAACACTTGTTGAAATTCTAAAAATTTATAAGTTGAAGTTAAACCGGAGTCATGATTAAAAGAATGAATGATATAGGTTTCATCACCTCAGGATGTCAAGGTAATAGAACCTAGGGGCAGTTGTGGGGACATAATTTTTGAATGACAACACGTGGCCGAAGTGTCACCGAAGTGCCAGCCGAAGTGCCACGTGTCCTGGTCATGACACCGAGATCATCTTGGCTAGGTCGAGGTTATCTACGAAGATACTGGAATCCGGGATAAGTGGATAAGGGACAAGAGTCCTAGAATAGGAGAAGACTTCAGTTTGGGTAAAGATAAGACTCTTAGAGAGTTTATCCTAATCCTACTGGGAGTCCAAGATTAGTAGTAATCCTAAGTCCATTAGAGCTAGGCTTCTATTGGGACTAGGATTGTGTTAGCTATAAAAGATAGGCACCCCCATGGGTTTAACGTATATTTTTTATGCTCTGAATAGTGAGTTAAGCACTTTTGCTATCTGTGAAAGATAATTGACTTGATCGTCGGAGTGTCTCCGGGTGGACGAACTATCGCCGGAATCTCTTCTTTTTGTTGCAGGTTGTTCGGGCTTAACCTATTTTGTCGGTATTCTCCAGTTGAGTACTAAGTTGGCAGTGTGGTAAGAAATTGACACACACAAAAATAATTTATGAGTTTAAATATATAATTTTAATGTTGATGAATAAGATTAATAATAATATAGTAAGTCCTCTCTAATTTTTTTTCTTCTAAGGATCCAAAAGAGGAAGAGAGAGCTGGCCTGTAGGGGTCTAGTACTTTGCCAATTGTCTTAGCCACTCATTCATAATTTTGTTTTGATTATTTTTTTATTTTTGTAAAAACCATTTTTTGAAAAAAAAAATTATGATTTTATGTTTAGTGTTGGGAAAAGAATATGCACCTTATAATTATAAAGAAAAGATATAATTATATATTTTTTAAGTTACAACTAAAATAAATAAATAAAAGTCATAACCAATTATCTCAAAATAATGTCATAATTAAAGAAGAAAATTTGTCCTAACTATAGAAAAAAATAACATAATTAAATGTGTATATGGTAGGTGGGTGTGTATAATAGAATTCTCCTTAGTTGTGACATTGGAAAATGAGGTGAAAATAAATTTTATTGTTTAGCTCAAATGAGAAATTATTCATATTTTATATAATTCAAATAATTTAAAAAAAATAATTTTTATTCACAACATTAATATATAAAAGTAATTAAAAAATGAAGCTTATTTTTTTCTTCTTTTTGAATACATATTTGTAAAGTAGGGTTATAATTTTCATGGGAGTGATGATGATAATATTATTCACCCAAAAAAGTGATGATGATAAGATGAGGGTGACTATGGGGTAGTGGAATGATAGTGGTGGTGTGGTATAGAGTCTTGCATAATTTTTCAATTAAATCTTCTTCTTTTTTCTTTTTTTTTTTTTTTGGGAGGGGGGCAAATTACAAATAAAATCTCAAGGTTTAGTGTGTTTTGCAAATTAAATTCTAGATTTTTACAAATTAAATTCTAAGTTTTTAATTTTGACAATTAAAACCCTGTAATTCATTATGTGTCACAATGTAAGCCTCCCGTTCATTTCCGTTTCATGAAGTAACGAAGAAAGTTATTTTTGGCGCCTAAACCAACCAAAAACGACGTCGTTCCTTATTAGACCCGTATAAAAGCCTCCAAATCTTGAATTTCACCAATTAGGGCTACAATTTATCTCAATTTCTTTGATTTCGTCGATTTAGGGCAAAGGGGTTGCTGCGATTTGGAAGAAAATTTGGACCAGGGTTTGAAGTACTGCTAGTTACTGTTATTTGGAGTGTTAGTAAGTGATTTATACGATTTGTTTTGTTTCTTTCTTCTTGTAAGTTGTATATGAAGTTTTGTTTTTTCTTTTTCTGATTCTGTGAATAAAGTAATGGCAAACTCTGTATTTGTATCTTACTTTATTGCATGGATATGTGTGTGTTGGTTACTTTAACGTCTTGGGTGCTTTATGAAATTTTTTATCTCCATTGATGGACCACTGCATTAATTGAGTGGTTGGACCATTGCATTGACTGAATGATGGACTACTGATTTATTAATTTTTTTATCTCTATTTTTGGTCCTATGCCACTTGTTCAGTTCATTGATTTTTGATGCATTTTTTTTTTTTTTTGTGATATATTTGTTTATTTATGAATGTAGCAATGGATAATATAAATGTAAAATTGGTTTTACATCATAGTGGGTATTTTATAGATAGTGATGGTGGGCCTAAGAGTTACTTTGGGAGTAAAGTACATGTGTTTGATATTGTTAATGTTGATACATTTTCTGTGCCTGAGCTGATATATATGGTGAAGAAGTTGGGGATATGCGATTACAAACAGTTTTTTTATAGGATTCTCACAGAAGATCTGGTTAGAGGGTTAAGAAGATTAGGTATTGACCAAGATGTTTTAGAAATGTTTCAATATCTAGGCTCTGCAAACACCTTAGAATTATTTGTTGAGCATCATGTGCCACACAATGTAGACACCCCTCACCCTGTTTTGTTCTTTGCTGATGTCCCTATAAATGATAATGAAAATGCTCAACATCCTCAGTCTCATGACTATGAAGATGAGAAAAATGATGACTCATCAGATAGTGATTTCTTAGCTAATACTGAGGGTGAGGATGACCCTACTGATGATGATATCATGTTTGATGGTAATGTAGAGAAGGAACCAAATGGAGACGGAGGCAATGCATTTGAGGAATATGTTGTGAATGATGAGGATTCATCTGAGAAGGAATTATTAATCCCTAAAGGATCTGATGAGGAGAGTAATGGAAAGCCAAAGTACCCTGAATTTAGGCCTGATGTTGATATGGCTAAGTTTGAATTTAAAATTGAAATGTTATTTAATAATGCCATTGAATTTAAAGATGTTGTAAGGGAATATGCAGTGAAAGGGGGCTATGATGTCAAATTCACTAAAAGTCAGACATGGAAGGTTCAAGTCAACTGTAGTGATGGGTGTGAGTAAAGGCTTTATGCCTCTAAGATGAGTGGAGAGAACACATTACAACTTAAGAGATACAAATTTACACACACACTTGCAACAGAAGTTACAAGAAAAGACAAGTAACTAGTGCATTTTTGGCATCTTAGTATGTGAACAAATTCAGGATCACCCCTACCTGGAAAATAAATTAATTTAAATACACTATGAAAGATAAATGTGTTGTAAAAGTATCCAAAATAAAATGTTACAGAGCTAGGAAACAAGCATTGGTACAACTTGAGGGAACAAATACTGAACAATATACAAAATTGTGGGATTATGCTGCTGAGTTGATAAAGACAAATCCAGGTTCAAGAGTTGACATCAATGTATGGAGGCCTCAACTTCAAATTAAGCCTAGGTTCCAGAGAATGTTTGTGTGCTTTGATGGAATCAGAAGAGGGTTTTTAGCTGGTGTGAGGCCATTGATTGGCTATGCTTGTCATTTAAAAGGACCTTGTCAAGGACAATTGTTTATTGCTGTGGGATGGGATGGAAACAACATGATGTATCCAATTGCTTATGCAATGGCTGAGAGTGAGAATAAAGAAAGTTAGACTTGGTTTGTAGAGAATTTGTTTGAATGTATTGGCACAAGTACAGAGCATGGATGGACCTTCATCACTGATCAACAAAAGGTATATTTATGTTTAATGGTTTTTTCATTATTTTGTTATGTTTCCTTAATGTTTTTCATTATTCATGATTTTGACATTTATGTTTTGCAGGGACTAGTTCTAACTCTTGAAGAATTGTGCCCTGAAGGCCATTATAGGTTTTGTGTCAAACATCTTTATGCAAATTTTAAAAAGGAGTTTAGAGGAAAGGAGCTAAAGAGTTGTGTATGAAAAGTTGCAAAGGCATATACAAGGATTGATTGGGAGAAGCATATGACTAAGTTGCATAGTATAGACAGTAGAGCATATGATTGGATAATGAGACTTAATCCAGCTCAGTGGTGTAGGCGTGCATTCAATCCCAGAACAAAGTGTAATAGATTGTTGAACAATATTTCAGAGTCTTTTAATAATTGGGTCTTACCAGCTAAAGATAGATCTATTCTCACCATGTTAGAGTGGATTAGGAGGGCTTTGATGGTGAGGCTACATAAATGTAGGGACAAAATGATGAAGTACTAATGGCCAATTGTGCAAATATACAAACTAAGATTGAGAGGTCAAAGGTAAAATCTAGAGTATGAATACCTACTTGGTCATGGGGTGCTCTATTTGAAGTTAGGTATGGAGTAAGTGGTTATGTTGTCAACTTAGAGAATAGGACATGTACCTGTTTCAAGTGGGATCTAACTAGAATCCCAGGTCCTCATGCTGTGGCTGCTATTTTCTTTCAAAAAGAGAGAGTTGAGGATTATGTGCATGTAGCTCTCAAAAAAGAGACTTACTTGAGAACTTATGAGGCACTGATAAATCCACTTAATGGCCAAGATCAGTGGCCCAAGACAGGTTGTGAGCCTTTACTTCCTTCTAAGTTGAAAAGGTCAACTGGTAGACCTCAAAAGCAAAGAATTAGAGACCCAGATAAGCCTCAAAACCCATTCAAGTTGTAGAGGAATTGTACCAGCCTGAAATGCTCCAAGTGTGGTGTACATGGTCATAATCAAAGAACATACAAGGGGCCTGTCAAGGGTAAAAATGATGGAGCTACAAGTTCATCAAAGAATGTAAGTAATGTATTGGTATGTTCTACTTGTAATTGATCTCCATATATGCTCAAACTGTGGTTTAACAATTTTTTGTTAATAGGTGTCAACAAACTTTCATGGGATTCAGATCAAATGCAATATCTGGAGAAGCATCAACTGGTGGACAATATGGACAACAGTAACAGCCACCACAGATGGCATCAACAAGGAGGACATCAACACCCATAGTAACTATGAGAAGGGATGAAGTTGAACAGGTCTTAAGTAGTCAGGCTAGTGTTAATAGAGGCATAGTGAACTAAATGTTGTAATTATGAATTGGTTTTTTTTGTAATGGTCATATGACTTGAAGACAGATTATGGATGGTGAACTGCTTCTTTTTGTAATGATGAAAGATGTATATTGGTTTGGAGCAATATATGGATAGTTATTATACATGCTTATTAGACATGGTTGACATCAATGATGTACCCAATTGGATGGTTATTATATATGCTTGGAATGTGCTGTATATTGGCTTGGAACAGATTGAACAATGGTTACTAATCTGTTTTTTACATGCTTGGTTTTTTACATGCTTAGAACAAGTTGAATAGGTGGAACGGGTTGACCAATTGAATGGTTATTATACATGCTTGGATTGTGCTGTCTATTGGTTTGAAACAGGTTCAACAATGGCTTTTAATCTGTCTTTTACAAGCTTGTAATCTGTTTTCCCTTCACTTGGACATTTTGTCTAACACATTCAGAGCATTGGTTTTGCAAATGCATCAAATTCATTACAAAATGTATACAACCAAACAAACATTACCACAATCCAAACACACATTACAAACAAAACAAGGATTTATCATTTCATTCAAAATTATACATTAAGTTCACATTGCCAAGTGCATAGTTGCATTACATTTCCTAAACCAGAAATGCTAACTACCTAGCTAACTAACTAACTAACTAACTAACCTACATTCCCTAACTGCTCACTGTTAACATTCTAATTACAATCACTGCAACAATCAATCCACCTACAATCCATTTCTATCTACGGCGATAAGTTTGAACATCCTCCTTCAATCTTGTAATCTTAGTTACCATTTCCTCTAATTGCAACCTTGTCCACCAACTTCAGAAACACTTGTCTACCACGAGGACAAGTGGGTGGATCATACCAATAGAAGAAGCCACAAGCTCGTTTTTTCTGGAAAAAATAAATAAATAAATAAATAAATAAAGTAAATAAATTACAAAATACTAATCAAAGTCAAGTTTTAGGGAACAACAATATACACAAATTACGTATTATTCATAGGACTGTGAAACTTACTCCATAATTTGGACAACCAAGAAACCTCCTAGTTGGGTTCTCATGGGTTCATGAAGTTCGGATTCTTGCTCTCATTCCACAACTGCAACGAGTCGATTTACCTCAATTATTTTCACCCCAGTTGTTTCCTTCATTCTTCGTAATGGCTGAAAATGGAGCTTCATTCAACAGTGGATTTGTCGTTCGTATTGCCCTAAATTGATGAAATCGAAGAAATTAGGGCAAATTGTAGCCCTAATTGGTGAAATTCAGGATTTGGGGGCTTTTATATGGGTCTAATAAGGAACGACGTCGTTTTGGATCGGTTTAAGCGTCAAAAATAGCTTTCTCCATTACTATGAAATAGAGATGGACCGGGGGGGGGGGTAACATTGTGACACGGAATGATTTACAGAGTTTTAATTGTCAAATTAAAAACCTGGGATTTAATTTACAAAACACGCTAAACCTTAGTTTTTTATTTGTAATTTACCCTCTTTTTTTTTAGTAATCTTTTTTACTCCCTATTTGTTGATTCAAAAGGTAACGATAGACAAGCCACTGAGGGGTTTTTCTTTTCTCTATAAACCCTCTAATCAAGGAGAAGATGAAAACTTCAAAAATTAGTAATGAATGGAAAAAGTACCAAAGGCATCAACATCTCCCCAATTCACTCTAATTGACAGCCCATGAAGGAGTGTAGCTAGACATGGCCATGTAGCATGGTAAAATTGGTCCCACCCCTAACGATAATTAATACCCAAGTCATGGAGTCGCTAATCAAGGATCTCAACAAAGACATGATAATCTTATCTTTATAATTGTTCCTTGAAAAGTTACATTAAAGAAAGACTTCCTTTTCAGTCGCATCCTTGATCATATTAAGGGAAGCCACTCTCTAACAACATAAATTATTCAATATAGTATCAAAACAAGTAACAAATCATATATTAAAAGGTTCACGCCATTCAATATTTATAATATTTGCACATGTTTACTCCATTTCAAAAAAAAAAAAAATGTGTGAATGAGCGTATTGAGAATTTAAATAATTAAGTTGTCTCTCTCTCTCTTTCTCTAACGGCTCAAACTTTTAAATAATGGTCCACAATTCAACAATAACAATGCATTTAGATGTACATCATTGTCAAACCAAGGATCTCAATAAAAACATAATGATCTCAATAAAGACGTAATGATCTTATCTTTATAATTGTTCCCCCGAAGAGTTACACTAAGGAAAGACTTCCTTTCTAGTCGCACCCTTGATCATATAGGGAAGCCTCTCTCTAATAACATAAATTATTCAATATAGTGTCAAAACAAGTAACAAATCATATATTAAAAGCTTCACACCATCCAATATTTATAATATTTGCACATGTTTAGCCCACTTAAAAAAAGTGTGTCAATGAGCGTATTAAAAATTTAAATAAGTTGTCTCTCTCTTTCTCTTTCTCTAACGGCTTAAACTTTTAAATAATGGTCCACAATTCAACAATAACAATGCATTTAGATGTACATCATTGTCAAAGCAGCATGCAAATACATCTCTGTGCTAAACTCTCTTTTGGTTTCCATATACCTCACTTGTGATCATCATCAAGAATGTTACATAGATAAAAACACAACACCCCATATTTGAAGGGCTGTGGAAGAATGCAAACTCATTCTTGACTATCAAAC
Source organism: Camellia sinensis (assembly GCF_055761805.1). NCBI lineage: Eukaryota > Viridiplantae > Streptophyta > Magnoliopsida > Ericales > Theaceae > Camellia > Camellia sinensis. Next base: position 191,544,529 of record NC_138966.1, on the reverse strand, counting down.
CTTTGGTTTTCAGAGTCTTTCACAGCTGCAGAGCCATCTGCATTGGTTGATTACCATTCAAGTACTTGCTTGTGCTATGATCTTCTGCATCGTAAACCCCTACCGAAAATGTCCTCTTGAGGACGGGCCTTCTTTGGAACTTCTTTTCCCTCTCTGAACTACCTTTGATCTCACCTTTTAGCATCTTTACAACCTGTAACATAGTCGAACTTAAAAATAAATTTAACCAAAACATATGCACATACATGTATATACATATGTGTTTGTTCCACTCTGCTCTATGATTATTGAATTCATTAACACTATGTTTGATTCTTGGATTGTCTACAGATGTTCCTTTTTTTTATTATATTTAAGGCTCTGTTTGGTTCTTGAAGATAATGACAGGGAAGAAAAGAAAATTGGAAAAAAATGGTAAGCACATGCCTTGCTCATTTGAGGCCGTTCAGTTGAACATTCATGTAAGCACAAAGCAGCAATCAGGGCCATACAATTCAACCGCTCTGAATTGTAGACACCGGCAAGGGATGGATCAACAAGCTCGCTGAAACTATTCTTCATGAGCAAAGGTCTAGCCTGCAACAAATTATTGAAACAGCTTTAGCTTTAGTCCTTTTTTATCAAAGTTTCTCAAGTCTCTCTCTCTCGGTTGAGACAACTAAATTTGATAGTCTACAATAAAATAGACAGTATAACATACCCACATCACAAGACTTTTCTGTGACTTATCCAAAGCTAGGCGTCCAGTGATGATCTCTAACAATACAACCCCATAGGCATAGACATCGGTTTTCTCATCTACCATGCCATGCATGAAAAACTCGGGAGGAAGGTAGCTGTCATGATTTGAAAAGAAGAAGAAGAAGAAGAAAAGGTTAAAGAGTAAAAAAAATAATGCTTTAAGTATCAGGAATCAAATGCAGGTCTCCCATTTACAAATTGCAAATTACCCAAATGTGCCTTCAAATTGTGATACTGTGAGATGAGTCCATTGCTCTGGGAGCCACTTTGCAAGCCCAAAATCAGAAACCTAGGCAAAACTAAAAGTTAAAGCTGTGCCAAAAAAAGGAAAAAATTCAATAAACAAAAATATAGATCTCACTTCTGTTGCTCACAGATCACAAAACAGGGAATTAGTGCAGAAATAATCTATACATATATGTCCATATATACATATATAATGAGAGACTAATAAAGTTTACACCAACTGCAGTCCCACCAATACTCTTAAATGTCAAAAACACGTGACTGTTTTATGTCATTTCAAGTTCAATTTAGAAGTTTGCTGCAAGTAGAGCAGCAATGAAATATTGAATAAATTTTTTTTTCTTCAACCAGTTGGATAATTGAGGCACTCATTATTAAACTACAATATTTGAAGAAGTGTTTCATTTGACCATCCATAGATTCAAAGGGATACCTGAGGCTCAAAATCCTCTCTAAGCAAAATGTTAGCAGCCTTGATGTCTCTATGGATAATTCTTCGCTGGCACCCCTCATGAAGATACGAAAGGCCCTCAGCTATGCCTAAAGCAATCTTAAATCTGTTGCCCCATTCCAATTTCTCCTTAGCACCTGAAAATAGAGGCACAAAAAAAAAAGGAGTAAATTTTGTTGGTTGGAAGGTTGTAGAAATTAAACTTTCGAAGTGTCATAATGATGAAGAAACCTGTAAGCAAAGATGCTAAGCTCCCATGGGGAGACAAATGAAGAACAAGGTGCATTCCCCCTTCAACCCCATATCCGATAACATTAGCAATGTTGGGATGGTTGGCATGGACTAAAATCCCGAGCTCAGATAAGAAGTCCGCTGTCATCTCTTCTGGGGATCCCCTGGTCAGTCGTTTAATCGCAACAAGCTGCCCATCTGCCAAATGTCCTTTATAAACTTCTGAATAACCTCCCTCCCCAATCAAATTCTCTTCACAAAGAACAAAAAAATGGATAGAAAAGGTTTATCAGGCAAGTAAAACATGACAGATTTTAGATAAACTTCGTGAGGATAATGAAGATCAAAAGGATGTTCCTTTTTTGTTGTGTTGGGAAACAAAAAGTGAAAGAAAAAAAAAATTTGATGCTTTTACTTCATTCACTTTTTCCTACCCTTTTCTTTTCCCCCCAACAAATTTAAAATCCAAACACAGTCTTTGAGTTGGATCTTTGACATGAAAAATGGTTTAACCTAAGTTATGAACAAACAGGAGATTCAGAAAACTGAAAATTGCAAAATACATATATAGGAAGAAAGCATATACCATGGCTGAAATTGTTGGTTGCAGTTTCAAGCTCGGAAAGGGAGAAATTCTGCCAGTAAGACTTGAAGCAATACAATCCAGTATCTAAAGTTGGGTCATCGTGTGCTGGCATGCTCTCTCTTGAGTTTCTGCTTTTAACCTTGGAGAGCCCTTTCATGGAAGGCAAGCTAGGATGGATGCTATTCAAGCCCTTTGTCGGTCCTTTTCTCAATCTATGGAAGAACCCATGCCATTGAGGACCAGATTTTTGATTAGGTTGAGCATCAGAATCTGAGGTCGGCGAAATAGTTTCTGATTCTGGGTCATCCTTAGAAACTTCACTTTTCAGGGAGGACTTTTCTACTTTCTTGACCTCCATACCTAAAGATCTCAAGTCTAAAGAAGTTCAGAGTAAGTTAGACCAAAACACTATAAACAGGTTTACTAAATATGACAACATAGTAGAAGTATAAGAAGTTTTCTTATGAAGTTTTGAAAAATAAAGAAAATGTAAGAGAAAAAAGATGTGTTGTTGAAATATGTAGATTTTACCATCCCCAGAAAGGAAGGAGGGAGCAGAAAATAGCATTTTCTGTCCAATGGTGAAAAACTCCCCTTCTGAATTTTCTGCAGCAATGTCGCCAGCATTGTCGCTGCCAATGCAAAACCAAATGTTAATAAAGGGCATGGAATATGAAGAAGTTGAAAAGATGCATAAGAAAGTTCAAACAGCCCCTTTAGGTTGTGTTTGGATCTTGGATTTGTGAAGGTGAAAAAGAGAAGAAAAAAAACTGCATTTCTCGCTTTCTTTCTTTTTTTTTTACAAATCCTTCCACAAATCAAGATCCAAACGCAGCCATAAGGTAGAAGTGCCAAAAATTAGCAAGGGACACAATGGAAGAAAGTTTCGAAAAATGTAGATACAATATATATTAGCAAATTCAACTTCGCACTGTTCACAAAATTCAGGTCTTCTTTTTCATCTCCCATCATTATTACTTGATAATTTCCACAACCATTGAACTTCAATTTTTATGGGCCCAAAAATTCTTTCACAAAATCAACTTAACATATAAATATAATCAGAAAGAAATAGAAAGGCCATTGAAACATTATCTCCCAAAATCAAGAAAAAAAAGAAAAGAAAAAGGCTGAGAAAACCTAATTCTTAATCCACAGCCTTGAACATATAAAACCCAATAGTGAGAAAAAGCCCAGAATCAGATATATAATTATGCATGTTTTGAGCTCCTTAAATTTGCATGTAAGATGTGGAAACTTTGTTATCAAAGGCACCAATCTCAATTCGTAACATGTTTCACAGCTTTCATATCCTTTCCCGCCTTTTCTTGGAAAACAAACGAAGCACCAAATAAAATAAAATGTCACTACAATCCAGCATATATCACAAGCACACAAACCAATGAAATTCAAAATTTACCCAATACATGTACATCTATAATGCATGAACCTATATATATATATATGTATAAGTATATGCACAAATGCATTGAAACAGAGACAATGTCCGATTAGATACTACATATGAACACAAAAACAGCCAAACCCAGAAACAGAAATTGAATTGAAGGAATGAGGACCACGGAGAAGTTGAAGATTCAGGGGAATGAATTGAAACAAAATGTAATCAAAATTCCGATTGGATACTGTATATTAAAAACAAAAACAGGCAAACCCAGAAGTTGATAAAATAAATAAATAAATAAATAAAAACGAGGCATAGAATTGAAGGAACGTACCATGGGGAAGTGGGGTGTTGAGGGTCAGGGACATTTTCCATGAAAATTCGAATGCTAAGAGGCAGGGCCGCCTCTGAGGAGCCAAAATGGAGGGGTGTCTACATGAAAAGATCTACATGAAAATGCAGAGAGAGAGAGAGGAAGAATTTGTGAAGAACAGCGACCGTGAAAAGGAAGAAAAGATCTACATGAAAATGCAGAGAGAGAGACACAGCTAGGGGGGAGAATTTTGAAGAATATCGACCGTCAAAACGAAGAAAATATCTACATGAAAATGCAGAGAGAGAGAGAGAGAGAGAGAGAGAGAGAAATTTGAAGAAGAAGAAGAAGAAGATCGGTCGATATTATTATGGGTCTCCAGAGTTTGTTTGAACTCCATGAAGGGTTTTCATGCATGCCTGAGACACTTCCCCGGAATTCCATGCCCCAAAATCGGTTTTCTCCTCAATTGCTCCCTCTATTTTTAAACCAAACAAAAAAGTTTAATTATAAAATATTAACCAAACAAAATGAGAGCAACATGATGTAATATGTTTTATCTAGAATTTTACTCAAAAATTTCAATGTGTGGTCAAATTAAATCTCAACCATATTTCTTAATTCATGATAATTTTCTGAATACGTTTTTATGTATACCATTTTTCTAGTATGGGATATAAATAAGAAGAAAATAGAATTGTAAACATGTTAAAATTGAGCCTAATGTTAGATTGTTCAATAAATTACGTTTTCCTATGTATCAAGTCAATCTCCAATGAATTTTTGGATATTAGTCAAGCTCAAATAATTTGATTATTACAATATTATAATGTCATTGAGACCCAAAAAAAGTAAAGTGTTTCTAGTTTGAAAAGTTAACTAATTTTAAAATATTTTTAAGTTTGACTTATTTATCTAATAAATTGATCTGAACTGAATTTTAAATGAGTTGAATATAAATCAAGTTTGAATAATTTGGTTCGTTTTACAGTTTTTTTTTAAAAAGAATAACGCATGGCATTGTTATATGAAGCCAAAAATTAGACCCAATTTTCAACTCTAATAATATAGCAATCAATTAGGATATCCAATGTAACACTCTCTCTCATATCTTCTCAATTATCAATCAATTATATCACATATACATCATTCCAAAAAATAAATTTAAAAAGTAGACTTATATATAATTTTCCATAAAGCATATATCCAAATAATTTTGAATTTTTTTGGGACGAGTGAAAATTGAACCCCAATTTCCTTATTTTCACTTATTTGATATTTTTTATAATTTTGGATTTTTTTTTTTTTTTTTTGCATAAATCCAAATAACAAAAAAAGTAATAATAATTTGGATGAGTTTCAAACTTTCCCCCCCTGTTTTTAGATTCTTTCTTCTTCTTCTTCTTTCATTCCTTCTTTCCTTTTTTTTTTTTTTTTTTGCAGGGTCTTTTTTTTTTTTTTTTTTCCCCAATTAATTCTTTACAGGTCCAAGATTCAAACAGAGGCTTAAGCATGCAGCCGTTAGCTGTATAAAGAATACTCAAGCACAAAAGACTTGCATTGCTAAAAGCATTTCTTGGAGTTCAACCAAAAAAAAAAGGCTATCTTAAAAAAATGGATTAAACTGCAATGATAGGAAAAATAGCTGTGGTGGATATGAGTCTCAACTGCAAGCATGGCCCTCATCACTCAAGAAGGTTTGCCAAACAAAAGTTTAAACCATTGGCAATGCAGACCTGGCACCAAAAATGAGATTAATATAGTCATCACATTTCACCCACCAAAAACAACACTGAAAAGAATCAATAATATCATTGCCATAGCCATCTTCACGGGTGCAACCGATTCCTATGTCAAGCCATGAAAGTGGACAGTTCTTCCTCTGCAATTCTCAATATCCATAAAATTTGAGAAATTTACAAAAAAAAAAAAAAAAAGAAAGAAGAAGAAGAAGTGAGGGTCAGGTCGGGGAGGGCAGAGGAGAGTGGGGAAGGGGCTGGCAGCAGTGGGGGGAGACGGGGGAGGGATGCTGGCACCAGGGAGGGTGGAGGAGGAGTCAGCCAATGGGTTAGCATTTACAGGGAAGAGGGAAGAGGGAAGAGATGATAGAGAATAGGGAAGAGAGTAGAGATAAGGGGAAGGGCATTTTGGTAATTTTACACAATATTCCCCCCATTATGTAATTATTTTGCATCATTCCATGGGTAGTGATTCCCCATTCTTCTATAAATAATTGCCCCAATTGCCATTATTTCTTAATTTTGCCTACAAATTTTGAGATTCAAGAATCATGCAGTGAATGACTTAGCAAATCTAATATCTACTTCATCTACTCTTCCCTTTTGCCACACTATAAGGAACTAACTCCTAGTCCATTAGACAAACTCAGAACAAGTCACCTAAACTTTTTGCTTATTTATTTTTTTCCAATAAAATTGCAATACAGTGGTTTGGTGTGAAATTGACAAACAAGTAACAGAGAATGATGTCACGACACAAATTATATATTTTACAGCATAAAACCACATGAGAAACTATACAGTGGTATCACAGCAATGCTTACAAACTTGAGGTACAGTTGCTGCTTCGTACACTGTCAATGGACATTACGAGTGATCAATCCCTCAAATACAGCATATAGGTCCTTGTTATCAGGGCCAAAAATCTCATCAGCTATCCGTAGAGTCTCCTGAAATTTTCCATATGTACAGACAGGTGAGACATTGATGGCAAGAGGAAATGCTAACAACAAAAAAAAAAAAAGAGGAGAGAGAGCGAGGGAGAGACTATAAACCTCTTTTGTCCGCTTGTGGGAATTCAATTCCTTGACATTTGCCAAAAATGCACTAAATTGCTCATAAGCCAATCGACTCCTGATAAAAGAAGAGGTGATCAGAAGGGTAATTTTTGAATTTCCAAAATTGACCATGGGCCAGGAGTTGAAATTGTAAGCAGAGGAGCACATTCAGAATCAACTAATGTTCAAATAAAATCAAAAAATAAAATAAAATCAAGTGTTATAAAGCATGAAACATATGGTGTGAAACAAGCAAAGAAAAAAAAGTATTAGGACTTTTGACAATTTGCCCCTTAAAGGATGTTAAAAAGTGCAATTGGCTCTTGAAACATCTTTCAAGAGTCCATGTTCTCACCATACTAGAGCGCTACATGATATACTTGTTTGCAAACTCAGAACATAGAACCAATTATTGGACCTGACACAACCCTCTCACATGGGGGTGAGAACAAGGACTACTACCCCAATAGATTAAAGTACATTGGAGCTCATTGCCAGGAAAAAGGTAGATGTATATTCATGCTGAATCTTGGCATGTTTCACTGCTTTGAAACAATTTATAAAAATTCTCTTCATTAATTCAAAATTCCAATCTCAGCATGCCTTTACCTGACTTGGCGGAAGAATTCTTTCCCATCAACTCTAGTTCGTCCTACAAAAAAAAAAATACAAATTGTTTACTAACATGGCATAACAACATACAAACTTACAAGGATGCCCTTAATACGATATCAATAAGAAGTCTAGCAAAGCACTCTAGCGCATGAGCACGTTGTGCACAAATATGGAAGACCTTGGTGTCTTTGAAGGAATTAGTTTTTTTTCAATGTGCAGTGTACTGCTGAAAAAAAGGGTAATCTCTCTCCTTTATGAATATTCCATAGAAGGAAGTTTTTGGAGCTAACCAGATTGTGATCCCGCATCCATGCTTGACATCGAACCATGCTGGCTAGAGGGCACAGAAGAAGACCTATCATCAAGCATGCTTCTTGTCGTTGAAAATGAAATTGAACGTCGCCTTGGGGATGATGCCTTGGATGTTCTTGTTGGAGATACAGATGCAGATAGAATGGGAGGAGAACCAGGAGGAGTAAACCGAGGTGTGCTAGCTTGTGATGCTAACAACAGGCCTTGTGATACACGAGGTCTTGAGCCTGCCATGATAAATAAATAAATTGGTCAAAAAGAAAGATGTTGTGCACTTGATTGAAGAACTTCGCTGATTTTATCTAAGCTTGAATAATGGCAGTATACCATCTGGCTCGTGATCCTCTGAATACGAATTACCCATTTCTGACAACTGACTGCGTAATGAGGAAGCACTTGAAGGTGGCAATGTAGCATCATCTTCTGAAACAATTAGACAACTTTCGGTTAAGTGATAGTTGCAAATTGGTATGAGTTAATATCAAATAAATGTTTCACCCCTGGAATGTTCAAATAATCATCCGAACATTAAAAGTGTAACCATTCTTAAGGAATGGATCTAATTAGCCAAAACTATTGTGTTCTTTTAAACAGTCATCAGGGGAAAATAATTTTCTTAGAAGGCTTTGATAGACACTGATTTTGAATGATCTTATGCATTCAATTTCAGATGTGGGTAAACCATTGTTATGATAACTAAACTGGACACCTCAGATTTTCCCCGATTTGACATAACAAATAGAAACAGCTAATGAAACTGTAGATGAACGGTTGACATGACCTCCAGCAAGTGATTGAGTGGACAAGCTTGCGTAACTTGATATATGTGTAGCAATCTGAGATGCTCCAGTCTGTAGGCAAAATAAGATTTTGTTAGCAGTTAAAGTTCACAAGTACTTTGAAACTTTTAACTAATGGCTTGGATTTGAGTTGCTATTATCATTAGTATTTTGTCAAACTAACAAACTAATACCTCATGTCCTCAAGCAATGAAATAGTTTTTGAACTTAAAAAAATCTATATGAAGAAAACTTACAGGCTGGTTTTCATCCTCTTGAAGTGATTGCATGAGTGTTTTCTTGAAGCTTTCCAACTGCATGTGTTAATAAATAGTAAGACCATTGTTATGAAATCTTGAATTGAATCGTGAATCGTTTTGCTAAATTATTGAATCGTGAATAGTAAGATTCGCTTTAATTAATATAATATAAAAATACACATATAGTGTTTAAACTGAAAGCCTCGTTTGGGAATAAGCTATTGTAGTAACTTATTGACTTTTTACGAAAAGATGTGCAGAAAAATAATGAGTGATGTGACAACTTATAGTGACTTTTTGATTTTTTGGCTAAAATATGTAGTTGCCAAAGTATATATATACTAATTTGTATATATGTATATATAAAATCATGTATAGCAATATAACTAATTGATCTCTTTTCTATTTGTTGACAAAAAGGCGAAAAAGACCGCGTTGCATGCATTATGCAAACAAAAACAAACAAACATAGAATTGAATCACGGTGAATTGAAGTGAATTAGAGTAAATAGCAAATTGAATCACACAATTTACTCAACTTCTGATTCAATAGCATGACAAAATGCAATTTGGATTGTTTCAATTCTCAACTCTTAGAATTGCATAAAATCGAGATTAATGATGTTTGGATGAAAATGGAATTTGGATTGTTTAATTTCTTGAAAATTTATCATTGCCAGTGCATGCAATGCAAGACAAAATGCAATCACATACAGCTAACTTGAAAAGGCCATTCATGCCCTTTGTAACTATGAAACAAAATTCTCAAAAGCCAAATCATCTTTTCTCTCTCTCAGATAACTATCTTAAGTCATCTTCTTTCAAAAAATTAACAAGATTTTACATATTTCTGGGACAATTTGTCAACTCCTTTTTTTTTTTCCCTCTGAAATTGCCAAAGGGAGCACTATTTTTGATAAATTAAACGTTATTTGACAGAAAAATTTTCATTGTTGATCATTTTATACCATGCATAACTCTCTGTTTGGTTGCATTTTCATTTCTGTTTTCTGTTTTAATTTTCCAAAAAAGACAAATTTTGTTTAGCAAATTCTTTCTGAAAACTGTTTTCAATAAATTTTTGTAAAAATATAACAATATAAAAACGATGAATCAACAAATTCCACAAAGTGAAACCAACAACGAGATCCAATTACCAATTTACCACAAGTCCTTATTTTCCAGTCTGAATTCCCAGGAAACAAACAGGCCCTAAAGATTCCCAGGAAACGAACTAGACAGCTTAAAACAATTACTAAAATAACTCCAAAACAGTTTCAAATCAAATACAAATCAACAAATTGAATCAAAGTCTAGAACAAGCACCAAAACATATCAACTTTATCCCAAATTCCAAATCACAAAGCCAGAGATAGAAATTCACTTGCCCACTTTGATCCTCCAAACACAACAAAATTACACAATTCAACCTCCCACTCACCTTGGAGACATCTCGATTGAGCTTCCTCACTGTGTTAGACAGCGCAGCGTTCTCTCTCAACAAGCTCTCCTGCAATACATAGACAACACAATTACATACATATAGAGAGAGTGAGTGAACCCGTGAATGAACCGGATTGAGATTGGACCGGGGACCTTCTCGTGGTCGGCTCGAGCGAGCTTGTCGGCGGCGTCGGAGAGAGAGGAGTCGAGCGAGTCGATCTGGGACTGGAGGTCGGCAATGAGGTTGTCCTTGTCGGTGAGCTGAGCGCGGAGGACAGACCTCTCTGATTCGAGGGAGGAGACACGTGTCGACAGAGCAATGGAGGTGATTTTGCGAGCAACATCGAGCTGTTCGAATGGATCGGAAGGAAGCACTTCTAAGACCTCCTCGGGAAGGTCGAAGTTCGGACCAGCCGATTCCTTCGCTAGCATTTTTTCTTTCGTTTTTTTTTTTGGTAAATTTTTTTATTTAATTTAATATTTATTTATTCATATGTATACTTTGTTTTGGGTGAGTATTCATATGTATACTTTATATACAGGTTATAGATACAGAAAAGAGAGATTGTAATGGAGGAGAGAGGGACTTCAATTAGAGGTATACAGTGTGTGTGAGAGACACGGAATGGGTAGCAGATAGTGTGATGGTAGTTTTTGGCAAAACGTGTGGTTTTCTAGGAAAGTTTGGGGATGGATAGAAAAATATCAGACAAGCAAGTGGCACAAATGGTGCGTTTGATTGGACGGACTGGATAAGGAGATTGAAATTTATTGGACTTGAGTTCTGGGATTGTGAATTTCTTGGACTATTTGATTGGATTGGATATGTATTATGCGTTTGTTTTTTTATGGGATTAGATGTCTGGAAATGACTATTTTTAGTGAATCCAACGTTTGGTTGGACAAACTGAATAGGATAAATGAACAAAAGATTATTTTACTGTTTTTTAATTGTTTACTAAGTAATAACAATATTAAATATATCTTTAATATTTTAATTATTTTTAGTTAGATTAAATAAAAATTTATTTTATTTTATTTTTTACACAATTAAATAAAATTATTTTTTTAATTAATAAATAAATAAATAAAATATCAATAAAAATTTATATTATTTTTTTAATTAAAATTTTAAATAAATTTGTTTTTAAAAATAATAATAATTAAACAATGAAATTAAATAAATCATCTATTAACATTTAAATAATGAAATTAAATAAAATATAAACAAAATTTTAAAATAAAACATCAATAAAATATCTATAAAAAATTATTTAAAAATATAAATAAAACATTAATAAAAATTTAAATTAAATTATTTTATTTTTAAATTGAGACATTTAAATTTTATTGAATTTTACTAAATATAATACATAATTAAATAGTAGATGGTCAAAATGATCATTTCGCCACCAAATCCAAACAGTAAATAATATCTCTAAAATTGTCCCACACCCCCCAGGATAGTATAATCCCCATATGGGGGATAAGGAGTCCGGCCGGACTCCATGTCCAACGGACTAAAAAAAACAAACATTGAATTGAATTTACTGTGCAGATTACAATCCGCACAGTAAATAATCCCCCCTCTTATCCCCCAATCAAACACACCCAAAGGATTTGTGCCCAACTAAGAGAGAACTTAGAAAAAATTGGAGTGCATCTAAATACATTCACTAAGGTATAAAATCGAAAAATTGGAATGTTAAATTTTAAAAATTTTAATCAAATTTGTTCAATCAACTCTTTGTAAGTGGTGGTGGGTTGATAGCCGAGTGTCAATAGTCGTAGTATGATAATAGTGAACATTATATTGGTGATTTTTAAAGTTTAAATATTATTATTATTATTTTTGGTTACTTTCATTTAATAAAAATAAGTAAATGATTTAGATAAGTAAATAAAAACATTAGGTATTAAATTCATAAAATAAAAAACTTAAAATTTATTTTACGGTAAATTACAAATAGATCTCTTGATATTTGTTTAAAGTATAGATTACCTCTGTAATTTAAAAAATTACAAATATTCCCTTGTTAAAAAATTTTATTTAATAGAATTAATTAAAAAAATAAATTCATAATTACTCTCCTATACAATAATAAAATTATTTAAATTATTAATTGAAATATATTTATAACATTATTAAAAACTGTGAATTGACTTGATGATTTATTAATAAAAGAGACAATTTGTTATGAAATTAGAAACCTTATAATTTCCAGAATCACAGTGAGCGATTTATGTTTTAATCAAATCTCAGGAAATATATTTATAATGTATAATCCATTTTAGGGAAAGTTATTTATAAGTCCTATTAGGGAGACTTATGTTGCATATGGTCCTACTAAAAAACTTATGTTCTCATAAGTCCTGTGGAAAGTTTGTTGACACATTTACCCTCAATATTGTTGTTAATATTACAAATAATAGTAAAATCATATATAAGAAATTGAATTTTACCATAAATCATATCTATATAAACGTAACGTAACGTGACACCTACATAAACGTAACGTAACGTAACACTTATGATTTATGGTAACATGCAATTTCCTATATATCTACATAAACGTAACGTAACGTGACACCTACATAAACGTAAAGTGACACCTATGATCTATGACAACATTCAATTTGAATGTTGTCATAGATCATATCTAAATAAACGTAACGTAATATAGGAAATTGAATGTTGTCATAGATTATATTTATATGAAACGTAACGTGACACCAACATAAACCAGCAACATTTTCACATTCAATTTAAAAAAATAAAAACGCATTAAAGCCTTGTTTGGCATAACTTATTTTAGTCCATTTTTTTATCTTTTTATATTTTTTGGATCACATCAATCAATATCTCATCTCTACTTTTCTACACATCTTTTTATAAAAAGTAAAAAAGTACACTTATTTAGGACATTCCAAACCACCAGTAAGTTTGCGAAACTTAACGTGACACATTACGTTACGTTTCTGTAGGTGTCACGTTACGTTTATGTAGGTGTCACGTTACGCTACGTTTATATAAGTGTCACGTCACGTTACGTTTATGTAGGATCTTGTGGAATACATTCCTATCTAAATAGGACTTGAGGCTCTATAAAAAATTACACAAGATTTAACCTACCATAAATGTATGAAAAATGACTTATAAATAAGTCTCACATTATTTTATTATAATGCTCAAACCTTATTTGGTACAATTTAAATCCTCAATTTTAACCGTTGTGTATGCTAAGCTTGTTTTATTGAAAAGTTGTGGAAGATTAAAAAAGAAGTAATAAGAGTTCACTTTGTTGCAATTTAGATATCAGCAAGTGGAGCATTCTTTACGACCTTTCTAATAGGAATTTCATTCTATTTGAAGGCAAGTAACTAATCCTCTGCATATACTACATATTCAAATTCAATCAAACTGCTTTAGTATCATTTTATTCGATGGATCATACGATGCTTTGAATTGAACAGGATCATGACATGCTTCTGAAATGGATTCCTATGTAAGTTCTAACAGGTATACTGGTAAGAATAATGTTTAATTCCCAATTTGTCTTTACCATATCAGTTATTCTAGGCTTGTACCCAAAAGCCTACATCAAGAAATTCCAAGATTTTGATAAATAGAGCCCATTGTTTTCTCATATCTTAATTCCTAAAATCAGCTCAGCTCTACCGGTGGTCGTTTTCGATGGGCTTGGCACCTATTTCATGGATCATCGTGACAGAGGCAGCATAGAATTATAAATTTTTTTATTGATCTTGAAGTGTCTTGACCAACACCAGGAAAACAAAATATGTAAAATAAAAAATTAATTGCTTTTATTTACTATGAGAATTAATCACTTTGATTTAGACTTCTGAATCAGATTATATGGTTAGATATACGGTATGTGATTTTTATCCATAACCTTTTTTTTTCAGACCCTCTTTCTGACTCTCTCCCAGAAAATAACGATCAAGCCATTTTGCACTGTGACTTGTATGGGTGATACTCATTTTGTAGTATCACTCCACTGCTGGGTTCGTTGACTGATCAGATTTTGGAAGCACGTGATTTACCCACGAGGTTGTGTCATTAAGGTATGATCCGAATTATTTTTATCCGCTGTGTTAATTTATAATGTTTTATGATTTACATTGGTATCAGAGCCTATATGGGTTTTTTTGTGCTTATTTTTTATGCATTAAAATGTGTTTTTTTTATATAAATATATACACATTATATGCATGAAAATTAATAGAGGAGGAAGACGAAGTGCACGGTTGTTTGCACTTCAACTGTCATTGATTGAGAATGCGATACACTTCATTTTTATGTTCATTAAATGTTATTTTTAATGCCATAAATGTTTTTATTGTGAAAAATGGAGTCTGGCAGTACAAAAAATCGAACCAGAAAACACCCTGGAAGGTGGAGCGTGGGCCTTACGCGCCACCTGACACCGTGGGAGGCTTCTACGCACCTCCACCCGCTCTCACACGCATCCACGCGCCTCCATGCCCGCGTTGTTCCGCGATTTCCACGCTCGCGCCCTCCGCACCACACACCCGCGGCGCGTGCTGAGCCGCGCGCTGAGCCGCGAGCCGAGCCGCGTACTGAGCCGCGCGCGCTGAGCCGTGCCGTTTTTCCTCCGCCGGCTTGGCTGCTGATGTGAGGGTCTGTTTGTTTTGTTTTTAAATTCAGAATTACATTAAATGGTCATAATTAATTTGTTATAGCTTTGTTTTAAGCGTGGTTAGTACCGTTAGACTCAGAATTATATTTTCTATCTTTTGTAAAATTTTATGAAAATAAAAAGTATTTTTCCTGTGATTATAATTCATTATTTATGCTTTAAAATGCTTCTGGTATTGCATAAATTATTTTCTGGGGTTGGATTTTTTATTGTAGACTTCTGAAATGTTTTACTATTTACTGGAATAATTTTTTCAGTTTATCAGATTCTGAAATTTTTTATTTCTAATTTAATGTGTGTTTATTAGTTATTTAGAATTCCCGAAAATTTCCGAAAATTTCTAGAAAATTTCAGAAGTGATACAATTTCTGTTATGGCATAATTTGAATATTAATTACAACATATTATTTTTTTTAGGGTTTGTAATATGTTGTGATTAGAATAGCATGATTAATTGTTTTTTATTTTAATTCCGTTATTAAATGTAACATAGCATGTATTGATTGTGAATCTACATTATGATGCTATTGTATGGAATTAGAAATTTTTGTCATGCTTTTAGACATGCCATAGTCAGTGGGAGGTTATTCGGTTGAGAGAAATCTTTGTAGATTAACTCCCGAAAATCAATATTTTGCGCATAAATTAAATTAAATTTTGGATAATTGTCACCTGTGGCGCAAGAGATGATTATGAGCATAGCGAATTTTCGATCTTGCGACTTGTGTAATATTGTCACTATTTAATTTAGATTTTTGTGGCAAAATTATATTATGCTAATCAAATTAATCTCAATACGAATTTCTCTCTAAATTGACTTAGCTTATGGAAGTTAATTGGTTGACCTAGACTTAGTAAAGATGTTCAAATGTGAACAATGTAATCCCATTCTTTAGATGAACAAAAGTTTTGGAGACTTTAGGTCAAGTCTTAATTGAGCCAAAGCAAGGGAACATGACTCAAAGTCACCGTGGTTTTGTTGTCTTGTTTGGCATAATAAAAACTAATGTGTGCGCTATGATTAGCGGCACGCTACGTAGTTTTGGTTGGCAAGTTTTGGAGTTATGAAATTAGTAAGCCCTCAATTGATCTGTATATGATCTTGACTATTGAGCTGCGTGGCTTGACTTTGTAATTTGACTTGTAAATAATGTTACATCATTGGATGAAGTAACATTCAAGACTCACGTCATCCAAGAAATGCGAGTTTAAATAAATTAGTCATTAAGTGTAAGACGAGTAGCCAATATGAGCAGTGTTTTGCTCTCTACCCAATTAATGGGAGTGGATAGAGCAAAATTTCATGCATTATAATAGTGTGTGTTGAATTAACACCAAGTGAAAAGATTAGCGCTTAGAAATTGCAAAATCTATTAACATTATGTGAAAAGAGTAGCACTTAGAAGCTGCAAAATTTATTGATACTAAGTGAAAAGATTAGCGCTTAGTAGCTGCAAAATCTATTAGCATTGCCAACTTGTCTAAGACTGGACACTTACTGTCTCCATACTTGAGTGTGAGACATGAGGAGGGGCTTCTTTGTATGATTCCTTAGCTAGGCTAACGTTTTTGAATGACGTTTACCACTAGGCACAAACGTTGCAGCATAATAATGAAAAGGTCAAGGCTGACAAGGTTGTTATAACTCTAAGAATTTGACGCATGGCTCGTAAGAGTATTGTGTTGAATTAGACTCTTTAGCCTAATTCGCGCTTAAGTTACTTCAGAAGCTGTCATAGTTGATAGCTTATTCTCTCATTCTTGTGGATAGTAGAATTAATTGTAAGTAACTATGAAGCAAGAAATAGATATGGCAAGAGGAGTATCGTCATCTTTCAACTAGATGCAGTAAAGTGTATGGAGAATAAAATTGACTTGAAGGTACAGGGGATTAGCACTTACTAGTTAAATTTGCGAATTAGGCGCACTTGATATCTCCATGACATCCTTTTATGATCTAGTGAATATGAATTAGTCGTGAGTTATTACCTAGTTGGACCTAAACCTTTAAAACTTGTCTTTGAGAACTCACACATTAAGATGATTGGAATTAGTTTATGACATTGGTCATGAACCAGTGGCTTATTATACTTAATCACATTAATGAGATGATGACATGATGGTTTGAGTAGGCCTTCTCGGGCCCACTCGCTTATGTCATCCTGCTCTCATGTGAATGTGTAACTTTGTTCGCAATGGGTGCGCACAAGTAAGTAGGAAAGCCGTAGAAGGTCATTTGTTTTGGCGCATTTAGTCCACTATGATATTTGTGACTAGATATGTGTAAGGGTATGATAGCTAAGCCTCAATCTCGACACATTTATAGATTACGATACGCATCTGAGTCAAGACTATTTGATCTCCCATAAGTCAAAAGTTTTGAGATGATTTTTGACATAGCACATATGAGGTTGAGAACAATGAGATAATAGCTTTCGTGCCTTTAGTTTTGACCAAGGTGGCGAGTATCTATTTGAGTTATTTTAGAAAACTCTGTGAAGAGAGATAAATACTTAGAAAATTGATTATTCCTAGTACTCAACAACACAATGGTGTAGTAGAGATAAGGAATTAAATATTGTTAATGTTAGGTGGATAATGGCGCAAAATGTTTCCCAATTGGGAATTGCACTAGTTTGTTGCCTATATCCCTAACTAAGTGCCCTCCATATTAGATTTTACACTCCATTTGAGTAATGGGTTAGCGGAGAGCCATCTATGGGCGATCTGTAACCGTTAAACAGCTTATCTTTATTTTACTTCTCATAAGATTGCGAAGTTAAGACCTAGGGTTCTATAGCGCATTATTGTATGCTGTCTTGTAAACACAAAGGGTCGTGTGGCGCATTATTGTATGCGGTCATGTAAACCCTCCGGGTCATGTGCATATAGGTAAGCAGCTTTGTGGTAGTGTAACTAAGTCACATAAAGTTTTATTAGTAAAGGTGACGTGAATAGAGTTTTTGGAACTCTATAAGATAGAGAATTCTAAGCATAGCGCTCTATGTAGCCTAGTTGAGAATGGAAATAAATTTCCAATATCCTAGGGACAGTGGGAGCGATGTGCCTACTAATGGATTACTCCATTAGAGGAGAATACTCTACATTCTTAGTTGCGTGGTAGCGAATGTGAAAATTTTTCACGTCATCACTGGTTGATTGAAAGGAAAACATTCATGATTGCTCCGCAAGATGATAAAGAGCCTAGGATAATGCCTGAGGCTCTAGTTCCCTATTTTTAGAAAGTGGATCAATGTTGCGCAGTTTAAGACAAAGTCTTTGAGGATTAACCATTTTTATAATTTGGTTGACTTTCCATTATGAAGCGAAACTATTCTAAAGTTATGCGTAATTTGGATAGTCATTGTTGAGGCATAAGGCTCGCTAGATACCGAAAAGTCGCACTATTGAGGAAAGTGTAGACCATGAGAAGACTTCCTCCTGGGGAGTGAGGTTATTTTGACTTAGGCTATGATTGACATAAGTTCGGAACATTGATTTGTGGACATTGTGACCCAACTTTCTCGTTAGAGAATTGAATAAGTAGATCCGTAGGGATTTACCTTCTGCTTTTATGGTGAAAAGTTAGGAGCGCAAAAAGGTTGTTAGTTTCAATAAATCTTTTACAGCCTAAAACAGTTATCCAAATAGTGGTTCTTAGATTTTGTCAAGCCATGATAGGCCAACGATGATCGATGAAGACCACTGAGGCATGATCAATGGTCCAAAAGAAGTTTTTTCCTTACTTAGTCATTATGAGCCAGGAATTTATAGGGTTGTCGCCACCTAGGGTGGGCAGTCCTCTGTTTTAGATATGATGGACATGGGTGATGTAATTTATATGCTCGGATGTACGATCTTTAGGGATTGTTTTGGGAGAATTCCTATTTTGTCTTCGATGACTTACATAAGGAATATCCTAAAATGTTTCTAGATGCAAAATTGCAAACCCATTGACTTACCTATCGGTGAAAGCCAGAGCCTTAGCTATTGAGTAAATCCTCGGATTGTCTTTGGGAGAAACAGATGACCTATATTCCTTGATTTTTTCCTTGTTATGGGAGCCTAAAGTACGCTATGTGGGCGTATTCGGCATGATAAGTATTATCTTTGGTAAATGGTCAACTGAGTTGTTTAGACAATTACCTTGCTCATTAGACTGTGGATAAAATGCTTTACTAGTAGCATATTAATTTGCTCCTTGTAAGATTCAATGCGCTAGTTGGGCGCATCTGCGCTAGTTAGGCGCATTAAGAATGAACGCAAATTGGTCACCAAAATATCTTTAGAGAGGTTATTGCGAAAGAGGTAGTAATCTTAAATCACTTCATGTGAGGCGCACATGGTGGATTCCGTTGTATATACTTATCGCAAGAGGTGCTGATAAGGCTTTTGTTTGGAATCTATAATTGCGCAAGCTGTGGTCAATTTTTTTTTAAATCGATCACTTATTTTGAGATGATGGGATGTTGACACTATTATGGTTTGTGTCATAATGATTAGCAGATGATGATGTCAGCAGGTAAGATTGGCTCACTCACACGAGTAATCGCCCTTGGCGCTTGGGAGCGAGCAAGGATGAAACTAGTGGTTTATTTTTATTTAGAGCCAAGAGAGGCTTAAATAATCCACTATGCATGTCGCCTTGGTCACAACCAAGATGACGTCGTGTTAAGGACCAAACATGGATGTTAGTACTCACTTTCCATGTTGTGCCTGTTATGGTTAGCCAGATGCGAGATCTCATTTGGCGCCTGGAAGGCGAGCAAATAGAGAATTCGGGTTAGGCGCTAGAAAGCGACTAGACTAATATCTGTACGGTGTATCGAGTATGACGTCACTCTTTATGGAAGAGTTACTCCACCGTAGCATGTATTCATACTATATGTGCTTGGCGACCGAGTAATGAGGTGAGAGAATGAATCCCTGTTTTCTCACCGTGTGAGTCTTACGTGTCATTATTGATATGACTTTCATTTATGTACCCTTTTGTGACTTTTGACTATATCATAAGGTAAGGGGTTGATGTTCTGTTACTTTGGTATGTTGCCTGCGGCCATGTATGATTCGTCCTTAAGGGACATCACTGGGAAAGCGGTCAATCCTAAACTAAATGGCATGAGGGCAAAGGGAAGATCATCTAGTATTACACCACTGTTGTATATTCTCTGCCGACAACTCACATCGCTCTGTATGAGAGGTGAATTGAGTGTGAATATATTGCAAGAATTGAGAGGGTCAAACATACTCTTTTTAAGGGATTAGAGATGTTTTTTAGACCGGTGTAATTAGATGAGTCTGAGGTATATGAGACACTATTTCTGTTCTTTTTGGGTTGATGTCTCTATGCTGACTCATTTTGAGTTTCTAGTATAGAGCTCCCACATGCAGGTGTTCTCAGCAATCGCACGGTGCATTGGCTAGTATGAGATTGTTCTTTTTTGGGGAGATTGAGATAAGAGATGTGGCAGTGTCATGCCAACTCATGTGCGAATGGGAGATGTTAGAAATTGGGCACCCATGTGGCATGACCCTTTGAACCTGAACCTTTTGAACCTTATACATATAAGTTTGAATTTGAATTCAAAACTTATTTGGATAATCATTCAGGATATCTATATCTATCATATCAATAGATATGAATAGATGGATAGATTGATATATATGTGGTTATATATCAGATTATATGGTTAATCTATGAGATATGTATATCAAATATACGTTATGTGGTTTTTACCCATAACCATTTTTCCTATACTCTCTCTCTGACTCTCTCCCATAAAACAACGATCAAGCCATTTTGCGTTGTGACTTGTGTGGGTGATACTCATTTTGTAGTATCACTCCATTGCTGGGTTCGTTGTTCAGATTTTGGAAGCACGTGATTTACCCACGAGGTTCTTCGCTACAAGGTATGATTCTAATATTTTTTCCCGCTGTAATATAATACTTTGATTTACATATATATATGTATTGGCCCAGACAAGTCCAACCCAACCTCACACTATGCACCCAACCCGCCCGAACGGCGGTGGTCCGCTTGTGTTTATTTTTGGGTCCAATAGGTCTAGCCTACAATCTCTCCCTTCTACACCCTGGAAAGCGGAGCGTGGGCCTCACGCGCCACCTGACGTCGTGGGAGCCTTCCACGTGCTCTCACGCACCTCCGTGCACTCTTACGCACTCTCACACGCCTCCACGCACCTCCATGCCCGCGCTGTTCCGCGCTTTCCACGCACGCGCCCTCCGCGCCACACACGCGTCGCGTGCTGAGCCGCGCACCGAGCCGTGAGCCGAGTCGCGTACTGAGCCGCGCGCACTAAGCAGTGCCGTTTTTCCTCCGCTGGCTTGGCTGCTGATGTAAGGGTCTGTTTGTTTTGTTTTTAAATTCAGAATTCGTTAAATAATCATAATTAATTCGTTATAGCTTTGTTTTAAGCGTGGTTAGTACCGTTAGACTCAGAATTATATTTTCTATCTTTTGTAAAATTTTAAAAATTTTATGAAAATAAAAATTATTTTTCCTGTGATTATAATTCATTATTTATGTTTTAAAATGCTTCCGGTATTGCATAAATTATTTTCTGGGGTTGAATTTTTTATTGTAGACTTCTGAAATGTTTTACTATTTACTGGAATAATTTTTTCAGTTTATCAGATTCTTAAATTTTTTATTTCTAATTTAATATGTGTTTATTAGTTATTTAGAATTTCAAAAATTTTCAGAAAAATTCCAGAAAATTTCAGAAGTGATACAGTTTCTGTTATGGCATAATTTGAATATTAATTACAGCATATTATTTTTTTTCACATTTGAATATCTTTACTAAGTCTAGGTCAACCAATTAACTTCCATAAGCTAAGTCAATTTAGAGAGAAATTCGCATTGGGATTAATTTGATTAGCATAATATAATTTTGCCACAAAAATCTAAATTTAATAGTAACAATATTACACAAGTCGCAAGATCGAAAATCCTCTGTACTCGTAATAATCTCTTGCGCCAAAGGTGACAATTATCCAAAATTTAATTTAATTTATGCGCAAAATATTGGTTTTCGGGAGTTAATCGACAAAGATTTCTCTCAACCGAATAACCTCCCACTGACTATGGCATGTCTAAAAGCATGATAAAAAATTCTAATTCTATACAATAACATCATAATGTAGATTCACAATCAATACATGCTATGTTACATTTAATAACGGAATTAAAATAAAAAACAATTAATCATGCTTAGAAAATTGATTATTCCTAGTCCTCAACAATACAATGGTGTAATAGAGATAAGGAATTAAATATTGTTAATGTTAGGTGGATAATGGCACAAAATGTTTCCGAATTGGGAATTGCACTAGTTTGTTGCCTATATCCCTAACTAAGTGCCCTCCATATCAGATTTTACACTCCATTTGAGTAATGGGTTAGCGGAGAGCCATCAATGGGCGATCTGTAACCGTTAAGCAGCTTATCTTTATTTTACTTCTCATAAGATTGCGAAGTTAAGACATTGGGTTCTATAGCGCATTATTGTATGCTGTCTTGTAAACACAAAGGGTCATGTGGCGCATTGTTGTATGCGGTCACGTAAACCCTCCGGGTCATGTGCATATAGGTAAGCAGCTTTGTGGTAGTATAACTAAGTCACATAAAGTTTTATTAGTAAAGGTGACGTGAATAGAGTTTTGGAACTCTATAAGATAGAGAATTCTAAGCATAGCGCTCTATGTAGCCTAGTTGAGAATGGAAATAAATTTCCAATATCTTAGGGACAGTGGAAGCGATGTGCCTACTAATGGATTACTCCATTAGAGAAGAATACTCTACATTCTTAGTTGCGTGGTAGCGAATGTGAAAATTTTCCACGTCATCACTGGGTGATTGAGAGGGAAACATTCATGATTGCTCCGCAAGATGATAAAGAGCCTAGGATAATGCCTAAGGCTCTAGTCCCCTATTTTTAAAAAGTGGATCAATTTTGCACAGTTTAAGACAAAGTCTTTGAGGATTAACCATGTTTATAATTTGGTTGACTTTCCATTATGAAGCGAAACTGTTCTAAAGTTATGCGTAATTTGGATAGTCATTGTTGAGGCATAAGGCTCGCTAGATACCGAAAAGTCGCACTATTGAGGAAAGTGTAGACCATGAGAAGACTTCCTCCTGGGGAATGAGGCTATTTTGACTTAGGCTATGATTGACATAAGTTCGGAACATTGATTTGTGGACATTGTGACCCAACTTTCTCGTTAGAGAATTGAATAAGTAGATCGGTAGGGATTTACCTTCTGCTTTTATGGTGAAAAGTTAGGAGCGCAAAAAGGTTGCTAGTTCCAATAAATCGTTTACAGCCTAAAACAGTTATCCAAATAGTGGTTCTTAGATTTTGTCAAGCCATGATAGGCCAACAATGATCGATGAAGACCACTGAGGGATGATCAATGGTCCAAAAGAAGTTTTTCCTTACTTAGTCATTATGAGCCAGGAATTTATAAGGTTGTTGCCACCTAGGGTGGGCAGTCCTCTATTTTAGATATGATGGACATGGGTGATGTAATTTATATGCTCGGATGTACGATCCTTAGGGATTGCTTTGGGAGAATTCATGTTTTGTCTTCGATGACTTACATAAGAAATATCCTAGAACGATTCTAGGTGCAAAATTGCAAACCCATTGACTTACCTATTGGTAAAAGCCAGAGCCTTAGCTATTGAGTGAATCCTCGGATTGTCTTTGGGAGAAACGGATGACCTATATTCCTTGATTTTTTCTTTGTTGTGGGAGCCTAAAGTACGCTATGTGGCGTATTCGGCATGATAAGTGTTATCTTTGGTAAATGGTCAACTGAGTTGTTTAGACGTTGACCTTGCTCATTAGACTGTGGATAAAATGCTTTACTAGTAGCATATTAATTTGCTCCTTGTAAGATTCAATGCGCTAGTTGGGTGCATGTGCGCTAGTTGGGCACATCAAGAATGAACGCAAATTGGTCACCAAAATATCTTTAGAGAGGTTACTACGCAAGAGGTAGTGATCTTAAATCACTTCATGTGAGGCGCACATGGTGGATTCTGTTGTATATACTTATCGCAAGAGCTGCTGATAAGGTCTATGTTTGGAATCTAGAATTGTGATCTTGAATCACTTCATGTGAGGCGCACATAGTGGATTCCGTTGTATATACTTATCGCAAGAGGTGCTGATAAGGCTTATGTTTGGAATCAAGAATTGTGCAAGCTGTGGTGAATCCCAATAGTCTTGCGCCCTAGCGGCAAATCAACCAAGTCCCAGACATGATTTTTCTTCATAAACTCTATTTCTTCATCCATTGCAGTACTCTGTTCTTTACTAGCAGGGGATGAAAGAGCCTCTTTGAGATTCTTAGGCTCCATCTCATCACTTGGAGCAATCATGAATGCTTCCCCTTCAAGCTCAAAACGACGATGGGGTATGGCTCCACGTTTGTTTCGATAAGGTTCAAAAGGTTCAGGTTCAAAGGGTCATGCCACATTGGCGCCCAATTTCTAACATCTCCCACTCGCACATGAGTTGGCATGACACTGCCACATCTCTTATCTCAATCTCCCCAAAAAAGAACAATCTCATACTAGCCAATGCACCATGCAACTGCTGAGAACACCTGCGTGTGGGAGCTCTATACTAGAAACTCAAAATGAGTCAGCATAGAGACATCAACCCAAAAAGAACAGAAATAGTGTCTCATATACCCCAGACTCATCTAATTACACCGGTCCAAAAAACATCTCTAATCCCTCAAAAAGAGCATGTTTGACCCTCTCAATTCTTGCAATATATTCACACTCAATTCGCCTCTCATACAGAACGATGTGAGTTGCCGGTAGTGAATATACAACAGTGGTGGAATACTAGATGATCTTCCCTTTGCCCTCATGCCATTTGGTTTAGGATTGACCGCTTTCCCAGTGATGTCCCTTAAGGCCGAATCATACATGGCCGCAGGCAACATACCAAAGTAGCAGAACATCAACCCCTTACCTTATGATATAGTCAAAAGTCATAAAAGGGTACATAAATGAAAGTCATATCAATAATGACACGTAAGACTCACACGGTGAGGAAACAGGGATTCATTCTCTCACCTCATTACTCGGTCGCCAAGCACATATAGTATGAATACATGCTACGGTGGAGTAACTCTTCCATAAAGAGTGACGTCATACTCGATACACCGTACAGATATTAGTCTAGTCGCTTTCTAGCGCCTAACCTGAATTCTCTATTTGCTCGCCTTCCAGGCGCCAAATGAGATCTCGCATCTGGCTAATCATAACAAGCACAACATGGAAAGTGGGTACTAACATCCATGTTTGGTCCTTAACACGACCTCATCTTGGTTGTGACCAAGGCGACATGCATAGTGGATTATTTAAGCCTCTCTTGGCTCCAAATAAAAATAAACCACTAGTCTCATCCTTGCTCGCTCCCAAGCGCCAAGGGCGATTGCTCGTGTCAGTGAGCCAATCTTGCCTACTGACATCATCATCTGCTAATCATTATGACACAAACCATAATAGTGTCAACATCCCATCATCTCAAAATAAGTGATCGATTTAAAAAAAAATTGACCACAGCTTGCGCAATTATAGATTCCAAACAAAAGCCTTATCAGCACCTCTTGCGATAAGTATATACAACGGAATCCACCATGTGCGCCTCACATGAAGTGATTTAAGATCACTACCTCTTGCGCAATAACCTCTCTAAAGATATTTTGGTGACCAATTTGCGTTCATTCTTAATGCGCCTAACTAGCGTAGATGCGCCCAACTAGCGCATTGAATCTTACAAGGAGCAAATTAATATGCTACTAGTGAAGCATTTTATCTACAATCTAATTAGCAAGGTCAATGTCTAAACAACTCAGTTGACCATTTACCAAAGATAACACTTATCATGCCGAATACGCCCACATAGCGTACTTTAGGCTCCCACAACAAGGAAAAAATCAAGGAATATAGGTCATCTGTTTCTCCCAAAGACAATCCGAGGATTCACTTAATAGCTAAGGCTCTAGCTTTTACCGATAGGTAAGTCAATGGGTTTGCAATTTTGCATCTAGAATCATTCTAGGATATTCCTTATGTAAGTCATCGAAGACAAAATAGGAATTCTCCCAAAACAATCCCTAAAGATCGTACATCCGAGCATATAAATTACATCACCCATGTCCATCATATCTAAAACAGAGGACTGCCCACCCTAGGTGGCGACAACCCTATAAATTCCTGGCTCATAATGACTAAGTAAGGAAAAAACTTCTTTTGGACCATTGATCATGCCTCAGTGGTCTTCATTGATCATCGTTGGCCTATCATGGCTTGACGAAATCTAAGAACCACTATTTGAATAATTGTTTTAGGCTGTAAAAGATTTATTGGAACTAGCAACCTTTTTGTGCTTCTAACTTTTCACCATAAAAGCAGAAGGTAAATCCCTACGGATCTACTTATTCAATTCTCGAACGAGAAAGTTGGGTCACAATGTCCACAAATCAATGTTCCGAACTTATGTCAATCATAGCCTAAGTCAAAATAACCTCACTCCCCAAGAGGAAGTCTTCTCATGGTCTACACTTTCCTCAATAGTGCGACTTTTCGGTATCTAGCGAGCCTTATGCCTCAACAATGACTATCCAAATTACGCATAACTTTAGAACAGTTTCGCTTCATAATGGAAAGTCAACCAAATTATAGAAATGGTTAATCCTCAAAGACTTTGTCTTAAACTGTGCAAAATTGATCCACTTTCTAAAAATAGGGGACTAGAGCCTTAGGCATTATCCTAGGCTCTTTATCATCTTGCGGAGCAATCATGAATGTTTCCCTCTCAATCACCCCGTGATGACGTGGAAAATTTTCACATTCGCTACCACGCAACTAAGAATGTAAAGTATTCTCCTCTAATGGAGTAATCCATTAGTAGGCGCATCGCTCCCACTGTCCCTAGGATATTGGAAATTTATTTCCATTCTCAACTAGGCTACATAGAGCGCTATGCTTAGAATTCTCTATCTTATAGAGTTCCAAAAACTCTATTTACGTCACCTTTACTAATAAAACTTTATGTGACTTAGTTACACTACCTAAAAGCTACTTACCTATGTGCACAGGACCCGGAGGGATTACATGACCGCATACAATAATGCGCCACACGACCCTTTGTGTTTACAAGACAGCATACAATAATGCGCTATAGAACCCTAGGTCTTAACTTCGCAACCTTATGAGAAGTAAAATAAGGATAAGTTGCTTTGATGGTTACAGTTCGCCCACAAATGGCTCTCTGTTAACCCATTACTTAAAATGGAGTGTAAAATCTGATATGGAGGGCACTTAGTTAGGGATATAGGCAACAAACTAGTGCAATTCCCAATTGGGAAACATTTTGCGCCATTATCCACCTAACATTAACAATATTTAATTCATTTTCTCTACTACACCATTGTGTTGTTGAGTACTAAGAATAATCAATTTTCTAAGCATCTATCTCTCTTCACAGAGTTTTCTAAAATAACTCAAATAGATACTCGCCACCTTGGTCAAAACTAAAGGCACGAAAGCTATTATCTCATTGATCTCAACCTCATATGTGCTATGTCAAAAATCATCTCAAAACTTTTGACTTATGGGAGATCAAATAGTCTTGACTCAGATGCGTATCGTAATCTATAAATGTGTCAAGATTGAGGCTTAGCTATCATATCCTTACACATATCTAGTCACAAATATCATAGTGGACTAAATGAGCCAAAACAAATAACCTTCTACGGCTTTCCTACTTACTTGTACGCACCCATTGCGAACAAAGTTACACATTCATATGAGAGCAGGATGTCATAAGCGAGTGGGCCCAAGAAGGCCTACTCAAACCATCGTGTCATCATCTCATTAATGTGATTAAGTATAATAAGCCACTGGTTCATGACTAATGTCATAAACTAATTCCAATCATCTTAATGTGTGAGTTCTCAAAGACAAGTTTTAAAGGTTTAGGTCTAACTAGGTAATGACTCACGACTAATTCATATTCACTAGATCGTAAAAGGATGTCATGGAGATATCAAGTGCGCCTAAGTCACAAATTTAACTAGTAAGTGCTAATCCCCTGCACCTTCAAGTCAATTTTATTCTCCATACACTTTACTGCATCTAGTTGAAAGATGACGATACTCCTCTTGCCATATCTATTTCTCACTTCATAGTTACTTGCAATTAATTCTATTATCCACAAGAAGGAGAGAATAAGCTATCAACTATGACAGCTCCTGAAGTAACTTAAGCGCGAATTAGGCTAAAGAGTCTAATTCAACACAATACTCTCACGAGCCATGCATCAAATTCTTAGAGTCATAACAACCTTGTCAGCCTTGACCTTTTCATTATTATGCTGCAACGTTTGCGCTTAGTGGTAAAGATCATTCAAAAACGTTAGCCTAGCTAAGGAATCATATAAATAAGCACCTCCTCATGTCTCACACATAATTGTGGAAACAGTAAGTGTCCAGACTTAGACAAGTTGGTAATGCTAATAGATTTTCCAGCCACTTGGCGTTAATCTTTTCATTTAGTGTTAATAGATTTTGCAGCTTCTAAGCGCTAATCTTTTAACTTCACGTGATATTTCAACGCACACTATTATAGTGCATGAAATTTCGCTCCATCCACTCCCAATAATTGGGTAGAGAGCAAAACATTGCTCATACTGGCTACTCGTCTTACACTTAATGACTAATTTATTTAAGCTCGCATTTCTTGGATGACGTGACTCTTGAATGTTACTTCATCCAATGATGTAACATTATTTACAAGTCAAATTACAAAGTCAATCCGCTCAGCTCCATAGTCAAGATCATATACAGATCTATTGAGGGCTTACTAATTTCATAACTCCAAAACTCGCCAATCAAAACTACGTAGTGTGCCGCTAGCTATAACGCACACATCAAATTTTGTTGTGCCGAACAAGGCAACAAAATCAGGGCGACTTTGAGTTATATTTCCTTACTTTGGCTCAATTAAGGTCTGACCTAAAGTTTCCAAGACTTTTGCTCATCTAAAGAATGGGATTAGATTGTTCAAATTTGAACATCTTTACCAAGTCTAGGTCAACCAAATTAACTTCCATAAACTAAATCAATTTAGAGAGAAATTTGCATTGGGATTAATTTGATTGGCATAACATAATTTTGCCGCAAAAATCTAAATTAAATAGTGACAATACTACACAAGTCGCAATATCAAAAATCCGCTATACTCGTAATCATCTCTTGTGCCACAGGTGACAATTATCCAAAATTCAATTTAATTTATACGCAAAATATTGGTTTTCGGGAGTAAATCTACAAAGATTTCTCTTAACCGAACAACCTCCCACTAACTATGGCATGTTTAAAAGCATGATAAAATATTCTAATTCCATACAATAGCATCATAATGTAGATTCACAATCAACTCATGCTATTTTACATTTAATAACGGACTTAAAATAAAAAAAATCATGCTATTCTAATTACAACATATTAGAAATTCTAGGCAAAAATAACAATATGCTGTATTTAATATTCAGATTATGCCATAACAGAAAGTATATCATTCTAAAATTTTCTGAAATTTTTCTGAATTTTTTTTGGAATTTTTCTGGAATTTTAAATAACTAATAAACACACATAAAATTAGAAATAAATATTTCAGAATCTGGTAAAATGCAATAACCATACCAGCAAATAGTAAACTACAACAATAGTCTGCAATAAAAAATTCAGCCTCAGAAACTTAATCATGCAACACCAGATGCATTTTAAAGCAGAAATAATGAATTATTATTTCAGGAAAAATATTTTTTATTTTCATAAAATTTTCAAAATTTTACAGAAGATAGAAAATGTAATTCTGAATCTAACAGTACCAATCATGCTTAAAACAAAGCTATAACGAATTACTTATGACCATTTAACGTAATTTAGAATTAAAAAAGAACAAACAGAGCCTTAGAACCAAGCCAGCTGGGAAAAACGGCTCGGCTCGGCTTGTGCCGCTCAACTCAGCGCGAGGCGACTCAACGGCGGCACGGCGCATGGCGTACGCGTGTCGCGGCGCGAAGCGGCACGGCTAACGCGCGCGTGGGAATGGCGTGGACAGCGCGCGCGTGGGAAGAGCGCCTAGTGCGTGGTGGCGCGTGGAAGCGCGTGGTGGCGCGTGAGCGCTCGTGGTGGCGCGTCGAAGCACGTGGAACCGTTGGGCGGCGTTATATAGCGCGTGAGGCACACGTGCCGCCTTCCACGGTGTTTTCTGTTCTAATTTTGGTACTGCCAGACTCCACTTTTCACAATAAATACATTTATAGTCTCAAAAATGACATTTAATGGACATAGAAATGTGATGTATCACATTCTCAGTCTAATTTTCATGCAAATAATATGTATATATATTTGTATAAAATTATACACATATTTTATCGCATACAACTAAGCACGAAAATATCCATATTAGGCTCTGATACCAATGTAAATCAAAGTATTATATTACAGCGGGAAAAAATATCAGAATCATACCTTGTAGCAAATAACCTCGTGGGTAAATCACGTGCTTCTAAAATCTGAACAACGAACCCAGCAGTGGAATGATACTACAAAATGAGTATCACTCACACAAGTCACAGTACAAAATGGCTTGATCGTTGTTTTATGGGAGAGAGTATGAGAAAAATGGTTATGGGTAAAAACCACATAACGTATATCTGATATACGTATCTCATAGATTAACCATGTAAAACAAAGTATAACATAGAAGAATAAAAATTATGGTCTTACCTTTAGAACAGAGTCTAAATTGAAAGATCTCGTAGGTAAATCACGTGCTTTCTGAATCTGATCAGTTAACCCAGCAATTGAGTGATATTACAATAGTGAATGTCACCCACACAAATCACAGTGCAAATGGCTTTGATCGTTGGTTTTTGGGAGAGAGTCAGTGTATGGGAAAAACTCAAAACATACGTTATTTTTCTCTTAATCACCCATATCTCATATTATCAGATATATAATCTGTTTATCTCATTTATCCATATCAATTATATGAGATAATATATAAGATGTATCATCTATCCATATCAATTATATGATAGATATATATATATATATCCTGAGTGGTTATCCAAATAGGTTTAAATTTGAATTCAAAACCCATTTGGATAAGGCTCAAAAGATTCAAAAGGGTCATGCCACATGGGCGCCCATTTCTAACATCTCTCACTCGCACATGAATTGGCATGACACTGCCACATCTCTATCTCAATCTCTCCAAAAATGAACAATCTCATACTAGCCAATGCACCGTGCGACCGCTAAGAACACCTGCATGTGGGAGCTCTATACTAGAAACTCAATATGAGTCAGTATAGAGACATCAACCTAAAAAGAACAGAAATAATGTCTCATGTACCCAGACCCATCTAGCTACATCAGTCCAAAAACATCTGTAATCCCTCAAAGAGCATGTTTGACTCTCCTAGATCCCGCATTATATCCACACCCAATCAGCATCCTATAAAGAGCGATGTGAGTTGTCGATAGTGAATATAGAACAGAGATGTAGAACTAGATGATCTTCCCTTCACCCTCATATCATTCAATTTGAAATTGACCGCTTTCCCAGTAATGTCCCTTAAAGCCGAATCATACATGACCGCAGGCAACATACCAAGGTAGCTGAACATCAACTCCTCATCTTATGACGTAGTCAAAGGTCACAAAAGGCACAAAGTGAAGTCATTTAGGGAAAAATGACTTTTAGGACTCACACGGTGAAGAAGCAGGGATCCATCTTTCACCTCGCTAACGGGTCGATAAGTACATGCAGTATGAATGCACGTTATAGTGGAGTAACTCTTCCAAAGAGTGATGTTAAACTCACACACTATACAGATCTTAGTCTAGTCGCCCTTAAGCGCACAAGTCGCTTCCTAGCGTCTAATTCGAATTCTCTATTTGCTCGCCTCTCAGGCATCAAATGAGATCTCGCATCAGGCTATCCATAACAGGCACATCATGGAAAAAGTGGGTACTCTCATATCCATGGTCGGTCTCTAACAAGACCTTATCTTGGCTCCAACCAAGGCGACATAGCTAGTGGATAATTTTGGCTTTTCTATTTGCTCCAAATACAATAAGCCACTAGTCTCATCCTTACTCGCTACCTAGCGCTAATGGTGATTGCTCGTGTGAGTGAGTCAATCTTGCCTGCTAACATCAATTTAATTATTTTGTGTATGCTAATTCACAAATCATTGCAAAAGGTAGTAAACATAAATGTGTAATAGAAACAAATATGAATACTAATGGCATAAATATCCCAAAAAATATGAGTTCAACTGAATACACATAAATATATCACCACCTACGTAGTCCTAAAGCTCTAACATGAGTAAGATAAACATCTCTAGTAATGGGCTTAGTCAAAGGGTCCGCAACCATGCGACTCGTAGGGATGTGCTCCAGGATCATTTCTTTCTGCGCCAAAATGTCTCTGATAAAGTTGAACCTCACATCAATGTGTTTGGTTCTGCCGTGGTGTTTAGGATCCTTAGCGTAAGCGAGTGCAGCCATGCTGTCACAATGGATAGTCACAGGGTCTGAAGTGTGTGTGACAACATCCAAATGCTGAAGGAATCTCCTCAATCACACGGCTTCCTGAACGGCAGATGAACAAGCCACAAATTCAGCCTCCGTCGTCGATAAGGCAATACAGGATTGCCTCTTACTGCTCCAAGAAATAGCGCCATCGCTAAGCAAGAAAGTATATCCTGAAGTAGACTTACGCTCATCTAGGTCTCCTCTCCAGTCAGCATCACAATAGCCAACTAGATGTAGATCTAAACTCTGGTAGCAAAGTGTGTAATCTGCAGTCCCTCTAAGATATCGTAATATCCTCTTAACTGCTTTCCAATGAGCTGGTCCTGGGTTAGATTGGTAATGACTCACCAATCCGACTGCATAACAAATGTCAGGACGCGTACATATCATAGCATACATCAAGCTTCCAACAACATTTGCATAGGGAACATGGGCCATCTTTTCATTTTCTTCTTGAGTCTTAGGACCCATATCAAGACTTAGGCTCTCGTCTTTTGCAACAGGAGTGTCAATGGGTTTGCAGCTCTACATCTGGAATCGCTCTAGAATAGTCTTAATGTAAGTCTCTTGAGACAAACCAAGAAGTCTCCTAGAGCGATCCCTAAGGATCTTAACACCGAGCACATAGCTCGCCTCACCCATGTCCTTCATCTCAAATGTAGAGAACAACCACATTTTAGTGGCGACAATCATCTCCTTGTCATTTCCAACCAATAATATGTCATCTACATATAATGACAATATCAGAAAAATGTCCTTGGACCGCTTAACGTACACACAGTGATCTTCATCAATCATCGTAAACCCATTGGAAATAATGGCTCGATGAAATCTCAGATTCCACTGTCTGGATGATTGCTTTAAGCCATAAATAGATCATTGAAGCTTGCAAACTTTGTGCTCCTGACCTACTGCCACAAAGCCTTCTGGTTGATCCACATAGATCTCTTCATCCAATTCTCCATTGAGAAATGCAGTCTTAACGTCCATCTGATATAGCTCTAAGTCCAACTGAGCTACTATGGCCAGGATTAGGCGAATAGAGGCAAACCTTACAACTGGTGAAAAAGTTTCCTCATAGTCCACACCCTCTTGTTGGGTGTAACCTTTCGCCACTAGGCGAGCCTTATACCTTTCTAGGGAACCATCTACCTTGCGCTTGATTTTGAGAACCCATTTGTTCCCAATAGTCTTGCGCCCTGGCGGCAAATCAACCAAGTCCCAGACATGATTTTTCTTCATAGACTCTATTTCTTCATCCATTGCAGTACTCCATTCTTTACTAGCAGGGGATGAGAGAGCCTCTTTGAGATTCTTAGGCTCCATCTCATCACTCGGAGCAATCATGAATGCTTCCCCTTCAATCTCAAAACGACGACGGGGTATGGCTCCACGTTTGCTTCTACGTAGTTGAGAATCCTGAGAATCCTCATCCATTGGATCTAATCCATGGGTAGGTAGATCACTCCCACTATCCCTAGGAGCTTGAGGAATTATCTCCTCATTCTCTACCAGGCTACTAAGTGCGCCTTCAAGGGGGTCCTCCATCTCATAGAGTTCTACTTCTCTAGTTACCTCACCTCTGCTAGGGAAATCCTCCTCTAGGAAATCCACATCTCGTGACTCAATTTTAGTCACACTTCCATCCGGATGCTCCCCAACAAACACATAGCCCTTAGAATGCTCACTATAGCGAATGAAGATACATTTCTTTCTTCTAGGGCCCAACTTCCCAAACTTATGAGAAGCGTTGTGTATGTAAGCTGTCGAACCCCAAGGCTGCAAATTGCCCAAATCAGGCTTTTTGCCAATCCACATCTCATATGGGGTAGAAGGAACTGATTTGGAGGGCACACGGTTAAGGACGTAGGCAGCAGTCAACAAAGCATCTCCCCAATAAGAAATGGAAAGATTAGCTTGCACCATCATTGATCTAACCATGTCAAGCAATGTGTGATTCCTTCTCTCTGCTACACCATTTTGCTGCAGAGTCCTAGGAATTGTCAATTGCCTGATGACTCATTTTTCCTCACTGAGCACTTTAAATTGCTCAGATAGATACTCACGTCCTCGGTCAGTCCTTAAAGCCTTAATGCTCTTGTCTAATTGATTCTCAACCTCATTAACATACCGTCTAAAGCAATCCAAGGCTTCTGACTTGTGAGAAATCAAATAGACATGACCAAAACGCGTGCAATCATCTATAAATGTGATGAAATAAGGGGCTCCATGCCTTGCCCTCACATTCATTGGTCCACATACATCAGAATGAATAAGTTGCAATGGGATAGATGCCCTTATGGCTTTCCCAAATGGTTTTCTTGTTGCCTTTCTAGCAAGACAGTGCTCACAAGTAGGCAAAGTGACTCTAGCGAGTGGGCCTAAAAGATCTTCTCTAGCCAATCTAGTCATCATGTCTTGCCCTATGTGGCCTAATCTAGCATGCCATCTCATAGAATCATTATCACAAAAAGATGCAATATTAGAAACAGAGCCATTGGCATTTTTATTAAAACTAGAATCATCCACTTCCAAAACTAAAAAACCATCTGAAAGATAACCAAAACCATAAAAAATTGTTTCCAAACAAATGCTAACACCATTATTCTCAAAACAAAAGCTAAAACCAAGGCTCATCATGCTAATAACTGAAACTAAGTTTCGTCGAATATCCGGAGCATAAAGAACATCATGAAGATACAAGGTGCGCCCTCGTTGCATTTCTAACTTGAATGTGCCAATGCCAAGCACCTCCACACTGGACTCGTTCCAAATATAAACTTTTCTGCTCCCAGCAGGTACTCGGTGATACTCAACAAACCCTACTCTATCCCTCGCGATGTGGTCTGTTGCTCCGGAGTCTACAACCCAAAAATGAGGAGAATGAGCAATTAATGCTTGACTAGACACAAAGCATTGAATGCCAGAAATTAAGTAAGGGAGTACCTTCTTCTGCTCAGGGCAATCCCGAGCGAAGTGTTATTCTTTGTTACAGTTAAAGCATGTCAATTTAGCCTTTGCCTTCTTACCACATCTCTTGCCCCTACGCTTGAAATTTCTAGAGCCATTGGGCTTAAGCGCAGCTGCTGCTTGCTTCTTAGGGGCACCTTTTGCTTTTCCACATTTGAACTGAGAAGTCCTATGTGAGCTTGACTCAACCACCATAGCAGAACCATCAGACTTAGCCGCCTTAAGGCGCTCAGCCTCTAGCTCAAAATGACGCGATATGTCTTCGAATGTTTTCACACTCTCATTATGCATTATGTTCTGCTTCATCTGCTTCCAAGAATTTGGCAGAGAGCGAATCACAGCTTGTACTTGCTGCTCTTGAGTCAAATTGTGCCCAACAGCCGCAAGCTCACGTATCATGGCTGACATGACCCTCAAATGCTGCTTCATCGAGTGATGCGCCCTTTTCTGATATGAGTCAAACTTCATAGTCAGCCCACGTAGCTTTGCCAAAGAGGTAATACCAAACTTTTGCTTAAGAGCTTCCCACATCTCAAATGCAGTCGGGCAATGCTCAAACTCACTAATCAAGTCGTTGTGCATGCTGCTCAACATAGTAAAGCGCGCACACCGATCTTTGTTACGCCAAGTCTGAAAGGCTTCAAGATCACGACGATGTTGAGCTGTATTGCCCTGCTCTGGCTCAACCATCACTTGTTCAAGTGTGGTCAACACTTCTTGCTCATTGAGGAGGTATTGGATCTTACGGCACCATATATCATAATTGTCGCCATCCAATTTCTCTCCCTTGGTTAAGTCTACCACCACTGTCTTAGCAGCCATTTCTACATACAGAGTAAACAAATGCGCAGGGGATATTAATGATAACAACAGAAAAAAAAAAAATTTATTTTACAGCAAAAGAATCTAAATTAAATAATGATAATTTTACACATGTCTCAAGATCGAAAATTTGCTATACTCGTAATCATATCTTGCGCCTCTAGTGATAATTATCAAAAATTAATTTAATTCCATGCGCAAAAAAAAAAAATCTCCCACTACTTATGGCATATACAAAGCATGATAAATTTCATACAATAGTATCTTAAAGTAAATTTACAATTAACTCATACTATATTCATTTAATAATGGAATTCAAATAAATAAATAAAAAACTAATCATGCTTCTTTAATTGCAACATATTACAAACCCAAAAAATATGCTGTATACAATATTCAGATTATGCCATAATAAAATGTAATCATTCTGAAATTTTTCTGGAATTTTAAATAACTAATAAACACACATTAAAATTAGAAATAAAAAATCCAGAAACTGATAAACTGAAACAATATTCAGATTATGCCATAATTCAAATGTACATCATTCTGAAATTTTTTAGAATTTTTTTGAAATTTTAAATAACTAATAAACACACATTAAAAGTAGAAATAAAAATTTCAGAATCTGATAAACTGAAAAAAAATATTCCAATAAATATTAAAACATTTCAGAAGTCTACAATAAAAAATTCAACCCTAGAAAATAATTTATGCAATACCAGAATCATTTTAAAGCATAAATAATGAATTATAATCACAGGAAAAATACTTTTTATTTTTATAAAATTTTCAAAATTTTACAGAATATAGAAAATTTAATTCTGAATCTAACAGTACTAACCGCGCATAAAACAAATCTATAATGAATTAATTATGACTATTTAACGCGATTCAGAATTAAAAACAAAACAAACAGTGCCTAATACATCAGCAGCCAAGCCAGCCGAGCCGGCGGAGGAAAACGGCGCGGCTCAGCACGCGGCTCGGCGCGCGACTTACGCGGCTCAGGCCACCGCGCGCGTGCGTGGCCCGGAGGGCGCGCGCGTGAACAGCGCCGTTGACGCGCGCGTGAGGGCGCGTGTAGGCCCGCCGGCAGGGCGTGGAGCGCGTGGGAGCGGCTCACGACGTCAGGTGGCGCGTGAGACCCGCGCGCCGCCTTCCAGGGTGTTTTCCGATCTAATTAATGTGCTGCCAGACTCCATTTTTTAAAATAAAACCATTCATGGTATTAAAAAAGACATTAATGAACATAAAAATAGGTATTTATGCTCTTAATCTAATGAAAGTAGACATTTTTCCTCATTTATAAACATTCATCTATATAATGTATACATATACATATCATTAAATAACAACATGAAAATACCCATTCACGCTCTGATATCAACGTAAAACAAAGTATAACGCAGCGGAATAAAAATTATGGTCATACCTTTAGAACAGAGTCTGAATTGAAGGATCTCGTGGGTAAATCACGTGCTTTCTGAATCTGATCAGTCAACCCAGCAATGGAGTGATATTACAATAGTGAATATCACCCACACAAATCATAGTGCAAATGACTTTGATCGTTGGTTTTTAGGAGAGAGTCAGTGTATGGGAAAAACTCAAAACATACATTATTTTTCTCTTAATCACCCATATCCCATATTATCAGATATATAATCTGTTTATCTCATTTATCCATATCAGTTATATGAGATAATATATAAGATGTGTCATCTATCCATATCAATTATATAATAGATATATATATATATCCTGAGTGGTTATCCAAATAGGTTTGAATTTGAATTCAAAACACATTTGGATAAGGTTCAAAAGATTCAAAAGGGTCATGCCACATGGGCGCCTATTTCTAACAATTGCAGATATTTCCTGTAAACATAAAAGGGAGTGAGTGCTGGAAGCTTAGCAACATGGGTAAACTGGTTCACTCTTTGGTTGGTCACATATACTTTCAACTTTATCATAAGCTGGAGCTACACAGGTGAAAACAATTGCTAAAGTGTAAGACTGTGTTTGGATCAAAGATTTGAGAAAAGTGAATGAATGATTTTTTTCATTTTTCCCTTCCCTTTTTCTTTCTCTCCACAAATTCTCTCTTAAATTCTTGATCCATACACAGCCCTAGGCAATCAAAACAAACATTTTGTACTAATGCATGGATGCTCACAAGTGAATCCATAAACTCACTAAAGCACCCATTGATAGTGATGAGGTTTTTAACTAGTTAGTTTTAGAACTAGAAATGAACTGAGTTGTTATGAATAGCTCAAGCTTCATTCGTTTGGACTTGGTTTTAAGTTGCTTAGTAAACGAGACAAGCTTGAGCTCACCAAAAATCAGCTCGATTAGGAAAGTCTTAATTTAAGCTTATTAATTAAACGAACGGAATTTGAACACTGCACTACGCAGCTTGGTTCGACTTGATTCGTTTGCAATTGGTGCATGAGCTCAGTGACACTACTGAGTGGTTAATGTTTCAAGTACTTTCTGTTAGATAAATTCGACAATGGTGAATTGATCGGTGATCCCATGAGGGTGTTTATCACGCAAGAAAGTCGAGAATACAAAAAGTGCAGAATGTAATATTCATTAGGAAATCAAGACAGCACAATGCATTGCTCTGGCCAAGTATTTATAGACATCATGGTGTCTTTACACAAAGTCACAACCTTTAGAATATTATACAAGAGGTAGAGTCATAATACTTCACAAAGCATTGTGCCTTTTCATTCAAAATTCAAACTTCACTTTCCACATTCTCTTTTCTTCCTGTGGGAAAGTTTATGAATCACCACTTATATGGGCTATGATTCGGTGTGAGAAGATCCACCATATTATGGTGTGAACACCTCTCATACCTTCACTTTCTACCTATTTTCTGGCGTTAGTATGGTAACAATTTTGTTTGTCACGAAGTTGGTACCGGAAACAAAGAGAAGAACCCTAGAAGAAATTCAAGCATCCATGAATACATTCGATGCCTAACCGGGAATAATAAGTTCCAATGTAAGGCATAGAATTGTAGCTTGCCAGATAATAATTTCTCTAAATTTTATGATATTTTTAGAATCTTATAATGAGTTAAGTTTGAAGGTTTTTTTTACTTTTTTTTATTTTTAAGATCTCTTTTCTTGTTTTTGTGGGTCAGTAGTGCACCAATATAATGAAACGAGTTGACTCATTTTTGCTAAGTTTTATGGACATCAAATTGCATGTGAGAGAACTACAAGGCATGCAAATTTTCAGCCATATTTTTAGTTTTCCATCATTCTAAAAAAAGAGAACCAAAATAGTCTCCAACCAAAGATTTTACATATAGTAGCAACCATTACTGCCAAACACTAACAACTATCCCTCCTGTAGTTGTTAAATTGTAATTGTATATGAGAGGGAGATTTCATAAATTGGCATCGGGCCGAGATAATGACCGAGCTAAGTTGGGCCAAGTAAGTTTGGGCCGAGCCAAGTTGGGCCAAGCAATTGGGGTGCACTCGGTCAAGGCCCCAGTCCAGTTTAGCCGGGGTAACATCAGACTGTCAGCCCGATTAACTTCATTCCCTCATTGAGTTAGACGAGTTAGGTCTTTCGTAGATCAGTCCAACCAAGTAGGAGCTAGGTCATAACTTAGGACGGCTAAGCCGCAGTGAGATTCTTTAGTGAAACCAAACATTTAGCACGGTCGTGGTGTGACGATGTAGCGCCGTGCTAGGCGTAGCTCGGTTTAAAGCATTGCACATCTCAGAAGTAACACGGTCGTGGAGTGATGGGGTGGCGCCGTGCTGTCCATTCGCACCAATGCCATTTGGCGGTTTTGTTAGGTGGTGTTTAGCTATATTTGCACTGACACGTGGGGAAATGGGAGAGGAGAGCAGGTCCACTCATCCCAAGGGGAATGGATACAAAAGCGCGCGCAGAAATTATATAAACAAGGCTGCGCCCCCATACGTGGAATCGACTGGTGATTACTCAACTACCACATTGTCCCCTCTCCTTTCTCTCTCTAAAGATGTGCTAACTTGATCGTCGGAGGGGTTTTCAAGCAACACACTGCCGGGTAGCTCACCGCCGTTGTGTTCGCAGGTTAATCGGAACGAAGCGAAGCTTGGACACGAGGAGTACGGACGATATCGAATATTTGGCTTCTATACAATTGGCGCCCTCTGTGGGAAATAACTTTGACAGACAACCTTGTCCTCCAAGCTCGTACGATCATCCTTCATAGCAAACAACGACGACATTCCGTTGTCCGCCATCGACAGCATCACTCTGGAGTCCGTTCGGAGAAGAGATGGTCTTCCTGCCATCCCTACCATGGCTGGCCTGGAGACCTCTCCTGGAGAGCACCCTAGAGATGCGCGAGACAAGCGCGCAAGGAGTACTAACCACTTGCGAAGCCCTGACGGGCACCGGCGGTGAAGGAAGTCACACGCTCAGCGCTTGGAGCATAAGTTGAGGGACCTAGACGCAATCATTCGAAGGATGGCGGTAGAGATGGAGACACTAAAGCGGCAGGTCAAAGGGAAGGGTGTTGCTAGAGTGGGTAACCACAGTGAGCGTACCTAACCCCATCGCTCAGGAAGCCAGAACCAGCGGCACACACCCTCTCTCTCCATCACTAGAAGTTATAGGGTTGGAGACTCTGACCCGCAAACAAAAAAGTCTTGTGCACAAGACAGCAGTTACCGTCCCTCACGTCCACCAATGACGTCGAGGTATTCCTACTCCGCTCATTCGAAGGACTTGAGGGACATCTTGGAAGAGCGTGCGCGCCAATGGGAGGCGCAAAGCGTGCCGGCGCTGCAGCGGTTATCCTACGGAGGTCGCACCAGTGAATAAGTCGTAATGTCGCCCCTCATCCAGTTGTACATGTCCCTTTGGACAAAAATTTGGCAAGGTTGAATGCCACTCTCTTCTCCCTTGAGATAGAGACCACACCGCTTCCTACGGGTTTTCACCAGCCCAAGTTTACTCTCTATGACAGAAAAACTAATCCATACATGCATGTGAGTCACTTCCGACAGATTATGGCTGGATACAGGTGTAACGATGTTCTTATGTGCCTTATTTTTCTATCCAATTTGGGTGAGTTGGGCCTGAAATGATTTGAGAGGTTGCCGAAGGAAAGTATCGAAAGGTGGCAATAGTTAGTGGAAGCGTTCGTAACTTGATTCAAAACCAACACTAAAACACCGAAGGAATTCGATCCCCTTCTAAGCATCAAGATGGAACTGGGTGACTCCCATAACGTATACAACGCCAAATATTGGAAAACCTTCAATGAAATTCTTGATTGCCCGACCAACCTGGCAATCGCTCAATACAAGAGCGGTCTCCCGATCGAGCATAGACTAAGGGACTCGCTCACCATGAACTAACCGACGACCATGGAACTAATAATGCAGCGCATTAATGAGCACATCCGAGTAGAGGATGATGCCACTACGGCCACCGCAAAGGCAAATCTGGTGGCCACAGACAAGAGAATTGCTAGAAAGGTTCACACAGTCGGACAAGAGGAAAACTGTCCGAGTAATCGCGCGAGGGGATCAGATCGCGGTGCCGGCCGTGGCAACCGGGGTAAGGGTCGTTGCAATGACCGAGCTGATTACCCACATGACGTCGTGGAGGATACAAAGAGAAGGTTGAACGCCCGAACCGGCATCACCATGGTTTTTAGGATCCCAATTTATCGCATCCTTAGCAAAATCCGTAACAAGGTGTATGTCCGGCGGCTAAGTTGGGTGATGCACAGAAGGACATCAATCCACAGTATCAGTGCACCTTTCATAGCGAGCAAAGGCATCGTATAGAGGACTGTTTGCCTTTGAAACAACATTTAGAGGAGTTAGTGGCTGCCGGTCATCTCAACCGCTACATTCACGGGGGCATCAAAGCCGCGCATCACGATCCGGCCAAGCCAAATGGTTTGGCTGCCCTAGAAGTGCTACCAGAAGGAGTAATCAACGTGATCCATGGTCTCATCGAGCTAGTTCAACTATACAAGCTCTAAGGGATGATCAAGAAGGCTGAGCATATGAGGGAAGTCCTATCAGCCCAACCCGCGGTCAAAAAGAGCAAAACTGAGATGAAAGATGTGCTTAGGTTTTCCAACCGAGATCTTAAATGAATTCAGACGCTGCACAACAACACGTTGGTGGTTACCTTACGCATCAAGGACTTTGATGTTCGGCGAATTTTGATCGACTAGGGTAGCTCGGTTGAAATAATGTACTATGACGCGTTTCAGCAACTCAGGCTGAATGATAAAGACTTGGCCCCAGCAACCTCGCCATTGGTCGGCTTTAACTCGCAACCGGAATGGCCCCAAGGAAAGATCATCTTGCTGGTCAAAGCGAGGTCTGTGGTCAAACAAGTGAAGTTTTGGGTGTTGAAGGTGTCTTTCATGTACAAGCTGATCTTAGGCCGAGGATGGCTTCATGCCATGCAAGTGGTGGCATCGACCTACCACCAAGTCATGAAGTTTCCCTCGGCCACAGTGATGATTGAGGAGATCTGGGGCGATCAAGTCATGGCCAAGCAGTGTTTCATGGCCGTAAATGGGAGCCGTGCAGCCAAAGGCTTCGTGCAAATGATCGAAGGTCCGGGAGATCAAAACGTCCTGGATGATGTGGGTACTAAGGCCGAAGGAAAGGCTATTAAAGATTTGGTGGAGGTCCGGATCAGCGACAATAATCATGACAAGTTCTTTTTGTTAGGATCCAGCCTGACCGTCCAAGAACGAATGGAGATGGTGGAGCTCTTGGTGGCGAATATCGAAGTGTTTGCATGGACGCCTTATGATATGCCTGGCGTCGATCCTAACTTTATTTTTCACCAACTCAATGTTTTTCTAGATGCCCGGCCGGTCATTCAAAGAACGCGGAGATTAGCGCTTCATCACGCCAAGGTAGTGGCTGAGGAGGTCAAAAACTTGCTTGAAGCAAAGGCAATACAAGAAGTGCACTACCCTCGGCGGGTTTCCAACACGGTCGTGGTACCGAAGAAGAATGGAAAATGGCGAGTCTGCATCGACTATAAGACAGTCAACCGAGCTTGCCCCAATGACGATTTCCTCTTACCCAGAATCGACTAATTGGTGGACTTAACGGCTGGACATAATCGACTCAGTTTTTTGGACACATACCCCGGTTATCACCAGATCGCCATGTATGAGCCCGACCGAGAGATTACCTCTTTCACAACGCCGAAGGGACTGTTCTGCTACAGAGTCATGCCTTTTGGCTTGAAAAACACCGAGGCGACCTTTTAGAGAATGGTGACCAAGATGTTCGCCCCATTGCTCGGTTGCACAATGGAGGCGTACATCGACGACATGGTGGTCAAAAGCAAATATGAGGCCAACCACTTGGCCGACCTGGCAGAGATGTTCGCCATTCTTAAACAACATAAGCTGCATTTGAATGCATCCAAATGTGCCTTCGGCATAGGGTCAAGAAAATTCCTGGGCTTTCTGGTCACCAACCGCTGCATTAAGGCAGACCCCACCCAAATCAAAGCCATATAGGAATTGAAGCAGCCCAACTCAGCAAAGGACGTGCAACGTCTTGCCAGTATGGCAGTCGCGCTTAACCGATTTATAAGCCGGTCATCAGATCGTTGCCGCCCTTTCTTCTAAGCCTTGAAGTCCAAGTTTTCCTAGAACGAAGACTGTGACAGAGCCTTGGCCAAGCTAAAGACATATCTATCTTCCGTTCCACTCTTGGTCACGCCGAAGCATGGTGAGGACCTCTACCTTTATTTGGTTGTTTCTCAACATGCTGTCAGCGCGGTACTCGTTCGGGCGAAAGGCATCCAACAACTACCAATCTTTTACGTAAGCAAAACCTTGCTACCGGCAGATTCAAGATACTAGCCGTTGGAAAAACTTGCTTTGGCACTAATGATGGCCTCCAGGAAATTGGCACACTACTTTCATGGTCACACAATCGTGGTGATGACTGAATTCCCTTGAAAAGCCTTATTTCAACGGATAGATTTCTCCGGCCGAATTCTGAAGTGGGCATTCGAATTGGGGCAATTCGACATCAAGTTCCAACCCCGAACCGCCATCAAAGCCCAAGCATTGGCCGACTTTGTTGTTGAATTCTTGCTTGGAATTCACCTGGTATGCCTGGTAGATCTTACCGAGGCAGCCGGGTTGAAGAGGGTAAGCACTACGGAAATTGCACAACCGAATGATGATGACAACACGGAAGTTGCGCACCCGTCTATAAACCCATCACTTGAAGGTTTACTTCAGCCTGGCAATGCGACGTTGGATTTGAGAATAACAGGCCAACCTGTTGGATCCAACACCGCATCGCCGAAGGGGGATGATGGCACGTC
This sequence comes from Camellia sinensis, assembly GCF_055761805.1. Taxonomy (NCBI): domain Eukaryota; kingdom Viridiplantae; phylum Streptophyta; class Magnoliopsida; order Ericales; family Theaceae; genus Camellia; species Camellia sinensis. The sequence goes on along the minus strand of NC_138966.1, from coordinate 191,499,845 downwards.
TATTGCAATCGTCAACGGCGAGCTTATAGCAGAAATAGCCAAGCAGCCGAGAAGCCATGATCACCTTAACCTTCAAGCATCCCAAGATCCCTCAGAATGTTGGAAACTTTTCATTGGCGAAATGTGGAAACTTTATGTAGATGGCGCCTCAAACCGGCATGGAGCTGAGCTAGGCGTAGTTTTGATCTCGCCAGACGGACTAACCATCGAACATTCTATTATGCTCAGATTCCCAGCATCAAACAACGAGGCCAAGTATGAAACATTGTTAGCCGGACTGAAAACCGCGCTCCACTTGAGAGCATCCGAGATAATGGTCTACAACGACTCTCAACTCGTTATAGACCAAGTATCTGGAGAATATGAAGCCGAAAACAACAAAATGGTGAAATACCAAACTCTGGTGAGAGAATAGATCGAGAAGTTCCAAGCCATAAGAGTCCAACAAATCAGCCGAGAAGATAACGGCCGGGCAGATGAGTTGGCCGGTTTTGCTTTCATGGCCGACAAATCTTCCCCCAACCCTCTCCTAATTGAATTTCTCCCAAGACCTAGCATTGAAGACTCAGAGCAGATGAAAGTTCTCTATACCAAGCAAGGTCCTTCCTAGATGGACCCTATCATCCTCTTCCTTAAAGAAAGGATCCTGCCAACTGACAGGGAAGAGGCACACAAAATTCGGGTGAAGTCTGAGTGGTTTTGGCTCTCACCATCCGACGCTTTGTATAAGAAGTTGTTCACCGGTCCATACCTTAATTGCGTTCACCCAAGTAGAGTCGATGCTTTCCTTTACGAGATACACGAGGGCATATGTGGAAGCCACGTTGGTGGAAGATCTTTAGCCTACCATGCTATTTCGCAAGGATAATGGTGGTCGTGCATGCAGACAAATGCACAGAAATATGTGAGGAAGTGTGAGAAGTTCCAGAAGTTCGCCTACCAAATCCATCAACGGGCCAGAGAACTCTTTCCTCTCACAAGTCCTTGGCCTTTCGCAATGTGGGGGCTTGACATAGTTGGACCACTCTCAACCGCGCCGAGCAACTGCAAGTTTTTCATAGCGACAACAGACTACTTCACCAAATGGGTTGAAGCCGAGCCCTTAGCGATAATCAAAGAAAATGATGTCAAGAATTTTGTTTGGCAGAACGTGATAACGCGGTTTAGTGTCCCCAAAGCTTTGATCTCTAACAATGGCACCCAATTTGATGGACGATTGTCCAGAAGATTTTGTGAGGAAGTAAAAATAGAATTCTACAATTCCACCCCGGCCTACCCTCAGTCCAACGGCCAAGCCAAAGCATCAAACCAGACCATTCTAGATGGATTGAAGACAATGCTAGAGAAAGCTAAAGGCAAGTGGACTGAAGAACTTCCTAGTGTCCTTTGGACTTACCGGGCAACTCCGAGACGCTCGACCAGGGAGACTCCTTTTGCCTTGGCATATGGCACAGAGGCAGTCATCTCATTGAAAATCGGCATACCCACCATCCGCAGCGAAAATTTTGAGCTCGACTTGAACGCTGATGCCATCGCCCTGGAATTGGACCTCGCTGACGAGCGCCAAGAAAAAGCATTAATCCACATGGCTGCATATCAACAAGAATTGTCCAGAAAGTACAACAAAATAGTGCACCCCAGACCGTTTAAAGTCGGAGATTGGGTTTTAAGGAAGGTGATGGGCAACACTCTAGTTCCAGGCGAAGGAAAGCTAGGGGCAAACTAGGAAAGGCCTTACAGGATAATCGGTCTGGCGGGCAAGGGGGCATACCACCTAGAGGACATGGACAGCAAAGTTGTACCCCCGCCATGGAACGCGGCCAATCTCAAACTGTACTATGTTTAGTCTCTATCTTTTGAATGTAATTTTTTGAAAAGGGACAAGTTTTCTCCTCCATTTACCAGTGTAATAATCCTCTCAGTCATTATGTGAATTTATGAATGCAATATGTAATAGAAATGAATTATTTTACATAGGAAGTTAAAGTTTGTTGTGGTTGAAGCACTGTAGTGCACGAGGGGCAACCGCCTCTAGAGCCGAGATGTTTCACTGCGGCTAGAAGAGTTGATGATTTGTTCGACTCTAGGATTTTAGCCGAGATGCCTTACTCCAGCTAGAAAAGTTCATGAATTGTTCAACTCTGAGATTTTAGCCGAGTTGTTTTATCCCGACTAAAAGAGTTGATGGATTGCTCAACTCTGGGATTTTAGTCGAGACGTTTTATCCCGACTAGAAGAGTTGATAGATTGTTCAACTCTAAGATTTTAGCCGATATGTTTTATCCCAGCTAAAATAGTTGATGGATTGCTCAACTCTGGGATTTTAGACGAGATGTTTTGTCCCGACTAAAAGAGTTTATGGATTGTTCAACTCTGGGATTTTAGCCGCGATGTTTTATTCCGGTTAAAAGTATGATGAATTATTCACCTCTAGGATTTTATCCGAGATGATTTTCCTCCGTTACAAGTCAGTGCACAGTTTTTCCCAGATAAGAATATGGATGGTTTGTTCCTCTTTATTAAAACCGAGACGTCTTTTTCCCAGTCCAATCCGTTGTGACAACCCTCACTACTGATTAGTACTAAATCTATGATTAAGCATGTTAAGTGACTGATTGACTGAAATTCTGACTGATTGATTGAGTGTATTAGCTTAAATGCATTTCTATCTATTTGTCATTGAATTATCTGTTCATGTTTTAAGTTTCGAACTATAAATTGAAGGCCTTATCGGCGATCGAATCCAGAACTGATTAGTGTTTTATGCTAATTAAAATTGATGTGATTTTATGATAAATTTAGTTGGAATTTGATTTGTTATCACTAAATGAGATTAAGGGCTGGTTTGGGGTGTCCTAAAAAAGTGCACTTTTTGTCTTTTTGGACTAAAAAAGTTGAGAAAAAAATATGGAGGTTTGGGTTAACTTTTTGACTTTTTATAGAAAAATGTGTATTAAAAAATTGTATAAAAAAAGTGTGTAAGAGATGATTAGAGAGGGGTGGGCCCCAGCCGTACAACCGGCTGGAGTGAATTGGGGTTGGAAATTATTGGCTAATTTTTGTACAAAGCACTGGACGGTTTTGTTTGGCCCGTGGGGGTCATCACGGGTCCTATTTTAATAATCTGAACCGTTCAATGTGTGTAACTCGTCGAACACTATGTACCTATTAAAAATCACGTTAATCGGATATCGATAGGTATCTGATCAGATTTATTTATTTTTCAATCATTAATTATAACACCATCCATTTGTTGTACATAACTGATTTGATCATATAGTTATCGATATCCGATCAATGTGATTTTTTGCAGACATATAGTACTTGAAGATTTCTACACATTGAACAGTTCAGATTATTAAAACGGGACCCGTGATGACCTCCATGGGACGAACAACGGTGTGTGTAAAAACCACACCCAACCATTTCTTTTTCCTCCACTGCCGCACACATCAATTCGGTGAATAGTGATTTTGAAGAAAATTGATTTTTTAATTTTTTTTTTTGGTGAATAGTGATATCTTTTTGGATTTTGGAGTAACTTTTTGACTTTTTGACTTATACAGGATAAACCAAACCAGCCCTAATAATGTTAAATTACATTAGTTTGAATAAACTATCATTTTGCCACTTAGTGGGCCATTTACTAAGGCACCTTGAGACTTATTCAAACACATTTCCTTAGCCATTTGAGACCCATAACCGACTAGAGAGAGAGCGGGTTAGGAAAGGATTGATTTCAACAAGTTTTGGCTAGGAATTTGAAGAATTAAAGTGTAGATTGCGCAATTGAGCTTCTAGACTTGAAATTGAAGACTTAAGGTAGAGCTTTTACCTTCTTGTTTATGAATTGAGTTGGTTCTTGCATGGTTTAGAAGAATGTTGAAGTCTAGAGCCAAATTATGGCTTTAAATGTTGTATTGAAGCTTAAATCATGCATGCATGTACATGTTCTAGCATTTTGAGGTTGTTTTCATGGAAATCATTACATGCATGTCCATACTCTAGCTTTGGTCCATGAATTCAGCATGTTTTTAAAAGTTTTGATTCATTTGATTGTGTATTGGAAACTTTGAATTCAATTGAATACATGCATGTTATGTTTGAGCTTGTTCTTGAAGTTTATTTAGAAATGGTGTTCAATTGACTCATCCTTGGGCTTTGATTTCTCAAATTGATCTTCAAAACATGTTATACTATGAGTTTTAAAGTGTTTTCCTAGAAATTAGACCAAAAGGATCGGATTTGATGTCTTAAAAGTTGAATTTGAGCTTGAAGGTTCAATCTGGAAATTCCAGATTTTGGACCCACGCTTGAGCGTGGGACTTCACGCTCGAGCGTACCCTCTGAGTCATGCACTTCTGCTCGAGCGAGTAAAGTAACGCTCGAGCGTGAAATGCGTGTAACTAGTACTTTTCTTGTGTTTACAGTCCGCTCGAGCGAGAGAGTTCACGCTCGAGCGAGGACCTGTGTCTCACGCTCAAGCGTAGATCGAGCGCCCATCGAGCGTGATTTTTGTGCATCCAGTACTTTTACTGTAGTTTACAGTCCGCTCGAGCGAAGGAAGTCACGCTCGAGTGGAGATCCTTTGTCTGCATGTCCGCTTAAGCGTAGAAAGTCACGCTCTAGCGAGACCCCTGTTTTCTAAAAATTTTGAAAAGTGTTTTAAAGTGCATCTTTGCATCCTCATTCCATCCTAAGCATTCCTAGGCCTAGTTTAAGGCATCTTAATGAGGATATTGATGTAGAACCACACCGTGTCAAGATAGAGATTAAGTTATTGTTTCCCAAACGTGCAACTTAGTTTGTGTTCATCCTGTAACTGTGTAGGGTTGGCATCCGAAGACGCTCACTAGCCTATCTGTAGCCCAGAACTCTGTTAGTAACAATGTTGTAAAGATATATTCAACCATGAATATTTTCTGAATGATCAACTGTACTACTTTCTGAAATGATATTTCTTACTGAATGAATACTTGTCCTATTTGTGAACTGTATTCGTGGCATCCATAGCAATTTACTGTTACTGCATTGTACTGCTACTGTCACAGAGATCTCTGTCAGTTCCCATGTTTGGAACCACTACTGTCTACTGATATGATGTCCATCAACTAACTATTCGGTCTGTTAAGACCTACTGTATTGTTTGCTATTGGATGTACCACTTATGACTGCTATGATCGAATAACTGATATACTATTCAAATGACTGTTTTAAATACTGAAAGGACATTCATTCTTAACCTCTTTACGCATATGTTATTCACTGAGCGTTAGCTTACTGTTTATATATATATGTAGGTGTCCAGGCACCGGATCAGAGCTAGGAGCGTTGGGTTTAACTCCTTTTTGTCAAGCCAACCACTGTGCCTCACTGAAAGGTTCCAAGTCCTTCAAGCTAGGGCTTTTTGGGGTGTTTTAGATTCCCCCTTTCTGTTTCTGTTTTGTATAGACTGTATGAGACTTGTACTGTACTGTTATGGTTAGGGATTGGGACCCTAACCTGGATGCCTGTATATGACGTATATATATACTGTTATGGTTTGAATGTGAATATGTTACGAAAAGTCTTTTTGTATACAAACTGTCACAGCTCATTGGACATCTTTCATTTACTGTTTTGGTTTCCGCCAGCCCCTATACTCTGTATTACTGTTATTACTGTTAAGCAGGCCTTCGGTAATCACAGATTACTGGCCGGTTATGGTACTAAACCCATAGGGGCGGGTTTGGGTCGTGAAAGAGTGGTATCAGAGCGATACTAAACCACGAGTTATACCGCACACACGTGTCCAAATGAGCTATAGGATGTCCAAGAAAAGTGAATAAGGCATTGCATAAGCATTGATAAGTATGTGCGGCCATGACATGAATATATGTGCTAATGTGTTAATATGTTATGTATGCAACTGTTTATGTTTATAATTGCCATAATTGTCTATAGTGAAATGGATAATGCCAGAAATGCTGATGAACCTGAATCATCTGAGGCCAGAATGGCAAGGCTAAAAAGAATAGTTGAAATGTTGACTGAAGCCTTGAGGCTACAACAGAACCAACAGCCTTCATCTCCTCCAGTTCAACCTGAGCAGAATGTGAATGATGATATAATTGCTCTAACGCAGAAGTTCAGTAAAATGAAACCACCGTCATTCCAAGGAGGCCTCGAACCACTAAAGGCTGAAACCTGGGTTCTTGAAACAGAGAAATTATTTGAAGTTTTTCCGTGTTCTGAAGCACACAAAGTGCTACTGGCTACCTTCACCTGACAATAAGAGGCCAGAAGGTGGTGGATGCTGGTCCGCGACACCAATACTGCCATAAATTGGGCTCAGTTTAAGGGAGCCTTATTTGAGAAATACTTTCCACAGTGTGTCAGGGACCGAAAAGTGACTGAGTTTGAACAACTGAAACAAGGCACCATGTCGGTAGCAAAGTATGAATCTAAATTCACTGAACTCGCCAGATATGCACCACACATGGTTGATACCGATTACAAAAAGGCCAGGAAGTTTGAAGGCGGCCTTAATGTTGAAATCCTTGACAGAATCAATGTTCTGAAACTACTGAAATATGTAGATGTTCTTGACTGAGCAATAATGGCTGAGTCGAACATCGAGGCACTGAAACAGACTGAAACACCAGCGATCAAGTGGCGTGGTAAGAGACGAGGCTTCAAGTTTAAGAAAGGCCGGAATAGTTCATTGAATAAAAAGAAAAATATAGGGTCAACAACCAGTTCCAATCAGGGAAGTAGTTCCATACCACCCTGTTCCGAATGTGGTAAGAAACATAAAGAGGTTTGTTATAAAATTTCAAGTGTTTGTTACAAGTGTGGCAAGGTGGGCCACATGGTCAAAGATTGCCCTTCTGCTCCTCAGGGCAATAGTAAAGCTGCAGCCAGCGCCGCAGCATCAACTGTTGCACTGAAACCAAATCCGAAAGCTACCAGAAAAGAGCCTATGAAGCAAGGCCGAGTGTTCGCACTCATACCGGGAGATGTACAGAATACCGAGACCGTTGTGTCAGGTATACTCTCAATTTGTGCTCAAAATACTTATGTTCTGATTGATTCGGCGTCTACACATTCATATGTATCGCATGCTTTTTCGCGAAAATTAAATAGACCATTGGAACCTATGAATTATCTGTTAGCTTTATCTTCACCTGTTGGAGGATCTATGACTTGTGCTTATATGTACCCTGCATGTGAAATTATTGTTGAAGATGCGCATTTGTATATTGATTTACTGCCATTGAATATTGATCATTTTGATGTGATATTAGGAATGGACTGGTTAACAAAATATCATGCTACCATAGACTGTGTAACAAAACATGTTGTTTTCCGTCCACCTGGATTGCCTGAATTTGTGTTTAACGGAGTTGGAGTATGTTACGAGCCAAACCCGCCCCTATGGGTTTAGCACCGTAACCGGCCAGTAATCCATGATTACCGAAGTCCTGCTTAACAGTAATTACAGTAATACAGAGTACAGGGGCTGGCGGAAGCTAAAACAGTAAGAAAATATGTCCAATGAGCTGTGACAGTCTGTATGTAAAAAAACTTTTCATTCATATGCACATTCATAACAGAACAGTCTATACATACATGTACAATCATCCAGGACAGAGACCTAATCCCTATCATCACAGTGCAGCACCAATTTATACAGTATTACAAAACCGGTATAGAGACAAATGGGGGAAAACTTAAAACACTCCAAAAGCCGTAGCTTGACAGGCTCGGAACCTCACAGTAAGGCACAGTGGTTGGCTTTGACAAAAGGGAGTCTAACCCACGCTCCTAGCTTCGGTCTGGTGCCTGAACACCCACATATATATATAAACAGTGAGCTAAAGCACAGTGAATAACATAATGTGTAAAGAGGTTAAGAATGAATGTCCTTATAGTAACGAAAATAGTTCATTGAATCAGTATATCAGTCATTCAGTCATAACAGTCATATGTAGTACATCCATTAGCAAAACAATACAGTAAACAGTAGGTCTTAAAAGACCGAACAGTCAATGATGGACATCATAACAGTAAACAGAAGTTCTAAGATAGGAACTGACAGATATCTCTGTAACAGTAGCTGTAACAGTAGCAGTAACAGTAACAATAGTTGCTAAGGATGCCACAATATAGTTCAGAATAGAGGACAAACATTCATTTAGTTAACAGTAAACAGTTCAGAAAATAGTTCAGTTGATCATTCAGAAAATATTCATTTTCGAACATATCTTTACAACATTGTTACTCACAGAGTTTTGGGCTATAAGCAGCTAGAGCGCGTCTCCGAAAGCCAACCCTATACAGTGACAGAACGAACACACACTAAGTTACATATTCGGGAATCAAATACTTAGTCCCTACTTTGGCTCAGTGTGGTTCTACATAAATATCCTCATTAAGATGCCTTAAACTAGGCCTAAAATGCCTAGGATGAAATGAAGATGCAAAGATGCCCTTTTAAAAACACTTAACAAATTTTCAGAAAATAGGGTTCCCGCTTGAGCGTGGGTTTACCCGCTCGAGCGTACAGGCAAACAAAATACTCCGCTCGAGCACGAGTTACCCCGCTCGAGCAGACTGTAAAACATGTCAAAAGTACTGGATGTGTGAAAATCACACTCGATTGGGCGCTCGATACCCGCTCGAGCGTGTGACACAAGTCCTCGCTCGAGCGTCCAATACCCCGCTCGAGCGGACTGTAAAACAGTATAAAGTGCTGAATGCACGAATTTCACGCTCGAGCACCAGTCACTCCGCTCGAGCGTGAGTCCAAAATCTGGAATTTCCAGATTTGAACCCTAAGCTCAAAAACAAGTTTCAATGTACCAAATTCGATCCTTTGGGGCTGATTTTCTGGAAAACACTTCAAAACTCATAATATAACATGTTTCAAAGATCAATTTGAGAAATCAAAGACCAAAGGTAGTTCAATTAAACACAATTTTGAGCCAAATTTCATGAACATGACTTCAATGCAACGTGCATGCATTTAACTAGCTTCCAAGCTTCAAACCATGGTGAATTCATGCACTAGAACTCTAATATGAACATGTATGTAACAATTTTCCATGAAAACAACTTTAAACTCATCAATATAGGCATGCATGCAGGATATATGCTATAATTCAACATCACAAGACCAAATCTTGACTTTAAACTCCAATATGAGAAGAGCCATGCAAGAACTAACTCAATTACATGAACAAGAAGGTGAAGACTCTACCTTAAGTCTTGAATTTTAAGAAGGGAAGCTCAATTTGCCAAATTCTCTTCAAAACTACTAAGTTTCCAAGCAATGCAAGATGAAGACAAGTTTCTCCTAGCTCCCTCTCTCTCTAGTCGGTTGAGTCTAAGGAAATGGCTGAGGAAATGTTTTGCCTAAGTGTATTCAAGCCTCAATATGTGTAAGGAAGTGGGCCACTAAGTGGCAAAGTTGCAAATAAGGCCAACTCTTGTAATTTATCAATATTGATCCAATTAAATCATTCCAAATCACATTTCAGATAAATACACCATAAAATCATATGAATCTCAATTAGCATAAAACACTAATCAATTTCGGGTTCGGCCGCTGATAAGGCCTTCAATTTGCAGTTTAAGGCATAAAACATGAACAGATAGTTTAACGGTCAACAGATAGAAATGCACTTAAACAGACACACTCAATCAATCAGTTTGGTACTTCAGTCAGTCAGTCAATTAACATACTTAATCACCGATTAGCACTAATCAATGGTGTTATCAGTAAACAGTGGTGGGGGTTATTACAGAGTAGAACCTCTCCCATATCTGATTTCATCCATGAAAGCTTTTAAACTGATTAAAAAGGGTGTAAAGGGTATCTGTGTTGTGTATTGACTGTACCTACTGATGCTGAAACTGATTTGAACAGTATTCCTATAGTCAGAGAATTCCCAGATGTTTTTCCAGATGATTTGCTAGGGGATTTGATTGATAGGGAGACTGAATTCACTATTGATGTGATTTCGGGTACACAGCCAGTATCTAAAGCTTCTTACAGAATGACACCGACTAAATTGAAAGAGTTGAAAGTTCAGCTGCAAGAACTGTTAGATAAGAAGTTCATCAGGCCCAGTACTTCACCGTGGGGCGCGCCGGTTTTATTTGTAAAGAAAAAAGACGGCTCACTGAGACTTTGCATTGACTACCGTGAACTGAACAAGGTAACAGTGAAAAATAAATATCCATTACCTCGTATTGATGATTTATTTGACCAGTTACAGGGTGCCCAAGTGTTCTCCAAAATTGACCTTAGATCTGGATACCACCAGTTGAAAGTCAAGACAGGGGACATTGAAAAGACTGCCTTTCGAACGAGATACGGACATTATGAATTCTTAGTTATGCCTTTCGGAGTTACCAATGCACCTGTTGCATTTATGGACCTTATGAACAGAATTTTCAAACCATACCTTGATGAATTTGTAGTTGTTTTCATAGATGACATTTTGATTTATTCTAAAAGTATGGAAGAACATGAACATTATTTGAGAATTGCCCTACAGACCCTAAGATAACAGAAACTGTATGCTAAACTGACTAAATATGAATTTTGGCTTGATAACGTGATGTTTTTGGGATATGTAATCAGTAAGGATGAAATTTCAATTGATCTGCAGAAAATTAAAGTAGTAGTGAATTGGCCTAGACCGACAAATGTTACCGAAGTCCGAAGTTTTCTAGGCTTAGCCGGGTATTACAGAAGGTTTGTCAAAGACTTCTCCAAAATTGCCCTACCACTGACTCAATTGACTCAAAAGGGGATATCATTTGATTGGACCAGACAGAGAGAATCAGCCTTTCAAGAGTTAAAGACTCGACTTGTGACTGCACCGATTCTTACCTTACCCTCAGGTACGGATGGTTATACTATATTTAGTGATACTTCTTATAAGGGTTTGGGATGCGTTTTAATGAAGAAGGGTAAAGTTATTGCATATGCTTCCCAACAACTGAGACCACATGAAAAGAATTACCCAACCCATGACTTGGAACTTGCTGCAGTAGTATTTGCACTGAAAATCTGGCGTCACTACCTTTATGGGGCAACATGTGAGCTGTATACAGACCGCAAGAGTTTGAAGTACTTCTTCACACAGAAAGAACTGAACATGAGGCAACGGAGATGGTTAGAACTGATAAAAGATTATGATTTGCAAATTTTGTACCATCTGGGAGAAGTTAACACCGTTGCCGACGTACTGAGTCGGAAATCGATTGGAAATTTAGACTGTTTACTCACCGGGCAGAACGAATTGCTAGGTGACCTTGAAAAATTTGAAGTTGAGATTGTTTTGTGTGAACAAGGTGGAACAATAGGTGTTATTTCTGCTCAACCGACACTTATCAAAGAGATTAAAGAGAAACAACAACAGGATGACTTTTTTAAGAAGATCATCGATGAACGAGAATCTAAACCGAGGCTGGGTTTCAAATTTGAGAACAATGTGTTGAAATTCCAGGAAAGATTATGTGTACCAAGTGATTCTGAATTGAAAAGAAGAATTCTGCAAGAGGGCCACAATTCAAAACTGTCTATCCATCTGGGAAATACGAAAATGTACCAAGATTTGAAACTGAACTTCTGGTGGTCGGGAATGAAGAAAGCGATTGCTGACTTTGTGTCGAAATGTCTTCATTGCCAACAAGTTAAAGCCGAACATCAACGCCCCGCAGGCTTACTGCAACCCTTACCGATACCGGAGTGGAAATGGGAACATATCACTATAGATTTCATTGTTGGTTTACCTCGCTGCAGTAAAGGTATGGACTCAATTTGGGTTATTATTGATAGACTGACTAAATCTGCTCATTTCTTACCTATCAAAACAATCTATAATGCGGACAAATTGGCTATAATCTATATTGATGAGATTGTTAGATTGCATGGAGTGCCTGTGTCCATTGTTTCTGATAGGGACTCGAAATTTATATCGAGATTCTGGCAAAGCCTATAGACAGCATTGGGTACTGAACTGAGACTGAGTAGTGCATACCATCCTCAGACAGATGGCCAGTCAGAAAGAACCATCCAGACTCTGGAGGATTTACTGAGAATATGTGTCCTTGATTTTTAGGGAAATTGGGAAAGCCACTTACCGTTGGCCGAATTCGCCTACAACAACAGTTTTCATTCAAGCATTGGTATGGCGCCTTTCGAGGCTTTATATGGTAGGAAATGTCGATCTCCTATCTACTGGGCAGAAGTTGGAGATGGGCCCTTGCTTGGGCCCGAGATTGTACAGGAAATCACAGAAAAGGTGAAACTGATTCAGCAAAGATTGAAAACCGCACAAAGCCGAGAGAAAAGTTATGCGGATGTCCAAAGGCGAGACAGAGAATATGAAGTAGGTGATCATGTTTTTGTTAAAGTGACACCGATGAAAGGGCAGACCCATTTTGGGGTTAAAGGCAAGTTAGCGCCGAGATATGTCGGACTGTACGAGATTATTGAGAAAATCAATCCGGTGGCGTATCAAGTAGTGCTTCCTTCTGAAATGGAGCATATGCATAGCGTGTTTCATATTTCAATGTTAAGGGGTTACCTCCGGGATCCCTTCCATGTAATTGAGCCTACCTGTCACGAGCCAAACCTGGCCCTATGGGTTTAGCACCGTAACCGGCCAGTAATCCGAGATTACCGAAGGCCTGCAGAACAGTAGAACAGTAAAACAGAGTACAAGGCCTGGCGGAAGTCAAAACAGTAAATAAACAATGTCCAATGAGCTGTGACAGTCTGTATACAAAAAGACTTTCATACATATATACATAATCAGTACAGAACAGTATGCACAAAATGCACAATCATTCAGACTAGGGACACAACCCTTTACATCACAGTACAGTAAGCATTCGGTCTATACAAAACAGTAAGACAGTACAGAAGGGGGAATTGTAAAACACCCCTAAGCCTTAACACGATAGGCTCGGAACCTCGCAGTGAGGCACATAGGCTAGCTTGACAAAACTGGAGTAACCCTGACGCTCCTAGCCACGGTCTGGTGCCTGCACACCTACATATATATATAAGCAGTGAACTAAAGCCCAGTGAATAACATAATGCGTAAAGGGGTTAAGAATGAATGTCCGTACAGTACGAAAACAGTTCATTTAAACAGTATTTCAATCATTCAGTCAGTACAGTCATATGTGGTACATCCATTAGCATATTAGTACAGTAAACAGTAGGTCTTAAAAGACCGAGCAGTAATGATGGCCATCAGTCAGTAAACAGTAGTGGTTCCAACAAGGGAACCGACAGAGAATTCTGTCATAGTAACAGTAAACAGTAGGTGCTAAAGATGCCACAATACAGTTCAGAATATAGGACATACATTCATTCAATTAACAGTAGTCAGTTCAGAAAGCAGTAAAGTTCAGTTGTTCAGAAAACAATCATTTGTGAACATATCTTTACACAATCGTTACTCACAGAGTTTGGGCTACAGTATGCTAGAGCATGTCTCCCCAGTCGCCAACCCTACACAGTTAACAGATTGAGCACACTAAGCTACACAGCTGGGAAAGATAATAACTTAATCCCTAATTTGTCTCGGTGTGTTCTACATCTACGCCCTCATGAAGATGTCTTAAACTAGGCCTAAGAGTGCCTAGAATAGGATGAGGATGCAAAGATGCACGTTTAAAAATAGTTTCAGAGAAACAGAGTCCCGCTCGAGCGCAGGTTTCCCTGCTCGAGCGATCATGCAACAAAGGTACACGCTCGAGCGTCAAATATCCCGCTCGAGCGTACTGTAAAAGTACTGGATGGGTGAAATCTCCGCTCGACGGACGCTCGACGCCCGCTCGAGCTTGAGACACATGACTCCGCTCGAGCGCCCAATCCTCTGCTCGAGCAGACTATAAAACAGTGCAGAGATACTGGATGCTCGGATTCCACGCTCGAGCGTCACTAGTCCCCGCTCGAGCGGAAGTGCAAAATCTGGAAAACCCAGATTGCACCTCCAAGCCAAAAACCAAGTTTTAACAACTCAAAACTCAACCTCTTGGGCTGAATTTCCAGAAAACATTTGTAAACACATAGTTAAACATGATTCAAAACTCAACTTTGAGAAATCAAAGCCCAAGGGTGTTTAATTCAAACTCAATTTCAAACCATTTCAAGAACAGGATGAACATGCAAACATGCATGAATTCAAATCAATTCAAGCCTCAATTTCATGCTCTAGAGAGCCAAATCTTTCAAATACAAGATGAGTTCATGGTCTCTTGTAAAAAATTGAGCATGCATGTACAATTTATAGAAGACAACTTCAAAACTTCAAATCAAGGCATGCATGCATGAGCTAGGCTCCAATTCAACATATATGGACCAATTCAAGGCTCAAATCACTAGAGGCTCAAGAACTAAGCATGAACAAGTTCAAATACATCAATAGAAGGTGAAATTCTCTTACCTAAGTCTTGGATTCTAGGCAAGGAAGCTCAATTAGCAATCTACACTTCAATTACTAAGCAATCTTCAAGTCAATGCGCAAAATCAAGTTGGATCACTCTCCTAGTTCACTCTTTCTCTCTCTAGTTCGGTGTTTCTTGAGGAATTGAGCTGATGAAATATGTTTGTGTGCAAGTGCAATGAGCTCAAAAGTGACTAGATAGTGGCCACTCTCATGGCAAGGGTGTAATTAAGACAACTATGCTCTTTATCAATATTTAATCTAATTTAATCATACCTAATCAGTTTTCAGATAAATACACCATAAGATCACATTAATTATAAGGATCACAAAACATCAATCAATTCTCGGTTCGGCCGCCAATAAGGCCTTTAATTAGCAGTTTAAACATAAAACGTGAACAGATCAAATAATCAATCAAACAGATAGAATACAGATTAACACACACATACACAGTCAATTCAGTTCCATTTTTCAGTCAGTCAGTTCAGTACTTTAATCAGTTCAATTATCAGTCAGTTCGGTACTTTAATCAGTTCAATTATCAGTCATAATCAGTTCAGTTTGACGGTAATCAATGTTTATCAGTAAGCAGTGATGAGGGTTATTACACTACCCGTGTAGTGCTAAGTGATGACTACACTTATGAAGAGCAACCTATTCAGATTGTAAACAGACGGATCAAGAAGTTGAGGAATAAAGAAATTCCGTTAGTGAAAGTTGATTGGCAAAACTATGGTGGCGTATATGTCACTTGGGAAAGGGAAAACGATATGATCAAGAGATATCCTGAATTGTTCTCTCTGGATCCGGTATTCTTCCAAAATGAAGGTAATTCGAGTTTGGAGGACCAAACTCTTTGTAAGGAGGGGAGACTGTGACAACCCTCACCACTGATTAGTGCTAAATCTATGATTAAGCATGTTAAGCGACTGATTGACTGAAATTCTGACTGATTGATTGAGTGTATTAGCTTAAATGCATTTCTATCTGTTTGTCATTGAATTATCTGTTCATGTTTTAAGTTTCGAACTGTAAATTGAAAGCCTTATCGGCGACCGAATTCGGAACTGAAGTGTTTTATGCTAATTAAAATTTATATGATTTTATGATAAATTTAGTTGAAATTTGATTTGGTATAACTAAATTAGATTAAATAATGTTAAATTACATTAATTTGAATAAACTACCATTTTGCCACTTAGTGGGCCATTTACTAAGGCACCTTGAGACTTATTCAAACACATTTCCTCAGCCGTTTGAGACCCATAACCGACTAGAGAGAGAGAGGGTTAGGAGATGATTGATCTCAACAAGTTTTGGCTAGGAATTTGAAGAATTGAAG
Source organism: Camellia sinensis (assembly GCF_055761805.1). NCBI lineage: Eukaryota > Viridiplantae > Streptophyta > Magnoliopsida > Ericales > Theaceae > Camellia > Camellia sinensis. The sequence goes on along the minus strand of NC_138966.1, from coordinate 191,484,044 downwards.
TGTAGATTGCGCAATTGAGCTTCTAGACTTAAAATTGAAGACTTAAGGTAGAGCTTTTACCTTCTTGTTTATGAATTGAGTTGGTTCTTGCATGGTTTAGAAGAATGTTGAAGTCTAGAGCCAAGTTATGGCTTAAAATGTTGTATTGAAGCTTAAATCATGCATGCATGTACATGTTCTAGCATTTTGAGGTTGTTTTTAGGGAAATCGTTACATACATGTCCATACTCTAGCTTTGGTCCATGAATTCAGCATGTTTTTGAAAGTTTTGATTCATTTGATTATGTATTGGAAGCTTTGAATTCAATTGAATACATGCATGTTATGTTTGAGCTTGTTCTTGAAGTTTATTTAGAAATAGTGTTCAATTGACTCGTCCTTGAGCTTTAATTCTCAAATTGATCTTCAAAACATGTTATACTATGAGTTTTAAAGTGTTTTCCAGAAAATTAGCCCAAAAGGATCGGATTTGAAGCTTTAAAAGTTGAATTTGAGCTTGGAGGTTCAATTTGGAAATTCCAGATTTTGGACTCACGCTCGAGCGTGGGACTTCAAGCTCGAGCGTACCCTCTGAGTCGTGCACTTCCGCTCAAGCAAGTAAAGTAACACTCGAGCGTAAAATGCGTGTAACCAATACTTTTCTTGTGTTTACAGTCCGCTCGAGCGAGAGAGTTCACGCTCAAGCGAGGACCTGTGTCTCACGCTCGAGCGTAGATCGAGCGCCCATCGAGCGTGATTTTTGTGCATCCAGTACTTTTACTATAGTTTACAGTCCGCTCGAGCGAAGGAAGTCACGCTCGAGCGGAGATCCTTTGTCTGCATGTCTGCTCGAGCGAGACCCCTGTTTTCTGAAAATTTTGAAAAGTGTTTTATAGTGCATCTTTGCATCCTCATTCCATCCTAGGCATTCTTAGGCCTAGTTTAAGGCATCTTAATGAGGATATTGATGTAGAACCACACCGTGTCAAGATAGGGATTAAGTTATTGTTTCCCAAACGTGTAACTTAGTCTGTGTTCATCTTGTAACTGTGTAGGGTTGGCATCCGAGGACGCTCACTAGCCTATCTGTAGACCAAAACTCTGTAAGTAGCAATGTTGTAAAGATATATTCAACCATGAATATTTTCTGAATGATCAACTGTACTGCTTTCTGAAATGATATTTCTTACTGAATGAATGCTTGTCCTATTTGCGAACTGTATTCGTGGCATCCATAGCAATTTACTGTTACTGCATTGTACTGTTACTGTCACAGAGATCTCTGTCGGTTCCCATGTTTGGAACCACTACTATCTACTGATATGATGGCCATCAACTGACTGTTGGGTCTGTTAAGACCTACTGTATTGTTTGCTATTGGATATACCACTTATGACTGCTATGATCGAATAACTGATATACTGTTTAAATAACTGTTTTAAATGCTGAAAGGACATTCATTCTTAACCTCTTTACGCATATGTTATTCACTGGGTGTTAGCTTACTGTTTATATATATATATATATATATGTAGGTATCCAGGCACCGGATCGGAGCTAGGAGCGTTGGGTTTAACTCCCTTTTGTCAAGCCAACCACTGTGCCTCACTGAAAGGTTCCAAGTCCTTCAAGCTAGGGCTTTTTGGGGTGTTTTAGATTCCCCCTTTCTGTTTCTGTTTTGTATAGACTGTATGAGACTTGTACTGTACTGTTATGGTTAGGGATTTGGTCCCTAACCTGGATGCATGTATATGACGTATGTATATACTGTTATGGTTTGAATGTGAATATGTTACGAAAAGTCTTTTTGCATACAGACTGTCACAGCTCATTGGACATATTTCATTTACTGTTTTGGCTTCCTCCAGCCCCTGTACTCTATATTACTGTTATTACTGTTAAGCAGGCCTTCGGTAATCACGGATTACTGGCTGGTTACGGTGCTAAGCCCATAGGGGCGGGTTTGGGTCGTGACATCCGTGGTCTACATTGCAAAAATACAAGAAATAAGTTACTAAAAAGCTTTCATTGATTGAACATATAAGTACATAATGAGGGACTTGTTGCCCAGTTACAACAGTTCAACACAAAAAGATAGGGAATTCATAGCTACGCTAAGGGAGAGTGGTCGGCAAACTCGTCCCCGGTCCCCTCTAGAGCAGTATCCAAGTCGACCACGGTCGCCATTTCTTTGTCGTCGGGCTCCTTCTCCCCAGACTCCCCCTCAACTTCTTCTTCGGCCTCCGCTTGCAGAGAGTTGAAGACCTCATTGGCATAGGGTATCAGGTAGACCGGCAGGAAAGCGGGGGAATGAGAGATAAACACCTCGGTTTCAGATCCTTGGCCAAGTTTTTCACAAGCGGCCTTCTAACCGAACTTGAAGTAGATGTCCTTGGTAGCTTCAACTTGTTTGATGTAATTGTCTTCGGCCTCCTTGAAACCAAGGTTGTTGGCCTCATCCACGGCGTTTTGTCTCGTTTTCTTTTCAGCTTCCGGCTCGGCCTTTAGAGTGTCCCTCTCTTGCTCAGCCCTACCTAGCTAGACAAGAAGTCTGGCATTGTCAGCGTTGGAGATCTCAAGAGAGGCCTTAGCTCGACCTAGCTCAGCCGAGATGTTTTTACCGGTGTTGTTCAGCTCGGTGAATTTGTGGTGCAGATTGACAATGCGATCCATGACTAGGTGTTGTTTTTGGATGGCCTACAAGAAGTAAGAAGGGGGTTAGGTGAAGCAAGAAGATTAACCAAGCAAGGACTTGGTGAAATTCTTAATCATACCCTAGTCATGGACTTCACCGCTGATTTCACGAGCCAGGTGTCAGAAACATGATCGCTCCCGGTCACATCGCTTGGCAGCAAGAATGCCTTCGATAAGTCAAAGGCCAGGAGGTGCTCCTTGTCCCCCTTGACAAACGTGGTGGCCGGGATCTCTTTGCCCCGGTGTTTGAGCTCCGGCTTCCACGGTGGAGTTGGCTCGGCTTCTTGTGCTGTTTGTTCAGTGCTTAGCTCGACCACAAGATCGGCAGAGCGGTTGGCTGACCGGACACGCTTGCCAGCGTAGCGGGATTTAGGAGGGACAGCCGTAGAGGCCAGGGCGATCACGGTCCCCGAGCTCTGGCTGACGAAGGGAGTAGGAGGTGGCACGCTCGGAAGCTCGGTGGAAGTAGCGGTAATCAGGTTCCTAATCCTGTTCTCCTTCGCTATTTCTCCTTCCTCAGTTAGTTGTATAAGTGGCACGTCTGGCAAACTTGGGTCAGGCGGGGGAGAAGGAGCCCGATGAAAGTCTATAACCTTGCTCCTGAGCGGAGCTAAATAGCGATAGGTCGGGACGGAGCTGAAAAGCTCATGGCAATCTCGGTGCCGGTATCTCAGTGCGGCCCTGATCGCCCCTTCATCTGGATACTGGTAGTTGGCTTGCAATTCTTCGATGGCTACAAAAAGGAAGTAATTAGCTCGGCACAAACTATATTGACAAAATAAATCAGTCAGGAAGATGGGCTTACAAGAAGAACCGAAGTGCTTGCTGATGTACTAATCGGGCACGTCAACTGTTTCATAATTACTGGACACCCAAAAGAAATCATCATCATGCATATCTTTGTCCGGCATGCCGGTCACTAAAACCTACTGTTATCATGCCCTAGACTCACCTATGGCAGTCACAGTTCAAGCACACAAGAAAAGCATGAATAACAGATGAAGAACAGTGAAGGGTTGAAGACTTACAAGTTAAGGCACAGATTGTGGTTCGAATCCATGGGATGGGGCCCCAGCGACGGCGACAAAGCAGAATAGGCTTGCGAGAATGTTCTAATCTCAATAGAGTGAGTGAGAGACGAAGACTAGGTGCTATGGATCACTGGATCACTCGAGAAGAAGATAAACAGTGGAGGAAGAAACACAAAGGGGTAAGCGACATACTTATAAAGGGAGAAGAGGCGCCAAAAATTTGAATTCGAGGCGACAGCGTGTGACGACTGGGTTGGTTGCACAAGGCCAATGAGCAGAGGACACGTGTCTGTGACAAGATCGATGTTAGTACTGAAAAGACAGGTAGAAAAGTCAAAATATCGACCGAACAAGTGATGTAGCTGAGCAAGGGAGTTAGCATGGCGAATAAGTTGAAGATAACAACTGAGCAGATTAATTATCTCGGCTAGAGAAGGTAATCTCGGTCACGCTAGCGCGGATGGAATTAAGGGGTAATTGAGAGGGAGATTTCATAAATTGGTATTGGGCCAAGATAATGACCGAGCTAAGTTGGGCCAAGCAAGTCTGGGCCGAGCCGAGTAGGGCCAAGTAAGTGGGGTGCGCTCAGTCAAGGCCCCGGTCCGGTTTAGCCGGGGTAACATCAGACTATCAGCCCAGTTAACTTTATTCACTCGTTAAGTTAGATGAGTTAGGTCTTTCGTAGATCAGTCCAACCGAGCAGGAGCTAGGTCATAACTGAGAACGGCTAAGCCGCAGTGAGATTCTTTAATGAAACCAGACAATTAGCATGGTCGTGGTGTGATGATGTGGCGTCGTGCTAGGCGTAGCTCGGTTTAGAACATTGCACATCTCAGAAGTAACACGGTCATGGAGTGATAGAGTGGCGTCGTGCTGCCCGTTTGCGCCAATGCCATTTGGCGATTTTGTTAGGTGGTGTTTAGTTGTATTTGCGTTGACACGTGGGGAAATGGGAGAAGAGAGCAGGTCTACTCGTTCCAAGGGGAATGAACGCAAAAGCGCGCGCATAAATTATATAAACAAGACTGCGTCCCCATACGTGGGATCGACTGGTGAAAACTCAACTATCACATTGTCCCCTCTCCTTGCTCTTTCTAAAGGTGTGCTAACTTGATCGTCGGAGGGGTTTTCTGGCAACACACCGCCGGGTAGCTCACCGCTGTTGTGTTCGCAGGTTAATCAGAACGAAGTGAAGCTTGGACACGAGGAGTACGGACAGTATCGGATATTTGGCTCCCGTATAGTATATTTATAAATTTGGCATCAACATGGCAGTAAAGTGGAAAACAACATAAAAATTACACTTATATGAAGATGTATAAGTGACATTATATCACATACCACAATTTTCACTTGAATTGAACACAGAATCACTTGCAATTCCATAGAAGTTGTAATTATTTTGAATTATTTCTATTGTTTTGTAATTCTCCCACTTAAATACAAAAGCAATCTCTCTAAAAAATGAGATCCGGACGCATTCATCTTGTTATTTTCAAATTTTAAATTAGGAGAGCCTTGTGTAGTAGCATTTTAAACCACGAGTCCACTTAAATGGGTATCATCAAAAAATTAATTTAATGCATAGAGCTCTCGTTAAATTGTGATTTGGGATAGCAAGATACGTGCAACTTTATTTATATTTCTAGATAAATTATTTTCATCGAATTTTTGTTATCACTACAAAAAAGCTAACAATAAACCTTACCTTTTAAGTACAATTGCCCCAATTTAATTCCATTAGATGAGTATTCATGTTTATTGCATTTCCTCTCTTGAATTTTCTCATAAACACACTTCCCCTTTAATCTTTGTTGGATGAGCTAATCCTTCAACCCTAGTGTTCGTTCAAACAATCCAATGGTATTTATTTTTCAGCTTACCTCTCCTAACTAATCACATGATAGTTTGCCAACATTTGAATGGTCAAAAGAGAACCATAGTATAAGAGTTTTATTTTCAATATATTGCATGTGGGGTTGGTTTGAATTATTAAATGTTTTTCCTGGCAAGTGTGTCCCATGGGCTGCAAGTTGTAATTGAAACTTATCTCCTCTCAGATGACTCATTTATTAACCAATAAAGAGTACAGTATGACAACTATAGCGATAGACAGAAGGAACCCAACTTACAAAGCGGGCAGGAGACGTCGATGCTCATCAACTTGGGGCCCAGCTTGCGCTACAAAAAAAAAAAAAAAAAAAAAAAATTAAAGTTTTAGAAGTTGAAATTTAAAGATAAGATATTTTTATAGAAATTAAATATTTTTGTTATAGAAAGTGTTGTTATCATATTTTTAAGAATGAAAATTAGACATTAGTGATTAATTATTATCGTTTTGAAATCAAATTTTTTGTTTTAAAAAATAAATTATTTTGAGACTAAATTATTTTGTCTCTAAAAGTCTACTTATTTGTGACATTTTTAAAATTATGTCACTAAAAGTCTTATTTTTGACTTTTCAAGGCGACTTTTTAACAACTATCCTTACAATGATAGAAATTAATCCCTAAATATTTTTTGTAACAAAATTTTCACTTTCAAAGGTCAAAACATTTGATTTCTAAAATTATTTAATATGTCGTAGTGTTGACAAAGTCCTACAATTGATTTTTTATATTAAAAAATAATAATAATAATAAATTACATTGATCTTTTTGAGGTTTGAAAAAAGAAAAATTTAATCAAAATTCCTCTATTAGAGCATCTTTATCAGACTACCTAAATTTTACTTTAAAATATTATTAAAAAATTCATTCTCTATATTAAGAATTACTTTTTCATTTACTTCTCCCAACAAATTCCCTATTCTTTCTCTATTCTATTAAAATAATATTAAAACCGGCCAGACGATCAGACGGTCGACTGGTCAAGCTGATTTTGGACATTTTTCTTCTTTAGCTCCAGGACTATCACGGGACATCCGGGGGAATGTCCGAGAGACGTCTGGGAGGACATCCTTTGCGAAATAAAATAAAAATTTATTAGATATAAGGGAGCTACAGTGACTCCTTATTTGGCGGGAATCGCTGTAGCAATACTTATATTTGGGGGGTTGGATAGGGGAATTGCTGAGAATGTATTTTGACAAAAAACCTCCTGCTTTTGAGTAAGGAGGGAATACAAGGAAAGAGATGGGGATGCTCTTAGACCCTTATTTGGTGAAAAGTACAATCCAATTTATTTTGCTTCATAAACTCTCTAAAGAAAAAACACATAATTGAGTAAGGACAAAGTAAAATATCTTTTTTTTTCTTGAACAATATTGCCAAAATAACATGCTACTATGAATTAAAGTAACATGTTACTGTCAAACAAAATAACATATTATTGTTACTGTTTACATCAATTTCGAAGGCAATATTTTTTTTTTATAAAGAATTTCATAATCAACATAGATCCTATTTGATAGATCTTGATGAGAGAATTCTAAAAATATTAATTTTATTAAAAATAGACATCTATATCAAAGTTATATTATTTTAAAGTTTAATATTTTGATAATAGTGGTACATGTTGAATTTTTCAAGAAATTTTTTTTGTACTTGTCCTTAATATATTAAAGTTTTATTATGAGAGGGTTTTGACCAAATCTCCCTTGAAAAAAAGATAATAAATCTTACAAGTTTGATATAATTATATTGTACTCTTTTAATAATTCATATAGCACATAATCTAATTTTTATTCATAATTTGTTTGCCATATAGAAGGAAATATGATATTGTCATTACTTTTACGCTGAAATATATATTTTACCTTATTTATTTTTGTATTTTATACTATTCGTATTAGTTTCGATCTTTTTTATCCCCTAAAAATTGTGGCTAATGTAAATTGTGAAAAGAGTAAACAATAGATTTACTATTTACTTTCATTTTCTTTTCTTTCCATAAATTTAAGGTCCAAGCGGATTGAGTCATGACAACCTTCCTTAAAAAAAAAATTATGATTTAACATGTTACGGTAATAAAATGTTATAATTTGATAATAATGCAAATGTAATTTCTTTTAACTTTTTAACAAAATAAAAAAGGAATTTTTATTGATAAATTCCGTTTAGAACTGTTTTAACCTAAAAAGTCCATGAAGAAATTTATTAACCCATTTAATCCCATATATGTATAGTTTTATTCCATAAAGTCTTTTTTCTTGATTTACACTCTTTTTTTAGACTCTTATGCCCTTATATTTAATTTTGATACTCTTACAAATATTTTTTGAACGGTTAATAATTTTATGATGTAAATATTCATATTTTAACATTCGCATTGGTAAGAATGTAAAATTGGCCCGTGGCCTGTGGACGGCCCGAAAATCGCCCCCGGGCCGAGGCGGGCCCGGTCCGTTGACAATGTGATTATTCACATTGATATATTAACATTCACATTGATAGAAGTGTAAAATTGGCCTGCGGCCCGAAACCCGCGCATGGCTAGTGGACTGCCCGGGGCGGGCCCGGCCTGGCCCGTTGACAATGTGAATATTCACATTAACATATTAACATTCACGTTGATAGAAGTATAAAATTGACCCGCGGCCCGTAGGCGGCCCGAAACCCGCCCGCGGGCCCGACCCAACCCGTTTACAATGTGAATATTCACATTGACATGTTAACATTCACATTGATAGGAATGTAAAATTGGCCCGCGGCCCGTGGGCAGCCCGAAGCCCACCCGTTGCCCGGGGCGGGCTGTAAATATTCATATTTTAACATTCACATTAGTAAGAATGTAAAATTGGCTCGTGGCCCGTGGGCGGTGCGAAGCTCGCCCCCGAGCCGGGGTGGGCCCGGTCCGTTGACAATGTGAATATTCACATTGACATGTTAATATTCACATTAATAAAAGTGTAAAATTGGCCCGCGGCCCGTGGGCGGCCCGAAACCCGCCCACGGCCTATGGGCTGCCCGGGGGGCTCGGCCTGACCCGTTGACAATATGAATATTCACATTAACATATTAATATTCACGTTGATAGGAGTGTAAAATTGACCCGCAACCCGTAGTCGGCCCGAAACCCGTCTGCGGGCCCGGCCCGGCCCGTTTACAATGTGAATATTTACATTGACATGTTAACATTCACATTGATAGGAGTGTAAAATTGGCCCGCAGCCCGTGGGCGGCCCGAAACCCGCCCGAGGGCCCGACTCGGCCCGTTTATAATGTGAATATTCACATTGACATGTTAACATTCACATTGATAGAGGTGTAAAATTGGCCCGCGGCCCGTGGACGGCCCGAAGCCCGCCCGTTGCCCGGGGCGGGGCGGGCTGTAAATATTCATATTTTAACATTCACATTGGTAAGAATGTAAAATTGGCCCGTGGCCCATGGGCGGTCCGAAGCTCCCCCCTAGGCTGGGACGGGCCCGGTCCGTTAACAATGTGAATATTCACATTGGCATGTTAACATTCACATTGATAGAAGTGTAAAATTGGCCCGCAGCCCATGGGTGGCCCGAAACCCGCCCGCGACCCGTGGGCTGCCCGGGGCCGGCCCGGCCCGGCCTGTTGACAATGTGAATATTCACATTAACATATTGACATTCACATTGATAGGAGTGTAAAATTGACTCCCGGCCTGTAGGCGGCTCGAAACCCGCCCGCAAGCCCGGTCCGGCCCGGTCCGTTTACAATGTTAATATTCACATTGACATGTTAACATTAACATTGATAGGAGTGTAAAATTGACCTGCAGCCCGAAATGGGTTCGACCTGTTGACAATGTGAATATTCACATTGACATGTTAATATTCACATTGATAGGAGTGTAAAATTGGCCTACGGCCCATGGCCCAGGGCAAGCTCGTTTGGACCCGGGCCCGAGAACTTGGGCTAGGACCTGGGCCATCACTTTGAAGCTCGACCCGCATAAGGCCCATTTAAAGCTCGGCCCGAGGCCCAGCCCGCCAGAGGCCCAGTGTTTTTTTTGTAAAAAATAATAAAATTTTTGGAGAAAAAATTAAAAAGAATTAAAAAAAATAGCGAGGCTCACCCAAGCCCGACCCAAGCCCGAGTCTAAGCCCAAGCCCCTTGGCTCGACCCACCGGGGCACCCAAAGCCTGAACACCTTTGTGTCAGGGCTAGGGCCTAGGCCTAATTTTTTGGCCCGTGGACCGATCCGGCCCGGCCCGAATTTTGGCAAGCTCCCACGAGGCTTTACATGGGTTGGCCCCGGCTCGGACTGGGCCGAGCCCCTACACATTGATGATATGAACATTCACATTGACGGTGTGAACATTTACATTGACGGTGTGAATATTTACATTAACGATGTGAACATTCACATTAGGGGTATTTTGGTAATTATGTCACCCATAGGACTTATTGAAATATAAGAAAATAATGTGGACTAAATGGAACATAAGTAGATGAAAAGAGTATTTTGGTCTTCTTACCTCAAATAGGAACATTCACATTGACGGTGTGAACATTGACATTGACGGTGTGAACATTTACATTGACGATGTGAACATTCACATTAGGGGTATTTTGGTAATTATGTCACCAATAGGATGTGAACATTTACATTAGGGGTATTTTGGTAATTATGTCATCTATAGGACTTATTGAAACATAAAAATATAATGTGGACTAAATGGAACATATGTAGATAAAGAGGGTATTTTGGTCTTCTTATCTCAAATAGGAACATTCACATTGACGATGTTAGGGGTATTTTGGTAATTATGTCACTCATAGGATGTGAACATTCACATTAGGGGTATTTTGGTAATTATGTCACCCATATGACTTATTGAAACATAAGAAAATAATGTGGACTAAATGGAACATAAGTAGATGAAAAGGGTATTTTGGTCTTCTTACCTCAAATAGGAACATTCACATTGACGGTGTGAACATTCACATTGACGGTGCGAAGATTCACATTAGGGGTATTTTGGCAATTATGTCACCTATATGACTTATTAAAACATAAGAAAATAATGTGGACTAAATGGAACATAAGTAGATTAAAAGGGTATTTTGGTTTTCTTACCTCAAATAGGACCTAATGGAATAGTAAAAAAGAATATGAGTTGGATGGAATAAAACTCTTACAAAAAGAATTTATCAAAAAAGCTCTCAAAAAAAATATATAAATATTTGTCAACCCTAACTTGAAAAGGACCAAGAAAAGAGTTTTTCTTGAATTTTGATTTTATTTTACAAAACTTTATGATAAATTTAATACATAATTTGGAATTGCCAAAATTTGACATGAAATATAACAACCCATTAAAAATATAAAAAAATTTAAAAGAATTAATGTTAAATTTTAACTTTAAATATTGAAGGCAACACTATTAAAGTTGAATTAAGACACTTTTTTGAGGCACACACATCTAAAGTTTCGAAGAATCTCCGCAAAAGAGCTTTTACTTTTTTGATAATATTACATGTATGTATGGATTAATGTATTAATTAATATATCAATATAGGTTATGATATTATTATTAAATTTATTTATTATATAAATTATAAATATTTTTAATTTTTAAAATTATATTATATTTTTAATTAATATATCAATCGATACGTGTAGTAGTGTGGAACTGAATTTTTGGTGAGGTCTGTTTTGTTTCTTTCAATGAGGATGTTTCACTAACCCTTCCCAAGATACAATTTTCATAAAGTTAGAAAAGAAGACAAGAGGGAGCATTATTGCTTCCTTGCAATTCACTTCATATAAAGTCGTTCATTTGACCACACTTTTTTCAAAAATTAGATTTGTTTCCACTTTTTACATATCTATTCTGGCTCTTTTTTTAATGAAAAATTATTAGGGTATTAGGTGGAAACCCACAAATTGAGGTCCACTCAAATTTTTTTTATTCATAAACTGTGGTGATACGTTCATTAATTAATATATTAACATTAATTATGACATTATTATTAACTCTACTCATTATATAAATTATAAATAATAAAAACATCTTAAATTATTTCATATCATCAATTGGTATATTAATTAGTATATTAATTGGTACATATAGTATTATTCATTGATAAATGATGCAAATAAATTAAGTGATTGTGGTGTTTTGAAAAGTAGGTTAAAAATTAATTTTAAATTTTTTGACTTTTTTTTAAAAAAATGTGTAACAAAGTAGAGAGATAATGTAATCCAACAAAGTCAAAAAGCTAAAAAATTAATTTTTAATCAATTTGCCAAAATAAGCTTGTTTAAAGGTAAGAAGAGAAAAAAAATATTTATGTATAAAATAAAATTAAAAAAAATTATTAAAAGGAGAGAAAAATCCCAAACAAATGTAAAGATAAAAAGACTCGCACATAATTAAAAGAGTTCTGCTACGTAGCTCGAAATTGGCCCGAATCCAAAATGACGTCGTTTTGGATTTTTTTTTTTTTTCTTTTTCTTCTTCCTTTCCATTTCCATAACTTGCAGAAGAAGAAGAAGAAGAGACGAGGAAAGGAGATGAGAGGTAAAGAAAAAAATAGTGCAGAGACACATGCACGCATAGATTTGGAAATGCACACACACAAAAATCAAAGAAATCCACATATACAAATCCATGAAACACATACACACACAGATCTGGAAACACACACACAGACATAGATCTAGAAACACACACACACACACACAAATCCATGAAACACACACAAATCAAACCCACATATACAAATCCATGAAACACACACATATAGAAAAAGAGAAGAGGAGAAAAGAGAGAGTGGTGACGGAGGTGGTGTAACGGCGACAGTGGTGGTCACCGTAATGATAGAAGAGGAAGAAGCGACAGCGACAACGTGAGAAGATTGATTGGCTCCCCCTCCCTCTTATCTCTTTCTTCTCTCTTCCTCTCTCTTTCTCTCTTCCTCTGTTTCACAAATAAAAGAGGAGAAAGAAAAAAGAAATTCAAAATGACATCGTTTTGAATTCGGGCCATTCGAGCTCTAGCAATTTCGAGCTCTGAATCATTTTCCTAATTAAAATGATATCCTTAATTTTGATTGAAGTGTTGAAATTTTAATTACTACACTAAACTCATTAGTTTAATGAGAAGTGATTTGGAAATGAAATGAAAATTTTACTCTTTTGGATGAAATGAAAAATATTATTAGTAAAGAAGGATAAATAATATTATAAAATAGGCATCTCAAAGCCTCTAATAAATAGATACATGGTCTCGGTTAAAAGTTGTTTTTTTTAGTTTTTTGATTTTTTTGAGTTATATAATTTTTTGATTTTTTTATATATTTTTTATGAAAAATTAAAAAAAATTAAAAAATCAACTTTTAATCTATTTCTCAAATAAAATGTGGAGGTGTCTCAATTCAAGTAGCATGATTTATTTAATTGTTAGAATCCTTGACTAAAATCAATGAACATAACACAAAGAAATATATATATATAGAGAGAGAGAAAGAGAGAGAAAAGTAGTTTTTAAACAATGACAAATTCTATAATGTTGTCATCTTAAATTATTAATTACTTTTATAAGTTGAGGGTTACCTTTAATTATTGGCTTTAAAATATATTAAAAAAATATGTAAGTAGGGTTTGATCACATTTGATAAGCAAGGGGTTACCTTTATATATATATATATATATATTAGTGAAAAATTCAGATTTTTCACAAATAGTTTAATTTTAAAGTGCAGCTCGATTAAGTTCATAATGTAAACAACAACAACAACAAATATATAAAAAAATCATTAAAAAAAATAAAAAATAAAAAATTCAAAAATATTTTTTAAAAACCAAACCAAACAAATTCTTGAACATTAAAGTTGAAATTCATGTTGAACAATAAAGTTGATATTCTTTATAATGGGGTGTCCCAAATGTGTCTTTTACGTCCTCCCACTTATTGCTTTTGGCCACACTGACAATGAGAATTTAGTAACTACTACTCATACAAGTGAAAAACATAAAAATTAGTTATAAATTAATAAAAACAGTGTTCATTCAAATTCAAATAATCGGACAAATCCAATAGCAAACTCAGACCTGTAAAAATCTTAAATTTCATCACTAAATTTGAAAGATATATATGACCAATATGTAGTCCAAATTAATTGTAACAAAAAATACAAGTTATACTGAAAAAATAAATGTAACAAAAAATACATAAATTTTTGGTTGACGATCAAACTAATTTGTTGTTTGTTTTAGGTATTAATAATGTCAACTTCCAGAACATAAGTGGTAGGTGAGATCAAAAGTATAAACAAGGTTATCATATAATTATATTTTATTATTATATCACGAGTATAATTGATGAAATTCAACAATAGAGAATATACAAAATATAATTAAAAAGGTTAATTATATCAAAATTATTTCAATTATTAGTAAATATTATTTTATCCTTTTATCTATGAACATATACCTATTGACTCTTTTAATTTTGAAAATTGTATACATATATCATTTTTAAAGATGGTTTCGAAAATAAAAATTAATACATTATCATAATTAAAGAAGTCTGAATATATAAATTCATACATGAACGAAGTAAAATAATATTCACATATAATTAAGGGGATGTTGGTACAAATCTAGGCCCAGAACAACAATTAAAATTTCACATTTATCGTAAAAAAGAGAGAAACTAATGTTTAAGTCTTTTCTCTTCTACCAAACGGAGCATCAGAGAAAATATTATAAGTGTATTCTTTTGCCTATTTCAGTGACGTGGCGACAGGTCATTGGGTAGAGAACTTTAACCTCAAAACGACGAGCAAGGATCCTCTAGAGTTTTTTTTCCCTAAAGTTTTCTAGAGTGGTGTGTTGTATGGTTGAGATTTAATGACAAGTCACATCAATTTTTTAGCATTAAATCTCACCCATACAACACACCACTTTAGGAAACTTTAGGAAAAAAAAAACTCTAGAGAATCCTTGGTGCAAAACGACTACCCAAACTGTGGTCCCCTCTAATTAATAATTTCCATCGGGAACGGCAAAAAACGACAGACCACCGTTAAATCTAACGCCGTTAGCACAAAAAAACCAAACCAAACTAACCACGCGGAGCAAAGTGTGATAAGCAAATTACCAATGTATATATATAAAATAAAATTAAAAAAAACAATTTTAACCAAAAAAATGTACCAAAAAAAGAAAACCAAAACATGATGCAACTTATTGAAAATTAAAGTTAATAATTAATAAAATAAAATAAAAATATTTCTCTTAATTTTTACATAATTATTTTTTTAAAAATTATTTTTCTTAATAAATTAAGCAAAAGTTGTTCAAAATAATATGACACAGAGTTGTTTGACTCAGCTTATCTGAACATATAGTTTTTTTTTTATTTTATTTTGGAAATATGAGTTATGTTTATAATTTAGGAAAAATTAGTCTAGGGTTCCTCTTCCACTTTTTGTAATGAAAGAGAACCACAAAATTATTTTTTGATGTCTAAGGTCCTTAAACATGTATCAGAGAAATTTGGTCAAAGTCAAAGAAGAGGTGGATCGATTGGTCGAAGATGAGATGCGTCGCAGCTCCAAGAAACCCTCCGATTTCCTCAACGACCTCCCTTCTCTTCCCAGCTTCAACTTCTAGGTTCTCTCTCCCAACTAAACATTGTGGATCGATTGGTCGAAGATGAGATATGTCATCGGTCAGCTAATCTTCGGATCGATTGCCGTCGTTCTCGCCGTAACTCAGTCCCCATCGCCATCACCTCTGCCATGGTGGCCATCGCACTCTTAGAGACCGTCATCGGTCAGCTAATCTTCGGATACCTCAGCGATCGTATGGGCCGACGGCGTGTCTACGGCCTCGCACTCATGTACATAGTGCTCAGCTCTATTGGGTGCGGATTCTCTATCTGCACTTCCACAACCTGTGTATTGGTGAGTCTGGATTTTTTCAAGATTGATGATAAGTCGAGTGACAGGTTGAACCCCGGTTTTTTGATGGAACCATGTGATGCTAAACTCTGGGAAGCCAGGTACCCAATGAGTCCATTTGAAGATTTTGATTTTGTGTCAACTGGGAACATGATTGAAGAGATCTTTGGCCCAAACACTGAAACCAGTAAGTTGAGCGATGAAGAAAAGCATTAGATAGTGGCTCTTCAGATGATCATTTGAGCTGAATTTTCTCTGGGTTGAAACTAGAGAAATTCTTTGGTTTTTTAACTGAATTTTCTCTGGATTGAAACCAGAGAAATTCTCTAGTTTTCTCTGGATTTCAGTGAATTTCTCTGGGTTAGAGGGCGATTTTCTCTGAGTTTGAGTAAATTTCTCTGGGAGAAGAACCCAAATGTCTGAGTTAGAAGAAGAACCCAAAATGTCATGAGGTTGCTCATAATTCCAGTCACAGCAGCAATAAAGAGAGTAATGGTGCAATGTTGAAGAGAGTAATGGACCAGAGAAGTTTGAATTTTCTCTAGGTTCATTTTGACCGGTTTTTTTCTAGGCGAGCTATTGATGTAAGTTTGATTTCAATTTCAATTTTGATTATGAATTTTAAAGTTTTTTGGTTGATTGTTAGTTTTTATAATTAAAAGCAAAGTGACAAGTGGTGGGCGATGTAATTGTTATCAGTGGCGTGCTTGTCATTGGCAACGAAGATGGAGGAATACAGAGTACCATCACCCTCAGAGTTTCAATTGGAATGCAACTTTGAGAGCAAAGTTATTCAGAGAATGGAGCTTTTGGTATTGAATGCATTGGAGTGGAGAATGAGTTCAGTCACTCATTTTGCTTTCATTCATTACTTCATCAGAACCCTTGGGAACCATCACTCTTTACCAAGGAATGTGGTTTCTAGAACTGTACACCTCATTTTGGCTATAATGAGAGGTAAATTTTAGACAGAATTAAATTTTTCTAAATTGAATTTTCTCTGGTTTGGACCAGAGAATTTCTCTGGATCGAATTTTATTTGGATTGATGTTGAGAGACCTTAGACATTATAAAAATATTGAGTGCCCTTTATGCTATAAAATCATAATACCAAGGACCTTAAAAAAAAAAAAACCCTATAATTTATTAGATAGAAATAACTCAAAGAGCTTTTTTTTTTTTTTTTTTGAAAAAAAAGGAGCATAATTTATAATAGTTGAGTAAAAGGTATTTTTTATTTCTATTTTTAAATTATTCACTTTTAATTTACAATAATTTGTACCAAATATCATCACTAGTCACAGATACTTAAAAGAAAAAATTATACATAATTTAAATAAATTATACCAAACAATTTTGATAAAAAAATATAGCAAGCCTAGTATATAGATGACCAAACAAAAAGTAGAAAAATATGTCTCATATAAAGGTGTCGTTTGGGAAGAGCTCATTTGGGCTCTTTTGGCTCTTTGAGCCACAAAAGACAGAATAGGCTATTTGAATCACAACAGACAAAACATTATATCCAACCCATAATCATTACACTCTTCTCTCACAAAAGAAGTTAAAAAAGTGAAAAAGCTAAAAAGTCCTTTCCAAACCAAGCTTTTGAGCCCAGGCTCAAATAACCAAAGAAATCAAAAAATCAAAAAGTCAACCCACTTTCCAAACAGAAGCAAAATGAGCCCACAAATTTATATATTTTTAAATATTTGTGTTTCGTTACTTGTATTTTCTAGTAACATTGTTCAAAGAAAAATATTTAAAATTAAAAAATAATTATTAAAATTTTGGATAAATTACAAACACCCCCTTGAGATTTGATAAAAATATAGATTCCCTCCCTAAGATTTGAGAAATTACAAATTGCCCCCTGAAGGTCAAATTTTCATAACAAATTAGGAGAAATTAGGGAGGAATCTGTATGAAAATAAAAACTTCAGGGGGCAATTTGTTATGAAAATATAAACCTCAGGGGCAAGATATAATTTCTAAAACCTCAGGAAGGAATCTATATTTTCACCATATCTCGAGGGGATGTTTGTAATTTGCCTTATTTTTTTTAATAAATGTCTTACTGAAATCCATTCTATGCTTATCACATGTGGACCCCACAAGTGACAGCGTTCGGGATGAGGGTTGGCACAGCAAAAACTGTTGTATCTCAATTTGTATTTTATAGTGTTACCAAACGATACCTTATGAGTTTATTTTTATGATTTGAGTTGTTTATTTTATAAAATTAATATTTTATATTTATTAATAATCATATTAATCGGATATTAATAATTATATGATCAAATTATATTTATTATAAAAAAAATAAATAATAAAATTTTCTTTTAAAAAATAACATAAAAAATATGTAATCTGATCACATAATTATTAATATCTAATGAATATAATTTTCGATAAATATAAAAAACTTAATAAATTTTACAAAAATAATAGTTATTAATATCTCAATTTGGATTGATGTTTATTAATATCTCAATTTTTGATAGTTATTAATATCTCAATTTGGATTGATGTTTAATTTTATTTTCAAAATCTGTTTATATAAAACACACAAAAACGGTTAATTTATTAAAATAAAATTTAAAAAACTCATTCTTTTCAAAAGAAATTGTTTATACATTTTTTAAAAATATTTTCCACTCCGTTTGTTTGAACAATTTTTTTTTAATATATATTTTCTAATATTTTACAATAAAAAATAAAAGTCATCAAAAAAATAAAATTATAATCAACACAAAATAAGTTTATATAAAAAGAAATTATGTTTTTACTTTTAAAAGGCAGGAAACGTTTTTTGAATTAAAGTTTTAACACTACTATTCTTATCTCCACCACTACACCACCATCACAATGGTTACTGCCACCATTACCGTCGCTATCGCCGCCACCCCAACACCCCCAACACCACTATGCTACTACCTCCACCTAGGGGTGAACATCGGCTTAGCCCTATCTTTCTAAGGATTGAAAAGGTTGTTTTAGCTTATAAGGTCAAATCAAGCCAATATTTTTAGCCCGAAAAATTAATAGATTGGACTTATTCATACTTGCAACTTAGGCTGACTCATTTGTAGTGATATGTAATAATTGAATTTATTTTAGAAATCTTTCAATTTATATACAACATCTTTCAATTTATAATGATATCAATATATTTATTTAAAAAATATAATGCGTGATTAAATTTAATTATAAAATATTTTTAAAAAAAATATTAACATATAACTTGATAGGTGGATTTGAGATTAAACAAACAAAGGGTGTGTTTGATTTGCTTTTGAGAGAGTGATTTTCAAAAAAAAAAAAAAAAAATTGGAAAAGAAGTTTAGAATTTTTTTTAAAATTTATTTGGTTCTATATTTTGAAAGTAGTTTTGGAGTTTAGGAGTTTGGAATGATATTTTGTTATAATTGAGTAGATATGTATGAGAAAAAAAGTAATTGAAAATGAGAGATGAAAAAAAAAAGGTGATTGATTGATGTGTAAGAGAGAAAAAATGATTTTAAATATTTTTTAAAAAAAATCACAAACCAAACAAAATTTTAGAAAAAAATTTCAAAAACAACTCTCTCAAAAGCAAACCAAATAAGTCCAAAATTTCTTATTATATAGTGCCCTTATCCTCTATTTTCATTTTACTACTACCACCACCAAATATAAAAAAAATATTTTCAAAAAAAAAATTTGGTAAAAAATATTTTTCGTCCTAAATTAATTTATAAAACAGATTATCAAACCAAACAGGGAGTATCATAATTTTCAAATCAAACATCAACCTCAACTCGTTTATTGCCGTATGCGAAATGAGAAGGTGGGTGCGAATGCTCCTCAACCCCAACCCCACCATTTTCTCCCCACTCCATTGCTATCTATATATATCCTCTCACTCCCAGCTCTCAGTATCATCACCGTATATGGATTTATGAACATCACACCACAGCAAACAACTCATTTTCATTTTTCTTTTGTTTTTTCAAAACCAAATTTGAAAAACCATCCCCTCCTCTCCATTCCCAATGGGAACAACAAAGAGGGGAGAGAAATAGAAAATTTCAACAACCGAACCCATTTCTTCCATTCTCTCTCTCTCTCTCTCTCTATTACTCTTTGTTTGATGTTGCACAGATCAATCTCATCATCCCCTTTTCACGTTTTTAGATAATATATATATATATAGATTCATTCATTAGATAGAAGAATTGCTAGAATTTGAGTTATGGGTACAGAGGTGTTGCGTCCTCAGGATTGTTTGATCGAACGGGTCAGAGTTGCTCCGGCCGTTTTTCACCACCGCCGGAAAAACTTTGTTGTCCCTGGAAGCCAATACCCGAACCCGAACCCTAAGTCCACTAGCCGTAAACCGGCAGTTCGGCCGGAGCAGAGAAAGCGATCCGAACCGTTGATTTCGAATAGATCGGCGAGTTTGGCTGATCTGAAGAAGAGTCACAACCATCTCGTGACGGGACAGGTGACGATTCTCAGGAGAGGCGAGTCACTCGATTCGAAGATCGGAGATCACAACCGTGGCCCGGCGACGAAGAGTTCCGGCGACGATCTGGTTTTGTACGGGTCGAAGATGTTGGGTCCGGATCCGGGAATGGTCCGGAAGGAGATCCAGATCGGAGAACTCAGATCCGTTTCTCTCTCTCCTCCGGTGTTCTCCTCCGTCGACCGGGAGTACGCCGGATCGGCGTTTTCGATGTCGCCGTCGCCGAGATCACTTCCTCTGCCGTCGTTCTTCAACAAGAAGCAAGTCTCGAAGGTCGCCGTCGACGGCGACTCCGCCACCAGAGACCTCCGGCGACTTCTCCGGCTGGACTGAAGCTGAAAAACGCTGTCGTTTTTTCTTCAAGGATTGGTAGATCTAGAAGTATCTAGATCCGTATTTTTATGTGGTATTTTGGTTCGTTCGATTTCGAGGTCTAGCCTTTCCGTTATTTTTTGAAATGGAGAGGGTAAAGGTGTATGAAAGTCGAGATGTGAATCAAGGAGATGGGGTGTTAATGAAAATTATGTTTTAAATGTGGGGTTAATTTAGAATTTTGGAGTTAAAGGAGTTGATCATGGTATGTAGTATGGGAATGTGGGGGGATGGGGGGGGGGGGGGGGGGGGGGGTTTAATCAGCAATATGAGGAAGTGTGAGGGTGGGGATGTGAAAAATGTTCTTTCTGCTGGTGTTTGTGTTGATGTTGATGTTGAGATTGGGGTCTCATCTGTATCTGTCTTCTCTTATGTTAAATGTATGGTTGAATGTTTTTGGGGGGGTAAATTTGGGCTGAATTTGGTTTTCATTTCATTTTCTCTTTTGTTAAGAGAATTTCTTGTGTAGTTTCTTCCATGATTTTTCTCTATGTAAGTTTGGTCTTTTGTGTACAAAGAAGTAGAGGAATCTCCTCTTCATAATAAATTCATGAATATTTGGGTTTGTCATGTCTCTCTGTCTCTCTTTTTGCTTGTGTTTGTTCTTGTTTGTTGATTGCATATTTTTTTTCAAAGGAAATTAGGGTTGTTTGGAGGGATTTAAATAAGGCCAAGTTTGGTTAACAAAAAAAAAAGTACACTTATTTCATCTTTTTATCTTTTTTGGGTCACATTAATCAACATCTTCTCTTTATTTTTTTTACACATAATACAAAAAAAAATTAAAAAGTACACTTATTTAGTCTTCCCAAACTTGTGTATTTTTTTGATCTTTTGCAAAATATGGGTTGAGTTTGAAGTGATGTAGTAAAGAAGTGATGTGATTTAAGTAAGATAGTGATTTTTTTGACTTTTTTAAACAATGTCAAACTTAGCTTAAAAGTTAATTTTTAAATTTTTTTAAAAAAATATGTAAAAAAAATAAGGAAGTGAATTTTTTAAAATAAGTATGAGAAAATAAAAATTAATTGAGGAAAAAAGTATGATAAGATTATGATTTCATTGTATTTGGATGAAAAATGAAAAAGAAAAAATTGTACGACTTTCATTTCTAATCAATTCCAAGGACTTTTTAAGATAAACAAAACATGAGTTTTAATTAAGATTTTTTCCCCCCCACTAGTTTTCTTTCATTTTGTCATTATGTTTCTCCTTGTCAATTGTTCAAGCCATTCAAGAAGTATTTGAGAGTAATTGTTTTTAAAATTTTTGGCTCATCAAACTCTGAATCCAAACCTTCTAAAAAAAAATCTTAATCCAAACATATTGTCAAGACTGTGTTTCCTATTTTGAATTTGAATTTGAAGAAACAAAGAAAGAGAAATAGCTTATATTTTTGATTGTTTGGGAACTTAGTTTTTTTTTTTTTCACTACAAGACAAACGTTTTATAAAATAAAAAAAAAATAAAAATAAATCCAAATAAAATATCACATCAAATCGCATAATCATTTTACTTTTTCTCTCACAAATATCACATCCAACTACAAAAAAATTTAACTATCTTTTCAAACATAAAAAAAATTTCTCTAATAATATCCTACAATTAAAAAACCTATAAAAAAAATCCACTTCCCAAATATCCACAGAGTTAAAAGTTTTGATTTAGGAGAGTGATTCCTTTGATTTATTGAAATAGCTTATATTGGTTTTCTATTACAAATATAAAAAACATCTTAAATTATGTCACATCATCAATTAGTACATTAATTAATACACTAATTAGAATATTAATTGGTCCATATAGGCTATAGCATTATTCTAACAAAATTGATGAATCCAATTTTGGTGAAATTGGAAATTGAAGCCAAGTTCATAGTGGGAAAATTCACATGGTTTAAAGCAATGTCATAATGGCCTATGAACAAGTTAAAAATTAATAATTAAAAAGTTAAAATTAAAAGTATTATTTTTTATATTTTAGATAATTAATTTTTTAAAATTTTTTTAAATTAGTTTTTGTCTAATAAATTGTACGTATAAAAATTATATCAAATAATCTAATATAAATTCTAAAATTAAAATAAATTATATAAGCAACAACAAACTGACCAATGCGAGTAGTTTTGTTCTGGTATTGAATAAAACCACGGTCTAGTTTTCATTTTATGAGACGAGACCATAGATTTTTGGCTGTTTGGTATTTGACTATTTGAAGCTTTGAATATAAGGAAAATGTTTGAAATTCTTAAAAAAAAAATTAATTTATATATAATGATGTAATTTGATCAGTGTTATTTTTTAATTGATTATATATTTAGTTATGTGAAATTTATCATATTTATCACATTATTATAAATGTATTTATAAGTATTATCTCCATTTCAAAATATTAGTCTCTTATTACATTTTTTATTGTATCAAATATTAGTCTTTTTCAAAAATTAAGGATTAAAATAATATAAATTTCTTATTTTGTTATTCTTTTAAATTCATTAACAACACAAAAAGTAAAATTATAAAAACTAATATTTTCAAAAAAATGTAAAATCAAAGGATAATTTTGAAAAATTAATATTTTTAAAATATAATAATTGTGCTACTAAAAAAAATAAATTCCCTAAAAAAGACTATTATTTTAAAACGAAAGAAGTACAAAATATGTGTGTTTTAACATTGTTTTTTCTTTCTTTTTTTTAACAAGAAAAAATGATGCTATGAGGTATCATCATGGTATCCGTAAACCCAGGTCTTAAGTAGTCAGTTGCCAACTTAATTTAACCCAATTCATAAAAAGTAACTCACCACCAAAACATTAATAAAATTCAACCATATACGACAAGCGAGCTCATACGCAACTGAGTGCCGTTTTGGAAAATTTGGTAAAACGCCACGTTTTTTATCCAAGGGAAAAAAAAGGCTTCTGGCCAAAAACGCCACAAAATTCATTTGGGAAACCAAAAAACGCAACTGTTGAAATTACAAATTGGAGCCTATGACAAAAAAGTAAAATAGTAAAAAACAAATGTTGGATAAGAATATTTTGGTCATTTTAATTTGATTAGACACCATAAACAAATATTAAACCAAAAAGTCAAAAGTCAACTTTTCACTAACTTTTCAAATCACTTTCCAAAAAGTTAAAAAACTTGATAAAAAGACAAAAATCAACTTTTTATCAATTTTCCAAAACACTCCTAAATCTTTTAGAACACGGGATCCCTACTGAGAGGGTGATTTATGATCTGGAGTTGGGCCGAGGTATCGACCGAGCAGGTTGAGGGCCCAGCAGTGCATTGGGCCGAGATGATCGACTGTTCGCCCAGAGAAGGGCTGCCAGAACTTGGGCCGGGCAGAACTTGGTCCGAGTGCGTCCCGCCCAAGACCGTAAAGAAGCAGCTCGGTAAGGCAGAGCTCGGTCGAACCAGGATGCTCGGTCCGAGATTAGCCGAAGCCAGACAAGCCGAGTGACCGGCGCCCGGAATGGCACGGTCGGCCGAGGTTAACGTTTGACCGACGTGAAAGCTGACCACGGGGTGCTTCGGGCTAGGCTTTGCCGAGATGCCGCCTAGCCCGGTCCCCCCTTGGAGTTTGCCAGGGAAGCGCTTGGGTATGAAGCACGGCACGGCGCAGCAACGCATAGGGCAGCTCGGCTGCCGAGCTCCAGCTGTGATGACAGGCAGATGAGATTAGGTGATGTTCAGCAAGGTTTGTACTGACAGATGGGATAGCAGAGCCACGTGTCAGGAAATGACTGGGAGTGGATATGGGGCGCAAAAGGTATATAAGCATGTCTGCGCCCCCCATACGCGACACGCGAACATCTCTGTAAGGACTTCTTACACTCAAACACTCTCTCCCTTCTCTCTATCCATCCTAAGGTGTGTGCTAACTTGACCGTCGGAGGGTTTTTCCGGCCACACACCGCCGGGTAGCTCACCATTACTTGCTCGCAGGTGATCGGACATCGACGGAGCTCGGAAGAAAGGAATACGGGCTTGCCGGAATATTTGCTCCCCGTACAATTGGCGCCGTCTGTGGAAAGCTTTTCAGACAAAACCTTGTCTTCTAGGTTCGTTTGATCGCCGTCCATGGCGAACAACGACGAGTTTCTGTTGTCCGCCATCGACGGAGCCACCCCGGAGTATACCCGAAGGAGAGGGGGACCTCCTGCCGTCCATCCAATGGCTGACTTGGGGACGCCCACTGAAGGACAGTTAGGAGACGCGCGGGATAAGCGCGGAAGGAGTCATGGTCATTCACGGAGTCCAGACGGTCACCGGCGGAGGAGAGACTCGCACGCCAGGTGACTGGAAAACAAGTTGAGGGACCAAGACGCTGTCATCAGGCGGATGGCGGCGTAGATGGAGGATCTTAAGCAGCATGTCAAAGGGAAAGGTGTAGCTGGAGTGGGAGACCACAGTGAGCGCACCCCATCCCGCCGGTCAGGTGATCAGAGTCAGCGACGTACTCAGTCCATTTCCATCACCAGAAGTTACCAGGTTGGTGATTCCGACGTGCATGCAGAAAAGTCTAGCGCGCAAGACAGCACCTACAAACCCTCACGTCCGGCGACGACGTCGAGGTACTCATACACCGCTCAGTCAGAGGATTTACAGGCGGTCTTAAAGGAACGGGCCCGCCGGCGCGAAGCTCAGAGGATACCTGCTTTCCAGCGGTTATCCTATGGGATTCACGCCAGTGAGGAGGTCGGAATGCCTCCACCCCGCATAGTAGTTCCACTCTTCGAAGATATGGACTTGGCCAGGCTGAGTGCCACTCCTTTTTCCCTGAAAATTGAAACAACACCACTTCCGGCAGGCTTCCACCAACCTAAGTTCACATTCTACGACGGAAAAACCGACCCTTACATGCATGTGAGTCACTTCCGACAGGTTATGGCCGGACATAGGCGGAATAACGGACTTATGTGCCTAATCTTCCCGTCAAGTTTGGGCGAGCTGGGCTTAAAGTGGTTCGAGAGGTTGCCGGAAGGGAGCATACAAAGGTGGCATAAGTTGGCCGAGGCATTTGTTACGCGCTTCAAAACCAACACAAAAACACCAAAGGAAGTCGATCACTTGCTAAGTGTCAAGATGGAACCGTGCGACACACTGAAGGAGTACAATTCAAGGTATTGGGAAACCTTCAACGAGATCTTAGACTGCCCGGTCAACCTTGCAATCACGCAGTATAAGCGCGGTCTCCCGGTCGGACATAGACTGCGGGACTCGCTTACCATGCACCAGCCGACCTCCATGGGCCAGCTCATGCAGCGTATCAATGAGCACATCCGTGTAGAGGATGACGCGTCGGCTTCTACCGTGAAAGCCAGTCCGGTCGTAACAGACAAGAAGACAGCAGGCAAAGTGCACGCAGTTGGGCAAGAGTCCAGCCGCTCAAGTGACTGAGCAGAGGAACCAGACCGGGGTTCAAATCGTAAAAACCGGGGTAGAGGACGTCGGAATGACCGGGATGACTACCCCCGAGATGACGTTGAGGACGCAAACAGAAGAATGAAGGCGAGGACTGGCATAACCACGGTCTTCAAGATTCCAATCTATCGCATACTTAGTGAAATCCGAGACGAGGAGTATGTCCGGTTTCCTACTAAGTTGGGCGATGGACAAAAGGGCTACAATCCACGGTATCGTTGTACGTTCCACCGGGAGAGAGGCCACCGGACTGAGGATTGTTTGCCTTTGCGACAACACTTGGAAGAACTGGTTGCGGCCGGGCATCTGGACCTTTACATTGATGGCAGCGTGAAACCGAATTAGGCTCCGGTCGATCCCAGGGGACAGGATGACCGAGATGCACCACCACAAGGAGTTATTAATGTCATCCACGGCATCGTGGAACCGGAGCGTGTTTGTGAACTCCGGGGCATGATCAAGAAGGCAGAGCATATGAGGGAAGTTTTGTCGGTACAGCCTGCCATCAAAAGGGGGAAGACAGAAGAGAAAGACGTGATTAGTTTCACCTCAAGGGATTTAGAGCGTATCCAGACGCCGCACAACGATGCTCTTGTAGTAACACTACGCGTCAAAGAATTTGATGTTAGACGGATCTTGATCGATCAGGGAAGCTCGGTCGAGATCATGTACTATGATGCGTTCAAACAACTCAAACTCCGTGAGACAGACTTGGCTTCGGCTACTTCGCCATTGGTTGGATTCAACTCGCAACCGGAGTGGCCTTTGGGAAAGATAATCCTGCCGGTCAAAGCGGGATCCGTGGTCAAGCAAGTTGAGTTTTGGGTGCTGCAAGTGCCTTCGACGTACAACCTTATCCTTGGAAGGGGATGGCTACACGCCATGCAAGCCGTGGCACCAACTTTTCACCAAGTAATGAGATTCCCCTCGGCTATGGGGGCAATCGAGGAGATTTGGGGCGATCAGGTCATGTCCAAACAGTGCTTCGTGGCGGTCAACGGAAGCCGGGCTGCCAAAGGATTCGTTCAAATGATTGAGGGACCGGAGGACCAGGGTGTCTTGGATGATGTGGGCACCAAGGCCGAAGATAAGGCTGTTGAGGAATTAGTTGAAGTGCGGATTGATACCAAGCAGCCGGACAAGTTCTTCTTGCTGGGCTCAAGTCTCACGGCCATAGAGAGGACCGAGATGATTGAGTTTTTGATGGCGAATATCAAAGTCTTTGCATGGTCGCCTTACGACATGCCTGGCCTCGACTCGAATTTTATCTGCCATCACCTCAATGTCTTCCCTGGAGCAAAGCCAGTCATCCAGCGAACAAGGAGATCGGCGTTGCATCACGCCGAGGTAGTTGCTGAGGAGGTAAAGAACCTGCTTGAGGCACGAGCAATTCAGGAAGTGCACTATCCTCGGTGGATTTCCAACACAATAGTGGTGCCTAAGAAGAATGGGAAGTGGCGAGTTTGTGTCGACTACAAGACAGTCAACCGAGCTTGTCCCAAAGACAGCTTCCCTTTGCCGCGCATTGACCAGCTAGTGGACTTGACGGCTGGACACAATAGGCTCAGTTTCTTGGATGCGTACCGCGGCTATCACCAGATCGCCATGCATGGGCCTGACCGAGAAATCACTTCTTTCACGACTCCAAGGGGACTCTTCTGCTATCGAGTTATGCCCTTTGGTTTGAAAAACGCCGGGGCAACCTTTCAGAGGATGGTGACCAAAATGTTTGCTCCTTTGCTCGGCCGGACAATGGAGGCTTACATCGATGATATGGTGGTAAAAAGCCGACAGGAGGCAAACCATTTGTCCGACTTAGCCGAGATGTTTGCCATTCTGAAGAAGCATAAGCTGCGCTTGAACGCCTCAAAGTGTGCCTTTGGCGTGGGATCCGAAATTTTTTTGGGATTCTTAGTCACGAACCGAGGCATCGAAGCAGACCCTACTCAGATCAGAGCCGTGCAAGAGTTGAAGCAGCCCAGCTCGGTTAAGGACGTGCAGCATCTGGCCGGGATGGCTGCCACGCTTAATCGATTTATAAGCCGGTCATCAGATCGCTGCCGCCCTTTCTTTCAAACATTGAAGTCAAAGTTCTCATGGGATGCCGAGTGTGACCGAGCTTTGGCCGAGCTCAAGGATTATTTGTCTTCTCCGCCGCTGTTGGTTACACCAGAGCCGGGTGAGGAACTCTACCTTTACCTTGCCGTCTCCCAGCACGCAGTAAGTGCGGTGTTAGTTCGGGCTGAAGGAATCAAGCACCTCCCAATTTTTTATGTCAGTAAAACTTTGTTACCGGCAGAATCAAGGTACTTGCCGTTGGAGAAGCTTGCCCTGGCCTTGATGATGGCTTCAAGAAAATTGGCGCACTATTTTCACGCCCATACCATCATCGTATTGACCGAGTTTCCCCTCAAGGCTTTGTTTGAACGCGCGGACTTTTCAGGCCGAATTCTAAAGTGGGCGGTCGAGTTGGGACAGTTTGATGTGAAGTTCCAGCCGCGCACCGCCATCAAAGCCCAAACCTTGGCAGATTTTGTCGCCGAGTTCTCACCTGGCACTCATCCGGTATGCCCGGTCGACATTGCCGAGGCAGATGATGAGATGCACGCAATGCCAACCGAGGAACAACCAGTTGAATTAGGTAGCGCCGCGGAGTTAGCGCGCACCATCAAAGTTCCCTCAGTTTGCACGGTCATACCACCCGGTGATGCGATGACGGAGTTGTGTATCACCAACCCATCCACTCTATCCGGTACCGCATCACCAAGGGGGGAAGAAATTGAACCACACCGCTCAGAACTTGATGATTCGCTTACGGACTTGGGCATTCCGAACCAATTTGCTGAGTCCGGTGCCGAATCATCAAGGGCGGAAGGAATGGTTCCACATAGCTCAGAACCTGCGGCCGGCTTTACACCGCAACCTGATGATTCGCCTACGGACTTGAGCATTACAGAACAACTTGCTGAGTCCGGTGTCGAATCACCAAGGGGCACTGAATTTGAACCGGTCAACACCGAACTTGATACTGCACAGCCGAGCAGTTGTGATCCCATTGCCCTTCGCAACTCTCAGGACCCATCTGACTGCTGGAAGCTTTTTGTGGGGGACATGTGGAAGCTTTTTGTTGATGGAGCGTCCAACCGCCATGGTGCCGGCCTAGGTATTGTTCTTATATCCCCGGATGGCCTAACCATTGAACATTCTATAACGCTTGGCTTCCCGGCGTCTAACAACGAGGCTGAGTACGAGGCACTTCTCGCCGGGCTCAAGAGCGCAATTCAAATGAAGGCTGCTGAGCTCCTGGTGTACAGTGATTCCTAGCTTGTGGTTAACCAAGTTTCTGGGATTTATGAAGCAAAGGACGAAAGGATGGCGAAGTACCAAGCTCTGGTCAGGGAGCATATCAAGCAGTTTGAGGCAATTAGAGTCCAACAAATTGGCCGGGAAGACAACAGCCGAGCTGATGAACTGGCCGGTCTCGCTTCTATGGTGGATAATACTTTTCCAAACCCTCTTTTGATTGACTTTCTTCCGCGGCCAAGCATTGAACTCGCCGGGCAGACAGATGTACTCTGCGCCGTGCTTGGTCCCTCTTGGATGGACCCCTTGATTTTGTTCCTCAGAGACCGGGCTCTTCCAACTGACAAGAAAAAAGCACACAAAATCCGGGTGAAGTCAGCGCGGTTTTGGCTCTCTTCATCTGGCGCGTTATATAAGAAGTCCTTCACTGGTCCTTATTTAAAGTGCGTGCACCCGAATAGTGTGGAGGCCTTCTTGTACGAAATTCATGAAGGCATTTGTGGCAGCCACATAAGAGGCAGGTCCTTGGCCTACCGTGCTATTTCACAGGGATACTGGTGGCCGTGCATGCAGGCCGACGCACAAAAATATGTCCGCAAGTGCGAAAAATGCCAGAAATTCGCCCATCAGATCCACCAGCCTGCCAGGGAACTTCTTCCCCTCACCAGTCCTTGGCCTTTTGCCATGTGGGGGCTAGATATAGTGGGACCACTGCCAACAGCACCGGGCAACCGGAAATTCTTCATCGCGGCCACAGATTACTTCACAAAGTGGGTTGAAGCTGAGCCCTTGGCAACCATCAAAGAGAAAGACGTGAAGCGATTTGTCTGGCAGAACGTGGTCACGCGGTTTGGCGTCCCCAAGATTTTGATCTCTGACAACGGCACCCAGTTTGACGGTCGCCTATTCAGAGGATTTTGTGAAGATTTGAAGATAGAATTCTACAACTCCACCCCGGCCTACCCGCAGTCCAATGGTCAAGCCGAAGCATCGAACAAGACTATACTGGATGGGTTGAAGAAACGGCTGGAAAAGGCCAAGGGCAAATGGGCTGAGGAATTACCTAGCGTCCTTTGGGCATACCGAACAACCCCGCGACGTTCGACCGGGGAAACTCCATTTGCTTTGGCTTACGGCATGGAGGCGGTCATACCCTTGGAAGTTGAAATGCCCACCCTCAGAAGCGAGAGTTTTGAGCCCGAGCTAAATGCCGAGGCTATTGCCTTGGAGCTGGACCTAGCGGAAGAGCGCCGGGAGAAAGCCCTCATCCATGTGGCCGCCTACCAACAAGAGCTCTCCAAGAAGTATAACAAGACAGTGCACCCCAGACCATTCAAAGTTGGTGATTGGGTTTTGAGGAAGATTATGGGCAACACCCTGGTGCCAGGAGAAGGCAAACTAGGGGCAAATTGGGAAGGACCCTACAAGATCACTGGTCTGGCGGGCAAGAGGGCTTACCACTTGGAGGATTTAGAGGGAAGAGCAATACCCTGGCCATGGAATGCGGCCAACTTGAAACTGTTTTATTTTTAAGCTTCTGCTTTCTTTTCTTGTGCAAAGAAATTTTTTGGCTTGCACCACAGCATGTAATTCTTTTTGTCAATTTATAGAAGTAATTTTGCTTTAGCACTTGGACTGTTGTTTTAATGTTACGGACCGGGATGATGTACTCCGGTTGGAAGAGTTGGTGTCTTGTCCAACTTCGGATTCCCAACCGAGATGATGTACTCCGGTTGGAAGAGTTGGTGTCTTGTCCAACTTTGGATTCCCAACCGAGATGATGTACTCCGGTTGGAAGAGTTGGTGTCTTGTCCAACTTTGGATTCCCAACCGAGATGATGTACTCCGATTGAAAGAATTGGTGTCTTGTCCAACTTTGGATTCCCAACCAAGATGATGTACTCCAGTCGGAAGAGTTGGTGTCTTGTCCAATTTCGCATTCCCAACCGAGATGATGTACTCCGGTTGGAAGAGTTGGTGTTGCGTCCAACTTAGGATTTCCAACCGAGATGATGTACTCCGGTCGGAAGAGTTGGTGTTTTGGCCAACTTTGGATTCCCAACCGAGATGATCTAATCCGGTTAGAAGTGTTGATTTGTTCAACTTTGTTACAACCAAGATGGTTATTTCGGTTCATGAATTGTTTTGTTATGCTGAAGTGCTTCGACCGTGTTATGGATTCCGGTCGAAAAAGTTATGAGTTATACCGAGATATTTTGCTGAAGATGGAATTGATTACTACCGTGCAAACACTTAGAAAAATTTGAGTTTCTCATTGAAAAGAAAATCATTACAAAAGGTGGGGACAGAGCCCGGTTACATCAAAAGAGTTGGAAGCAAAAATACAAAAACAAGGAAAAAGAAAACTAAACTAGGGGGGAGAGATTGGTGAACTCGTCCTCGCCAGCATCAAGGTTGATGGTAGGACTGACGTTTTGGGCACCGGGCTCAGCACTGCCGGGCTGCTCTGGCACCTCGGCCTCCTCTGCCTCTGAATCTGTGTCATCCTCTCCATCTTCAAGTCCTTCCTCGGCCTCCGCTTGCAGAGCGCTGAATACGTCGTTCGTGTAAGGCACAAGGTAGACCAGTAGCGAAGCTGAAGGAGGGTTGGCAAATACGTCGGTGTCGGAGCCTTGGCCGAGGTGTTCGCAGGCGGACTTCCAGCCTGCTTTGAAGTAGATGTCTTGCGTTGCAAAGACCTGCTTCTTGTAGCTCTCCTCGGCCTCGTTGAAGCCAGCGGTGTTTGCAGCCCGGTAAGCTTTCTTCTTCGACTTCTTTAGAGTATCCACCTCGGCTTGGAGCTCATCTCGTTTTTTCTCGGCCGCATCAAGCTGGCCGAGCAGTCTGTTATTGTCGGAGTTGGACATTTCAAGCGAAGACTTAGCTCGGCCGAGCTCAGCTTGAAGGCTTTCAACCTGGCTGGTTGTGTCATTGGCTTTCTGCCTAAGCCGGTGGATGCGCTCCAAAACCAAGTGTTGTTTTTGAATGGCCTGCACAAAGAAACAAAGTTGATCAGAAAGGGGACCGAGCAGAAAGGGAACCGAGCAGACACTTGTGAAATTTTTAAAAGGAACATCAACTTACCCTGGCCATAGACTTCACTGACGACTTGACCAACCGAGTGTCAGGGACGTGGTCGCTGCCGACCACGTCGCTCGGTAGTAGCAGAGCTTTTGACAGATCAAAGGCGAGCAGATGCTCTTTGTCAGCCTTGATCAAAGCCGTCGCCGGGATGTCTTGACCCCGGTGCTTCAAATGTGGGCGCCAGGCCGGCACTGGGGCGGGGGCGTCTGTTGGGTGCTCGGTGGTAAGCTCGGTGACTAGCTCGGCGGATGGGTCTGCCCGAGCTCTTTTTCCGGCCCGACGTGCAGAGGCTTCTCGGCTGGATTGCCCGGTGAATTGAGTGGCAAGGGCGACCACGGCGCCACTGGATTGACCGGCGGCTGGCGACCGAGTTACTACGCTCGGCACCTCGGCAGATGTGGCGGTGAGCAGGTTTTTGATTCGACTTCTTTTGGCCATTTCTTGCTCGTCTGTCAACCGGATTAACGGGATGTCGGGTAGCGTTGGATCTGGAGGTGGCGAAGGAGCTCTGAGGAAGTCGGTTACTCTACTCCGGCGCGGAGCAGAATACCTGTATGTCGGTGTATAGCCAAGTAAATCGTTGCAATCTCGGTGACGGTACCTAAGCACGGTCCAAATTGCTTCGACGTTGGGGAATTGATAGTTGGCTTGCAAGGCTTGGATTGCTGCAAAAGAAACGGGAAAATCGGTTAGTTACAAAGTAAGGAATTAAGCTAACCGAGCAAGTTTGAGTGGCTTACATGAAGAACCGAAGTCCTTGTTTATGAACCAGCCCGGCACCTCGGCTGTTTCGTAATTGCCCGACACCCAGAAAAAATCATCGTCGTGAAGATCTTTATCCGGGGTGCCGGTCACAATTTTTTCTTTGCCCGGTCTGATCTTCAAGTAATAAGCCAAACCGTCCCCGGTGTGGCCCATTGTGTACTGCCTTAATATCTCGGCTAGACCCAAGTTGGTGCCTAGCCGATTGTTCAACTCGTGAACGCCGTTGATTATTCTATAGGTATTGGTTGACACTTGGGTGGGTGCCAGCCCGGTGCGGCGAAGGAACTCGGTTATAAGAGGGTTGAGCGGGAAACGGAGGCCCCCTTCAACGATTGAGAGCACGGTGAAGGGGCATTGGTCAACTCTTCCCCAGTGAGTGGTCTCCTCTTCAGCCAGTTCGAGATGAACATCGGCCGGAATGCCGTAATCCTCTCTGAAAGCAGCTAGCGCGGCCGGAGTTTCCACTAGGAAGCGGAATTTCCCCATTTGTGGCCGGCTTAGTGTTTCCCGGCTGAGGGGTTTGGCACTGGTTATTGGATGCTGCTCGGTCCTGAGAGCCTCAGGAATGACAGTGGTCCCCTTGGACTCTGCAGGAAAAGGATGGCAAGTGTTAAGTGTTAGCGCGGTCGCGCAAAAGGAGCTGGATTTTAGATCGGTCATTAAGGCTGCCAAACAACCTCGGTTGTTTATTCTATCTAAGGAGCCCGGTCGCCCAAGCAGACCAGATGTCAGCCCGGTTGAGCGACCAAATCCTTTTGTTATCTCGGTTGTTGCTGGGGTCGAGACAAACTTGTTATTTGCTCGGTTGGACTGGTTTTTTGGATCAAAAGAGGACCAGGAGCCCGGTTCACTCCAGTTTTTCAGTGTTCTTCATGAATATGAAGAACACCAAGAACAATGGGAGGTTAGGTGCGGATTCTACGACCTATGCCCTAATAGCTATGTTTTTGTGCCCTAATGTGTGTATCATGAAAGAAAATCGCAACCAACTAGAGGAAGGAGGACTCACCAGTGAAGGGCGAGGTCGAGTCCCTCGAGCACAAAGAATGGCACACGAGTTAATGGCGAGATTGCTAGAGCTCTGGAGTCTTGAGACGGAATAGCAATAGAAAGAAATGGCTTGAGGGGGGTCCTGTATATGTAAGTAAGAAAGGCCGCCTAAATTCAAAAATTTGGCAAAAACGGCGGGTTGGCTGCCCGATGACCAATGGCAGCCCGCCACGTGTCCCCATTTATGGCGATGACAGGACTGAAGCGACGGGTTGCAAATACGAAGAGCCAACCGAGCTACTTTCGACGAAGAGGATGTCAGCCGAGGAATATAACCGGGCAAGTTCGCAGACAATTATGTTAACTAGCCCGGTTGAGGTTCGGCGTCTTGAAGACCGGATAAGTGTTATCTCGGTCGAAGTGAGTAATCCCAGTCACGCTTTTGCGGACGGAATTAAGGGGCAATTGAGAGAGTGATTTATGATCTGGAGTTGGGCCGAGGTATCGACCGAGCAGGTTGAGAGCCCAGCAGTGCATTGGGCCGAGATGATCAATCGTTCGCCCAGAGAAGGGCTGCCAGAACTTGGGCCGGGCAGAACTTGGTCCGAGTGCGTCCCGCCCAAGACCGTAAAGAAGCAGCTCGGTAAGGCAGAGCTCGGTCGTACCAGGATGCTCGGTCCGAGATTAGCCGAAGCCAGACAAGCCGAGTGATCGGCGCCCGGAATGGCACCGTCGGCCGAGGTTAACGTTTGACCGACGTGAAAGCTGACCACGGGGTGCTTCGGGCTAGGCTTTGCCGAGATGCCGCCTAGCCCGGTCCCCCCTTGGAGTTTGCCAGGGAAGCGCTTGGGTATGAAGCACGGCACGGCGCAGCAACGCATAGGGCAGCTCGGCTGCCGAGCTCTAGCTGTGATGACAGGCATATGAGATTAGGTGATGTTCAGCAAGGTTTGTGCTGACAGATGGGATAGCAGAGCCACGTGTCAGGAGATGACTGGGAGTGGATATGGGGCGCAGAAGGTATATAAGCATGTCTGCGCCTCCCATACGCGACACGCGAACATCTCTGTAAGGACTTCTTACACTCAAACACTCTCTCCCTTCTCTCTATCTATCCTAAGGTGTGTGCTAACTTGACCGTCGGAGGGTTTTTCCGGCCACACACCGCCGGGTAGCTCACCATTACTTGCTTGCAGGTGATCGGACATCGACGGAGCTCGGAAGAAAGGAATACGGGCTTGCCGGAATATTTGCTCCCCGTACACCTGCTGTATTTTCTCCCTACCGTGCCTGCTGTGTGTCTCAAAACGGCACCGTTTTACCACTTGCTTTTGATACCCGTACCAGCTGCCGCCATTTCTACACTCTAAGTAAGAGTAGAATAGTTAGTTTTATTTATTTATTTATTTTGTTCTACACTCCAAGCAAAAGTGTGCTGTTTTGGAATAGAAAAGTTAGTTTTATTTATTTATTTTTTTTTTTCTACACTCCAAGCAAAAGTGTCTGCTGTGTTGGAGTAGAAAAGTTAGGCTCCATCACTTATTTGAGTGTAGTATTTGGTTGCAGGTTTTAAATCATAATTTTACATTTAATTTTCAAAACTCATTTCAAATTATAATCATTATTTTTCAAAACTCATAACCAAACACATAACTCAAAAACAACTTAATTTTTATTTTAAATATTTTTTATTTTATTATTTTAAATATTTTATTTTATTTTATAGGAATATTTTTAATATTTTAATTTTCATAAAAATATTTTGATTTTGGGAATATTTTTAGTATTTTATTTTTCGGAATATTTTTAATATTTTAATTTTCTAAATAATTTTAAAATATT
This sequence comes from Camellia sinensis, assembly GCF_055761805.1. Lineage (NCBI taxonomy): Eukaryota > Viridiplantae > Streptophyta > Magnoliopsida > Ericales > Theaceae > Camellia > Camellia sinensis. The sequence goes on along the minus strand of NC_138966.1, from coordinate 191,448,210 downwards.
TTTAATATTTTTAATGTTTATACAGGTTTAAAAAATGAATTGACAGAAAAATTAATTGACATAAAATAATTTACATAGAAGTTATTTGAAAAAAAAAAATTATTCAAAAAAATTAGTACTTAAAAACAATTAATTGAAAAAAAAATAATTTTTTTATTTGAGTATTTTAAAAATAATTTAGTTATGACTGTTGATCAAAAATACGGATATCGAGTTATGAGTTGTGTATTTGATTATCAATTATAGGTTAAATTAAGTTTTGAAAATTATTTTAAAAACTCATCACCAAACAAATTTTCTTATTTCACATGTCACATCAAACTTTCAAAACTAAATTCCACATACAATTCAACACTTTATTCAAAAACCATAACCAAACAAATTTTTTACACTAAAATCATAATTCCACAACTCACAAACTCAAAATACAACTCATACTCTCAAATTATATTTACAAAACTCTACCAAACGCAATTTTAATTTTTTTTTAATTTTTTATATATGTAAGAGTCTCATTAATTCTTATTTTATTATAATAAAACAATCAATCTATCAAACTAAATTGTATTTTTTTTAAAAGATTAATTTTAAAATTAAAATCAAACAAACAATATGTTTTGACTTTTTCAAAATTGGCTTAAATGCATCAAAAATAAAATTGAAAGGAAAAAAAATTAACTTAAAAAAAAAAAAAGTAGTTGTATCCACAAAAAAAAAAAAAAAAAAAAACAAACCAAGGCCAAAATATATTAACTTTTCTACTCCAACATAGCACACTTTTGCTTGGAGTGTAGGAAAAAAAAATAAATTAATAAAACTAATTATTCTACTCTTACTTGGAGGGTAGAAATAGCGGCAGCTGGTAAGGGTACTAGGGGCAAGTGATAAAACGGTGCCGTTTTGAGGCACACAGCAGACACGGTAGAGAGAAAACATGACAGGAACCCCGTGTCCAGTCTTTTAACATTGTTGAAAGCACAAATGGCCACCAAAAGTCTTGGATCCACACATAAATTACCTAACCTTACGTTTGAGTCTCTTGACCCACACAACACAATGATGGTGATAGTGTGAATTGACAATATTTTTTAAGAGGAAATTTGCCATCCCAGAACATTAATTTGTATTACCCGACTTAATCATTAATGCAGTTCCCTTTTACCCAAAAAAAAGAAAAAGAAAAATTAAATTAAAAATTTTATGACTTTAATCATTATAATTTATAAAATTTACTATAAATTTATAATTATATTTTAAAAATACCATTGTTTTATTACTTCTTTTCCAAGATGGAGACGCTATTATTTAGTCAAGGGTGTATAGAGTATTCATTTTGTAATAGCATCATAAAATTTTATAATATTTACTGTAAAGTGTATATAATACAAAAAATTAAAAATCAAAATTTAGGAACAAAATTATTTTTTAAGAACTAAATATTTTTGTTATGAAAGGTGTCATTATATTTTTAGCTACAAAAATTAGATATTAGTGATGAATTATTATCCTTTTGAGACCAAATTTTTTGTCTTAAAAAATAAACCAATTTGAGACCAAATTATTTTGTCTGTAAAAGTCTATTTATTAGTGATATTTTTAAAATTTTGTCGCTAAAAATCTTTTTTTGACTTTTCGGAATGATCTTTTAGTAATTATTCTCATGACGATAGAAATTGATCTCTAAACATCTTTTGTAACAAAATTTTCACTTTTAAAGACCAAAACACAGTCTCTAAAATTTTTATATGATGTAGTGATAAAATGACATAACTTTTCTCATTATAAAAGATAAAATTTTTATTTTGTACACCATAAATTTATTATTTATAATATTTAATATAAATTGACATAAAATATATTTTGTAACTTTTATCATTAAAAATGTATCTCCTTTATCATAGATATCCCCTTCCGAAGAGCACTTCCTCCGTCACCACTACTACTACCAATCCACCACCACGACAGCCACTCCACAACAACTACCCAACCAACGTCCAAAATACTTTACTTGGTTAGAGTTTTTCAAAAACACTTTTTAAAAAATTTTACTTTCTTATTTTTCGTATTTTTTTTTTTGTTTTTACTGAATTTTTTTAATATTTTAAGTAATTTTTTTTTAATTTTTAGACATACCTAACATAAATATACCTAAAAAGTAAAAAAATTAAAAAAAAAACTTTTTAAAAATTCACTAAGTACCAAAAAAAAAAAGAGGAGAAATCAGTACATTTTCTAAATATTTTTATGTATTTATTAATTTTTTGAAAATTTTTTTGACAATTTTTTGACTTTTTAAATACATCTAACTAACGTGCATCTAAAAAAGTAAAAAAAAAATTAAAATTTTAAAAATATTCGCTAAAAACAAAAAATACGAAAATAAAAAAACTCAATTTATAAAAAATTTAATCCAAAAAACTCAAACCAAACACGTTCATGCTGGTTTTGTCTTCCCTATCACGTGGCAAGCAAGGAGACACATAAATATTTTGATTAAACATAAGAAAAAAGTACATAGATAGTATCTTCTATAATTGGAAAAACACACACATAGATATAGATGATTTTTCATATTTAAGGGATAACATGAGAGATTAGGTATTTGTCATTAATTGAAAGCAAGCAAGCACCTTAAACATTATTTATCAATCCTTGAAGCTTGGACAAGCCACCTTTCTAAGAGTAAAAGCAAAACAATTCTACTTCTGGGCTTGTAATCCAAGCTCACACCTACTAACCCCTCTCTGTCTCTCCAAATCCCAAACATATATATATTGCTGTAACATGACATCCACACCACCACAACACAAAGACAAAACCACAAGTGTGAGCCACATAGTTCCTCCTAGCAACAACCAATATGGCCAACAACAATAGCAAAACCATAAAAGACATGACATTCACAGGTGTGGGAAACCTCGTAAGGCTCCTCCCAACAGGCACAGTCTTCCTCTTCCAATTCCTCAACCCTGTCCTCACCAACAATGGCCACTGCCACCCACTCAACAAGTACTTCTCCGCCACTCTCACAGCCATTTGTGGCCTCTCCTGCTTCCTCTCTTCCTTCACAGACAGTTACACAGACAGCAATGGCAATACCCACTACGGCATTGCAACGATGAAGGGTCTTTGGCCATCATCCTCCATGGTTTCTTCTTCTGATGACTTGTCTAAGTATAAGCTTCGGTTTGGAGACTTCGTTCATGCCTTTTTTTCTTTGACTGTGTTTGGTGTGGTGGCTCTTTTGGACTCAAACACTGTGGATTGTTTTTATCCGGGTTTTGAGTCGACTGGGAAAACTTTGCTTATGGCTGCGCCGCCTGTTATTGGGGCGGTTTCTGGGTCGGTGTTCATGTTGTTCCCTAGCAACCGCCATGGCATTGGGTACCCTTCAAGTCCGTCTACAGACGAGTCTTAGTTTGAGTCACCAGTGCACGAGACTCCATATAATTACCTTGAAATTTAAATCTCAATTTCATAGCCACACACTAAATATGCAAAATAATCAAGCTTAAAAAGTGGCTTGCAAAATTACTCAAAAATGAAGTGCTATATAGATTCAAACGTAATGTGACGTGGGTCATATTTAATTTGATCTAACACTTCATTTTTTTTTATTTTTTTTATTTTTTATGAAATAATCAGTGATGTTTCAATATGTATAGTGTGTGATATTATACATTAATACTGTATAATATATGAATTGATGAGGTAATGTGTCTTGCTTTGCTTTTGCTGATTACTATTACTATTTGTTTTGGGTAATATGAGCCCTATTTATGATCCAATCAAAGAATAAAAAGAGTTTGATATCAATAATTGTTTGCCCCTATTTCAATAACCGGAATACAAAAAATGAAGCAGTATACTGAGCCTATGGTCCTCGTAACACAAAAAGAAAAACCAAATACACATAATACATCAATTTATCCCATTTCATGATAAAAATTAAATATTGATTTACTTAATTTATTTCTAATTACGCCCACCATGTTGTGCATACCGCGATAGTATAACCGAAAAAAAAGTGAAAGATTAAATTATTGGAGAAGAAATCAAGTCCCTATCCGCCAAATTCCTCTTGAAGAACAAGAGTTTGTCATTCTCACAAACTTTTGTTTCACTTTGTGTTTTCGTCTGCTATGCTCTAGAGCACTTTCAACCGTTTTTGCAATTTCAACCTTAACTATGTGATGATCGGAAGTGCCCTTGGATGAAATGACTGAGTATGATCCTGGCACGAACTTGAAAGGTAAATCCGGAGAAGCCATAACATAATCCACCCTAGTTCCATACTTGCATGTCCCCTGCACATCTGCATGTAGCATGTTTTATGTAAACCTAAATTTTTGTACAATGATAAATTTCACACTAACTTTGCCAAATTAATCAAGAAAGTGTTTTTTTGTACTTTGGCCTTTGGCAATGATGACAACCGGTTCATATTCCCCTGCAGAGTCCTTTGCATCGATGTACCCTTTTCCATTCAAAAACTTCATGACCTCAACCTTTGGTGTTGGCTTTCCTACCTCCTCGTAATACTACAACAAAATTGTCTTGTAATCATCTCATTTTTGTGTGGGGAATTTTTTCAAAGGTCCCATAATGAGATCTTAAAAAAACAGAGAAATTTCTTAATTTTTAGAAAATTTATCAATGCAAAAATTGAGAAATTTCACAGTTTTGTAACACAATTTTCTAAAACATAGAAACTATGGAATTTTGTTTTACATAATTTCATATTCAATATGAATCTTTCTTTCGTTTCTTTTTTTTTTCTTTTTTTTTTTTTATAGATCTCAACAATAAGATTCCAAAAATATATAATTTATCAAAAAATACTAAGAGAATGACAAATCTGGCCTAATCTTTGCAGAAACTTTAAAAGAAATGACAAACTACCTATAATCGAAGTCAATGATATCTCATGAGTTAACGGGAAAAAAAAAGAAAGAAAACGATATGTACTCCAAAAAAGTAACATGAAATTTATCTAAAAATGAAGTGTGGGGGGGGGGGGGGTATAGACTCAAAATGAATGCAATCCACACTTTGTATTTTTTTTCTAGGTGCTTTTTCCGAGTACCTAACATTGGGACTCTTTGGCAAGTTGGGTTTTAGCTTTTTTTTAGGCTAAAATTCACAAAAAGATAAAATAAGTTAAAATAGCCAATAAGACAAAATGTTGTATCAAACCCATAATTATTTCACTTTTTTTTTTACAAACATCACATCCAATTACAAAAAAATCTAACCATCTTTCCGAACACAAAAATTTTAGCCTATTAAAATAGCCAACTTCCCAAACGAAACCATTATTGAAACAAAGAAAAGTCATAAAACATAAGATCATCCAGGAGATTTGCCCTGATTATTTTATTTTTTCTTTGTTAGGTGGGGGCAATAATTTTCTTACCACAAAATTACTTTATGTATGTTGCAACTATGTAACAAGACTAAGGGTTACCTTGACAATGTCAGTCCATCTCTCTGATGAGTAATCTGATCCATCTAGTGAATTTAACCCACCTGCCAAGATATTGGGACCATCATTTGATTGGATTATTGCATTAATCTGCTTCATCCTCCAATTCTCATTTAGATGATCAAGTTGGGTGCAATGGAAGTTAACTTCTCCCATGTATGGCACATCAATTGTAGCCCTCAACACATTCCTTCATGCATCCAAATATTAAGCAAAAATAGAGTATAAGTTGTGTGGCTTACACCCTAATTCTATGCAAAAATAATAATTTCTTAGACTGAGTTAGGTTAAGATGAAAATGGTGGAAAGTGTGGAAAAGAGAAAAAAATTGAAACTTTTCCCTCATTTGTTTAATATGAGAGTGGTGAAAAATGTAAAAAAGTGAAATCTTATACAACTCATATCAGCTTGATAGCTTTGTTTCTAGTTTCTTGCAAAAATTACACCAAAAAAAGAAAAAAAAAAAAAGAAAAAAGAAAAAAGAAAGTGAAAAAAGCCAACCATTATAACTTTCTCACACAATTTCATCTTAACGAAATGCACACAAGAAATTTTTTTTCTTCTTTTTACTTCACTTCTCTATCACTTTGATTTTCCATCATATTTCTCACCCTAATTAAAAACCATATTCCTATCCTCAAAAAAGAAGTTTTTGAATGACAGAGAACTCAACCTAGGCAAGGTCCTGGCCAAATATAATAAGCTGAATTTCTTTCTTTCCTTTTCTCATCAAATCCCTCAACCCAAACAGCTATGAATTTCAATAGTTAAGCATAACCCATTTTTGTAGAATGTTGAAGGAGCAGGATAAATGCCAATCTATGCCCATCCTACCATTAGAGAAAACAAAGTGGCACTAGCAAAATCAATGGCTAATTCAACTTCCAATACTAAATTTTTCTAGTGTTGAGGAGGGAGAAAAAAAGGCACCTGAAATCTTGATCATCGAAAATTTTCTGAACTCTCCATCGCTTGATCGGCCATTTGGACAAGATTGCATTCCCATACTCCGGTGCCCAGCTCTCCGCAAACACATAATTCATCTCCAACGCGCGTGCCAAATCCGACAGAGGCTTCATCTTCTTTTCCTCCTCTGCCTTCACATCCTGCAGAGCCAATATATCAGCATCAACCTCTCTCAGCACATCAAGAATGGTTCTGCTGCTGCCTCTGGCAAACTCGTCGTTCATGTAACTAAACATCCCAGCAGGGAAGCACACGGGTGATCTCATTGGACCATGGCCTCTGTTAATCTATCAGAACAATAAACAAAATATTAAGCACAAACGTTATAACAATGACAAAAAATATGATACAAACAAAATTTCTAAGAGCCTAGCCTCTAGAAATCAATTAAATATAACATCCATAAAACTTTATCTTCACTGAAATTCTTTAAAATTTTCTACTTTTTGCACTTACAGTGTGATCACCATCATCACCCACAAAACTGACAACCTTATTCTGTGCCAATGAGATTTCATTGTCGGGAAGATTGATCGAAACTTTGAGTTTGGGCTTGATCAGGGGATGCAGGGGACTCTGTTTCAGTATGCTCTTGGGCTGATTTTCAACAGCAGACTTTGTCTCACTTTCATGAATGTAAACAACTGATTTCTCTGCCTTTGGGACAGCCGGTGCAAGTGAAAACATGGCAACATTGAACGTGGCAATGCGTATAGGCCTTCCTGTTCGCAGAGCACCACCACCACCCACTAGATGAGTCGTAGAGGTGGTGGTTGGTTTTTCTTTGGGCTGAGAGTACTTCACATTCAACTTCCCAAATCTCCTGATGACAACTTTGGGCCTCGGGCGCCGCCATAACAGCCACCGGATTTTCGAACAGAGGTGCCTGCATTTCTTGCGAAGGATGTATAGCACATGAGATAGTTGGTTGTTGCACAAAGCTGCTCTTATATTTTTTGATTGCATTGATTTCAATCTTGGGACTTTTGGGATATGGAAAATGAAAACAATTTTGGAGGTTTTGGTCAGTTTGTAGTTAGAATGTTGGAGGGACTTGCCTGGATATATAGGCATTGGGAAAACAATAAAGAGTCATAATTTTTTTTCAAAATGTTGGGCTAACAGCACTGCATTCATTCCGGATGAAACCTATATTCCATCAACATAGATGGGTCCGACTATGGTAAAAAACCTAGTGGTTTGGACATCAGACCAAAAAAATTGATAAATATTATCACTCAATTCTAATGATAAGTAAAATCAATTTAGTGGTAAATAAGATCACGAAAAATCACTCTCTTTTTTTTAAATAGAAAACTACCTCATTTTTTGTGTCTGATTTTACTTAGGGTATGGCTTCTGTCCAGTCTGGGATCGGACTGGACCGTGCTGTTGGGCCCGTGAGGGCCCACCATGGATCTCGTTTTGATAATCTGAACCGTTCAATGTGTAGAACTCGTTGATTACTATATGTCTGTAAAAAATCACGTTGATCGGATATCGATAGCTATGTGATCAAAACATTTTTTTGTCAACCGTTAATTTGTTCACCGTCTAATTTTTTTAATACGAAACTGATTTGATCATATAGCTATCAATATCCAATCAACGTGATTTTTTACAGGCATATAGTATTCGACAAGTTTTACACATTAAACGGTTCAGATTATCAAAACGAGATCCATGGTGGGCCCCCACGGGCCCAACAGACCGATCCCGGACTGGACAGAAGCCATACCCTTTTACTTAATAGCAATCAATGGTAGGATTTTTTCCTTAATTGGATCTAGTGATTAGGAGTGGTTTTGGAAAATGGTACCCAAAAACCACTCTTTGTACTATAGAAAATTCCAAGTGAATACAGTACTGTCACACTGCATTTTAGACATATTTTTAAATAAATTCAAGGGTATTTAGACATGACTCTAATACGACTACGGTATTCCTTGATACTCACGGAATGACTCCAGCTCAGATAACTCCCAACTGGATCCCAATTGCTTTATTGTCAATCATTGCATTGTAGACAATTTTTTGTAAAAAAAATGATCTATAGCATTACTAAAATACATAAATCAGTCAAGGTAGGGATCTTGGCTGATGTGTGGAGACACAAAAAAGGAACCCAACTGCTCCAACAATTGAGGTAGGAGTTTTGACAATGGAGCAACGTTGTTTGACCTCTTTCTCCATGACAGCAAAAGCTCAACAACTCCTACCTATAAAGCTTTTTACAATTTTCTTTGCACCCAATAGAAACTCTTTCCACGATATGTAGAAGAACAAACTTGGACTTGTAGGAGTCTACCAGCACAATCATTTCCTTGATGATCTCGAGAATGCCTTTGTTTAGAAGCACAGTTGTTTACCTTTCTCCAAAGTAGGTAAGTTGATGAGTTCAACCAAGAACTTGTTGACTCTGGAACAAAGATAAAGCAATTCCAGTCTAATGTTATGTCAAAGATAGATGCATATGGGAGTTTATTTTAATTTTAATTTTTTAATTTTAACTTTCTTTTCATTGTTTGGAGTTGGCTTTGTGTCCTTTGTTTTGGGTTTCTTGAGAGCAGATGATTCAATGTTCCATGAAGGTAGACAACCAACAGGTTAACCCGTTTGCAAAGAGTCCATGCACTTCAAGGGTTGATTATTCGACCTTCGTTTAGGTCTGTCTATCTCATTTGGAAGTTCTACATATTTGTAATTTCCTTCTATTTTCAGTACATTAAGAAACTGTCATAAATATGTATATATAAATATATCTAAGCTTAGGAGTGGGGAAGGGGGGATAGGACGTGCACGGCAAGGTAAAGGTCGAATCCGCGACTTGGAATACCGAGGTTTTGCCACAAAGCTCCAAGCACATTCCTATTTGTAATTTCATCCTAATGTACAAATTAAAAAATTAAAAAAAGGAAGGCAGACATCACCCATAAGTTGAATATTTGGCCATGGAAATTTGGCACATGGGCCAACTTTTCTTTTCTTTTCTTTATCCTCTCCTTGGAGGCTTGTGAATGTTGGTTTCCTTAGGTCTATGATCAGAAAAAGTCAAAAAGGTGGGGGATGAGAGAGAGAGAGCAGTTGTGAATTATTTCCAAGTGACACAGTAACAGGCAAGAGTAAAACAAAAGAAGAGAGTTTTGCTCGACAGAACAAAAAAAGGACAGTGTTTCTTGTGTGTGTGTGTGTGTGAGTGCTCGTGTGTGTGTGTGAGTGTGAGTGAGAGAGAGAGAGAGACCTTCCAAACTGAGCTGTGAAGTAATCAAAGATTAGAGAAAGACATGTGCTTAATTCTTGGGATTATCCTGGTACACAACTCTCTATCCATACAAAAATGATACATAAACATTCAATGTCGAATGATCACTCCCAGGAACCACATAATATCCTTAACGGTTCATCTTAAAACATGTCCCTTCAGTGGAGGTCTTCTCTTCTCTGAATTGCTCATGTATTGGCTGTTTGCTTCTTGAAAATGGCAGTACGTATGTAGGCCCAAAATCCTAGTCTCTCAGGAAGAGAACATCATGTATTTGATTTCTCACTGCTCGTCAAACAATGCATCCAGAAGGTTAGAAGGTGAATTGTCATTTCCACTCTCATCAAAAAATCCATTAGAAGCATTTTCCCTTCTTAATTTTCGTTCCTCAATAATAGAATCTGCTGTTTCTGCACAGTAGTTCCGTCTCACCTGTTTCGCAGGTCTTTCAGCCACAACAAACTTGGCCCCATTACGGGTTCTCTCAGAGAATCCTGCCCAAACTGAACAGAAACATCTGTCAGAATCACTGAAACGTAGGACAAAAGTTGGATAGAAAACAAAGAGACCCAGTCATTGTTTGTATAACTAAAACTGAGATGTTTATGGTAACAGTTCACCCAACGCCGGTTGGAAAAGTTGCATACTGGTTTACACTCAATTTATGCTTATAATGGGAGGATAACACCTTTTTTGTGAAATCTTTAGAGCATTCTATTTATATATATTTTTTATTCCCTTCTCAGAAGTTTCAATCTTCAGATGAGAAAATTTCTTCATCTTTTGATGCGTTAACCAAAGAATGAAAAGTACTTTTGATGAGAAAAGTACTTTCCAAGTGGAAAGAATGAAAGATCTAATGAACCAAAGAATATAGGGTGATAGACTGATAGTCAATGAATGCAAATATGACGGTGCCCTCTTCCTGCTATATCAAAGGATACATGATCATAAATTTACTGCATTTTGCCAAGAAAAAATTTTGATTGCTTACGAAAGGCGAGGACATTTAAAGGAAATAATTCTAAGGTTTATGACAATGAGGTTCCATGGAGAGTAACTTTTCCATTTTGGACCATACATTACAGTTGTGTTTGGTTCATAGATTTGAGGAGGGATTTGAAAAGAAAAAGAGAAAAGATCGGTGAAATGCGAATGAAATATATTTCACAGACCTTTTTTCTTTCCCTTTCCCTTTCCATTTCTAAATCCCTCTCCAAATCCATGAATCAAACACAACCTACAAAAACAAGAAAAAACCTTCATACTCCTAAAAAGCGAGTACCAAATAGAGGCCGTGTTTTATCATTAAGGATTCCACAAACTGAGTGTGTTCTTCTAGATTTTTATTATAACAGTCGGAAAATGGCAATAGAAAACTTGAATATGGGCAAGAGACAAGAAAGAAAAGATCGTAACAAGGATATGTTATATGCCACTATTGTTAACCAACTATTGTTATACGCTCAAGTGAATTAGTAACTTAAGCAAGCACTTCGCCATACTAATGTCACATTATTTAGTGATTGCCGTAAGAAAATTACCTCCAAAATGATGTAGAACAATAGAAGCCGCTATTGTAACATTCAGCGAAGCAGTGCCACACCCATATTGCGGAATATAAACAAAGAAGTCACACATCTCACATTCTTTAGCAGAAAGCCCAGTTCCCTACAAAATTGAAAACAACACATTGTATAGCTTAAATATTTACACTCTGAAGTTTGTGCACAAAACTACAGTTATTGTCGAACACTACAACTATTGATGTTGGACCCAACTATCAGCCTCATTAGGCAATTGAGTAGCATACATACATCTTATATTATGGTTAGAGACTTATCTCATATCGACTCTCACCTAACACCAATTGGCTTTGGTTGAATACATCCAAAACTTTTAACATGATATCAGAGCAAGGTGGTGAAGTCTCTATTCCGATTTATTCCTCTCGTCTCTCTATCACATCCATATTCAATAAAGTCACATCACAAGTATGAGAATGGTTAGAAACTTGTTCTACATAGCCTCTTTAAGGCATCCAAACTTTATATAGTGTAACGGTCATTTCAGTTGGATTACCTCCAAAACTTGTAACAATTACCATCATGTTTTCTAACAATCCATTTAAAGCTACAATCTTGGAAAGCAAATTAACAGAATTAATGAGTACAAATGTTTAGTGCTTAATAATCCGAAATTAGTCATGAAAATTAGCAATTTGAATAACAAATAAATACCTCATTGCCGAGAAGGAAAGCAGTGCTCTTCTTGAAAGGATGTTGATTCACAGCAACGGCATCGTCCGTGATCTCAACCCCGCAAATATCACAATCTCTCTCCTGAAAATTTAAAAAAAAAACACACCTATAAACTACTGATATGATCATATGAAATATGAAGACTTGAAAGCCCTAATTGTCGAGAGGTTTAGGGTTGAAGAGAGACCTTGAGGAAGAGGCGGGCGTCGGAGAGGGAGTGGAAGTGGCGGAAGCGGAGGTGAGAGGTGGAGCCGTGGCTGCCGAAGGCGTTGAAGTCACGGCGGCCGACCAGAATCACCTCCGAAACGCCGAACGCCGTCGCGCTCCGAGCAAGTGTGCCGACGTTGTGCCTCTTCGCTATGTTGTGTACCACCACGTAGCTCTCATATCCACTTTGATTTTCCATTTATGTCTATAAACATATATATATTGTATATAGATAGAGAGAGAGAAGCTGCCGCTTCTGCTGCCTCCGCCGCCGCTCCTCCTCCGCGGCCTAACTCTTGCAGAGTACCTGAAGAAGCTCTCTCTCTCTCTCCCTCTCAGTAGAACCCTGTGAGTTGACGACAATCGCGTCGCGCCTGTTTCAGAACGACAAAACGTTGGCCCATTTTAGCCCTTGTCCATTTGGGCCGAAGGCCCATCATGAAGTTTATGAGTAAGTTATTTGGGCTAGAACTCCACTTTACTCCCTAATAATTTGAGGCAGGTGCGATTTACGTTTAAAATTGATCACATAACCCTATCTGATTTGTGGTTCATAATCTCACTTCATATGAAAGGAAGATGAGAAAATTTTGAAAATAAAATGATAAATATTACTTTTTCCTTTCAAAAATCTAGACTTAACAACTACCCAAAATCTTGTTTGGGAGGAAAGTAAAGTTAAAATAAGTCACAAAAAGATAAAATAAACTATAATTAATTAGACAAAATGACACATTCAATTCATAATCATTCACTTTTTTTTTTTTTTTTTTTTTTTCTTCTAACAATCATCAAATTGACTATAAACATAAAACCAACTAACTTTGCAAACACAACTTTTTAGCTAGATTAAAATTAATAAAAAAACCAAATAACCAAGTAAAATAGTCAACTTCCTAAACAAAGCCAAAATCATTATCTTATGGTTTGAATTTATTTTACACATGGTACCTACATTACACAAATTTAATTTTAACCATACAATCCCTTTCATAGTTAAGGTGAGATTCAGTAATTTTCATATGAATGTTTGATTGTGTATTCATTTCCTTTCATGTTTAGGCAAAAAAAAATATAATAAGTTCAAAAATACTCACAATTTTAATAATTTTTTGTTTTATCTTAAAAATGAGTTGTTTTAATAAAATTTTCTCAGAATTTTTTTTCGAAAACAATTCGCTAAGCAAAAATTTCCTGTGTTTTAAAAAAAAATAAAAATAAAAATAAAAATAAAAATAAAAATAATAATAATAATAATAATAATTGTACGGGAAAGAAATACACCTTCTCGTATAATCCTGTTGACTAAGTACGTGCTCCTCCGTACGACGTCGCTTTGTCACCTGAAAACACAATCGTGAGCTAGCCGGTGGGTGTGTGCCGGAAACCTCTCCGATGCCTAAGTCAGCAAACTTGACAAATAAACAAAGCTCAATGTATTCAGAAAGCAAAATTGTATGTTGTGTTACCTCCTTCAAGGTGATGTTTTGTGAGCTTTTATAGGTTTCGAATGGCACAATCCTAGTAGGACTTTTATTTCTCCATGCAGAGTCCTCCCAGGATTCATACTCTAAAGGATAATGCTTATTCTTTTACACCCCCTCCACTGCTTAAACCAAGTGGGATGGTTTTTACCATGGCCGGACTACAATTTGACCGAAGTACCCATGGCCATGTATAGCCGCAGAATTAGCCGAACTAGTTCTTCCTTTCATTTCTCTTACATCGGCTTCTCATGTACAACACATGGCATGGTTGGACCGAACTAACAACACGAGACCGATATAACTCCAAGACCGGTCTAACTCAAAGGTACCGCTAGATCGACCTATTCAAAATACATCATGACCGGACTGACTCTGAGATCGGCCTAGCTCCAAATTGCTCCGACCGAAATAGCTTTACAATTCTTCAGCCGAAGTAACTTCATCTCTTTCGGCCGAAGTAACTTTATCTCTCTTGGGCCGGAGTAATTTCTCGGCCCTTTCTACCCAGTCCGTACTTTGGGCCATAAAGTCCACTTCATAGCTCGGCCCAATTTTTACCAAAATTACCCTCTCAATTGCCCCTTAATTCCATCTGCACAGCATGATTGAGATTACCTGGTTACCAGCCGAGCTAACATTTTTAAGCCTTTCCAGCCGGGCTAAAAAACCCCTTTAGCCTCTCCAGCCGAGCTAAAAAACCCGTTAACCTCTCCAGCCGAGCTTAATTTACTCCGGGTTCCGCTTGTCCGGTCAAAACGTCTCTTCAATCACTGTGATTGCAACGCTTCACTTTTCAATGACACGTGGCAGGCTCTGATAGGCTGTGGGCAGCTGTCACGCCGCCCTCGTACTACGAAAAATTTGAACAGTCCCGCCCTTTTTGCCTTTCGTCTTTTTTCACAAAACAACCCTTTCATCTTTGAATCATTCACATTCTCTATTCATTTTCTCTCTTCGTGCCTCTGCTTCCCCAACTACCAAGCTCGTGCTCTTCATCTGCTGCTACTGTTTCCATCTCCAGTCCCCTTTCTTTAATCTGATAAGCAAATCCTTTTTCCTTCCCCTGTTTTTGCTTTCGTATTTGTTCTATGCATTTTATTTACCGTATTTTAGCAAAACATTTTCTTCCATTTCTGTTTCGCTTCTGTACTTTCATGGAAAAACATTAGCAGAACTTATGCGTGTATGAACTATTCTGTAGAAAACTAGTCTTGGATCCAAAATCATGTAGCAACCGAACTAGAATACTGCTTGTCTTATATAAGTAGATCACTTTAGACAATAACCGAACTAGAACTTGTAGAAATAACAACAGTTTCAATAGGTCTCCAACTCCCGAATCACTCTGGCCGAGATAAGCTCATTGAACGAAGTTTGAACTCATTAAACTAGGAACCTCGGTCTTCAACCGAGCTAAGCTTTTGGGGCTAAGCCAGCCTTCCCAGTTTCTGAACCAAACTCAGAAAGCTGCCCCTAGAGGCTCAACCGAAGTAACAAAACTCATAGTTCAACCGATTTAGACCTTTGGGGCTAAACCAGCTTTCTTAGTTTTTAGACCGAACTCAGAAAGCTGCCCCTAGACGATGAACCGGTCTAACAAAATTGTTTCCAAAGTAAGTATGCCGAGATGCTTGCCAAGGTCTGGCTAATGAAAACCCTGCTCAAACCGAGCTACCAAGTATTTTCGCCGAACCGAGATAGAACCTGTCCCCAAAACCGAAGTACGGCTCTTTTACCTTGTTTTTAATTTGTAGCACGGTCCCATGATCTGTGCTTAACCCCTTTGTTTTCTACTTTGCAGACTTAGGTCGCCCAGGCACTCCTGCGTGCGCTTAACCGAGCTATTGAGCACAATTTTTGCACCGATATAACTTATTCGTAAATTATACAACAAATGGGTAAGTATAGGTATCTAGTAAATACTCCGGGCGGCTTAGCCGAATTCAGGAAGGACTACAATATACCCGATGATGTCCATTTGATCTTAGCCGAAAAAGACGTCATTTCCTGGGATAATGAAGGCTTTGTCCCCTTTACCCTTTTGTCAATTATAGAAACCGGACTGCGATTTCCAGTCCAACCTTTAATCTGCGAGTTTCTTAGGCAGACTAGATTATGCCCTACCCAACTATCTACCAATTCATACCGCATCATTATGGGAATAGCCGAACTGAATCGTCAAGCCGGACTAAACCTTGGCCTGGCCGAAATCTTCCACCAATATTCCATTGGCTCAAAAGAAGATGGGTGGGTTTATTATCTTAGAATAAGTCGCCGCCGAGAGAAGATAATAAAATATACACCGGACAAAGACTTAAACGACGACGATTTTTTCTGGGTCTCTGGGAACTTTGAGGATTTTTAAGCCCAAATTCCTGGCCGACCTATAAATTGGAAAAAAGGAGAGCCCGGTAATTTAACTTCGGTCTTCTTCCTTGCATTTTTTTTATTTCGATTTGCTAGTCTATCAACCGAACTAACAGTTCTTCTCTCGCAGATTTTGCCCACCTTCATTCCTTATACAGCTATCCAAACCTTGCAACTTTGCGAGCCGCACTACGATATCCTGAACGTAGTTGGGCGAAATTGCTGAAATTCGAGCCGACCTACCGATACAGTGGTCGCCAGAAAGCCAGAGTAACTGACTTTCTTCTTGAAGAGGTCCCAGAACCGGACCCATCCTTGCCTGAGATTAGACTGATCCCACTAACAGCTGAAGAGGAGATGGCAAAAAAGAACAGAGTCAGGGTGCTTTTAACCGAGACAACCAGGCCCGAAGTAACGCCACCAAGCCAATCGCAGCCTGCTGTTGTGGCCCTCCCTTCTCAACAGCCGTCCTCTTCCCGCCGAACCAAGCGCGCCCGGACTGCCGAAACCGAACGAAGTTTGGTTGATGAAGAAGAACCTGCTCTTCCACCGAGCCCCCAACCGGAGCCTTCTGACCGAACTACCGGTAGCTGGGTACCAAAACTTACTTTCAACAACCGAGACATCCAAGACTCAGATTCGGTTGTTGCTGAGAAAGACCACCAATTGGCCTTCAACCTGGCCAAGAGTGTGTGCCTCCCCAAAGACATGGAGCACCACCAAAAACAACTAAACACCAAACTGAAGGCCATCCGGTCTTCGACAAAATCCATGATTCTGGTAAGTAACTTCGGCCGTCTTTCTATCTACTTTTCTTTTTTTTTTCAACTTTTACTTCGGCTAAAGGGAAATCTTTTGCTTTGTCAGGCCATTCAAAAAAACCACATCACTCATAGGAAAGTGCTAGAGCTTAGGAAAACTACGAGGCAAGCCGTGGCAGAGGCTGAAGCGAAGACGGCCGAGCTAGAAGAGGCCAGAAAGCAAATGGCCGAGCTACAAGCTGAGAACGGCCGACTGGCCGGACTGATTAGCTCGGCCGAAGCAGAAAAGCAGAAGGTAGTCATTGTTTTAAAGGATAAGTATCTGCGGGAGCTGGTGAAGCTCGAAAGGAAGAAAGATGCCGAAATATTCCAACTGAAGGAGAGCGCTAAAGGAGCCGAAAAGCAAGGCTACAAGAAGGCAGAGGATGCTTATGTTAAGCAGTGCGAAGCTGCCAAGGAGCTATTCTTCAAGTGCGGCTAGAGGGCAACTGTTGAGAAGCTCGGTCACGATCCACAGACCGAGGTTTTCAGCCCTCCAGCCTACTTCATACCGAGCTCCCTTGTGGAGTATGCTAATGCCATGCAACAGCAGTTTCTTGAAGGCTCAGACTCTGATGAAGACTCAGCCTCTGAGGATACTCCGGTTGTCAATGTGGATCAGACAGTTCGGTTGGAGCCCATGGTGGAAGACCTGACTATTGAACGTCTAGGGGAAACCGTGGTTCTGACCGAAACCACCCTTGCGACTGTGAGCGAGCTCCCAGCTGAAACCGGTCTTCGTGATGATGCCGATGCAGCTTTTGATACCGAAATTGAAGACCTTTTCTCTTGATTTTGTACTTTTTCTCTTTTTTGTTACCTTTTATCTTTGTAACCGGGCTATGCCCCTCTGTAATTGCTTTTCAATGAATGAAAATTTTGCTTGAACTCTTATTCCGGTTTTGATGTGTATGCTTGCACTTGTAATGTCTTCTATTATTCCAACTGCTATTTCGGTTTTGATGGTTAAACTAACTATGCTTACCAGCCAACCACTCCTTAGCCGAAATAATTACTTCGGCTGAGGAGTACTCAGAGTTGGTTTAATCTAGCCAACCACTCTTCGGCCATACCCTTACTTCGGCTGAAGAGTACAAAGAGTTGGTTTAATCCAGCCAACCACTCTTCAGCTATACCCATACTTCGGCTGAAGAGTACAAAGAGTTGGTTTAATCCAGCCAACCTCTAAGTTAGTTTTTCCAGCCAACTTAGAATAATGTTTGGTTATTCCGACCAAACGTCCTGCAGCCTGGATCCTTATCCTGGGCTTAGGAAGGGTGTTGGTTTAATTTAGCCAACCTCTAAGTTAATTTTTTCAGCCAACTTAGAATAATGTTTGGTTATTCCGACCAAACGTCCTGCAGCCTGGATCCTTATCCTGGGCTTAGGAAGGGTGTTGGTTTAATCCAGCCAACCTCTAAGTTAGTTTTTCCAGCCAGCTTAGAATAATGTTTGGTTATTCCGACCAAACGTCCTGCAGCCTGGATCCTTATCCTGGGCTTAGGAAGGGTGTTGGTTTATTCCAGCCAACCTCTAAGTTAGTTTTTTCAGCCAACTTAGAATAATAATGTTTGCAATATTCCTAACTTTACTAAAGTTAATTTTTACAAATAACAACTCATGCTGAAAAGAATTGATTGTTTTATTGACGAAAAAGAGATTACACATGTTTGAAAGGAAAAAAGCTAAAAATAAAATAACTTGAGATTGGCCGTGTTCCATGGCCTAGGGATTGCTTTGCCGTCCTTGTCTTCTAGGTGGTATGCCCCTTTGCCTGCTAACCCAACCACTTTGTAAGGACCTTCCCAGTTCGGCCCTAACTTGCCATCTCTTGGTACCAAGGTGTTTCCCATTACTTTGCGCCATACCCAATCGCCGATCTTGAATTGTCTTGGATGCACCTTTTTGTTGTATTTTCTAATTAACTCTCGTTGGTATGAAGCAATGTGAACCAGTGCTCTTTCTCTTCTTTCTTCTGCAATGTCGAGTTCTAGTGTTATGGCTTCTCCATTTAAGTCTGGATCAAAATTTTCGCTTCGAATTGTGGGGAGGCCAACTTCCAGTGGGATTACTGCTTCCATTTCGTAGGCTAAGGAGAATGGTGTCTCTCCTATCGATCGCCGAGGTGTGGTGCGGTAAGCCCATAAAACATGGGGAAGTTCATCCGCCCATTTGCCTTTTGCCTTCTCTAATCTTTTCTTCAGTCCATCCAAGACGACTTTATTTGATGCTTCTGCTTGGCCATTTGCTTGAGGATATGCCGGTGTAGAATTGTAGAACTCTATCTTGTACTCTTCACAAAACCCTCTGAAGATTCTGCCGTCGAACTGAGTGCCATTATCTGAAATTAAGGCTTTTGGTATGCCAAACCGAGTGATGATATTCTGCCAAACGAACTTCTTCACATCTTTTTCTTTGATTGATGCCAAAGCTTCTGCTTCCACCCATTTTGTGAAGTAGTCTGTTGCTGCGAGGAAGAACTTTCTGCCGCCGGGTGCTGTTGGAAGTGGTCCTACTATGTCCAAGCCCCACATTGCAAAATGCCATGGGCTAGTCAATGGTAGGAGTTCTCTAGCTGGTTGATGTATTTGGTGTGCGAATTTCTGACATTTCTCGCACTTCTTCACATATTTCTCCAAGTCTGCCTGCATGTATGGCCACCAATATCCTTGTGAAATGGCCCTGTAAACTAGCGATCTTCCACCTTGATGGCTTCCGCACACTCCTTCGTGTATTTCGTACAAGAATGCTTCTACTTTGCTGGGATGTACACACTTTAGGTAGGGTCCTGAGAATGACTTCTTGTATAATGCCAAGGAGGGGGAGAGCCAGAATCGCTGTGATTTCGCTTTTATTCTGTTGGCTTCTTTTTTCTCTTCTGGTAAGATGCCGTCTTTTAAGAACAGGATGATGGGATCCATCCATGAGGGGCCTAGTTCTGCGCAGCATACTTCTTCTGCTTCTGGGTCTTCGATGCTTGGTCTAGGTAAGTAGTCGATGAGTAATGGATGAGGGATGGATGTATCTGCCATTGCGGCAAGGCCTGCTAGTTCGTCTGTTCTGCTGTTTTCCTCCCTGCCGATTTGCTCTATCCTTACTACTTCAAACTTCTTGATCTCTGTTCTGACCAATTCTTGGTACTTGGCCATCCTATCATCCTTTGCTTCATAGTCGCCAGAAATTTGATTTACCATCAACTGCGAGTTGCTGTAGACCATTAGTTCGGTGGCCTGCATGTAGTATGCTGATTTGAGTCCTGCGAGAAGCGCTTCATACTCCGCTTCGTTGTTTGATGCTGGGAAGCCAAGGTTGATTGCTTGCTCTATCACCAGGCCGTCTGGTGAGATGAGGACTATGCCGAGTCCGGCACCATGCCGGTTGGATGCTCCATCCACAAAGAGTTTCCACATCTCACCAACGAACAACTTCCAGCAAGTGGAGGGGTCAGATGATGTCGTGGGGTCAAGAATGGTGTTTTCCTCAAGGTCCATGCTTGCTGTCTGCCCCTCGCCATCTGATTGTACTGTTAGTGAACATTGGTTTGTTTCTTCCTTGTTATCTTTAGTCTGGTCTGCCTTGGGGTCTGACTGAGTATCCTCTACTAGGGGTTGTGCTATTCCGGCGTCAACTTTCGTCCCTAGTTCGGTTGTGTCAGTTAGGTCGACTGGGCAGATGTGATGACTTCCAGGAGTAAATTCTGCGACGAAGTCTGCCAAAAATTGGGCTTTTATTGCGATCCTGGGTTGGAACTTGATGTCGAATTGTCCCAACTCTATTGCCCACTTTAAGATTCGCCCAGAAAAGTTCGCCCTTTCAAACAAAGCTTTTAGTGGAAAAGCTGTGAGGACAACTATGGTGTGGGCATGAAAGTAGTGTGCCAATTTCCTGGAGGCCATTATCAAGGCTAATGCCAGTTTTTCCAGTGGCAAATACCTTGTTTCGGCTCCCAGCAATGTCTTGCTGACATAATAGATGGGCAAGTGTTGGATTCCTTCTGCACGAACCAACACTGCGCTAACTGCGTGCTAAGAGACTGCCAGGTACAAGAAGAGTTCTTCACCAGGTACTGGGGTAACAAGCAGTGGAGGGGAAGACATATATTCCTTCAAGCTTTCCAGAGCTTGGTCGCATTCTTCATCCCACTCAAACTTGGCCTTTAAGGCATGAAAAAATGGTCGTAGTCTGTCTGACGACTGGCTGATAAATCGGTTGAGTGCAACCGCCATGCCGGTGAGATACTGCACTTCTTTCACAGAGTTGGGTCTCTCCAAATCTTGGATTGCTTTGATCTGGGAGGGGTCTGCTTCTATACCTCGGTTGGTCACCAGGAAGCCCAAGAATTTGCCAGATCCTACTCCGAATGCGCACTTAGAAGCGTTGAGGCGCAACTTGTGTTTCTTCAAGATTTCAAACATCTCCCCTAAGTCCTTGAGATGGTCATTCTCATCCTTGCTTTTGACCACCATGTCGTCGATGTATGCCTCCATTGTTCTGCCTAACAATGGTTCAAACATCTTGGTGACCATCTGTTGGAATGTTGCCCCTGCGTTTTTCAGGCCAAAGGGCATGACCTTGTAACAGTATAGTCCTCTTGGAGTTGTAAAAGATGTGACCTCCTGGTCTGGCTCATGCATGGCGATTTGGTGGTAGCCTCTGTATGCATCCAGAAAGCTAAGTCGGTTGTGCCTCGCCGTTAGGTCCACCAGTTGATCTATCCGTGGCAGAGGAAAGCTGTCTTTTGGGCATGCCTTATTGACTGGTTTGTAGTCAACGCAGACACGCCATTTGCCATTCTTCTTTGGCACTACGACCGTGTTGGAGATCCATCTTGGGTAGTGCACTTCTCTAATTGCTCCTGCCTCCAGCAGGTTACCTACTTCTTCCGCCACTATTTTGGCATGGTGAAGTGCCGATCGGCGAGTGCGTTGAATGACCGGCCTGGTGGATGGGTGGACATTGAGTTGGTGACTGATGAAGTTTGGGTCAATGCCTGGCATGTCGTAGGGTGTCCAGGCGAACACTTTGATGTTAGAGGTCAAGAATTTCAAGACCTCTAATCTCTCTGTGCTGGACAATGACGAGCCGATCAAGAAGAACTTATCCGGGTTCTTTTCATCTATTTTGACCTCCACCAAGTCCTCCACTGCTTTCTGGTCAGCCTCTTTGCCGACGTCCGCGAATAATTCATTGCTTTCTGGTTCTTCCACCGAATGAACGTATCCTTTGGCAGCGCGGCTGCCATTCACCATGGCGAAACATTGCTTTGACATGATCTGATCTCCATAGACTTTTTCGATTACTCCGATGTCGTTGGGAAACCGCATTACTTGGTGGTAAGAAGATGCCACCGATCGCATGGCGTGCAGCCATGCTCTGCCCAAAATGATGTTGTAAGTTGAGGGGACCTTCAATACCCAAAACTCCACTTGTTTTGTCACGCTTCCTACTCTAACTGGGAGAATTATCTTACCGACGGGCCATTCTGGCATGGAGTTGAATCCAATTAGGGGAGATACGGCAGGCGCCAAGTCTTTGTCTTGCAGCTTTAATTGTTTAAATGTCTCGTAGTACATGATTTCATATGAACTACCCTGGTCAATCAGAATCCGCTTGACGTCAAAATCCTTGACTCGGAGAGTGACGACTAGGGCATCATTGTGAGGACAGTATATTCGATCCAAGTCTTTATCTGAAAAAGACATGACGTTTGTTGCCTCTATTTTCCCCTTCTTGATGGCAGGTTGGGCACTTAGCACCTCTCTAAAGTGCTCAGCCTTTTTGATTGATCCCCTGAGCTCGCATATACGCTCAGGTTCAAAGACTCCATGTATCACATTGATAATGCCTTGAGGTGGGGCGTCGATTGGCATTCCGTTGGGGTTATTGTGATCCTGGGGGGCTGGCTGCGTCCCTCCTTCAATGTATTTGTCCAAGTGACCTACCGCCACCAACTGCTCCAGGTGCTGTCTCAATGGTGTGCAATTCTCAGTTCAGTGCCCCTTTTCTTTGTGGAAGGTGCACCGCGATCTTTCGTCATAGTCCTTCTGAGCTTCTCCTAGCTTGGCTGGCCACTTGACGAAAGGCTCATCTCTTATTTCGCTCAGAATCCGATATATTGGTTTTTTGAACACCGTGGTTATGGTAGTGCGGATTCTTAACCATCTTTTATCGGGGTCTTCTCCGTTATCTCGTCTGCCACGTCCGTTTCTGTTACTTCGATCTACCGTGTTCACCTTGGCTGAGGTTTTCTTTTCTGGTACTGCGGTCGCACCAGATTTTGCTTTGGCACGTGCGCCATCCTCTTCCACCCTGATGTGCTGGTGCACTCTTTCCATCAGGGCTTCCATGGTGAGGGGTGGCGTCATGGTGATTGAGTCCCTTAGTCTGTTCCTGACTGGAAGGCCTCTTTTATACTGTGCAATGGCGAGATTGGTGGGGCAGTCCCCAATCTGATTGAATGTCTCCCAGTAGCGACTGTTGTAGGATCTTAGGGTTTCTTTATCGCCCATGTCGATGGAGAGTAGCTGGTCGATCTCCACCGGGGTTTTTGTGTTTGTTCGGAACCTTGTCACGAAGGCTTCTACCAATTGTGCCCAAGAGGCTATGCTGCCTTCTGGTAGTTTCTCGAACCACGTCAAGCCTAGGTCGCCAAGACTTGATGGGAAGAGTATGCATATTAAGGCCTCGTTTCGCCTGTATACAGCCATAACTTGGCGAAAGTGGCTCAAGTGTGAGTAGGGATCTGTCTTCCCTTCATATGCAGTGAATTTTGGCTGAAGGAAGCCTGATGGTAGGGGCGCGTTCTCAATCGCCGGAACAAACGGTGAAGTCTGTAGCCTTGCTAATGCCTTGTCCGCTGGTTCGTAGGTAGGGCGCGGTATTGGCATTCCAACCTCGACGCTTCCATGCGTCCGAGGAGCCAACCGCTGTAAGGCAGAAACTCTGTGCGGATCCCGCGCCCTAGCATCCTCCTTGCATTGTGCTTTCTCTTCGAGCACGGTTCGTAAGTCGGATGATCTGCGTAATTCCGTTTGTCTAGATTTGGTTTGGTGTGAATGCGAGGGCCAATACGTGCTTCCTTCAATGTATGATCTTTCAGATCTCGTCCTCTCAGACCTGGAGTGACAAGTTCTGGAAGACCAGGATTGAGTGTCACCTGTCCTGAGGCTTCTGCTCTCTCCTTGCGATGGTGTAGTATTCCTACTACGATTTTCTGAGTGGCGAGGGGGCGTATTGTTTTTGCGCCCCTCTCCTGTTGCCACTTCTTTTTTCTTCATCTGGCGTTTCAAGGCCTCCATGTCCGCCGCCATCTTTCTTATCAATTCATCTTGCTCTTTCACGCGATCTTTCAGAGCTTGAGGGTCAATTCTCCGCCTTTGCCTGTCGGGACTTTGAGAATGAGATTGACGGGGGCTGTGAGTCCGTCTTCCCCTAGTATCTCTCCTGGAGTTATGTCGTTGGGACTCCAAGTCCGCCATGGGAGGGACAGAAGGTAATCTTTCACGCCTTGCGCCTCCATCTGGTGTTAGCCCGTCGACGGCGGACTACGGCAATTCTTCAATGTGTGCCATTGATTGTAAAGGGGAGAAGCTTTAATCAAGAGGTTTTGTTCTGTCTGTTCTTCTCACAGACGGCGCCAATTGTACGGGAAAGAAATACACCTTCTCGTATAATCCTGTTGACTAAGTACGTACTCCTCCGTACGACGTCGCTTTGTCACCTGAAAACACAATCGTGAGCTAGCCGGCGGGTGTGTGCCGGAAACCTCTCCGATGCCTAAGTCAGCAAACTTGACAAATAGACAAAGCTCAATGTATTCAGAAAGCAAAATTGTATGTTGTGTTACCTCCTCCAAGGTGATGTTTTGTGAGCTTTTATAGGTTTCGAATGGCACAATCCTAGTAGGACGTTTATTTCTCCATGCAGAGTCCTCCTAGGATTCATACTCTAAAGGATAATGCTTATCCTTTTACACCCCCCACTGCTTGAACCAAGTGGGATGGTTTTTACCATGGCCGGACTACAATTTGACCGAAGTACCCATGGCCATGTATAGCCGCAGAATTAGCCGAACTAGTTATTCCTTTCATTTCTCTTACATCGGCTTCTCATGTACAGCACATGGCATGGTTGGACCGAACTAACAACACGAGACTGGTATAACTCCAAGACCGGTCTAACTCAAAGGTACCGCTAGATCGACCTATTCAAAATATATCATGACCGGACTGACTCTGAGACCGGCCTAGCTCCAAATTGCTCCGACCGAAATAACTTTACAATTCTTCAGCCGAAGTAACTTCACCTCTTTCGGCCAGAGTAACTTTATCTCTCTTGGGCCGGAGTAATTTCTCGGCCCTTTCTACCTAGTCCGTACTTTGGGCCATAAAGTCCACTTCATAGCTCGGCCCAATTTTTACCAAAATTACCCTCTCAATAATAATAATAAAAGCAGAAAGATATAAAACGAAAACAAAAATGCTCATGAAAAGAAACCATAGTCTAGCCTCAACAAAGAAAAAAACAATAAAAACAATTCGACTTCCACTTTGAATGCCTCTCATGAACATACAATATATATTCTGAAAATTATTCAGATGCAATTACAAATGCTGAGATCCTCCTCTTCATACCATTAAAGACTATCTGTTAGACTAAATTATTATGTTAATTCACATGAGGTAATATGAATTAGAGATTTGACAGGATTATGATTTCATATTTGTTGTTACAACTAATTGGTACATATACAATTAATTGGTACATAAAAAAATATTTTCCAAGTATCTTACTTTAATGTAAAAGAAAAATGTTTTGAAACTCTAATAAATGAGTTCTAATAGCTCTAATGGATTGTGAGTGCTAGTGTAATAGTGATGTTTGTATTTTGTGATTTTAATTTATTCTTTTGACTTTTCATGTCATTAGAGCTCATTGATTTAGAGAGATGTATCATTGTTGGAAAGTAAATCATTGTTGAATAAAGAAATTGGTACTCTCCCTATCTATAAAAGAACATTCAGACTACCCAACAAATGATTCTGAAAATTCAATATATTCTAAAGAGAATTAAGAGATAAATATTTTTTCACTAATATTATTATTAAGTTTACATTCAATCAATTATAGATCACTCGAAAGTTTCGCATAACTGATTCGGATATGTTATTTATTTTCCGCATTATGTTATTATTTGTAAAAATCATGATAGTTCACGATTTTAGATTACGAAGATTGTTATATACATAACACCATAAAATTATTTACACTATCTGATTTATTATTTTACTTTTGTAATGTTCGCTGTGATCATTTTTCCCGCTTTAATGTAATTTATTTTATGAACATATAATAATTATTTACAAGGTTGCAGAAAATGTATGGTGGTGCTCTTTGCTCTCCCAAAATTTCTTCCTCACGCGGCGACTTGAGCTGCAGCTAGCCTCGCGATAGGCACCCTGTCAAGAGAACCACCATTAGCTATACAATCCGATGAATTTCATTTTTTGTTTTGTTTTCTGTATTTTTGAAAAACAAAAACAATGAAATTTTCAAGAATAAAAAAAAGGATTAATTACATTAATAGTCCCTATAGTTTGGGACTTGTGTCACTTTATTCCCTGACTTTTCAATTGTAACATATTTGACCATGAATTTTAAATCTTGTTCCAAATAAGGACAATTGAAAATATCATTAGATTTTTCAAGGGTAAAATCATCAATTTAATAAAATATAAACTAATTTGATAAAAATAAATGTCAAAAAAATATTTTTAATTTTTTAAAAATTATTCTTATCCCCCAATGATAAAATTATATAAAATTAATAAAAATTACATGATTAATTTTTTAAAATTAATTTTACATGATCATCTTCCAAACACATAATAAAAATTAATTTGGTAAAATAAATAAATAAATAAATATCTAAAAGATTTTTCAATTTTACATAATTTTATTTTTAGTAGGTAGAAATAATTTTTAAAAATTCAAAAATATTTGTTTGACATTTATTTTTGTCAAATTAGTTTATATTTTATCAAATTGACAATTTTACCCTTGAAAAATCTAATGATATCTTCAATTGTCCTTATTTGGAACAAGATTCAAAATTCAGGGTCAAATGTGTCACAATTGAAAAGTCAATGACCAAAGTGACACAAACTCCAAACTATAGGAACTATTTTTGTAATTTACCCTAAAAAAAAACACCTCGTGTTTTTTATACTGGTTTTCAGAAATTTGAATACAATCTTGTTACTTTTCTAAATTTATGAAAATTAAAAAATATATTTTTAATTAGTATTTTTGTCAAATAAATTTCTAATTTTTCCAAAAAGAAAAATATATCATTCAAAAATCAACACAAATAACCCAGTTTTTGGTGTTTCCTAGTAGTTTTCAGTTTATTTATTTTTCTGACAACTGTTTTCAGAAACAGCAATAATATGTTTTCAAAAAATTAACACAATTAAAATTGTATTGAGAGATACAAAACGAATCCCACCTGAATGGAGAGCACGAAACATAGTCCAGGCCGGCCTCTGCAAAGAATGCGACAGAAGAAGGCTCACCGCCATGCTCTCCACATATTCCGACCTGTTATAATCCATCAAATTAGCATATGACTACTGCAAATGACCTCAGAAAATGAATCCCCTATATTACAATAGTAATGTACAACTAGCCTGCCCTCTCATGGCATTTTTTCCAGCCTCATTCCAATGAATCAAACATTGAATAAGAGTCAATTTTGGCATCATTGTTTCACCCATTGTTCATGTGGAGCATTGCGTACGGTTGTGTTTGGATCTAAGATTTGTGGAGGGAAAAGAGAAGGGAGCAAATCTCAACCTAATTCAAGATCCAAACAAACCCAGCCTAAAGCCATCAAATTGATAACATTGCAATAACTCTCTGCATGAAAGGTGCAGTTTGTTGGGTATATTTTCTTATTGGAGTGTGAGACCCAATTGATTTATTAAAGAGTTTTAATTTGACTTGGTTTAAGTATAATATATTTTTATATATTATATTTTTGGAGACCCAATTCAATTTGATAACAATTAGAACTTGTTTTTAAAACCCAAGATTCAATATATAGATATAGATTGTGTTGGAAATGGTTATAAAATTCTGGATAAAACCAGAATTTTTTCCTAAGTTCGGTCTATTTTTTAGGTGGGCCCCGAGTGTCGATTTACTCGGGTCAAAGTGGTAACGCGTTCTATGCCGCGTTGTGATTCACGTGGTATATTTGGTTGCTTAAAACCATTACCGAGTGAATGAGAAATTGAAGCCAAAGTGTGCTCCATGGAAATGGAATTTTGGTAGAAATTACTTAAGGTGGTAAATTGGCTTGTCCCACATTGATTTGGTGGGAAGTTTTGAAAGGGTTTATAAGGCTTAGGGTGAGATACTTGGGGTGTGTCCCAAGGGGTACCCAAGTGTTTTAGAGGGATAGGTTATGGGCAAAATGGGCTAGACCCATTGGACCCAAAAATCACCACACGCGCGCGCCGCCGCCGTCCGTCCGGTTGGGCTTCTAATCTTTTTGGGCCAAAAAACATATCCAAACAGGCCCTTCCCGTTTTCAAACAGAATTAAACTGTTTTGGATTTATTGCTCATCCAAACAGAACCCTTCCCGTCCGGTTGGGCTTTTAATCTTTTTGGGCCAAAAAACATATCCAAACAGGCCCTTCCCGTTTTCAAACAGAATTAAACTGTTTTGGATTTATTGCTCATCCAAACAGAGCCCTTCCCGTTTCTATCTGTTTGAATAAATAGATTCAAATCTGTTTAAATTTGAATCTAGCAGGTTTCATACCTGTTCAATTCAAAACCAAAAGCCACCTTTACATCTATAAATAGACTAGCCTCCCATTTGAATTTTATTCCAATTTTCGTACTCCATCCTCTGCTGATTATATTCTTCATTTTGCTGCATTTTATTTCCGAAAGAAAGAGTGTAAACACTTAGTGTGTTCGTAAGGCAAACAATTTGTAGTGCTGCTATTGTTTGTGGTAAGATCATTTCATCCTGGGAGATAGACGCCCAAATTCTGAAAACACCGTGGAGAGGACGAATCTGTCTTAAGGACACAGTGTTAAACACTGGACTTGATCAGATAAGTTATTCAAATAAATTAACCAAGTAAGTTGTTTAATTTTATTCTGTTTTTATTTGTTTATTTAATCAGATTTTATTTTTGTTTTTGTAACAAAATAAAATCTGTGATTTTATTTATTTATTTTTATTTCGAGTTTGATTTTTGTAATCAAACAAATTCTCTATTTTTCTTTATTTCTTTAAATTCTAATTGTTGTTGTGTACACAATAGAATTAAATCTTTTAAATACAGTGAAGATTGTCCAACAATCTTAAGACAGACTCCTTTTTGGGTATCTTCATTGTATTTAATTTTCTGTGTTTTCAAATTAATATTCTGGTTGGAAAAACAAATAGTGATTTATGCTATTTGACAGATAGTAGTAATATACTGTCTCTTTTCTTTGACAACAACTAGTAGTACGATTAGGGGTGAGCATGGTTCGGATTGGACCGGATTGGGGCAAAACCAGGACCAATCCGTTATCTACGGTTCCTGAAAAATTGGAACCAATCCAATCCGTTTAAATCATGGAACCAATCCGAACCAATCCATTTAAATACGGATTGGATCGGTTTAGGACCACGGATTCACATAATTAAATAACAAAAAAATATATATAACACTTTAATTTCATAAAAATATAAACATAGAGCTATATTAGTTCCACAATAGCAACATCTATTTCTATAATAGCGATATACTGTGCTAGAATTTAAACAACCATAAGAAAACTGGTTTCACCATAAGTATTTAGACCATTACAAATTAAAACTAAAAACTAACAAACAAAAGTAATAAAAGAAGATATTATACGGTTTTAGGTTTGAGTTTAGATTTTATATAGAATAAGAGAAGATACTATGGGGGAGGATGTATAATAAAAATATATACTATTTGTATACGGTCCGGATCGGTTCCAATCCGGAACTGTGGGGTTCAATCCGGAACCAATCCGTGTACTACGGATTTTTAATTTTTCAATCCGGAACCGAACCACGGATTCAAAAAATCAATCCAAACCTATCGGATTGGACTGGACTGGATCGGATTACGGATTTCACGGATTCCTTGCTCAGCCCTAAGTACGATACTGGTGTCATTAACAATTCAGAATATTATTTGGTCTTACAGAAAATTCTTGTGATATTTTATTTTTCTAGTTTTAGTAACAAGGAAAATAAAATTATTTTGTTGTTATAATTTATTTTCTGGTTTTAGTAACTAGAAAATTAATTTGTGTTTTAATTTTTTCTGATTTTTGTAATCAGAGATTATGGCTACTACAACTGAAACTGCATCTGGCAGTGGTACTCCTATTGTTACACCTACATCAGTCCCTATTCAGAACCATGTTCATGTACCAATCAATCATGGAGAAAAACCGGAAAAATTTAACGGTACCGAGTTTAAGAGATGGCAGCAGAAGATGCTGTTCTATCTTACAACTCTTAATTTGGCCCGGTTTCTCCATGAAGAGGCTCCAGCACTTAAAGAGGGTGAAAGTGATCGGCAAGTTGTTGCCGCTGTAGATGCTTGGAAATATTCAGATTTCCTGTGCAGAAACTACATCATAAATGGCCTTGACAATATGCTGTATAATGTATACAGTCCTCTGAAAACAGCAAAAGAATTGTGGGATTCTTTGGAGAAGAAATGCAAGACAGAAGATGCCGGCACGAAGAAATTTGTCGTCGGTAAATTTCTGGACTTTGTTATGGTAGACTCCCAAACGGTAATATCTCAAGTTCAAAGTTTTCAAATAATTTTGCATGATATTCATTCAGAAGGTATGTCTCTTAGCGAGTCATTCCAAGTCGCTGCTTTAGTGGAAAAGTTACCACCGGCTTGGAAATATTTCAAAAATTATTTAAAACATAAACGCAAAGAGATGACTATGGATGAATTGATTATAAGATTAAGAATTGAAGAAGATAACCGAAAGGCTGAAAAGAGGAATGGGAAAAATCCCATTGAGTCCAAGGCTAATGTGGATGAACAAGTTCATAAACCACATAACAAAAAGAGGAAGTTTACTGGAGATGGTCCTAAACAAAGCGATAGTAGCAAGAAGTTCAAAGGAAAATGCTATAACTGTGGCAAAACTGGACATCGAGCTTCTGACTGCTGCCGCCCTAAGAAGGATCATGGAAGTACAAGTAAGAAGACCACCAATCAGGCCAATGTAACAGAATTGGATTACATCTTTGACGGAGTGAATGACATCAACCTCTCTGCTGTGGTGTCTGAGGCTAACTTGGTTAGAAATCCCAAAGAGTGGTGGGTTGACACTAGAGCAACTCGTCACATTTGTGCGGACAAGAAGATGTTCACTACCTACAATGAGACTGCAAATGGTGAACAACTTTTCATGGGAAATTCTTCTACTTCTACTGTGGCTGGACAAGGGAAAGTGATCTTGAAGATGACATCAGGGAAAGAACTGACCCTCAACAACGTACTGCATGTACCTGACATCCGGAAGAATTTAGTTTCTGGGTCTTTGTTAAGTAAAAATGGTTTTAGATTTGTATTTGAGTCTGATAAATTTGTATTAACAAAGAGTGATATGTATGCTGGTAAGGGATACATGAGTGATGGTCTCTTTAAGTTGAATGTAATGACAGTTGTACCGAAAGTTGCTATGAATAAGAATAACACATCTTTTGTTTATATTCTTGAGTCAAATTTATGGCATGGTAGATTAGGACAAGTGAATTTTGATGCTTTGCGTAGATTAATTGGTTTAGATCATATACCAAAGTTTGAAATTAATCCTAATCATAAATGTGAAATTTGTGTAGAAGCGAAACTAACTAAGGCTCCATTTAAATCGGTTGAAAGAAAAACCGAACCTCTAGAATTAATTCATACTGATGTATGTGATTTAAAATTTATTCAAACTAGAGGAGGCAAAAAGTATTTCATAACATTTATCGATGATTGCACAAGATATTGTTATGTTTATTTACTTAGAAGTAAAGATGAAGCCTTAGAAATGTTTAAACTCTACAAAACAAAAGTTGAAAATCAACTTGGTAAAACCATTAAAATGGTTAGAAGTGATAGGGGTGGTGAATATGATGCACCATTAAATGAATTTTGTGCACAACATGGCATTATTCACCAAACTACAGCCCCTTATTCTCCACAGCAAAATGGAATTGCTGAAAGGAAGAATAGAACCCTAAAAGAAATGATGAATGCCATGTTACTAAGTTCAGGCTTACCACAGAACTTGTGGGGGGAAGCAATATTGTCTGTTAATTTTGTTCTTAATAGAATACCCTACAAGAAAACCAACAACACTCCTTATGAATTGTGGAAAGGTCGATCTCCTTCCTACAAATACTTAAAAGTGTGGGGGTGTTTGGCAAAAGTTGAAGTTTCTGTTCCTAAAAAAACTAAGATTGGACCAAAAACAATAGACTGTGTGTTTATTGGTTATGCTCAGAATAGTAGTGCATATCGGTTTCTGACTTATAAATCAGAAATACCTAATATAAATGTGAACACTATTATAAAGTCAAGGAATGCTGTGTTTTTTGAACAAGTCTTTCCTTACAAGAAAGGACAGGAATTAAGTTCACAGAAAAGAACTTATGATTGTACATAAAGTCAAGAGACTAATGACAATCAAACACAAGAGACTAGTAATAGTCTCGACCAACAGGATTTAACTAATGATGAACCAAGACGAAGTAAGAGAGCAAAAACATCAAAATCCTTTGGTCCAGATTTTCTGACATACTTGTTAAAAAATGAACCTCAAAACTTTAAGGCAGCAATGACAGGTCTTGAAGCACCTTTGTGGAAAGAGACTGTTAATAATGAAATTGAATCCATTATGCAAAATCATACTCGGGAATTGGTGGATCTTCCACCATGTTTTAAACCTCTTGGATATAAATGGATATTCAAGAGAAAAATGAAAGCAGATGGTTTAATTGACAAGTATAAAGCAAGACTTGTTGTTAAAGGTTACAGACAAAAGGAAGGTCTGGACTATTTTGACACATATTCCCCTGTGACAAGAATAACATCCATTCGCATGCTTATTTCTATAGCAGCGTTGTTTAATTTAGAAATACATCAAATGGATGTTAAGACAGCTTTCTTAAACGGTGATCTAAATGAAGAGATCTATATGGAACAACCCGAAGGGTTTGTAGTATCAGGGCAAGAAAAGAAAGTTTGTCAACTTATAAAATCCCTTTATGGATTAAAACAAGCACCTAAGCAATGGCATGAAAAATTTGATCATGCAATGCTTACTAATGGGTTTAAGATAAACGAATGTGACAAATGCGTCTATGTTAAAAACACTGACCAAGGATATGTCATAGTTTGTCTTTATGTGGATGACATGCTTATCATCGGAAGCAGTCAAAACATGATCAAATCAACTAAGTAGATGCTTAACAAAAGATTTGATATGAAAGATATGGGGGTCGCAGATGTTATATTAGGAATGAAAATTACTAAAACATCTGACGGATATGCATTATCTCAATCTCATTATATTGAGAAAATTCTTGATAAATTTATCAAGGATGATTTGAATTTAGCTAGAACACCTGTAGACATCAGTCTTTATTTATCGAAAAATAAAGGTGATGCAGTGTCTCAGTTAAAATACTCCCAAATCATTGGAAGCCTAATGTACCTAATGAATTGTACTCGTCCTGATATAGCTTATGCTATCAATAAATTGAGTAGGTACACTAGTAACCCTGGAGAAGACCATTGGAAAACGATCATTCGGGTTCTTAGATATCTAAGATTCACCCGTGATTATGGTTTGAACTTTACTCGATATCCAGCAGTACTTGAAGGTTATTGTGATGCAAATTGGATATCGGATACTAAAGATTCAAAATCCACAACTGGATATGTCTTTACTTTAGGAGGCGCTGTTGTTTCTTGGAAATCCACCAAACAAACATGCATCGCACGATCCACAATGGAATCCGAGTTCATTGCTTTGGACAAAGCAGGAGAAGAAGCAGAATGGCTTCGTCACTTCTTAGAAGACATTCCAATGTGGCCAAAACCTGTGCCAGCTATTTGCATTCATTGTGATAGTCAATCTGCAATAGGCAGGGCACAGAATCACATGTATAATGGTAAGTCACGACATATTCGTCGTCGACATAATACCGTAAGGCAATTATTGTCAAACGGAATAATCTCAATAGATTATATAAAATCTAAAGAGAATATTGCGGATCCGTTAACAAAAGGTTTGACAAAAGAGCTAGTGTATAGTTCATCGAAGGGGATGGGATTAAAGCCTATTACATAAGAGTCGTCATAATGATAACCCTACTTACATGACTGGAGATCCCAAGAACTAAGTTCAAAGGGACAACTAAGTTATGTATGGCTCACCAGAAATCACCAAGGGATTAAAAATTCCCTACCCATTCCTATGGTGAGAGTGATATCTGCAACATATGTTGTATGCAGGGGTATAAGGATAAGCTTTGCTTTTAATGATTACTTATATCTTGGTTAAGGCATCAAATCAAGACGAGTATAAGGAGATACTCACAATAAGAATCACCTATATGAGTGTTGAACTGGGGCCGGTTCTATGAGAATGAAGAGGCTAAATTCTCTAGAAACACTTATGAAAACCAGGCGCGTTCAAGGCCAAAATGAACACAACAGTGAGAACCACGATGTGTTAGAAGATATTTTGTGTGAAATCTATTGTCTTGGCTTACACAAACGGCTGAACAATTCAAGGCATCGCGTCCATTGGTTAGCCAGTAAGTCCGATAGGTTATCACTAGGGAAGGTTCAAGGCCGAAAACTACCTATCCTGATGCAAGATATTTTCGACTTATACTCTTTCGTTAAAGTCTGCATATTGTTGCATTTCCGTTGTCATCAAATTCCATTCATGTGGGGGATTGTTGGAAATGGTTATAAAATTCTGGATAAAATCAGAATTTTTTCCTAAGTTCGGTCTATTTTTTAGGTGGGCCCCGAGTGTCGATTTACTCGGGTCAAAGTGGTAACGCGTTCTATGCCGCGTTGTGATTCACGTGGTATATTTGGTTGCTTAAAACCATTACTGAGTGAATGGAAAATTGAAGCCAAAGTGTGCTCCATGGAAATGGAGTTTTGGTGGAAATTACTTAAGGTGGTAAATTGACTTGTCCCACATTGATTTGGTGGGAAGTTTTGAAAGGGTTTATAAAGCTTAGGGTGAGATACTTGGGGTGTGCCCCAAGGGGTACCCAAGTGTTTTCGAGGGAGAGGTTATGAGCAAAATGGGCTAGACCCATTGGACCCAAAAATCACCACACACGCGCGCCGCCGCTGCCGTCCGGTCGGGCGGGCTGGGCTTGGCTTGGGCGCGGGTGCGTGGTGTGTGGTTAGGTTGGGCTTCTAATCTTTTTGGGCCGAAAAACATTTGAATTTAATTTTATTTTTTATTAAAATAAAATCCAGAATTCAAATTAAACTGGTTTGGATTTATTGTTCATCCAAACAGGGCCCTTCCCGTTTTCAAACAGAATTAAACTGTTTTGGATTTATTGCTCATCCAAACAGAGCCCTTCTCGTTTCTATCTGTTTGAATAAATAGATTCAAATCTGTTTAAATTTGAATCTAACAGGTTTCATACCTGTTCAATTCAAAACCAAAAGCCACCTTTACATCTATAAATAGACTAGCCTCCCATTTGGATTTCATTCCAATTTTCGTACTCCATCCTCTGCTGATTATATTCTTCATCTTGCTGCATTTTATTTCCGAAAGAAAGAGTGTAAACACTTAGTGTGTTCGTAAGGCAAACAATTTGTAGTGCTGCTATTGTTTGTGGTAAGATCATTTCATCCTGAGAGATAGACGTCCAAATTCTGAAAGCACCGTGGAGAGAACGAATCTGTCTTAAGGACACAGTGTTAAACACTGGACTTGATCAGATAAGTTATTCAAATAAATTAACCAAGTAAGTTGTTTAATTTTATTCTGTTTTTATTTGTTTATTTAATCAGATTTTATTTTTGTTTTTGTAACAAAATAAAATCTGTGGTTTTATTTATTTATTTTTATTTCGAGTTTGATTTTTGTAATCAAACAAATTCTCTCTTTTTCTTTATTTCTTTAAATTCTAATTGTTGTTGTGTACACAATAGAATTAAATCTTTTAAATACAGTGAAGATTGTCCAACAGATTGTTTATTTTCAAAGGAGGTTGGTACGGCTTTCACAAAGTTTTTGTTCAAACTTTTCGAATTCGGGGTTCGTGCCAATTAATTCACCTTTGGTGATTTTTGGCTTGCGTGGCAGTGCTTGAATACATCTTGGTGGTGTGGTTTCGGCTGCTTTGTTTGATTCGTTTTTGGTGTTGATTTGAGTTATTATTTTGGGTTTTCTTCAATTCTGATTCTGAAGATTTGGTTCATTTATTTGGTGAGGTCTTTCCTCTTATTTATTTGTGATTATTTGGAATTCACCTAAGGGTGGTTTTGTGAGACCATTAGTGTCTCGTTTGTAATCGTTTGGAATTTATTTGGTTGATAGTGGAATCGGATTTCGATCCCGTGGACGTACCTCACATTGAGGGAACCACGTAAAAATTCTTGTGTTGTTTTTGATTTAATTTTTTCTGCATTAGTTTTTATTCCCAATGATTGATTTACTTGTGGGGAATCATAGATTTTCCCTAACAACTGGTATTAGAGTTTACAATTTATTTGGGTTTAGTTTTTTGTGTAAATCAATGGGGGGAATGTGGGTCGTATGTCTAGCTTCAATGGAAGTAATTGGGTAACTTGGAAAACTAAAATGGAGGACCTATTATTTTGTAAAGATTTGTATGGACCCATTGAGGGTGCTAGTGGCAAACCCGAGGGTATGAAAGATGATGAATGGAATAGGCTTAATCGAAAAGCCGTTGGTGTTATCCGTCAATGGATTGATGACAATGTGTTTCATCATGTTGCTACTGAAACTTCAGCACATGATTTATGGAAAAAATTAGAAGGCCTTTATGATAGGAAATCAGCCACAAATAAAGCTTTTCTGTTTCGTAAGTTGGTTAATTTAAAATATAAAGAGGGCAGCCCTATTCCGGAACATCTGAATGAAATAAAGAGTATTGTTAACCAACTTGCTTCTATGAAAATTGTTTTTGATGATGAGTTGCAGGTTTTGATGCTACTAAGTTCTTTGCCCAAAAGTTGGGAGACTTTGGTTGTGACGGTTAGTAATTCGGTACCTGATGGAGTTGTCACAATGGGCCAAGTCACTAGTAGCTTGTTGAATGAAGAAACTAGAAGAAAATCAGCGGGTTCCTCTCATTCGGAAGCATTCGTTGTAAGAGGCCGAAGCAAAACAAGGGGGAGGAGTAAGACTCCTCATGGTCGTGATCAAAGCCGTGACAAATCAAAAGATGGTTCTTTTTCAAAGAAAGACATTGAGTGCTATTATTGCCATGAGAAAGGGCACATGAAGCGAGAATGCCGAAAGCTTAAGAACAATGAGAAAAGGCTTGACAAAAGTGTGGATAAGAAGTAAGAAGACACAATGGCAGTTACTACCAATGGTGATCTCATGGTCGTTTGTGAAGATGATTGTATCAATTTTGTGGGCCAAGAGAGCAATTAGGTGATTGATTCCGGTGCTTCTTTTCATGTGACTTCTCGAGTTGATTTCTTCACTACCTACACCGAAGGAGATTATGGTTTTGTTCGAATGGGTAATGAAGGTTTGTCCAAGATTATTGGCATGTGTGATGTTTGCTTGGAAACAAATTTGGGCTACAAGTTGTTGCTTAAAGATGTGAGGCATGTTTCCGACATTCGCCTTAATTTGATCTCTACTGGGAAGCTAGATGATGAAGGCTACAACAACAAATTTGGTGATGGAATATGGAATCTCACAAAGGGTTACTTGGTGGTGGCTAAGTGTAAGAAGACTCATACACTTTATTCGATGCAAGGAAAAATTTGTAAAGGTGTTGTCAATGCACTTTAAGATGATACTTCTACCGAATTGTGGCACAAGCGGCTTGGCCACATGAGTGAAAAGGGGCTGCAAGTTTTGTTCAAGAAAGAGCTTCTACCCGGTTTGAAAGGTACACATCTTAAAACTTGTGTTCATTTTTTGGCGGGTAAACAACATAGAGTTTCTTTTCATAAAAATGTTGCCTCTAGAAAAGAAAATGTGTTGGAGTTGATTCATTCGGATGTTTGTGGTCCTTTAAAAGTTAGAACACATAGTGGTGCACTTTATTTTGTTACTTTCATTGATGATTATTCAAGAAAAGTTTGGGCTTTTCTACTAAAAACTAAAGATCAAGTTCTAGAAGTATTTAAGCATTTTCAGGCCATGGTTGAAAGAGAAACAGGGCAGAAATTGAAGTGCATCCGATCAGACAATGGTGGTGAATACATTGGGCCATTTGATGAGTATTGTCGCAGCCAAGGTATTCGGCATCAAAAGACAGTTAAGAAGACTCTTCAACAAAATGGAGTTGCCGAGAGGATGAACCGCACCATTGTGGAAAGAACAAAGTGTTTGCTTTCACAAGCTAAATTGCCAAGATCCTTTTGGGGTGAGGCAATGAAGACAGCGGTCGACGTGATCAATTTGTCTCCTTCCTATCCTTTGAATGGTGATGTTCCAGAAAGAGTTTGGACCGGTAAAGATGTGTCTTATGAACACTTGAGAGTATTTGGTTGCCGAACTTTTGTTCACATTCTAAAAGATGAGAGGTCCAAACTTGATAGTAAGTCAAGACAATGCATTTTTCTTGACTATGGACGTGATGAATTCGGGTATAGATTGTGGGATCCGGTCGACAAGAAAGTTATTCGAAGCCGTGATGTTGTGTTTCTTGAAGACCAAACAATTGAAGACTTTGGCAAAGGTGATCAACCGGAGCCAAAAACTAGTGATCTCATTGATATGGATCCATCTCCTTTATCTTCAGTTGATGATGAAAATGGGAGAGATATGCAGCCACCTATTGAAGATGTAGAAAATAATGCTAATCCTAATGAAGTTGAGCCAGAAATTGAGGAAGAGCATCCAACTCAAGAACCGCCACCACAACTTGAGTTAAGAAAATCTACAAGGGACCGACAACCTTCAAGAAAGTATCCTTCCAATGAATTTGTGTTGATTTCTGATCAAGGGGAGCCGGAGAGCTACCAAGAAGCAATTGAGCATGCAAAGAAAGGTGATTGGAAAAAGGCCATGGAAGAGGAGATGAATTCCTTACTTGAAAATCACACTTATGATTTAGTGAAGTTGCCTAAAGGGAGGAAAATTTTGAAAAATAAGTGGGTCTTCAAATTGAAGAATGATGGCAAGAATCTGAGGTACAAGGCACGTTTTGTTGTGAAAGGCTTTGGGCAAAAGAAAGGTATTGACTTTGACGAGATTTTCTCGCTGGTTGTAAAGATGTCTTCTATTCGGGTTATACTTGGCATGGCTGCAAGTATGAACCTTGAAGTTGAGCAACTTGATGTGAAGACCGCATTTCTTCATGGTGACCCTGAAGAAGAAATTTACATGGAGCAACCGAAAGGTTTTGTAGAGAAAGGGAAAGAGAAATTTGTTTGCAAATTGAAGAAAAGTTTGTATGGTCTCAAGCAAGCCCCGCGGCAATGGTACAAAAAATTTGACTCTTTCATGATGAATAATGGTTTTTCTAAAACCACTTCGGACCATTGTGTGTTTGTGAAAAATTTTTCGAATGGCAAATTTATTATTCTTTTGCTTTATGTTGATGACATATTAATTGTGGGTCAAGATTCTACCATGATAAACAGGTTGAAATTGGAGTTGAGCAAGTCTTTTGCTATGAAAGATTTGGGACCGGTAAAGCAAATTCTTGGTATGAAAATTGTTCATGATCGCAAAGAGGGGCTGATTTGGTTGTCTCAAGAAAGCTACATTGAGAAAGTTCTTGAGAGGTTCAACATGAATAAAGCAAAGCCGGTTGGTTGTCCACTTGCAGGTCACTTCAAACTTAGTTCGAATCAATGTCCTACAAGTGAGAAAGACAAAGAAGAGATGTTGAAAGTTCCTTATGCTTCAGTAGTTGGTTCTTTGATGTACGCCATGGTTTGTATAAGGCCGGATGTTGCTCACGCCGTTGGTGTGGTGAGTCGTTTTCTCTCTAATCCGGGTAAAGAACATTGGGCAGCGGTAAAATGGATTTTAAGGTATCTTCGAAGGGACTTCGAAGGTGTGTTTGTGTTTTGGGAATGGTAAGCCGATGCTTGATGGGTTCACAGATTCTGACATGGCTGGTGATGTTGATTCTCGGAAATCTACTTCGGGGTATTTGATGACTTTTGCAGGAGGAGCTGTGGCATGGCAATCTAAATTACAAAAATGTGTTGCTCTCTCAACTACCGAAGCTGAATTTATTGCCATTACAGAAGCTTGCAAAGAAGAGTTATGGTTGAAGAAATTTTTGCAAGAGTTGGGTTTAAAGCAAGAAAAGTATGTGCTTTATTGTGATAGTCAAAGTGCTATTCACTTGAGTAAAAATTCTACTTTTCATTCAAGATCGAAACACATTGATGTGAGATACCATTGGATTCGTGATGTGTTAGATTCGAAATTGCTACAACTCGAAAATGTTCACACGGATGATAATATTTCGGATATGTTGACTAAGACTTTGTCGAGGGACAAACATTTGAAGTGTCGAACTTTGGCGGGTATGGTTGATATCTCCATCTAAGTCGGTAGCGGGAGAATTGTTGGGTATACCTCCTTATTGGAGTGTGGGACCCAATTGATTTATTAAAAGAGTTTCAATTTGGCTTGGTTTAAGTATAATATATTTTTATATATTATATTTGTGGAGACTCAATTCAATTTTGTAACAATTAGGGCTTGTTTTTAAAACCCAAGATTCAATATATATATATATATATATATAGATTGTTTATTTTCAAAGGAGGTTGGTACGGCTTTCACAAAGTTTTTGTTCAAACTTTTCGAATTCGGGGTTCGTGCCAATTAATTCACCTTTGGTGATTTTTGGTTTGTGTGGCAGTGCTTGAATACATCTTGGTGGTGTCGTTTCAGCTGCTTTGTTTGATTTGTTTTCGGTGTTGATTTGGGTTATTATTTTGAGTCTTCTTTAACTTTGATTCTGAAGATTTGGTTCATCTATTTGGTGAGGTCTTTCCTCTTGTTTATTTGTGATTATTTGGAATTCACCTAAGGGTGGTTTTGTGAGACCATTAGTGTCTTGTTTATAATCGTTTGGAACTTATTTGGTTGATAGTGGAATCGGATTTCGATCCCGTAGACGTACCTCACATTGAGGGAACCACGTAAAAATTCTTGTGTTGCTTTTGATTTAATTTTTTCTGCATTGTTTTTATTCCCATTGATTGATTTACTTGTGAGGAATAATAGATTTTCCCTAACACAATTGAATGCTGCAAAATGCAGCACCCAACCTAATTGGCAACACTGGTGTCGCTCAAACTTTTATACCGTCACCAAGTTTTTGCTGAATTTTTTGTGGCTCATTACCATCACAAATGATACAAAAATAGTGTAATTAGTGACGGAAGAGTTTTTGCAACAGAAAATGAGCACCGTCACTAAAAAAGACTGCTGTCTAGAAGTGAATAGTTGAGAAAATGAGCCCAAAAAAATTTTGGTTGTTTCAACAATTCAAGAATTAGACCTTCCTATAAAGTTTAAAAGTTGCCACTGACCTTCAAGCTTGGACGAGCTCCACGACCTTTTTCTGTGGCCATCTTGATTAGTTGACCGACACCTTTTTGATCAAGTACCTGAGGAAAAAAGAATATGATCAAGTTTGAAACATACACATTGATCAAGAATTCTATAACTTTGAGGAAAAATCGTATGGAATTCACTGGACAAGCATAAAATTTAACAAACCTCAAACGGATCATTTTGGAGAATGCCTTTGGAGAGGTAAATGGGGAGAAACTTGCCAACATCATCTCTACTGTACCCAAATGTCATTTGTGTGAGGTCATTGGTCCCGAAGGAGAAAAATTCCGCTTCCTTTGCAATCTACATTAATCAGTCAAATAATATGAGGGTATGGATGGCAGTAACTTAACAAAAAGTTAAACTATAGATATTCTCAAAAGTATTGCAACCATTTTAAGTTACCATAAAATTTAAAAGATAAATATATTTTTCGGAAACTTTGAGGAGAAAGTTCATCTTGACATACCTCGTCCGCAACAAGAGCAGCTCTAGGAATCTCGATCATGGTCCCTACCTTGAAGCTCAAGGAAGTACCCATCTCGGAGAACACTTTCTTTGCAACACTACGAATTGAATGCACTTGATGTCCTAGTTCCTATAGCCATAGATATCATGTTTTAAGGAAGACTGAACACTCAAAGTAGTGAATGAAAATTAAGAATACATCGGTT
The DNA here is from genome assembly GCF_055761805.1 of Camellia sinensis. Lineage (NCBI taxonomy): Eukaryota > Viridiplantae > Streptophyta > Magnoliopsida > Ericales > Theaceae > Camellia > Camellia sinensis. The sequence goes on along the minus strand of NC_138966.1, from coordinate 191,405,850 downwards.
TTGAACTTTGATGATATCAAGATCAGTCAAGAAAAATAAACTAGGATCCTATTTGTTACTGAGAGTAAAAAAAAAAAAAAAAAAAAACCAATCTTGATAGAAAAAAAATATGTACGCCCAGTTTAGTCCCCGGTCTGGGGTAGATTGGGCACAAGAAATAGGTTATGAGAAGAAGAGCAAGACTCATGCCTGAGGTGTTCCAACAAGGGGAACCATTATCTCTGGAAGGACTGTGATTCCCTGGTTGCGCATAGACACAGCAGCCTGAAAGACAGCGCGCACTTGCATTTCGGTTAGCTCTGGGTACGATATTCCTAGCCTGTCGACACATCATAAAACACTACCACTTGAGCAGCACACATATTGTGATATTAATTTTTTTATTATTTGTTTTATTTTTACTTAAATTGCACATGCATCACATGTGCCAGCCATTAGTTATAATAATATGGATATTTAAGGAATCGAGACACCAAATGGGGAGGCCTTAAGTTTTTCAAACTTGATGCATTTATTTATATGAGCATATAATTTAGGAAGTGACTTATTTTCACATCATCCAAAAATTAATAACTCTTGGACAGCTATTACGAGTCCTAAAGTCTTAAATTTACATCATATTGTTTGAATTAAATGCGTTCTCATTAATGAATGCCGCCCCAAACAAAATAGACAGGTAATACATATATATTATCATTAAATAGATTTACACAGAATACATTAAGTTAGTTTCAACATACAAACAATTTTTTTTCCCAAACCACGTTATTACTTAAAGGGTACCAAAAAAATGGACCAACCAATGATGCCCCCTCCCATTTTTCCTATCATCTAGTGTAAATTAAGGTGTTGCGAATGCATGTACCTTTGCGAAGTCAGTGTATATTAGCATCAGATTCAATTTTCAGACAACAATTTGAGGGAAAAAATTCTTTTAAAAAAAAAAACATTAAATCAAGAAATGCATAAGATCTGCTGCCAAACCTGCAGCCTCGAAAACCAAGCATGGGATTTACTTCTGATAATTTCTCGATCCTTGAGTAAACCTCGTCTTCTGTCATGCCAGTGTCTGTGGTTAGTTCACCGACAATCTGCTCTAGGTCACCTTCTGGTAAAAATTCATGGAGCGGAGGGTCCAAGAGTCGAATCGTCACTGGGAGACCTGAAATATAAAGAAACCACGTCATGAGACAAAAAGTTCGAATTTAAACAGACTAAACAGAGCCAATCTCCGCAAACTTGTTTTTCTGTTTTCAATTTTTGGAAAACACAGCTTGTTTGGCAAACCGTTTTTGGGAAATTACCATCCATTGCACGGAAAATGCCCTCGAAATCCACTCTTTGATAAGGCAACAGCAGGTCTAATGCTGCCTTCCTCTGCTCAGGTGTTACTGCCATTATCATCTTTCTCACTGCCTTGATACGTTCGTCAGAAGCGAAGAACTGAAATACCAAAACACATGAAGAATTCAAGCGATTTACAAATCTGACCATGTCAATACAACACAACATTGACTAGTTGAATTACAAAAGAAATGATTGAAGGTTTGAAGCTATATATGTTTGTTCTTGCTCCAATAACATATTGGCAGAATAAGTCCACAGAATCCTGTTGACAGAAAATCTTGTCCTAAGAAGCACTGAGACTGACATGCAACACAGCAATTGTCAAAAAAATTAGGATACAAACATGGCAGGAATACGGCAAAAAAATATTTTTTCATACATTTTTATTTGTGACGTATATGAATATTACATAATGAAAAAATAACACCAATTCAACATGAAAAAGTAACTCAATCTATGACATCATAAATTGTAGGTGTGTTATTAGTACAAGCACAAGAAGACATTTTCTTATAACCACAAGTATAAAAATAAAAATAAAAAAAAGCAATTTCAACAATCAAATACTAATTTAGAATGACAATTCAACAACTCCAACAATCAAATACTAATTTGGAAATCAAGGGAGAGAACGCTAATATTTTGTATTGTTTAAAAAATAAGAGAATACTACATCTTGATAATTAAAACATACAACACACTTACACAGTGATGATTATGAAATTATGACTAGCATGTCCAAAGGCAAAACACGTGTGCTTGTGACGTGTTCTCAACATGTGCGGGCGATGGGCAGAGAAAAAATAATTAAAAACGAGACACATCACATGCGTGTGATGGTACATATCCCGGCATGTTGGCGTCCGATACGTGTTGAACAAGGCTACGGTAACTAAGTTGAAGTGTCCATACTTCATAGGTCTTGTCCAACTTCTTTGCAACATTTAATGGCAGCTGTCAGTAAAGAGCACAACAGGATCTGTGAAATTTTGCCATCTACAATTTCTATTGCTTGGTAGTTCTTTGTGTCTAGTATTTATTAAAATCAAGGAAAATTCTTACATTTTCCATATAACTCACGGAAGAACAAGAATGATGGTAACAAAATCAAGGAGATAGATATACCATGTGCTCTGTCCTACAAAGTCCAATCCCTTCAGCACCATTATTTCTTGCTGTTAGCGCATCTTCGGGAGTGTCCGCATTTGCCATAACCTATCCAAATTCACATTATCAGATCAGTTTTCAAAATTCTCAACAATAAATGCCACACACGGCCTTTACGACATAAAAATGTCTGCAGCACCTTGAGGCACCTTATTTTGTCAGCCCAAGTCATGAAGTTCTCCAAATCACCACTTAGAGCCGGAGGAGAAAGTGGTTGTTTACCCAAGATCACTTCACCTGTTGACCCATTGAGTGAAATCCATTCACCTTCGCTGATAACCGTGCCTCCAATTACAACAAACTGCAATACAAGAAAACAGTAATTCCTTCTTTTTGTTTGAAAATAATAAAATGAAAAGCTATTGAACCGTTTAAACAATATTCTAAGACTAGCTTCTTGGCATCATTCACACAGATCTTTACTTTTGAATGAGATGGAAAGGTTCTTAGGCTAAATTTCAGCTGCTTTAAGAACATTAAGAAATTTCTCAATTTTCACAGTTTATGCGATTGAAAAACTGTGAAATTTCAGTTTGTGGTGAAATTTTATGTAATTGAGAAATTTTCTCTACTTTCCAAAAACAATGAAATTTTGCAATTTCCTACTACGAAATCTCTCAATTTTATTTTTTCAAAATGTTTCAATTTGTTTGATAGATTCCTCTAATATGTTCCAAAAATATAAATTTTATGAAAAACGGCTTTGTAGAATGAAAGTAATGGAATTTTGAAACAAAAAAGTAACTGCCTGACATGTCATGTAACTTGTTTATGAGCATATCTCGCATTTTAACAAGATAAGGGTATTTCAGTTAAGAGATGACGCATGGCACTTTAATGGCTTACGAAATCTTTTTACGACTTTTTAGTCTACTAAATTTCATCTATAATAGTTTGGGAGTACCTTCTTGGCATCGTTCACACGGATATCAGCACAACCAGAAACACAACATTTCCCCCATCCACGGGCTACGACAGCTGCATGAGATGTCATGCCACCTCTTGCTGTCAATATTCCGGCAGCCACATGCATACCACCCACATCCTCTGGACTGGTTTCTGTCCTCACCTGTAACCAAACATAAATCATCAACAATTAAATAGAATCAGGAAGTTTAAGTTCATTAACATAGCATTGTAAGAACTCAGTAGCATAAATTGCATCACTGAGAAATTTAACAAACTTACAAAAGCATTGGTACATAAATAAATAAGACGGACACATTTAGGCTGCGTTTGGAAATATGGATTTCAAATTGGCGGATTTGGCATTGATCACTCAAAATGTATATGTCCAATTCAAATATAAAGATTAGATTAACAACTATAACAAAAATGAAGTGAAGACGAATACAAGCATACCAAGATGACACTCTTTCCTTGTGCGTGCCATGATTCAGCATCCTCAGTGTTGAACACAACCTGGCCCACTGCTGCTCCAGGAGATGCTGGCAACCCCGTGGCAAGTACTTTGTCTTTGTAAGCTGATGGCTCTTCAAACTACTTCAACAATCAAGCAATGACATTAATACTTGCTCGATATCTCACTTATCATATTCCATTGTGGAAGACATTTATTTCTAAAGAATTTGGCATGATATATCTAATCCATACATAATATCATGAAAAATGGATACGAATTTTTGATTGCTACTTAGTATCAATAGGTCTGTAAAAGTATCGAATTTTTTTTTAGATATTTGTACCCTATCAAAGGAACCATGGCACATATGTTTGGATTTGACAGAGACAAAAAGTCACTATCTTTACTTCGAAATGAAATGGAAAGGCTGTTAGGTCATCTCCAATCCTTAATTCTTTTTCTTTTTCCTTTTATATATTTATCAGATTTGAGGGAAATTTTGGTTAAAAGCTTTACCTGATATGAACACTCAAATCCTTACCTTTTTTTTATAAAAATATATATATATTTTTAAATTTCCATCTTATCACAAAAACCTCTTTTAACTATTTTTTCTACAGAAAGCCAAATCCTATCCTTACTTTTATTACAATTTCATCAAATATAAATTAAAGTATTAGATTTCAAAATTTGATAAAGAATTTTGGTTCATCCTTGATTTGATACAAGTTTGATGAAAGGATTGGAGATCATCTTTATCACTTTATCTCACCAAATTTGAATTTGATGAAGTATTGGAGAAGCCCTTGCAATTGCACATCATACCCAATATAAAACATATAAGTAAATGAAAATGAAAAATGACATACTTGTTTTATTACAAATATAAAATGTATGCAGCGAGTTTAGAAAATTGTAGTAACTGTGTTGCAATTAAGTATGCCCATTTGATAATTGAACTCGATGGCGGAAAAGAAGAACTGCAGCGTTATTATGTTATGCACTAAGAAGAAGCATGGATATTTTTACCAAAGTAGCGTGTCTCTCATGCATATTATCCAATATTTTTTGAAAAAATTCATGTCAGTGCACCTGTGCCATGTCTCTTGTCTGTGACCATGCTTTTAGGTTAAGTAGTTTCAAACAAGTTTGACAGACGTGTACCTGGGGATGCAGAAGTTGGTCAAGATGCTGTGGCTTGACCATCTTAATTGCAGTGCGAGTGTCGACTAGGCCTTCATCAACCATGTCGACAGCAATCTTCACCGCACCTTTACCCGTGCGCTTGCCTGACCGACATTGCAGCATCCAAAGCCTATTTTCTTGAACAGTGAATTCTATATCCTGCCCCCACCATAATAATGACAATAGACAATAGTAATATCATCACAATTTTCTCCTAAATAAAAAGTTTCATGCAAAATTAAGCAATACTACCGATAAGTAAACATTCAATGTGTACCATTACGTGACAAGAATTGAGATCAAAGCTCATGAAAAATATTAGAAATAGAAGAGCATCATATTGAAAATGAGAAATTTCACCATCATATCCTTGTAATGTCGCTCTAAAATTTCGCAATTCTCCACGAGCTCCTTGTAAGCTTCAGGCATGCAACTTTTCATGGTGTCCAAGTCCTCCGGTGTTCTTATTCCAGCTACCACATCCTCTCCCTATTCAAAGATGTTAAAACTCAAGCTAAAATAGTTTGTGGTAAAATAAAATGATCAATAGAATGATGTTGATTACATGTAGAACTAAAATGGGGGTTGAATTTTGGAGACCTGAGCATTAACTAGAAACTCCCCATAGAGCTTATTTTCGCCGGTGCTCGGGTTCCTAGTGAAGAGGACCCCTGTCCCTGATGTGTTTCCCATATTCCCAAACACCATGCATTGAATATTCACTGCTGTACCCTTTAACCCGGTTATCTGGTTGATGCTGCGGTATTTGATGGCTCTCGCGCTGTTCCACGAATCAAAAACTGCTTTAATAGCTAATTGTAATTGTTTCTTTGGGTCTGCATATGAACACAAGCAGAATGGATTTAGAAATCAAAATGTTGATAATGTTAGGGATTTTTTATAACACTTCATTTTTGTTTAATTATTTTTGAAAATTAAAAATGAAAACTTGTTTGGTATATTGTATTCGTTTTTATAAAAATAAAATTGATTCCAAAATTTTCAAAACAAGTTTTCACTCCCCCCCCCACCTTTGGCTGCCCCCAACCGACCTCGGCACCCTCCGTCCACCCTACCGCCAGCCAACACCTCCGCAGCAACTCACCAATCATGTTTATTTATTGTTGTTTTAAAAAAATTTGTATATATCAAACAAGCTTTTGTTTTCGGCTTTTACAAAAAACTTGTTTCCTGTTTTATGTAAGCAGAAAATAGGAAATTGGCAGCCACCACCTCCACCGCAACTCACCAATCATGTTTATTTGTTTTTGTTTTCAAAATATTTGTATATATCAAACAAGCATTTTGTTTTTGGCTTTTATGAAAAAACAAAACAAAAAACTTATCTAAACAGAAAATAGGAAATTGGCAACCTTATGTACAATTTCACCATAAAGTCTGATCTTATGGTGAAGAAAATCAAATTTAGAAATAAAAACATGTGATCATGTTTCTTGGTACCTGAAGGAAACTTTTCACCCTTTGCTTCAAGGTAGACATTCTTGTATTGTTCCACAAGCTTTTTAAGATCAGAGGCAGTTAGTTCAGTATCAAGATTGATCCGTTTTGCATTCTTCAAAATTTCTAATTTCTCCTCAAACAATGAGTGTGGAATGCCCATTACCTTCAACGTAAACAAAAACAAAAGCAAAAAAACTAAAAATGTAAGTCTTTATCAGTCTTGAAATACTCTGCTCAACAGTGTTGCGATTTACAATATAAAGCAACACTTACGACATTGCCAAACATGTCAAGGAAGCGTCTGTACGAATCAAATGCAAACCGCTCTCCACTTTTCTTAGCCAAACCAGAAACCACTTCATCATTCAGTCCGAGGTTGAGAACGGTGTCCATCATGCCGGGCATGGATATCTAAGTTATAAATGTGAAAATTGGGTTAATAAGCACTTGGCAACAAAATGATTGAAGGAGAAGATAGGCAAACTCCTACCTATGGTTTCATACTTTCATCTTCCACATTTGCTCAAATTAAGTGATTTTGAATTTCTTATAGCTCAAAATAAGCCCTTTGTAAATGAAAGAAGTTACTGTTGGGGCAGGGGACGGACCTATGTTGAACAAGTGTCTTTTCGACTAGTCACATTCCATCCTACACGTTGCAAAAATTTATTTTTGCCACCCCTTTTTTGTGACAACGCCATAGCTGTCACTATTACTTATTTTTTCTGTTGCTAATAACCATCAATTGCGACCACTTATTACTGACTGTAACTACGCCATCACTAATATTTATTTTCGGTGACTATTATTCATGCTGTCACTAAAAAAAAAAAAAAAAAACTATTATTAGCGATGGCAAACATGCAAAAGCCCACTTTTCTAGTAGATAGTGTCAAGTGTCAACAATGTACAGATGCCAGAGCTGAATGCACAAACGAAAAGGCACTTACAGCGGCGCCAGAGCGAACAGAAAGGAGGAGGGGCTTGGAAGGGTCGCCAAGGAATGCCCCCATGTCCATCTCGACACTCTCTAAGCCTTCCAATATTTCCTCCCACAATCCATCCGGTAGCTGTTTGCCGTTCTGTTGATACTCTTGGCAAGCTTCTGTTGATACGGTAAGCCCTGGCGGCACTGACAAACCAATGCTCGCCATCTCTGCCAAGTTCGCTCCTTTACCTCCCAACTAAAAATATACATATATATGCAAATTCTTGTCCATCAAAAGTACTCAGAATATTGATACAAATTCACAATGTCAAACATATATGGAGAAAAACATTTATCAAAGTTTAAAATGTTGGACAAGTAGGTAGTATATGCAAAAAAAAACACAGATTATCATATTATGTCAATAAAATTTGAAAAACCAGACTCACCATTAATGGGTTTTGATCGGTTAATAGAAAAACAAGTTTTGGTTCATCTGCTTAAAAGCTAAAATTTACAAGAAAATAAAAATTGCGAGACACATCATAGTTACAGAATAGTATCAATTATTACGACACTTCTATAGCAAAAAAAAAAGAGGCAGTCTTTACAGGCCTGAGGAGGGTCAGATTTAAACAGCATATGTCAAATTTTCCAAGAATATGGCACTTTTATGTTAAAAATTGATATTCAAGCCAAAATTCAGCTTGAAACAGGTTGAAATGGCTTGCATTGATTGGTTCAATCAGTTAGGTTCCAAGGTAACTTTCATAGTGCTTTACTGACTTTTAAGTTGTGTTTTTGTAAAGATTTGTGAGGGAAAAAAAAAAGAAAAGAAAAAGAAACAAAGGGAAAGACTATGGTACACACCCATGAAAGGGTGTGTACGCACCATATGCATCTTATAATTAAAGAAAAAAATGGCATAACTCCATACTTTTTGAGTCATAACTAAAAAAATCATAACCAAATACTGTATGAGGCATAACCAAACATCTCAGAATAGTGTCATAACTAAAAAAAGAAAATTGATCATAACTAAAAAAAAATTGGCATAAGTAAGGGTGCATATAGTTTATGGTAAGCGATGTGTATTGTAGAATTCTCCAAAAACAGATGACAAAAATAGAAGCTAAATTTTTGTCACTTTTTTATTCCATTTCCTTTCCCTCCACAAAGCACTACTCAAATCCAAAAGACACAGCCTTAAAAGCTTATCAGTGATCACCATTTATGAATAGGGAAATATCTGTCAAACTTAAGAATGAATAACCAAAAACACAAAAGCTAAACATGGGTTTCTAAATGGAGATGGATGTAAATAACTCACCAAAGACTTCATGCCCTTGTTGCCTTCAGTCTTTACCTTGCCAAAGGTAAATACTCGCTGTGTCAACATTAAAAAAATAAACAAAAAAAAGTGAGTTACAACAATACTTTTTTATAACAACATCGTAAACTAAAATAAAAATAAAACTCTTCAATGCGTGCAACAAAATTAGCCAAACAGCTCTATTACATAAAAATATCCAAAAAATTAATGTGTGGGTCAAATTTTTTTGGAAGTAAATGGGATCACACCAAAAATTACAGACATCCCTTCTATATCTTGAAATAACAATAACCCTCCTCTTGTTCTTTGAAATATCACTGCTCTCCGTTTTTTGGATTTTAGAATATCAATCTCAACCAACTATTTGTTAACCAACAAAAATTGTTTATGTCAATAAATAAATATTTTTTCCCTAAATTATCCATTTTACCCTTGTACAACACCACCACCTAAGCTCCATTGCAAGGCACCATGGAAGTGTAAAGTTGAAGGGTTGGCAGACATGCAAAGGAATCTGATAGGTGGTTTACGTTGCTTATTAGAGCATCTCCAACGGTGCATTTCTTTTTTCATCAAATTTGAGTAAAAAATGACCCATTTTACCAAATCTGATATCACTCGTTCTAACGGTGAACTTTCATCAAATTTGCGCCGAGACAACCGGTTGGTCGACTGGTTAGGCGAAATTTTTTTTTTTTTTTTTTTGAACTTTTTGAACCTTTTAGTGGTCGACCGGTTGGTCGACTGGCTGGTCAACCGGCTGGTTGACTGGTAAGACAAAAAAAATTTATTTATTTATTTATTTATTAACTGTTTGAACCTTTTCTTAGAATTGTTTGAACCTTTTGGTGGTTGACCGGTTAGTCTCGCCCAACGGTCACAAACAGTGTTTTGATGAAATCAGTATTCTGTCATCAGTTTGATGAATTGTTTTGTGAAATCTCATTTTAATATCGATTTGGTGCAACCGTTAGAGCACCAAACAGTAACTTTTTTACCAAATTTTAAATTTAATGTCAACTTTGATGGACCGTCGGAGATGGTCTTAAAAAGAAGCTTTGATGCCTGTACTCTTACCAAGCTCATCTTCCACAATGGAGACAAAATAGAAGATCCCAATCCAATCTTATATGCAAGAATAGAGAATATCCCAACATGATTGATACCCAGTTACTCAAATTGGAGTCTGAGGGTTTTCCAAAAGGCCATGATCAAACCCCTAGGCCCTGAAACGCAGAGAAATTATGGGTGTGGGAAGAAAGGGAAGGGTTTTCCATTGAGGAAGAGAGATCAGAGATTGTGGTGGTGGAGGATTTGTGTTGTGGGTTGAATTGAATTCAGTGGTGGGTTTTGAGTGTTCTCTGGTATGGATTGAATGTTGGAATCAGAGTGGGTGTTTCTGTGCTGGGTTGGGTGGTGTGGGTTTTAACAGTGGTGATTGGAGGTAGGCTATGGAAGGTGGTGGTTTGAGGCGGAGCAATTGGAAAGAGGTGGTGGCGGTGGTGGTGGTGGTGGTGATCGGTGATCTGAAATGGAAACATTGTTGGGACTGTAGAGGATGTAGCCGAGGCGGTGGTGGAGGAATGCTTCGCTCCCACGCTACACAGTGGTTTTTTTTTCCCCCAATCAAGTGGGTAAATAAAATTTATTTTCTTAAATTATCTATACCTCTGCCCCATATACATTGAAGAAAATTATACAAATTTATAATTTTTGAGTTATAATTAAAAATAAAAGAAATCATAATTAAACACAAAAAAATCATAAGTAAATATTTCAAAATAATGTCATAACTAAATAAAAAAATTAGTTACAATTATAAACCAAAATAACGTAACTAATGGTGTATATGATACGGGGTGTGCATAATAGAATTCTGCATACATTTATCCGTGGTATATTGAGTTAGGGTTATGGATTGCCTCGACTTCGATTTGATCTGGACAGGAGGGTATTGTTTGGGTCTGTAAAATTTTAAATAAGTATGTTTTGATAATTTGAACCGTTTAATTTATAATACTTTTTATATATATCACTCACGAAAAAAAAATATATCAATTTGATAATTAAAACCTATTTTTTTTTTTGGGTACATATAATTAAAACCTATTCAATCTATTACATTTATCACAAAAAAAATGGATAGTTTGCCTTTATAAAAAAAATTTGTCGTCTATTTTTTTGGATACATATGTAATAAATTAAATGGGTTACGATTATTTGATCAACCGAATTTGTATGTGAATCATATACATAAAGGACTCTACAAATGAATAGTTTGAATCAACAAAGCATAATTAATAGTGGGCTCATAGGTCCGAACAACCTTGCCATTGGGCTGAAGGAAAGCACAGTCCAATGAATTAATAGACACAAAAATAGGATAAATTAATTTAGTTTAATAGTTTTAACTATATAATTTAATCACATTTATTTTCAAAAACACACACACAAAAAAAAAAAACATGTTTTCAAAACTATATAGTCAAGCGTGATAAAATTGTGTAATTATAATTACCATATTAGTCTAATATGTTTTATAACACATTGGAGCCTAAAAGGTTAATTAATTGAATAATTAAAATAGGGCATATGGTGGTCCGATCCGGAGGTAAACCAAATCATTTGTAAAAAAAAAAAAATGAACAGAAGACTCCTACATCTCGAGTTGAATCCTTTTTTGGTTCTAAATTAAATTTCGGTCCAAAACTAAAGGCACTTTTGGGAAAAGTTAAAAAAAAAAAATTGAAAGTCAATTTTTAACTCATTTTAAATCATATCATTTTTATATATTTTTTCAAAAACAGCTAAAAAATAAAAATAAAAATTTAAAAGTCAATTTTCAACCACCTTTTAAAAATAAACTTAATTGAGATGAAATATTTTATTGGACAATTATGGGCTTCACTTTATCAGAGTATCGACAATGCAAACTCTAAGTGGCTTTCAACCAACATTTGGCCTATCAATATTTCTCTTTGGCCAGTTGAACTATCCTCTTTATTGATATCACCAAGGATCCTCTAGAGTGAAATTTTCCTAAAGTTTCCTAAAGTGCTACAGTGTATGGTTGAGATTTATTGACAAGTCACATCAGAAAAATTGATGTGACTTGCCAGTAAATCTCAACCATACACTGTAGCACTTTAGGAAACTTTAAGAAAAAATCACTCTAGAGGATCCTTGCTCTATTGATATATCTAAAATCTTTGAAGCATGGAGTCTCGTATAACTCATTCTTTCTAAAACTTGAACCAACAGAAGCAACTTCAATGATATTAGCCTAATTTGATGCTAAAGCTCGACATGATATCTAGTCAAGCCACACGCAAGTAATAAAAATAAATATAAAAAAAATAAAAAGACATTACTAATAATATTTCAAATAGTCAGAATGCATACCTTCTTCATGGTTGGAGTCGGGTCTGAAACCGGGGTTAGGATGGCTTGTGAGCTGGACCGGCTTCCAAGCTGTCGCTTTCCTTTCTCGGGCTTGAGGTTGGTGAATCCATTTGCACTGAATTGCAGTACTTCCTGGCAGCGAGCGAGCCGAACTCGACTGCACGACCGGTTCAAATGAACCAACGGTTTACGGTAATTACTCCCTCTAAGAAAATCAATCTGAGTGTGATCTACATACTTGTGCTTCAACAGTACCACTCTTTTAGCACCTACATGACTTGTCAACCTCATCACCATGTCCTTCACAGCTGCAGACATTTTCCCCTTATTTCTTATTCAATCTTCCCTGCTTACACACACACACACACACACACACACATATATGTACACACACAATAAACCATCAATTATAAACTCCTGTCAAGGCCCCAAATTCAAAAATTTTTGTGCAACACATCAATTATAAACTCTGAATACTTACAATTACTTACAAATTATATAAGTAGTGATTGTCCTTTTAAAGGTTAACTCATTCTAAAATTCACCTTCTTTGTTGGACTACCTGTCCTGGTTCATCGCGAAACAATCTTATTCATCATCATGATATTGGTTGAACATTGATTGTTTGTTTTCATTTTTCTTCTTTCTTTGCTTTGGTTTTTTGTTTTCTAAACCAGTGAGAAATTGGTTTATTTTACAAGGTACAGTACAGTTCTTAGGAGGATTACTTGACTCGTTGGTATTTGAGCAGATCAATATATCAACCAAGAAAGTAAAGTCCATTCTTGGTTCATTCCAATGACATGTACAAACATATATCCCTGACGGGATCCCAATGATTATGCAGAAAGATGGAACACCAACAAATCACAAATGAATTTGAATAAAGGTATTGATTGATTTTTAAATTGAAGCTAATTAACTCGCGTACCTGGTAGGTGTTCGTGGTTTGTACAGAGAACATAAGAGACACTAATCAATTGGGTGGTGGTGCCCTGTTCAGGCTCTCTCAGACCAGAGACGTGTGCCTTTCTGTCAAAACAAAAATGGCGGTTGGTGCTTTTTTATTAATTTTATTTATTTATTTATTTGTAAGTTGTGTGTTTTATTCGTGAGGAGGAGGATGATATGGAAAATGGGTGGTTGAAGAAATTACAATTATGGCGCTAAATCGCTTTGAAAGTAACTGCTGTTTGACTTGTGAGTAGATCATGTAAAGGCCCATGGAGTGGGAGGGAGTTGCTAATTCCACACCCATTATAGTGCGACCATCAAAAACTACTGGTTTACTTTTTATTTTTTTGTTACAGTTCTATCTTTAATGTATAATCATTATTAAGGTCTAAATTATAAAATAAAATGCACCCCACCTCCCTCGTCCCACTACCCAAGTCCTTTCCTAGCCACCCTCGCCATCTTGCTATCCTCTCTCTCTCTCTCGTGCAGGATATCAAAGGTGAAAATAGAAACAGAGTTATATGTAGTAAATAATAACTAGTATATCACCCGTACTATGCATATTTATATTTGTATTAGATATTTTTTTAATATATAAATTATTTTTTTTAATTTTTTATAAAAAATATTTAACAATCCCATCACTAACCATAGTGTATGGGAGAAGTTGAAAATAGTGTTGTAGTATTTATGAGAAAAGTCAAAAAGGTTTGTGGTTTGGGAGAAGTCAATAAATGCAGAGGTTATTCATTTTTTTTAAATCAAAAAATTAGAAAATTAGAATTGGGATATTGGAGCTTTCACAAAGCTTGTGGGTTAGAAGCCCCATTTTCCTTATACAATACTAGCGTATCACCCGTGCTATGCACGAGATAATTATAAATATTTATATTTGTTTTAGATTTTTTTTTAATATATAAATTATGTTTTTTTAAGATTTTTTATAAAAATAATTTAACAATCTTATCACTAATCATAGTGGATGAGAGAAGTTGAAAAGGGTGCTGTAGTAACTATACACAGATTATATCTATAATTATTTGTATGAGTGGATTTTAAATGCTGGTCAAGGAATTTTGACCAAATCAATAAATGCAGGCATGTGGAAAGATATGTGGATTGAAAAAAGTTAATAAATGTTGATCAGGGCATTTTGACCAAATCAATAAATGCTGAGTTTTTTTTTTAATAAAAAATTTAGAAATTCAAATTGAGATTATTTATAGCCATTGAACAAACTACAACCACTTACAATTTTTTCAAAAAACACAGTGAGTTAAAAAAATCAATTATAATTTTTTTTTTCAAAATACAATCTAATCATTATCAATAATTGGTACTTTAAAAACCAAATCAGAAAAAAATCAAATCAAATCAAATCAGAAATATTTTTATGCTATCTAACTACAATCATATTTTTTTTCATAAACAATTATAAAGAAAAACCATTAAAACAGTAAATAAAAGATTAAATCACATTAAAAAAAAAGAACCATTGAACAAACTACAATCGTATCACATTTTTCTCATAATAAAATAAATAAATAAATAAATAAATAAAAGAACCAAACTAACTGTAATCACATTAAAAATAAAAAAAAAACCATTGAATTAACTACAATTACATTTTTTTTTTGTGAGTGTTTATGTTTATCTAACGTCAATCATATTAAAAACAAAATTAAAATAGTAAATAAAAAGATTAAATAACATTAAAAAAAAAGCTCATTGAACTAACTACAATAATCATATTAAAAAAAAGAGCCATTGAAACAAACTACAATCACATCACATTACAATCACATTTTTTTTTCTTTGTGAGCGTTTATGCTTATTTAACTTCAATCATATTAAAAATAAAATTAAAATAGTAAATAAAAAGATTAAATAACATTAAAAAAAAAAACAATTGAACTAACTACAACAATCATATTAAAAAAAAGAGCCATTGAACAAAGTACAATCACATCACATTTTTCCCATAATAAAATAAATAAATGAAAAAAAAGAACTATTAAACTAACTACAATCACATTAAAAAAAAAAAGAATCATTCAACTAATTATAATCACATTTTTCTTTTTGTGAAGATTTATATTTATCTAACTTCACTCATATTAAAAAATCAAATTATAATTTTTTATTCACTAGACAAATCACAAATATTTTTATACGCTATCTAACTACAATATTAAAACAGTAAACAAAAGGAAAAGTCAATAAAGAAAAAACAAAAGAAGACTTACTGTTTGCATACGTGGTTACTGAAGTTGAAAGTGTAGAAGTGAGAAGTCAAGAAGGAGAAAACAAAAAGAAGACTCACTATTTGCAATAAGTATGCGAAAAGTTAAAAAGAGTGTATGTATTGGAAAAATTAAAAAGACTTGGAAGAATTTAATAAATGCTAAGTTTTTTTTTTCAAAAAAAATCAAAAAAATCAAGAAATTAAGGTTTAGATATTGAAACTCCCACAAAACTTGTGGATTAGAGATAGATATAAATAAATAGATAGATATAGATAGAGATATTTATATTTGTTTTGGAAAAGGTACTGCAATAATTATGAGAGAAGTCAAAAAATCTTGTGGGTTGAGAGAAATTAATAAATGCTGAGGTTTTTTTTTTTTTTTTAAAAAAACAAAAAATTAGAAAATTAGGATTGGCATATTGGAGCTCCTACAAGCTTTGGGGGTTAAAAACTCCCTTTTGCTTAATATATAGTATAGATATAGGGGAGCTGTTAAGATATGCACGTTATAAAATAGTGCACATCATGTACACATTTATTTTAAATCATTAGATATTTATAAATTAATCTCAACCATCAAATAATTTGATGGAAAATATTGAATACCGTCTTAACCGGTTACAATTTTGTCCACCGATTGTTGTATGTTCCACAAACCCTCTTCATTTTGTTTTCCCAAAACGCTTATTCTTCAGACCAATCTGAAGCTCCTATTCGCCCTCTTCAGACATGACTCCGGAGCTCTCTTCAGAGACGACTCCGAAGCTCCTCTTCGCCTTCTTCAGACACGACTACAGAGCTTTCTTCGGACACGACTTCGAAGCTGTTCTTCGCCCTCGAAGACTATCCCGCGAACATAATGTGCCCTCGATTTCACCTCAGGGTATCTCTCTCTCTCTCTCTCTTTCGCTGTAACTTTTTCTCTCCCTTTCTCCATCTCCATTCTATGAAACTCTACATTGAAATCCTCTTCTTCGAAACTGCCCCTTTCACCATTGTGAGCTCACTAGGTTGGTTTATAAAATTAGGAAAATATGATTTGAATCGGTTTGGGTTTTTGATGTTTGTTTGCTTTGGTAGCTGTTTTGATTTCATATGTATATATATACTTGAAATTTGGCTTGAGTGTGTAAAATCTGATGTGTAGGTAATTGAATTTTGTACTCATGTAACTGATATAAGACTGTAATTTTTTATTTGTTTATTGAAATCTGTTTATGTTTGTAACAATTACTCTTATGGTGGCTTGTTTTTCCTATTAGAAAGAAAATTACAGTGGTTTGGGATGTATTACCTTTAGCAATTGTTTGGGAATTGTGGAAAGTAAGAAATTAATGGATATTTTGATGTTACTGTGACTTAGTTGAATACCCATTTAGTTATTTTTGTTTTTTTTCTTCAAAAGTGTTAAAATTATCTCTAATTATTTCATCAAATCTCATGAAGGGAGAGTTATTTTTTTTATCAAATTGAGAACCAATAAAGTAAATTTGAATTTGATGAGAGAAAAAAAAATGAAGCATTGGAGATGGGTTTTCTTGATCAATTTGATGAAAAGGGGAATTTTGGATAAGATGAAGGTTTTTAAAAAGATTTTAATGAAAGGATTTGAGTAGTTCACATAAAGTCAAGTTTTTTTTACTCAAATTTGAAATCAAATTAGTTGAAAAAATTGGGGAAAGGTTGGACATGCTCTAAAATGGTTTATGAGTTACCTTGGAGACGATGAAATGCCAAAATTTGATAGGACTAAGGCCTAAATTAGAAAATCTGCAAGGTATTAATAATAGAATAAAAGTTATGAAATGATGAGATTTTTAAAACTATATGAGGACACCAATGTCTTACAACTATTTTTGGGATTCTATGTTTGGGGAGCAAATTATTTGTGCAAAGTTCATAGAAATTTAATTTAGCTACCCAGTTGTTATGATTTAAACTTCTAACTGACCGTGCAAAGAAGTAAAAATAGTGATATCTATAACTAGTGGTGTGATTTGTAGAATGTGTGTATCTTAATGTGTTGAAATAAACTAGCAAGACTGACAATTAAAAAGTAAGTTTGTGATGATCGGTATAGGTTGCTTGCATTGGGCTAGGTTGAGAAGTATTGTCACGCCCCCAAACCGCCCCTAGTAGTTTGGTGCCGTGATGGCCAGTAACCCGAGGTTACCGAAGGCCGTCTTACAAAAATCACACACAATCAGAGTATGGAATATGGGGCTTACAAGAGCGGAAGCAAAATATACATATAAACCGAGTTGTCCATGAGAGCCGTGCATAAGTCCAATGGAATGCCATACATCAAACATCTTTACAAGTCTTACAATTTTAGATACAACAAAATGGAACACAAAATACATCCTGACCAAAAGGCTTCTCAAGCCGACATATGCCAAAACAAACAAAGAAAACATAAGCCGAGAAGCATAATCTTCAAGACGATGCAAAACGCAATTCCAAAACATGTCGGCAAAGCACCCAAAACACATCGGCAATCACGTCTAGGCCTCAATGCCTTCTGGTTCATCACCTACATATATATAGAGAGGGTGAGCTTGGATACTCAGTGAATGATACTAGAAATAAAGGTTTTGCATGATTGATATCCAAGATTTCTTTCAAAACTATACATAGCATACTTTTCGATCAAGAGGGAAATCAAGTTCATTTGCCGGCTTTCATGTTCCTTGGATGTTAATAACATCTACTTATTTCAAGGGGTGATGACATATCAAGACAAGAGTTTCAAGACAAGCTGTGCTGCGAAAGTTTAGAGTCCTCTAGCACTAAGGACTGTCAAGACAAGCTGTGCTGCGAAAGTTTATAGTCCTCTAGCACTAAGGACTGTCAAGACAAGCTGTGCTGCGAAAGTTTATAGTCCTCTAGCACTAAGGACTGTCAAGACAAGCTGTGCTGCGAAAGTTTATAGTCCTCTAGCACTAAGGACTGTCAAGACAAGCTGTGCTGCGAAAGTTTATAGTCCTCTAGCACTAAGGACTGTCAAGACAAGCTGTGCTGCGAAAGTATATAGTCCTCTAGCACTAAGGACTGTCAAGACAAGCTGTGCTGCGAAAGTTTATAGTCCTCTAGCACTAAGGACTGTCAAGACAAGTCATCAAAACAAGATAGCATTTGATATACAAAATAGGGATAGTCATTCATGCTAGATCAAGTACTTTTCAAAACAAGGCAAGACGAGATTTATGAAAGCAAGTGTAACATAGCTTTATTAAAAATACCACTCACATAATTCTTCAAACGTCGGGGTCAAGCAAGGTCCAAGTCCTACAATCACATGGCAAAGCGTACTTGAACATATTCCTCAAAACAAGTCTAACATGCATGCAAATGATTTTGGAAAACATACTGGGCACCATTCAGGTCTAAGCCGAGGTTCCACACCTCCTTGCTGAGGTGTGTTCCCGAGGGCCACATGCAAGGAAAGGAGGTAGGGGAAACTCTGGGTTTCTCTCTACTGATGAACATGAAGAACATGAGCGTGAAAACATGAAGATATGAATGTTCAATTAAAATCTGTTATCACAAATCTGGGATTTTTCATGCCACGAGTTTGAAAACGTGGACCTGGGTACCCATGGTTGAAAATCATGCAAGAATCAAACACAAAACATGAGTCTAGGCGAAAAGCTTTCGGATCAAAACAAGACTTTCTTGAAGAACACATGAATGTCATTTTCTCTTTCTAGAATCGAGCTTCAAAACGATGCATGGCTTACAAATCATTTCCGATCATGCAATGCAAATACATGAACATAATGAACATCACGAGTAGATCAAGAATCTAACCTTAGAACGCGGATCTAACGGTTGGATCTCTAGAAATCAAGCTTGAAGGTCTACTTCCTCACTCTAAACTCTTTCTTCCTCCTAGAGCTTCTCTCTCTACAAAACAAGTTTATGACACCAAATGATAGTTTTCTATACCCGGTTCTGGGGTTAACCCTCTGCTGAGACACGTGGCGGCGGCTGATTGGGTTTTACCTGAAAAGGTGCCTGACAGACCCGACAAGGCATGGTGGAAGGTTGTTCAACAAGCAAAACGGTATGGGCTCTCTGACAGGGCAATGACATCGGCTGACAACAAGGCGTATCTAACAAGCTACACAGAATGACACTTCGGCAAGGGGTGACAATGACCTCGGCTAGGAAGGATAACACTTGACTAAGCTGTGCCACATCTTGGCCTAGATGCGCCACACCTCGGCCTAGGTCATACCGCTCCAGGACGAGATCACTGGGGTGCAAGGTAACATCTCGGCTAACGTGGTCGAGGCAAGGACTGAGGTCAACAAGGGGTTCCAAGATGCTACTACTAGACTAAGGGTGACCTCGGCTTGGAATAACATCGGCTAGAGGCAAGGCGTGACCTAAGTTTTTACATCAAGGAAGGAACAAGAC
Organism: Camellia sinensis; assembly: GCF_055761805.1. Taxonomy (NCBI): domain Eukaryota; kingdom Viridiplantae; phylum Streptophyta; class Magnoliopsida; order Ericales; family Theaceae; genus Camellia; species Camellia sinensis. The sequence continues at coordinate 191,386,037 of NC_138966.1, read as the reverse complement.
AGGTACACTACGCTTAGACGAATCACAAGGCTTCAAATCAAGGCACGAATCTCACTTGTTAAAGCAAAACAAGTCACAACACACACATGCAAGCTTAACAAGTCGTAATCATGCAAATGCTCATGAACATGATTAAGATGAAAAATGTGGGTTCTTACAAGCATGCATTGCAGGCATAAGATCAGTTTAAGTGTGATGCTTGTCTTTTATAAGAGCCTTGCTTCTTGGGCTCGAGCCTTTGGTTTTTTAAGCCGCAAGGTTTTGTTGTAAGCTGTTTTCCTTGATCTTCGAAGTGAGTCTTAATCCATAAGCCTCAACAGCCTTTTAAATTGATTGTGACATTGTTTGAAAATACAAAAATATGTGTTAACAGTGAACATGGAGGTAATGCATCTTTTGCTGATATGGCTAGCAAGGTAGGCAATAGAAAGCGCGCTTGCCTAGTAACATCATAATCATATGAATATTTTTTTTATGGGATCATCCACTTCTTTGTTCCACCATTTAGTGTTGTCAAAAATGGCATGAATTAAAAATTGTCTAATTTGGTCTATCGTTTCTATTCACAATTCGTATTCGAATTCAAGATTCAAGCATAACCTATCAATACTTATTGTTTAATTGACTCGCATGACATGGTGTACTAAACTATTAAATTTTGGTCATTTTTCCCTTGTTTTTCCTTTTTGTCCACAAATTCAAGATTCAAATACAATCTAAAGGCATTTTTGTTTAATTGACTCACATAGCATGGGGTACCAAAATCCGTTCTTTTTTCCTTTCTATCTGAATGATGTAAAATTCCGTAGGTTACTTGACAATAATAATTTATCTGGGCATCTTCCGTGAGAGCTCGCCAATCTGCCTAGTCTACTGATACTATACGTTTTCTACTTTTGTAGTCATTAGAATACAAAATCACTCTATTAGTTTCCTCATAAATGAATACAAGGTTGAGTACATTATATTTTGTATGTGTGTTATACATCAAGAGCAGAGACCCCAAATAGGTGGGATATCTGGGATCTGAGGCTTTGTTGAGTTGGTGTGTACAATGCATCTGTAAAGAAGAATATATATATATACATGTGAATGTGTATGGGTGTAAAAATAGCATGTCACCCTCCATGAAGATTATCTCTATAATATTGCTTTTGATTTTTTCTTCATTATGTTAATGAGGAAACCATGTTTAGCCTATTGAAGGAGCACAAAGTATCTTGTGTTTAATGTCTCATAAGTTTTCTTCTTTTTTCATTTGGCAGTCAACTGGACAACAACCACTTTGATGGGGCTACAATACCAGATTCTTATGGCAACATGTCTCGATTGTTGAAGTTGTAAGTGCATATGCTTTTTTTTATGATTTTGTAAGTAAATAGAAAATGTTTAAGCTTGAGGCAAAGTGTCATGTTATCTATTCTATTTTTGCATGAGATGTAAGCCAAGATGCATGATGCTTTAGCTTCATAATGCCTCTTCTTCTTTTTTTCTTCTTTGATTTAAATAAAAAATTAAGCTACATTTAGAGGAGATGGAGAGTTCATGACACGTCAACTATCTATTGACTACCTTTCTTTTCCTTGAAAGCTTTATGCTCTTTTCTTATGAGATTGAGGAACATGCATATGCATATGTTTCAGTGCTTCTTGAGATTGCTTATGAATCAGTATTATTGACTGTATCAGGAGTCTTAGGAACTGTAGCTTGAAGGACCAATCCCTGACCTGAGCAGGATACCACACCTTGCTTATATGTAAGTTCATGAGTAGCTATCAGATATTATGGCACTAATTACTTGCCAATTGGCTCCTCCAGACATTTTATGCATCTTTACAAAATCATTTTGTGTCTTATATAGTTAAAAGCCTCCATTTTGTGTTTGCTATTATGGTAATATTCAATCTCTCCGATCGAATTTTGCTAGTCGGAGCCGTATTTTGTGTGATGGTACATCTTTTCTATTGGTTTGTATCTTCAACCATTTTTCTGTCCTAATGGCGTATTTATTCATTATAAAGGTTTATTAGTGTAGAATCTTTCTTCACTCACCTGATTATAGCAATCAATCATATAGATATCTTGGATGCTCTCTGGTTGATGCTCTAGTTATGGAATTGTTCATGACCAAAAAAGAAAGTTTTCCCTAACAACCTCTTTATTAATTATTTTTTTTCCTGGTTGTTCTTTCAATTATCAAAGACATGCAGGAGCTCAAAGATTTTGCTAAAAGTCAAGGTGCTGTGTAGAATCTGAAGAATTGACCCACTGGGACATTAATTTCTGGAGTGAGAGACTTCGAGAGTCAAGTTATAACTTAAATGAGGTAGGCCCTCTCTCAATATGTCTTACAGTAGTAACACGAATATCAAGTGAATTGCAAAAATGACCATGTTAATGTATTTGGACTAACCATTTTGAAATTAAAATTTGATATTCAAGTGTGAGCCTATATCCACAGCCAATTGGCTGCATCTACAACAGCCTCCACACTCGCATATATTCAGAGTTTGTTTTGGACTTATGAGTTTCAATTTTGAATATATGCCTAATTTTCTTGCTTGTCATGCTACTCTTTCAATGTTGGTTTTCTTAACTTTATTTTTCTTTCCACAAACTTCTGCAGCTCACAGCTGGACCTGTATTGATCTGTATGTTTTTGCAACACCTTATAGGATTACCTGGAATTTTTATTTCTCTGCCCGAGACCATACTTTGAAATTTGAATCTTGGGAGGAAGAAGCAGACCATACTTTGTTTTTGTTCTTAAACCTGTGAGTTTGAAACACCAATAGGCAAAACAGTTTCAATGTAAGAAGGGCGTTTTTGGCAGCAGCCCTTTTAACCTTTTTTGAATTCAGCATGTAGTTTATTATGCCTATATAATAATAACGGAAAGAATTAGCATTCTACAATTGCTTAAATTTTATTATTGTGGTTTTGCATGTCTCGGAATTTGGTAAATGAATTAATCTATACATTATATAAATGTTGAGAGGGGAAGGGGGTGCGATGAGTTCTTTGGCTCCGTCACTATGAGCTCAGCTGGGCTTGTTCAGTGTTGGTAGTGGCGCTTCATGGTGAACTAGGTCGATAATAATTCAAATTCAAGTTGATTACTTTTGTGAGGAAACACTCTTCCTGCTGGGCTAATTCTCTTCTTTATATGAGAATACAGCAACAAAATAGCTTAGCGAAATAAATTGTTTCTGTATGGTCATCAATCTATTACAACCTTACGAGCATAAAACAAAGTTCAAGTTCCATATTGTCCTAAGCTTGATATACATTTTTGCTAATGTAATCCAGGGCTTACTGAACTTCGCATGACATCAAGCTTGCTCTCTTTCTTTTTCTTTTTTTTTTAAAAATAAATTTCAAGTTGCTGGGTTCACCAACTATTCATTAGCATTTGAAAATTCTATTGCAGAAATGTTCAATTTCTAATTCCCAGCAATCCATTAGAGCTGCTTTCAACTTGGGGGGAGCATGATACAATTGTTTTTCTGAAGAAAAAGTTGGAGATTGTGCCCCCTTGGCATGTTCTCTAATAAAATTTTCTTTCATGTTTATAAAAAAAAAAAATGTGAAACTTTTAAGGATGATGTAACAGGGTATATATGTTTATTCAAATAGGGTAGCTTTTCCATCGCATAAGGCATCAAATGGCATATCTAATGTTGTGGATTTAGCGTCACAAATTACAGAAGGATTTATTTGTTTAATATTTTTGTTTCTGCTTTTTTACCAGTTTGGCATAATACTACTTGAGTTTAAGAACTTCAAGGTTGGTCAGGATTTGTGGTACTTTTAGGGTTTGAATAGGTTTAAAGACACAGTGTAAAACCAATGTGATACTCGTTGGTTTTAAGAGAGGGTTTTGTTATCACTAGAGTCATCGAGAGAGGGGTAAAAAGGATAAAGATGAAGACCAAATCAAGGACAGAGGTTAACAGCGTGTATGTGGAGACAACCAAGATCAACTTAACCATCCAAGTTCTAGAAATTGCACCTTTCACTTTTCTACATATTGTGGTTTTCTTTTCCAGTGCTTTATGCAGTGCAGTTCTGCTGGTTCAGTGAGAACCTGAACATGTGATATGTGCCTAAGCTTCGTTAAACTATATATGTCATCATGGACATCAGGTTGCATTTCACTTGGTCAGAGGAGTGTTTGCAACTACTAAAGCTCATCGCATTTTGGTGGTAGGTCCTTGTCTTCGGTAAGTCATTGCAATCATTAAGTGTGCTCAATCTAAGGTATCCCCCATTGATGTATAATCTCTGTGTCTTCTTGCAAATCCAATTTCAACTTCAAGGGATTTTTTCTTTTGTTTCAAACATTGTTAGTGCATGACAAGGTTACTTCTTTGTATTCAGGGGGAATAATCTAACACAAAGATGATGCAGAGAGTCTTAAAAATGCCTTGGCTCATATGCCTACCTTAAAAATTCTGGATGTAAGTGACAATCCTCTTCAGGACGATGGAATCAAGTTAGTTTGATTTTTTTAATGAAAATAGTGATATGTTCTTTTTTGTTGTTGAGTTAGGACAAGGTTTTGTCCAGTTCAGTCAGTCTTACAACTTGTTCCAGACTTTTCAGGAGTTTAATCCCCTACTTTGTTAAGATGTCTGAAAGGGACTCTCACTTTGCTGATTTGAAAGTGGAAAATTGTGAGCCTTCATGTAATAGAGTGAGTTAACTTGTAGGTGTTCTTTCAACTTTAAAGAGGCCACTGGATTCTCTATCTATTGGAGAAAATGGCCTTGGCAGGTTAGTCTGGCTTATGTAGTTTCAATCTAACAGAGTTTAGACTTCCACTCTTGTTATTTCATTTCCAGATGTATTGGTTCTAATATTGCTGTCCTCCAGCAAAGTTGGAGCACCTTTGGGAAAATTTTTGGGCATAGGTATTCAAGTATTGGAAATTGAACATATTGGGCTTGGTTCATCTGGTTTTCTGGAACTACAGAAAGAAATAGGAGAAGATTTGAAGCTTGTCTACATCAACATGAGGTTCTACTGATGCCTAGACTTATTCAGAACTTGTGTTGTAGCTTATTTCTGAAACATAAACTTGTTGATTAATATTGTATAGTAAAAACTGCGGAGGGATTGGCAATGATTATAATTTGCTAACTTTTTATTTTCTTTTTTTCTTTTTGGGTTAGTTTCTTTATTTTTTTATGACTGATTCCAGTGGTTTTTTGTAGGAGCATTGGCCAGCTTGTTCCTTGAAATAAGCATTGGCCCATGAATGAGTTATCTAATATTTTGATGGTTTTTTAACATTTTTTGGGGTATGGTTTGTGGTTAAATATAAATAAGTAGGAAATGTTACAATTTAAATGTAATATTTTAACAATCTGGAAGAGGATGAAAGAGGAATTAAACTTGTTTGATTTGTTTTTAGTTTATGTGCTTCTGTATAAAATCCTTGACTTTTGTTTTTAGTTTAGCTAATAGTGCAATTTGACAATTAAATCCTTATTTTGCAGATTTAGTGAGTGCAAAAGAAATTTATTTATATTTTTTCTTTCTACAAATAGCAGGCGTTATTTTTTTTTTAAATAAGGAGAAAAGATGGCGTTTTTGAAAAACGTCACTAAATGTCGTTATATGATGTCAGCATATAACTGTAATAGAAAAGATGGCGTTTTTGAAAAAACGTCACTAAATGTTGTCATATGACGTCAGTATTCAACTGTTACGGTTTAAACATAAAGGATGTTTAAGAAATTACGGCGTTTTAAAAAGCGCCGGCCAAAGTCATTAGTGACGTTTGATAAATGTCATATACCTAAGACGGCGGCCGTATCTTCGACGCAAGTTACAAACATCATTTTATCCTTTAACGGCGTTTCGAGACTTATAGTGGCGTTTTTTAAACGTCACTAATGCCAAAAATTCCTGTAGTGACTGTATCCTTGAAAATTCTAGTTATCCATGATACTAACAATTTTCCGGACTTTTGAACCAATCATTGACAAAAAATGTGCAGTGATTTAGCAGGCAACAATCTTACTGGACCTATTCCTGTCAACTTTCCGGGCTTTTCTTTACTTCAGAGATTGTGAGCATTTTCGGGCTTTCCTGCCAACTTAGTCCATAACAGATAATCCTAGGACAGAATCATGTCATTATACTTAAAAATGGCCCCTTTTGTTTTGTCCACCTAATAGCCTCATTTTAGATTTTTGAATTTTAACGTCAAATGCTTTAGTTAATGCAAAAGGGCCATTATCCTGGGGCTTTTTGTAGTTAATGCTTTTGTGGGTAGTATTGTTTTCTTCATTTTGCTTTTTTCTTGTTATCTTAATGGTTGCCTCCTGTTAGTTTATTTGTACACTTCTGAATTTCCTTCACCTACATTTTTTTGTAGAATTTTCTAGTACATTAATATATCTAAATCATTAATTTTATAATTGTTATAAATTGAAACGTCAATTTTATTGAATAAGTGCTAATGGTTAATTTTTTTTTCTTTTTTTACAGATTGCTTTTACATGGACTATTGTGGATGTGTACGAAGAGCATTTGTTCTGTATATGGAAGACATTTATTTTGAAACAATTCTCTGTTTTGAAAATCCAATGTTTTTGTATGTAATATTTAATTTAAATGGATTATACTTGGTTTGTATGGATTTATATGATATTTGGAATATGATGTTACAAGTTAAAGTTTTTGAATAGTTGATAATGAAATGAGTATTATTGATAATGGATTTAGATTATAATTGATAAATGTATTATTATGTATACGTAAAGGTTGCAGGTTGCATTGATAATGAAATGTATATAATTTAAAAATTAATGAAAAATATTCAATTTGTGCATTTTAAAAAAATTAATAAATAGAGCTTGAGCTTTTGGCTATTAAACATTTAGTAGCCAAAAAATAAAAAGGAACTTATTGGCGACAAAAAAGTTAGTAGCCAAAAAAATGGAAGTTTTTGGCGACTAAAAAATTGGTAGCCAAAAAACTGAAGATTGAAAATATTTTCTTTTTGGCGACTAAATATTTTCTTTTGGGTGACTAAATTTTTAGTGGTCAATTTGTGACTTTTGGCGACAAAAAAAAATTTAGTCGCCAATACCTTTCCCAACAATCATCTTGCGACAAAGCTGGCGACCAAAAAATTTAGTCGGCAAAAATTTTCAGTGACTAAAAAAATGACTTTTGGCGACTAAAAATTTAGTCGCCAAAAGTGTAATTTGTTGTAGTGTATCTATTTTGAAGTGGGAAAACAAAGTTTTCTAAGTGATCAAAGTAGGAAAGTTATGTTTTAAAATTCTACAGTTATCTTCAGAAGTTAGCAAATCGAACAAAAAAATAAGAAAAGACAAATAATATAGGGACTAAGGTGGGTACAATGACAAACAATATATATCTAAGAATAAAATGAGTGATGGTAAAAAGGTGGTGACCAACTACGAAATAATAGGCAACAGTTATAAATGTGTCAAAGTCATTTATACCCAATGTCATCATTTGGACATAATGACAACATGACACTAGTAGTGACAACAATGCTATTATAATGGCCTAAGTCGATGATGATGGTTGTGTTTCAGTGGATCAAAGGGCATGATTAATTGAAGTTGGTAGCAATAACATTGTTGTCTAATTCACTAATAATGACAAGGAAAGAAAGAACGAGAGTCTATGAGATAGTCATAGCAACAACATTTTAGGTAACATTAACATTGACGATAATGACTGTGTGTGTGAGAGAGAGAGAGAGAGAGAGAGAGAGAGAGAGAGAGAATTGTAAAACGAGAAACGTAGTTAGAGTGTCATGCGTTTTTGTCAGTGATAATGTTTGAGGTAATGAAAACACAACAACAAAATTACATAGAAATGGCGACCGATCAACCAATCAATTACTGTTCGAATATTGACTAAATTGATATTAATGATTAGGCTTTTACTAATTGATTGGAAACTATGAATAAGTTGGGGATTAATTGGTTTAGTGTGGCTTATGAAAACTAATTGATTATTGAATCAATTAGGTTTATTATATAAAGGATCCCTACAATCAATTGTGATATTTGAATATCTCTTATATTCCAATGGATTGTACAATCGATTGTGATAGTTCAAAACTCTGGCCACTAATTGATTGTATAATCAATTGTGGTCTTTCAATCCAATCGATTTTGCAATCAATTATGATTTTTCATTCACTCCAATATGCTATACCAATTGATTACACAATCAATTATGTTTGAAATTTTAAAAGTTATGATGTTTTGTTAATGTTATTATGATTTTCTGGACAAAATTACAACCAACATGATATGTTATGATTCATTGGTAAAAGTTATGATAGTTTGTTAATGTCGTTATGATTGTGGGAAAAAAAGTTATACTCAATGTGTTATGGTTATGATTCATCAGTAAAAGTTATGACTTGTACCACCAAAAGTTATGATTTGTCATGGTGAATCATAATAAAAAATGTTACTATTCAAATGTTATGATAATTAATTAGAAATAACTATATTTGTTATGAGTTGTCATTATATTGTTATGATTTATAGTGTCTTTGTTATGATACTTTGGTGAATATTATAACATTATTATGATTCATTGTAGTATTATTGTGATATTTGAAAAACGTTACGATTCTTTCATGTAACCTGTTAAATGACCTGTTTAGCAAGTTACTTTTTATGACGTGGCACAATATGAACCACACAATAAGTGCATATCATATGCCATTTTAGAAGGTGCACATTGTAGATTTTTCCTAGATATAGATAGATAGATAGATAGATATATCTTTTTATTTTTATTTTTATTTTTGTGTGGTTTCTATTCGGATATTTTTTTTTCAATTTATTTAAGATGGAGTTGTGAGTATCTTTTTTTTTTAATTTAATTTATCAGTGGTTTCCATTTGTTTTTAATTATTATTATTTAGGTAAGTTATGATGTGAGTTAGATATGTGATAGGCATGCGAGTTTTATTGATTTAAAGTTTATTCAGATAAGATTTAAAGTTTATTTAGATAAACTTTAAGTTTATTTAGATAAACTTTAAAGATTTTTTTTTTAGTTTTTTTTGTTATGTTATAATATAATATATAAAATATAGGTAGATATCTACAACTTTAATAAAAAATATTATCTGATTTTTTGGGAAAGAGAAAAGGAATGCAAGTTTTAATTTTTTTTTAAAAAAAAATTTGTGAGAGAGATTAGGAGGGAGAGATTATGAAATTTTGGTTATTAAATAAATAAATCAGTCAATAGTTTTTTTAATTTATTTTGTAAATTAAAAATAAATAAATCAGTCAATAGTTTTTTTTAATCTATTTTGTAAATTAAAAATCAATAATTTTGGAAAAGTGATTAATTTGTCCCATTAAGTGATTTAAAATTTTAATAGATATACATAAAAAAAATACATAATTATATTATTAATTATAATTTAAATTTAGATGTTATATCTTTTTGAGATCTATAGCTAAATTCTTATTTTTTTAAAAAAAAATTGTGTGTAACTATAGTGTATGGGAGAAATTGAAAAGGGTGTTGCAATAATTATGAGAGAAGTCAAAAGGGATTGTGGGTTGGGAGAAGTCAATAAATGCTGAGGTTGGGTTGGGAGAAGTCAATAAATGTTAAGTTTTTTTTTTTTTTTTTAAATCAAAAAATTAGAAAATTAGGATTAGGAGATTGGAGCTCCTACAGGCCTTGGGATTAAAAACCCCCTTTTGCTTAATATATAGTATAGATTATTGACTTAATGATTTTTTTTTTTTTGGCCTTACGGTAAATGTCAAGTTTAGGAGTTGTTTGGAATATTTTAAATAAGTGTATTTTTTGAATTTTTATGAAATATGGGTTGAGTTTGAAGTGATGTGGTAGAAATGTGATGTGACTTAAATAAGATGATGTGACTTAAACATGATAGTGACTTTTTGACTTTTTGAGGGGATAACAAACAAGGCCTTGATAAAATTTTGGAATGAATATGGTATTGTAGGGAATTTTTAAAAAATCAAAATAATGTGACAAATTATTCATATAAATTGAGTTATGTATTTTATATTATCAAAAATGACTTGGACCCCAGCTGGGGGTGCTGGGGTTGTCCCCTGCTGGGGATCGTCCGTGATTGGGCAAAAAATTTTTTTTTTTTTTGTTTCCAACCAACCCCAGGCCGACACGTGGCACTAGGGGGTCGCTGGGAGTCGTCCGTACTTGGGGTCGGAAGCATTGTTGTTTATATTATAGATATCTGTGTGCATTTGTGTGTGGTGGCTATAATTTCGAAGGGGGATATGTCAAAAAAAAAGTTAAAAATTTTAAATAAATGATCGTTTGGCATATGGATTTGGGTGAGATTGAGGTTATTTTAATCACAAAAGATAAAATAGATTTTTTAGTGTAATAAGACAAAATGTCACATCCAACCGATAATTATCTTATTTTTCTCTCAAAAAAGTCAAAAAATTTATTCCAAACAAGACTTTTTAGTCCCAGATTAAAATAATCAAAAAGTTAAAAAATTAACTTCCATTCCAAACAAACCCTAAATTTGAGATGTTTGTGGATGTAGGAGGCCACGTTTGTGAATATATTATTTTAATAATTTTTTAATTTTTTATAAAAAAATATGTAAAGAAATAAAAAAATTAATATGATAATTTATAATTATTTTTTAATTTTTTTTTAATTAAAATATATAATTAACAAACGAGATAACAAAAATGTGTGTCATTAGCAACTTACGAAGCCCAAGTGTTGGATTCTGTGAACTATCCAAAATGCCCCTCTTAATGGTATGGTGATCTTGAATTTGAATTGTCATTAACTTCCGAGCCCCAGCTGCGAAATTGAAACAACTCCACCACGTGGCCATTGTTAGGTGTCGTGTCACCCATTGGTTGGGTTGTTACCGAGACAGCCATCACGAGCCTTGGCACACGTATTAATAACTTGGATTGGCTAGTTTTTTTAAATATGAAAAATAATTGAAAAAATTAGGGCAAATTACATATACACCCCTCCAGGTTTGGTTAAATTACAGATACCCCCCTGAGGTTTCAGAAATTACATCCCGCCCCTGAGGTTTGTATTTTCATAACAATTTACCCCCTGAGGTTTATATTTCATAACAAATTACCCCCTAATTTCTTATGCAAATATAGCATTCAGGGGGGAATTCGTAATTTCTCAAACCTCATGGGGGTATCTGTAATTTTGTCAAACCTGGAGGGGTGTATATGTAATTTGCCCAAAAAATTACCACTCAGTGTACTTTCACAAAAGAATAACATATTTTTTCTTTCTTTTTAATTTGAAAGTTCTAATGTAACTTTAATGGTGTAGAAGGTGTCCATATAAAGGTAGAACTCACACTCCTCTCTCTACTCTCTTTCTCTTTCACCTCACTAGAACTCTATTTAGAGTTCTAATATTAGAGTTATGTATTATTACTGTTCACAAAATTATTATATATATAGGAAAAAAAATTAAAATTAAAATTATTACTAATATTTATAAAATGTATTATTGATCTATAATTAATTTTTCAAATATATATTGAATTGTTTTCCTCAAAATAATATAAATTTTTTATTCACTAACTTAAGCCTCGTTTGGAAATAAATTATTTTAATAATTTTTTAATTTTTTTATGAAAATATGTAAAAAAAATAAGAAGAATGATGTGACAACTTATAATAACTTTCTAAGTAAAATATATAATTGACAAATAAGACGTTAATAATATTTTAAAATTTAACACTGAACTCATTAAAATATTAATATATAAGCATATTAGTAAAATATATATATATATATATATAAATTTGATTTATTTAGAAAAAAATGCAATGTAATAGGCATCACAGAGCCCTTTTTTCCTGATAAAAAAAAAAGAAAAAGAAATGTAATAGATATATTAAGAACTTCTCAACATTATTGTTGATTGAATTTGATCAATAATAGACCAATAACGGAGTAGACATTAAGGTGGGCTCCATGTGGAATATACTTTTGTCCAAGAAATTAATGCCACGTGGCTCCATTGTTGAACACAAAACAGAATTGTGTAATCCTGCTCTCTCCTTTCTTATCTGTGTCTCCATCAGTGTCCTCTTTTATTTTTCAGGAATTTTTTTTTTAAAAAAAAATTATTGGTTGGGAGTTTTCAATCACAAAAATATAGGGCGATTTTCATTAACCAAAAACCATTTTTAAGAAATGAATACTCTATAATTATACATTCGTTACGCAAAATATCCATTTTTCATAATACTAATAACCTGAATTCATTCTCGTCTTGATCCACTATGGAATTTTCATAAAAATATTAAGGGAAAGAGTTTGTACCGATCTTCTCAAAGATCACAAGGTCATTCATTTGAGCGCCCGATTTTAATTATGTTATTATCACAAGATATGTAAATATGTGCATTGATAATTTTTTTCCTGTTTCATTTTGTTAATCCACGAATCGAGATTCGGGATTAATTATGAATTTTATTGTGATAATCCAACCAACTATATATTAAATTTTATATTTACTATTGAAGAAAAATGACCGAGTGTTTAATTTTTTTTTTTTTAAAAAATTGTTGCTGTTGTGCATCAGTTTTATACACAAGGGTACATATCAACGAGTTAGAGCACCTCCAATGTGTGCTCTCTTTCATTTCAATGTCAAAATTTGTTAATAACTCTTTCAAATTTGTCTCCAATTGACTATATTATATTTGAGTTTTTGTAAATAAAATATTGCTAAAAAAAATGATATTAATACAATTGAAGCAACATTATCAAATCATGACATTTTGCACAAAGTTTGAGTAGAAATAAATCTAAACTCATCTTGTATCGTGCTAAAATTTGACTTTGATACTATCATTTTGACACCAAAAATTGAAGAGCTCCTATTCTAAGACAGTGTAATAACAGAAACGACAGTTTAATGGATATCATCCAAGTACAAAGACAGGCCATGTGCCTTCAATTCATTATGCAGCAACCCAAAAACAGTAGCAATCCTTTTTCCATCTCTTAAAATGAGAGATCACAAAGTATTTGAAAACATTTGACTGAGAAATAGACAAGCACCTTTATTATCTGATCAAGAAATGTCAAACAATCTTAGCAAACAAAATGCAGTGCAACTCATAAATTACCATGATGTTTTTGAAACAGTAAATCATTTACAGAAATGAAGAACAGATCACAGAACAGTATCAAAAAAGCAACTCTTTGTTTTATAAACGATGGAGAACCATCATAGACACAACCCCACGTTTAAGACACATTGTTTTTCTAAATCGAGGCAGCTTAATACTGTCTAGACTCAAACTATGGAAGGGGCTAAAAAAAAGCATGTATTATTCGTTTCAAACGAAAACCCACAAATCACCATTTAACACACTCAAACTCAGTAACAGAAATAAATTAAAAGCAAGCATAATGTACAGAAATTCGCCGCTGGATGGGGCTCCTACAGGATGGGCAGTCCTTCATTCCCTGCTTCTCATGGAGCTCGTTGCAATTTGTGCAGACTACTTGATGAGCACACGGAAGAAAAACCACAGACATCTCCTCTGAAAGACACATCACGCATTCTCGTTCACGTTTCACGCCTCCAATCCCAGAATATTCCTCAAATTCTGTTGCTATTACTGAGATATAAGGCATTTGGGACTCTTTAGCTGGGGCATTTCTAATGTCTGTCAGTCTGCTAGCATAGCTTCCATCAATGCCTCTTCTCAGAGCTGCTATTTTCGAGGAGTCGGCCTTCGATCTCAATTGGGAGATTTCTTTCTCAAGCTTCTCGATATCTTCTTTGCACTTTTGCAGATTGGCTTCTGCTTTCAATTTGATCATATCCTCTTTTGATTTAGCTGACGCTTCGATTTGTTCTCTTTCTTTTCTTATTTTACTGGCCAGGGTAAGTAGTTCTTCCTTGGCCTCTTCTTCATCTTTCCATCTAGCCTGCAATATTTGACCTTTTCAATGAGAAAGCATCCAGTAAAAATCCCCAAAACTACATGGCTTGGAACGGAACAGCGGGAATCAGTACATTTTGCAAAGCTCTCACAGTATTCACGCCAAAACAACTACTCACCCTTTCTTTTAGTCAGTTAGGTCTTAATTACATTCTTCTCTTCACAAAATTTTGAGAGGGTACCTCAGCACATTTGAAATCATACAAAAGAACACTAGTTCACAAGTAAAGACCAAAAGCATACAAAGTATAATTGTGGCAATAGACCAAATTAAAACACAGGGCAAGACGATAAGGAAATGAATAATGCTAGGAATCCCAAACATTTTACCCAATGTTCTACCAAATGTCTCACATAGTTGTGGGACTCACACCATGTGGGTTTCATGTGGATCCCACGTCTATGTGAGACATTTAGTAGAACATTTGGTAAAATATTTGGGATCCTAGCATTTTTCTAAGCAAATACAGTTTTTTGATGACATGTTTACATAGCATAAGGAACCAAAAGTTACCAAAACAAACAACAATATTAGGATTTTAATCAATAAAACACACCCCTCCCCTCCATTTCTCTCTTTCTTCCTTCTAATTAGGTGTCACCATGGCCCTTATAATAAATAAGAAATTTAAGGCATCTATTTGTAAGAGTTTCTCAATTCTCAAAAATAACTTGTAAGTACTCTATGAATATCACATACATGCATTTTTATTGCTTGCATGTGTAAATCTCAACTCAACTCAAAAAAGCCTTGTACACCACTACTTTGGGTTGAATATATATATACCATTTTCACCCTTTCCAGCTCTTTTTCCGCACCTGCATCATGTGTCTGCTTGCTAAAGTAATATCCTTACAACCCCTCTCCCAAAATGAAAGCAGCGTGCTAATTTTATGCATAATTACGCTATACAGTGATAAAAGATTACGGGTTCTGTTGAAAAATATCCAAAGCCAACAATCAATGGAATTGGACTGTTTTTCATAAATTTCTTCTGAGTGGTGTTTGCTTCAATCTCTTCTGAATATCTGAAGGAAAGTCCTTTCACGTCAATTTAATTCTCAGTCTCACTGGACGTAAGATTTGATGACGGGGCCTATCCCCACTATAAAAAAAGTATGACATGTTTAGCATTAATAATCTGCCAGAAACAAAACTCCAGATTACATTTAGCACGTATCTTAAGTCATTTTGGGGTAGAAAATTAAATAAAACATAGAATCCAAACTCTGCATGAACATACCTCAAGTTGGTCCCATATATCTTTTGCTTGTTCCAGTTCCTGCTGCAGCTGTGCCAACTTATGTTTCTGGGCCGCGAGTTCTTCCTGAAAGAAGGTCTTTTGCTTCTCCCATGATTGAAATTTCATTAGCGTCTTTTTCTCTCTCTTCAACACCTCCTGACAGTTTGCAGCCGACTCAGCAGCTCGTAATTTAGCAACCTCCATGTCTTTCCTCAATGCAGCGTTCTCAACCTCAAGTCTCCGAACAGTATTATTAGCTCGCTCTACCTGCCCACTGGCTTTACGCAAAGCATTCTCCATCTCAGTAAGCTTCTTCATAGTGTTTTCCTCCAAAGTTTGCTTCTCTTTCTTGAGCCTCTCAGCCTCTTCTTTCTCTTGCCTCAGTGTCTTAAGCTCAGCTTTGTCTTCGCTCAGCCTTCGAGCAGCCTGCATAACCTTCTGATTAGCCCACTCCGTCCACTCTTGGAGCTGATTTTGCAGTCCCTGAACCCTCGGAAGCAACTTCAAAATCATTTCATCTTTCTTGTCCTGTGGGACCCACTGCCCAATGGACTTATCATATGGTATGCCGGCATAACTACAATTAGGAGCCACTGCATTGACGGTTACAGGCATTGGAGCAGCATCATTTTTTGTAGGAAGTGAAGGTGAAAGCTCAATATCAGCAGCTGATAAAGCCGGTGGGGTACTAACTGTAGGTAATGTAGATGGTACACTGATTTCAGGTATGGTAGAAATGGTATCCCCGACATTTGTTGATAATTTACGGTTTTCATTGTCTTGAGGCACATCAACTCCCATCGTCTTACTTATCTTCAGGGAAGCATTTTTCAGATTAGCACATGCAGAATCCGACACAGCCTTTAGTTTCCTATCCAAAACTAAACTACCAAAACCATTGAGTTTGCCAGCTCTAGAAGACCCTTTGGAACCATATGTACGGTAGCATTTTTCCAGATGAAGTGACTTCTGTCGGAGTAAATATTCCCTCTTAGTAATACCAGAAATCTTTCTACTTCCCCCAATTTTTTCTTCAGGGGCATGAGATTGTGTTGTTCCTATGGCACCAAAGCATTTATCCACACTATCAAAGGAGTTTTTCGGTTTTACAAAGTTTGGAACCCCAGATATGGCGGATGTCTGAGATTGAGAACCATAAGCAGAAGGAATTGAAGCCATGTTGGCTATCTCACATTGACAAGTATGAGCACAAGCAATTGAAGAATTTTGTTTGCAGGGATTACTAGAAAGATCGAGTTCAGAACTCCCGGTCTCAGTTCTTGACTGAGCTTGGGTGGAAGCACAATCACTCCCATTGGGACCCACATCGCCAGCTGAACTACTCAAGATATCACCGTCCACTGCACAAGCATGAGACACATTCATGTCACATATCAACAAGCACCACATTGCATCCCCGGTGCTGAAGAAAGGCCTAACCTCACGAAGAACACAAACCAACTCCGCCAATATATACTTCTCCATCTGCTGTAAATCCTCAAAATAGTGCTCCCTTGACAGATCAATCTCTTGGCCATTTCTAAGAAATGCCAGAGTATTGTCCACTATATTTGACACAGTGTCTTTACACCCATAACAAAGGCCAGACCTCAAAACAGCCTTCATAGCAACTTCTTCACTGTAACCGCAACCAACAATTTTTTTAATAGCATTCTTGAAAATCATGTCCACGTTGCTCAAAACAAGTTCTTCGAGCTGGGATTCTGTAAAATCACTCCAATCAGCATCATGAAACTCATGCACTGCTTCTATTTCCTCTCTAGGCTGGCTTGGCCCCACCTCAGATGATCCTACGGAGGTAGGCAATCCAAGGTCAAGTTTCAAAGCATCCAAATGGTCTTGGCTAAGACAACACACATCACACTCACTGGAATGTCCATGAACTGGGGTGATTTCATATTTCTCAGCTGAGAATTCATAACTAGAACACTCATTCTGAGGCAAAGAGACAACCTTATTCAGATCACCAATAGGAGGATCAGCTCGATACTTTCTCTTATTCCTACTTCCTTTTTCTTGGACTGGCATAGCAGACAAAACTTGACTGGTACTACTACTACTAGTAGTCTTAGCAACCATTGAAGGCATTCTAAGCTGCACAACAAAACATTTTTTCAACACCTTCACCAAACTACATTGACTACATATCAAATTGACCATACACAACAACAATGCCACACAAATACTAGTATGCAACAATGCAACACAAAAACCAAATTTGTCCATATAATTAGAACCACCAAAATCAAGCAAATATAAGATGAAAATTAAGTTGTCATTGTTGTGAGAAAGGGAAATGATATTCACACTGCCCTGGTGAGAGGTAAGATGACAAAAAAGATTGTATGAATCATAATCCAACTCAACAAACCAGGTAATTATAGTGAAAGTGGAAATCAAGCAATGAACCGACTATTGATCATCCCATAAAACACTGACTTATAACTCATACCTGTGGTTGTTGAAGCATTAGAATCAATAAAAATTGATCAAGTTTTCTGCATCAAAACAAAGGAATTCAATCATCCCAAGACAAAAGTGGGAAAACAAAACAAACCCAGAAACGAAAATTCAATAATCAATGCATTCACACGAAACCCAGTAAAATTTTCAATAAACCAATGTCGATATGAGCAATCAAAATCAACCCATAGATCGATAAAACACAAAAACACGAATTAAATCATTTATATATATATATATATTCAGTGTGTATTTGCACGTAAGAGATCTCCAAGTGAGGAAAATCTGAGATTTATTGTGGGAATTGTTCGATCGAGACATACCCGATTGGAGTGAAAGTTGGAGCAATCAAAGGTGGGATAAATCTTGGAGCATCGGAGGAGCAAAGAAAGAATCGAAAGTGTTTTTGTTTAATTTGCTTTTGTGATTCTTTTTGCTTGGGCCTCGTTTGGAACAGGTTGTTTTAATAATTTTTTATTTTTTTTTATGAAAATATATAAAAAAATATAGAGAAAATATTATAATAATTTATAATAATTTTTTAATTAAAATATATAATTGTCAAACAAAAATGTAAAAGCATTGGCCGTCTCTTTCTCTCCTCTACATTTTTGGGTGAATTTTTATTTTGGGAAAGATGCACTTTTGTCCATTTGGTTGGGATTATTTTCACATTCAACCCTATGTTTTATAAAATCACAATGATAAATAAATTTAAACTAAATTTTATAAAATTATAACAAGTTTAATTGGTTAAGTGAGGCTGTTAAACAAACTAAACCGATGTATTTTTTCTTTTTGGTAAGCTGGAGGCCAAAGGCCAAAATAAGAAAAAAGAACAATTAAGACACTGCTTTTTGAGAGAAGAGTTAATCAGATGGATCTCAAATCAACAAAAATCTAACCGACGTAAGAAACTTTGGACAATTTGCAACTCCAACTTTGCTTGCAAATCTTCTGTTGCCATTCAATCCACACATCCATTAGCTTTTCTTCGTACGTGCTGTAAAGAACATCATTTTGCTATGAGACTTTGAATTTCCAACACTATATTATACTCTAGATGCATCCAATTGGGCTAATCAATCGAGAGCATCTTGTGTATTAGATTCCAACACCACATTCTGAAAACCCTTGATGTATTTGTTGACAAATGATAGATTGCCAATAAAAAAAATATCGTTTTTCACAATCGAGTTTTTTTAATAAGAGAATCTCTTTTGATGGGATTTTTTACTAATGTCATCGTAATGTTGATTACTCACTTGTTTTGGGATTGGAGCTTGCCTTGGGAAGCCTCTCTCGTTGGTATATTTGTGGATTGGATTGGGTTGTTTCTGTCTTGCATGGACAACGGATCTCTTTTTGTCAAAGACGATCAATATATTGAAGACAAATGAAGGATCACTAATAAAAAATGACGTTCTTTCTCAATTGAGTTTTTTAATAAGAAGATTTCTTTTGATAAGTTTTTTCATTAGTGTTGTCGTATTGTTGATTACTCGTTTGTTTTGGGTTTAGGGCTTACCTTGGGTAGCTCATTTCATTAGTGTATTTGTGGATTAGATCAGGTTGCTTCTATCTTGCATGGATAATGTATCTCTTTTCGTCAAAGATAGAGAGAAGAGATGTCAGACCTTCGAGTTCGGAATGCTCGGAGCTCGATTTAAACCAACCTCTAATTCTTAACTTGGAGTTAGATCTCAATGGCACCCCTGCTACTGAGCACATACGAATCACTTACAATACACAGATCTACGAAAGAATGGGTTATGTTATAAGCACTTTCAATATGATTCTTTTCCTGTATTTGTTTGATAAGAAATGTGAGACGAAAAAGGAACCCATTTTTTCAACTAGGAAACACGAGTCTGCTTTGTCCACTTTCTCTATCCCCTTTATCAAAATGATCAAAAAGGAAGGCAAGCTTGCTTCTTATTCTCATATTTGATCTTTTTCATTTCTACCTCGCTCGTTGTAGCTAAAAATTTATTTTATATTAATTTGTTATATAATTAAAAGTTAATATGAGTCATGTTGAATCGATTGATTTGAAATCAATAATTTCAAGTGTAATGTACATGCATATGTTAACTTTTTTAACACAACAATTAAATGACTATATTATTTTCCCTTTACTTTTGCTATTCAATCCACATAAAAACAATACAATTAACACAAGCAAGTTAGGGTTTAAATTAAGGGTAGCATTCGTCTTGCCCAGTTCAATTTAATTTTTTCACTGTTTAGACAATTATTTTGGCTAATATTAGTGGACTGAACTAAGATTTTGAATTTGATTATTTTTTTTAGCCAAGTTTATGATGGTCCGCTGCTGAATGTGGCTTTTGGCAAGAGGTTGTGCTTGAAGGTGTTGCTTTTGTAGAAGGTGGATAGCCAAAGATGGCTATTGGAGAAGGTTGGCAAAAATGGCTGGATGTGGTGGCCGGTTGTGGTGATGAGTGGTAGGTGATGGCCATACAGGGTTGGAGGAGATATGAATGGAAAAATAATAATCGTCTAAACAAATGACGTTAACTTTTGTAGTTCCAAAAATTTAGTAAATTTTGTAAACTATTTACAAATCTTTTAAAATGAAAATCAATATCCAACTGTTAGTAATTTTTTGGTTTAAGGAATATCGATAGAAGTCAATCAATAGAAAAACCAAAAATTCACAAAAACAACGAAAAAGATCAAATTTTGTGGTTGAGTTCTATTATCTTGACAGATTTTAGTACTTCTTTGAAGGCAATTGACTGAAGGAAACAAACTAAAACTTGTATTAAATAACTGAAAATGTTACTGATTATAGATCACAAGAATCATAACCATAACAAAGTAACAAATTACAAACTAAGAGCTAATTACAGATGAACTGCCCCTAAGGCTGGCTAATTGCTACTATTATTGTTACTTCTAGCTTTCACAAATTTGTGAATGCCAGTTTGAAGGTCATTCTCTCTTTGAATTCCCAGCCTTTATTCATTTGCATTGGCTATAAGTGCTACAGCCACATGCCTTTCCTTGTTGCACGCAAGTATACTTCTTGGGAAATTGCCCCACCCACTGTTGCTTCCTCCTTTGACTACTTGCTTCATTTGGTCATATGCCTTGCACACTTCCTGCACGAAGACACGTGTCCACTTTACAAGCATCTAATTTGGACCTCAATCAAAAGATCTAAGCCACGTTAGCATCTTACTTGTTGCATGCAAGTATGCTTATTGGGAAGTTGCCCCACCCGCTATAACTGCTATCTTCTTCGACTACTTGCTTCGTTTGGTCACATGCCTTGCACACTTCCTGTACGAAAGACACCTGTCCACTTTGCAAACATCCAACTTGGACCTCAGTCAAAAGACCTGAGCCACGTCAGCACCTCTATTGACAGGCCAAATTCAACATTTTAGTACCAACTCCAACAAATTTTTGTTTACAAATTTTAAAATTGTTGTAAATATATTCGAAAAAATTATAAATATAAATGTTATCAAACAATCCTTAACAACCCAAAATTCAAAATATTAAGCCAAAATTCATTTAATAGTTCATATACATTAAATCAGTTTGACGAGTTTGAAATTTATAAAATCATGTTTGAAATGGCCAGATGACAAATGAGAACGAGACAGTTAATTTTGAGATGACACATATTCTTAGTATAAAATGCCAAGCTTTACTTAATATGAGAACCAAGACTTGATTTGGAATGTTAGTGCAATTTAATTTTCAAAAATTGTTTTTTAATGCGGTTTCATCATGTTATATCCCTTTTCTACATTACCTAAGTATGGTAAAAAGATTAATTCATATTTGTATGGACCAGATTAATTCATATTTGTATGTGTGGGGACATATTTTTAGGTAGTCCACGTGGCCGAGGTGCCACGTGGGTGGACCATGGTGCCGAGATATGGTGCGATAATATTGGAATTCGAGATATTTGGATAGAGGATTAGAGTCCTAGATGACATCAAACTATCTATTTGGATAGAGATGAGACTCTTGAGGGAGTTCATCTTAATCTGAATAGTGTGAGTTGTGATAAATGTTATCCTTGTAAAGGATAGAGTCCCATGAAGTAAGACTTCTAGGGGAAGTTGGATACTAATCACTATAAAAGTAAGGCATCCTTGTGGGTCTAAGGTATGCTTTATTTGAGATGCTTTTATGCTTTCATTGTTGAAGTTTAAGTACTTGTATTGATATCTGTGAGAGATAAAATTACTAACTTGATCGTCGGAGTGCCCCCCAGTGGACGAACCACCGCGGTATTCTCATATTCTTGTTGGCAGGTGTTCGGGCTTAATCTATTCTGCCGGTGCTCTTCAGCTGAGTTTCCCGTTTGGTTGTGTAGTCAGAAATCAACACCCACATTTTGGCATCGTCTGTGGGAACTTAGTTAGAATAGATGGCCATCATCGTGTAAGATCAACATGTCGGCAACTACTAGTTTGGCGAAGATACAGAATGTGTCGACATTAACGGAATAAAGAACCTTCTAGAAAGGATGCAAAGACAAGGGGCATGAGCGCTCCCAAGGAGATGACTTTCAAGTATAGAAGGATCAGCCTAAGTGAGCAGATCTCGGATTCCAGATCCTGGATCCCAGATCTTAGAAGACAAGATCTCGGCCTAGATGATTAGGTCCGAGAAGACAAGAGCTCAGCCTAAGTGAGCGGATCCTAGATTCCAAATCCCGAATCCCGGATCCTAAATCCTAAAAGACAAGATCTCGGTTTAGATGAGTAGGTTTGAGAAGACAAGAGCTCAACCTAAATGAGCAGATCCCAAATCCCAGATCTTAGAAGACAAGATCTCGACTTAGATGATTAGGTCCGAAAAGACAAGAGCTCAGCCTAAGTGAGCAGATCCTGGATTCCAAATCTCGAATCCCGGATCCCAGATCCTAGAAGACAATATCTAAGCCTAGATGATTAGATCCGAGAAGACAAGAGCTCAGCCTAAGTGAGCAGATCCTGGATTCCAGATCCCAAATCTCGGATCCCAAATCCTAGAAGACAAGATCTCGGCCTAGATGAGTAGGTCCGAGAAGACAAGAGCTCAGCCTAAATGAGTAGATCCCAGATTCTAGATCCCGAATCCCGAATCCCAGATCTTAGAAGACAAGATCTCGGCCTAGATGATTAGGTCTGAGAAGACAAGAGCTCAGCCTAAGTGAGCAGATCCCAGATTCCAAATCCTGGATGTCAGATCTTAGAAGACAAGATTTCGACCTAGATGATTAGATCCGAGAAGACAAGAGCTCAACCTAAGTGAACAAATCCTAGATTCCAGATCTCGAATCCCAGATCCTTAAAGACAAGACCCCAGCCTACATAATTAGGTCCGAGAAGACAAGAACTCAGCCTAAGTGAGTAGATCCTGGATTCCAAATCCCGGATCCCAGATCCTAGAAGACAAGATCTCGACCTAGATGCGTAAGTCTGAGAAGACAAGAGCTTAGCCTAAGTGAGCAGATCCCGAATTCCAGATCCCGGATCCCAAATCTTAGAAGATAAGATCTCGGCCTAGATGATTAGGTCTGAGAAGACAAGAGCTCAGCCTAAGTGAGCAAATCCCGGATCCCAGATCTTAGAAGACAAGATCTCGGCCTAGATGATTAGGTCTGAGAAGACAAGAGTTTAGCCTAAGCAAGCAGATCCCAGATTCCAGATTCTAGATTCTAGAAGACAAGATCTATTTCTAGATTATTAGATTTGAGAAGACAAGAGCTCAGCCTAAGTGAGCAGATCTTGGATTCCATATCTCGGATCCCAGATCCTAAAAGACAAGATCTCGGCTTAGATGAGTAAGTCCGAGAAGACAAAAGCTTAGCCTAAGTGAGCAGATCCCAGATTCCAGATCTTGGATCTTAGATCCCAAAAGACAAGATCTCGGCCTAGATGAGTAGGTCCGAGAAGACAAGAGCTCAGCCTAAGTGAGCAGATCCCGAATTCCAGATCCTAGATCCTAGATCCTAGAAGACATGATCTCGACCTAGATGATTAGGTCCAAAAAGACAAGAGCTTAGCTTAACTGAGCAGATCTCGGATTCCAGATCTCGGATCCCAGATCCTAGAAGAGAAAATCTTCGCCCAGATGAGTAGGTCTGAGAACATAAGAGAAGCCTAAATGAGTAGATCCCAGATCTCAGAAGACAAAAAAGAAGCACACAAGATCAGACTAAAGTCGGTCAGGTTCTATCTGTCGGTAGAAGGCCATCTATACAGAAGGACTTTTACTGGACCTCTATTGCGATGTGTACATCTTTCCCAAGTTAAAGACTTTTTACACGAGATCCATGCAGGGGCCAGACCCCTTGCCCACAAAGCTATGTCATAGGGATTCTGGTGACTCCACATGTAAAAGGATGTTGAAGCCTATGTAAAAAAGCGTGAAAATGTTATTGGAATCCATGATTGTGCGATAAGACCAAAATGTCTTATGGCGATGTTCCCATGGCGAACATGACGAGTAACTTAGACTTATCATATGGTAGAGTTGAATTATACTTGCTTATGATAGAGTTGAACTAAATTGGTGATGTTTTGAATGAAACATGATGAATAACTTAGACTTATTATATGACAGAGTTGAATTATACTTGCATATAATAGAGTTGAACTAAGTTGGTGATATTTCTGAATGAAACATGACGAATAACTTAGACTTATTATATGACAGAGTCGAATTACACTTGCATATGATAGAGTTGAACTAAGTTGGCAATATTTCTAAATTAAACATGACGAATAACTTAGACTTATTATATGACAGAGTTGAATTATACTTGCATATAATATAGTTGAACTAAGCTGGCAATGTTTCTGAATGAAACATGACGAATAACTTAGACTTATTATATGGCACAATTGAATTCACTACAAGAAAAATCACCTTTGGCGACTAAATTTTTAGTCGCCAAAAGTCCACTTTTTAGTTTCCCCGACTAAAATTTTTAGTCGCCGCTTTTGTCGCGAATACATGGTCGCCGGAGGTATTGGCGACTAAAACTTTTTTAGTCGGCAAAAAATAGGTCTTTAGCGACCAAAGTTTTAGTCGCCAATAGTGATTTACACTTTTGAAAATCATACATTTAGCGACTAATCCTTTAGTCGCCAATACTCACTGAATCGCCGACTAAACCGTTTAGTCGCCAAAATAAAGACTTTTGCCAAAGGTGGTTCCATGAAAAAAAAAAATACCAACTTTTTTGCTTTTTTTAAGATTCGAACCACTAACCTGTCCTACATTCTAAACCTTTAGCAATACACTCCCTTCACTATGCCACTACAATAGCACATGAATATATATGCAATATATATTATTTATATAGTATATTGACCTGTATTAATATAAAACTATATATATAAATATAATTATTTTTATTCAATATAATTTATGTAAAAAATAAATTATTTACTAAAAAAAATTGAGGCCACTTTTGGCGACTAAATCCATTATTTAGTTGCCAATCCTGTAAATTTGGTCTACTAATTATTTTTTAGTTGCTAAAAAAATAAGTTCCGCCTAAAAATAAACAGTTTTGGCGACTGAACCTGTTTTTAGTCGCCAAAAACATCCCCTTTCGGCTACTAAACTGAATTTTAGTCGCCAATTGCCTGTTTTTAGCTACTAAATTTTTTTTAGTAGCCAAAAAGCTTCACTTTCAACGACCAAACTGTTTTTAGTTGCCAAAACACGTATAATCGGCGACCAAACTGTTTTTTAGTCGCCAAAACCTATACTTTTTGGCTACTAAATTATTTTAGTCGCCAAAAACTGTCACTTTTGGCTACTAAAAAACCTTTAGTCGGTAAAACCCATATAACTGGCGATTAAATTGATTTTTAGTCGCCAATAACTATACATTTGGCTGCTAAATTGTTTTAGTCGCTACTAATTCCATTTTAGTCGTCGAAAATGGCACTTTCAGCGACGAAAATAATTTTTTTAGTCGCCATTTCTGCATTTTCTTGTATTGATTATACTTGCATATAATAGAGTTGAACTAAGTTAGCGATATTTCTGAATGAAACATGATGAATAACTTAGACTTATTATATGACAGAGTTGAATTATACTTGCATATAATAGAGTTGAACTAAGTTGGCGATTTTTCTAAATGAAACATGACGAATAACTTAGATTTATTATATGGCAGAGTCGAATTATACTTGTATATAATAGAGTTGAACTAAGTTGGTGATGTTTCTAAATGAAACATGACGAATAACTTAAACTCATTATATGGCAGAGTTGAATTATACTTGCATATAATGGAGTTGAACTAAGTTAAATTAACCTGG